>NC_060252.1:78996865-79621865 GCF_921293095.1 Ischnura elegans | reverse complement strand
ATATGAACGAGGAAATGTTGAAGCATGGACATAGTAGGAGCTTCTCAATGATTGCCATGGCAAAAATTCCTCTATACCAGAAATCGAGCCATGGAGCTTTGGTTTAAAAGAACCCGGATAGCGCAGTGGTCTGCACAGTAGCATAGAAAGCCAAAGGTCGTGCCAAGGCAAATAATAATACATAACAATATTTTTATTGATCCATAAATAATTTTATTCGAGCAGAAAAATACAGTTAGGAGCTTATGGTGACCTCAGCGACTTTTCCTTGTCGGGGGGATTACCTTCAGGAAATAATGGTAATACTGAACAGATTCCTTAATGACAAAATGCATTCTGTTGCAATGAATAGTGCTACCTAAAGTAATATAAAATAATGATACGGTAAAAAGGTAAGGGAATGGAAATACAGCAACATTAATAAAAGGGAATAAGGTTTAATAAATACCCCTTTGAAGTATCCCCTACGGTATATTTTTGGTGGTAAATAGCCTAGGGTTTTACCTCCTTGATTTTGCTTTACCTCCCTTCTTGCCATATTTGATTATTTATTTGCAAGTTGATATAAATATTTGGCCCCAGGTACAAAGGAATTTTTCCCTAGGCAATTAACATGAATTTCTCTGAAGCGTGTGCGTGTCTTTTTGTCGCAGCACCGTAATGTACCATACTGTAGAGAGGGGTGAAATACTCACCCTCTGCCAAACGCCCAGGAGGTGGCTCGCAGGATATCACGTGGATGTAGATTTCTGGGGGGAAAGGCTAGCGGCGGCGGAATAGAGAAGGCCCAAGAAGGTAAATGGAACTCATGCAAGGGCGGGATTACTCACTGGCCTCCCCCCTTCCCCTATCATTCGTTCTGCTCCCTCAGGGCTGTCGTGATTCCATCCCATCAGTCACTGTCCCTCCGGCAACGCACCTTTCCGCGTGATTTTTATTCCATTTTTTTCTCCTCTCCACTCCTTCTTTATCAACTCCTCCTCCTCTTGTCCCCCGAAAAATCATTCCCCGTCGCCGATACATTTCCGTTATCTGAGCTAGCTCATTCCTCCTGTAGGTAGCTCTGCAATCGGAAAATACTTCATCAACGTGATTTCTATATTGGACTCATGCTATGGAACATACAAGGGAATGTTGCCGCATGAGCATACAAGGAGCTCCACATTAATTGTCGAGGGAGAAAATTCCTCTAGACCAGAAATCGAGCCGTGGACCTTTGGCTTTAAGGTGTAGGTATTCCGAAATAGCGTTCAATAAATGAGCAAACGAGGCATTTACAGAATATCATATAGGCTTTCGCAAACTAATTAACTAAGATTCATTTACCAAATGAGCAGTTTTCCTCGTTGCTAGTGAGCAGTATAGTTATTAATGTTGAAACGGAATCAAATTCGTGGAGCGATTCTCAGTGAGATAATTTGTTAGCAATGAAACAACAGTCGGAATGTCATTTTCTCTTCCAGTATATATGTAATACTGGTTTAACTTGTCTCTGATTAGTCTTAGTCATATATGCATCACTGACAGCAGCTCCATTTCGTTAACTCAATATAATTGAAGATCATAATTGATGGACTGTTAAATTCAATTTTTAGAGGCCTCTACTTTAGTCGCCAACATCTTTCCAGCTGTTTTCAAATTAAATAGGCTGTCACATCCGCGAATTAAAATAGAAATATCTCAAATTTCATTAGCAGCATTTCCAGTATTGCATGCATAGATACTGCAACAAATACGATATGTGGCAAGACATCCTAATCAAATTATCAAATAAAAAATAACTAATTAATTAATGATTTAATTAATTATTGGACGTAAAATTCACTGAAAATTTTATACAACTCAGCGTAAATTTTACTAAAATAATGACCACCCTTTGAGAATAAGTGCGCACTGCTATGAGATGCAAAGATCGCGAAAGGAAATTTAACGGCGATAATTTCGTGATTAACCAGCATTAAGATGAAACCAAGTCGGTAGGATAAGGCTTGGAAATTAACGGAGAGATAGCTAATGGCGGTGCAGTCGCCGACGTGTATGGGGCGTTTGCATGTGGGCATCGTCTGGCCTCGGGCAGAGCAGGAAAGGGAAGGGATGCTCGCGGAACACCTGGAGACATTTTCGATCCACGATGAGCGACGGCTTCCCCTTTCCCAACCTTTGTTCGCGCTCACCGCCACCTATTTCCCAGTCGCCGGTGTTTCCCTTCCTCGCCGCCTAGAGGACGCCAACTACGCGACGCCGACGTTAGAGCGGAAATAGAACTCCCGGGAACACGCCTCCTCCCCTTCATTTGTTTTATTTTTTTACCTCAACGTTTCGTCATGCTCGCTCACTTAGCCGTTCTATTCCTGCCTTCCAGTTATGTACCTGTGGACACACGACGGACTTTCGAAATACCTCCTCCTTTCTCTACCCTGCCCCTGGATAGATGTTTACATTCAATTCCATCGCGATCATCAAAAACATATCGCTTCTCTTTTTTTCTTCCTCTTCTTCTTTTGTTTCCTTCTACCTTAACAACTCTCCAATGCCGAATCTAATATAAGTACAACTGTTCTTTGAATTTTCCGTTAGGTGCGAGTCTCATTTCCAATGGTATTGTATTATGCGGGTTGACTGTACCACGATTGAATTACTGTTAAGGAATAGTTCGGTTTTGTGGAAAGTGGAGGTTGTCAACAGAATGGTTATCCTTTGCCTATCGCCTGTTTTTGTACAAGAATAGAAGAGTGTCAGCATTGGAGAGTTCAAGGGGGCTGCTTAGAGGAGAATTTCATCCCATAGAAAACTGTTATCCGTTGCCACTTCGGTCGCATTTTAATCGGTTTTCAAAAATGCCCGCGGCGCGGTAATGAGTGCGGGCTGCTTTCACGATGACTACCAGATTCCGGGTTCACTAGCCACGTTTGTCGTTTTTTGATTGACTTCTGTTTCAAAAGCCATCCTACTTTCATCCATTTCGTCTTCATGTCGAGGGTGAGAGGCCTTGATTTTTTCGCCGCCTAATATAGCACTGGCCGTCCTTCCTTGGAAGCCTTGGAAATCTACAAAACAACTAATATTAACAGAGATAATGGCTACCCTACCAGCAACGTGTGGCAAAGACTGATCAGCGCTCCAGGGAAGGGCGGCCTGTGCTATCAATTAGTGGATAATACTGGTATTTAGACAATGCCAATGACTTGGGCACCTTTTAAATCCTATGCTTGGGCACGTTGGTGGTCATGATGGCCCAACGTTCAACTCTGTGGCCTTTGATCTCCGTATTAGCCTTGGAGATCAATTGGTGGATAAGTCGGATATTTGAACAATACCAATGACTTGGGCACCTCTTTTTGCCACCCCTATAACCTTGACTGTGCCGTTACTATGTAAACTATTGAATTTTCGTAAATAAAAGTGTTATTTTCGGTTTTCTCGTGTCCGAAAACCTAAGAATTGACATCTTGGCCAATGAAATTCAGACTTTTTTTCTATCTCGATTCTTTTATTATTGAAACCCTATAAGGCTAATTCAAAACTTTGATTTGGACCCACATTGAGAAGTCAAAAGGTCAAAATTGTAAAACATTGCTTACACTCAATAAAGCATAGGACCTTTCCGCATAATTACGCCAATTTTCATGAATATTGCTCGAGATAAAGTTACTAAAATTAGAAGTCAAAAATGACACACGACCTATGGGACAGTCTCTATAAGGAGGCGGAAAATCAAGACTTCTGACTTTCGACCTGAAGACGAAAGCAGGATGGCTTTCGCAACTGCAGTCAATTAAAAACGATAAACGCGGCTGGAGGACCCGGAATTTGGCAGTCACCATTCACTCATTATCTCATGTGTCATTTACATTTCTTTTATGGTCTTCTGTACTCTTTGGAAATGTAACCGCAATTTTTTAACTGAAAGAGTGTTAAATCTGTTCATGAATGTTACACCAGGAGTTCGAAAGACATTTCTCACGAAATAAATACTTTTCTATCCTATTCCGTCAATTTGAACATGCTTGTCCCATCCGTTTTATCTGGAAGCCAAAGGAATTTAAAACGTTCATTTTTTACCGTATCTTGCGTGCATACACGCCTATGAACGACCATTCATTATTTGTTTTACAAATATTGTTTTATGTCGGTCCTCTCATCGATTTCATTTTCCGGTTAATGGAATTTTAATCTTGTATTGATTTAAAAAAAATTGCCGCGACCATAATAATTATTTCATTACTCGACGGTAAGCAGAGTCTTTCATTGAATTAAAGTTCTCGTTCCGGAGAATAATTCATATTTCAGTTATTTTTAATAATAATTTTTCGATCGAGGGGGATAAAGGAAAGGTAATATATTACAATTGCGTGGGTGGTGTTCATTTAATCAAAAAAATGAATGCTGTACAGCTTTGATGAGCAAAATATCAATCAAATTGCGTCTACCAATTGAAGTAAGCCTCATAAATGCAAAAGAAGAGCCTAATTTATCATACTTAAAGAAATAGAAGTTATCACCTAATTTACATCATAATAGATTCTATTTACTGACGCAGGAGCATAATTGGGCCAATAATGCTCATATTTAAGTGATTTTATGGTTTATATTTCTCATTGGTTAGTATGAATACAACTCAAACTCAGTATTTTTGCGACCGATATCATTGAGCCTATTTTTCATTACGACTTAAATATTTTGTACGTTACTTATCCGTAAAGAAAACAGTAATTAAAAGCTAGATGTGCATTCTAACTTTAAAATTACATTTTTCGGTAACATTTTTCAAATTATGATTATCAAAATATCATATTTTAAAGATGGTGGACATCTTATAAAATCAAATAATAGTCCAGAAACCTTCACATGAGGACTACTTATGAAGGCTGTAGAAACAATAAAATCTACTCTTTGCACTGTTTGGCTTGAATTTTCTAATGGGCATATTTGATCTATACAGCACAATGTATTTATTAGGGTGAAAAGGCGGAATGAAACTCTACGGCGTCGTACCATGTCTGCGGTAGCAGTATTTTCGGAATTTTCTCGTTCAAATCTCGATATCTATTATTCTTCCAGTTCCCATGAATCGGTACATTGTGGATGAATTCCTTCCCAAAAAAAATGTCCCTTCCTTTACATTTAAGGCCGTTTACAATAACACTTCCTTCGCGATGGTACTCATAGCGCAAGGGAACTAATAAAACAAGAAGGCCAAAAAAATGAAGCAGAAAAAGCATTCGTTCCCAGCTATGAATTGCTCTTCGGATCATTTTAAAAATAACCAAGGCTTACGGTTCCCTTTTCCGGTGAGGCTCAATCGCATTTCACCCCCCCTCCACCAAGCACAGCCAATGACAATCGCCCATTCCCACTCCGGAAGAAAGCGGGCGGGAATAAATTGAACATTTGCCCCCCCCCCCCCCCCACACCGCAACCCACATTGCCACACGGCCCTGCCATCTGGCGGCCTTCCCACAAGACTCATTACACGGCGAGACGACGAAGTATTGCCTTCCTGGCCCGCGGAGCAAAAATTCCTTATTTTTCTCTCCCGCGGAATTCGGAAAAGAATTGATTTAAAATTTTTCTTGCTTTTTTTCCTCCACCTTTCTGCTCTTCTTTTGCTCTCGGGGATGTGAGGAAGGGGTGTTCATCGCGAGGAAAGGATAAAAAGTAGTAAAACTTTTTTTGGTGGATGAACCTGGCACCGGCTGTTCTGCAATAGTAGGGAATCCTCACCCCTTTCTTTTTACTATTATAAATCAGAAATTGAAATTTCTATGGGAGGATTTTGGACGAATAGGTTTTCAAGTAATATTAAACCAATCTTAACATTTTCCCAGTAAAATTTGACCGTAATATTTATAAATTTTGCCAAATCTTAAAGTCTCTTCCCATTAAAATCATTTTATGGGCAAATTAAGATTTTGACCTCTCCAGGATTTTATCTTCTAACAAAATTTTATATTTCAAATAAAATTTTTAATTAAAATGCATTGTTAAGAATGAAAAGAGGTAAAATAGCCTTGAGATATGCCAATTGCAAATTTCACAATGGCTCCTACTTCAAATATTTGTTTTCAAAATAAAAGATGATAGGTAGAAATAATTTGGAATTGCTTAGGCAAACCTTCCTGAATCTTATTCGCACACTACCTACCTAATTTAATGATAACACACGCCCTTTTCAAATGACTCTTAATTATTCGGATGGTACTTGTATATAACTTCCTATGTTACGACATTTCATCAGATTATTTATGTAAAAGACAATGAAAAACATTTTTAATCTTCGGTGAGAAATTAACTTTACATTCTTTGCTTCTCGCATCGAAATTGTGAATTTAAATGCATTGAAGTGAATCTTCATTCATATTTTCTTCTCGTCTTCCACTCGCATCGATTCACTAATGGTATTCTTTATAGGTTAATCAAGCAATGCTTCAGAAATCATGACATAATTACGCGAGAGCAAGAGTAGAAAACTGATTTCCCTGGAGTAATTACCTTGGATTACATTCAAGCCACGATAGTCTTGTTTTAAAGTTGTCTGAAATCTAGTTATGTGCTCCAGGGGTGTCCTCCTAATTGAAAAATATTAGCTCGCCGTTTCAAGCCTTGCTTTTCGGTTTGCCCTTCGGATGTGTCACAATGAACTCCTGGCCACGTCTATTGTACATTATGAAAATCAAATCAGAGCACGGTCATCGTAAACAAAAGGTCAATCATATTCCACGCAGTGAAATTTAAAGGAGAACTTGTTATTATAAATATCTGTTCAATTTTTACAGCCTCGGCCTTTAAAAAGGAGACCATTAATTCAAATTTCATCCACCTAAAGGACTTATTGTTTTTAGTAAATAACAGATTTTTTCGAATTCAAACTATTTTCCATGCAATCTCGATTATGTGAGTGGCATTATTGACGATTTTTCCCACAAATTTATAATTACTTTTGCATTAGTATGCATTTCTAAGAATAAATAGAGGTAATACAGTCTTGTTTTCTGCCATTTGCAAATTTCGCAAAGACTCTCACTTCAAATATTGTTATTAAAAAAATATATTTAGCAAGCAAATTTTTGATATTGTTAAGACCTTTACAACCGCAATACTAGATCATCTACATAATTTCTAACATCGACTAGCACCAGGCAAACATTTCCATTATCATTTAAATTCAGTCGTTTAAATTCAGTAATTTCATTGTCTTCGAACCCAATTACATCATTAACAGATGAGGAAATTCATCCATTAAGTACTCCATGCTTATGCTCTGAGTACACCAGTAGTTAGTACGCAATCTTACTGGCATGAATCATGAGAATGCTAATTTTTGAAGGTGCCCATATTCAAATTTCTCTAGAAGTACCATATGAGCATAATGCATGGATCGCTGAAATTCCATTCTCATTTCCTAGAATAGAGGATATTGGCATTGAATTTCAACGAAAAATTTATATGAAAAAATGGAAAACTCAAATAATAAAAAGAAAAAAATTAAATCAATTAACTTTATGGAGACCTTTGTAAAGAAAGCTTTTCACGAATCCAGATAAATATGTATTATTTTTAATTGTTCCGTAGCAAAAATTGCACATGGTTAGCTACTGGTAATTTTCAATCTTTCTTCTCATCAAGCATTCAATTTTGAAACGTCCAGAATCACATTCCGATTGACGTGATTCCATTCCTACGGCATGAACAAATATGTTCAATTGTAACTAAGCTTCAGTAGATGCAATCCGCCCGTTTCGATGCTACGATATTCAACAGTTGAAAGATTTTAAACGAATATTCGCACATATATTAAACCTCTCTCTTCACCACTACCGCGTAGTACTCTAACTCTTTGGATTGCAAATACGCCAAGTTTTGAACCACATGATTTAAAACCGATGCATTCCATACATACTGTTATCGAATCAAATTATACATTCGGTAGTCATTTTATCACACCGATCACCATGCAACGCTTCCATATTGACACAAAGGTAGATGTGAATCCTTGACAGCGTAGCGCAAAATATATCCCATTAATATGCTCTACTCCAGGAAATGATGATGGAAATTAAGTGAACCGTGGAATATACTCGTAAGATTTTACTACATAAATGTGATCATGTGACTGTAACTTCATTTTTAAGAACATTGATCTGATGCAATTCTTATTTTACACTCTTTCATAGCTTTAATCGCTGAGGTTTACGTAATTTTTCTAATGTGCTACATCAATGGCGAATACATATCCTCTTTTCGAGAATTGAGATACCGGGTTACCGCAACCGCCTCCTTTATATTCACCTCATAATAATTTTTTATTTGACTTTATTAGAAGCAGATCATGAACGTAGTAGTATCAATGCTCACGCCCATTGTTAGTTAAACATTTCTAACTAATTAACAATCTCTTTCAACAACTTCCCCAGAGTAGCAAATTATTAAATTAACATTTTTGCACGGTGACCTTTTACAGGAGGAAATCATTACGAAAGAGGTCAATGCAAGAAAAAACTGGCTTTCTGATGGCATAGGTTGATAAATATAAATTTCATTATACCGCGATTCAAATGAAAAAAGCCCATTACTATCCACATCATATCATGTATTTATGAGAAAAGTTTTTAAAAGATTAGTAATACTTCCAAATCTTCCACGCTCTACACGAATTCTAGTATGTTGATTCCCCATTACGTTTATTTAACTTCCTCATTTCCGGTGGGGGGCCCATTTACTTCAATATGATTCCAAGTTTTCGTTTAACAACTTCTCCAGTAGCACTACCTATGCCTCGCTCTCTTCTAATGCTTTATAAACCATTTCCTGTATTATATTTTCGTTTGCAACGACAAAAAATTTCGGCGCTCAAGTTGTTTTATTTCGTTTATATATCTTGCATGATGTTCGGCACGATGTTAGGTATTCCAACATTGCAATATGTCCAGAGAATTAATTCGAACATGACGTGTTTCTTTGGTACGGCAAAATTATCAAATGCAGCAACATTATCACGTTGTTTACGACTATTTACCAGTCTATTCATTTAAAATTGAGTGCGGCGACCATTGGAAGGAAGATACAAGCTAATAATCCTAGCAACATATTTATTTATGGAAACAAAAGGAGCAAAATTGGAAAAGAAGATAAAGGAATCGAAACAAAAAGATGATAAATTTAAGGTGGGAAATTTATAAAGTAATTTTTGAAAAGTCAATTTCTTAATGGGTTCTTTCCATAAGAACAAAAATTTGTTTGCATCAAAGCGTATTCAAATGAAAAGAGGAGAAAGATAAGGTAGGAAATTACTTATTATTTTTGATAAATTACATTCTGTATAAAAAAATTCGATGTTATCAAAATCGAAAGTGTAGTTGCTATTAATTCTATAGTTAACTAGTGTTCATAATGCCATTTTCAAAAGATATTCGTGCTGTTGACTGTATTTCCTGTCTTATTGCCGATACACGATTTCGGTAGAAAGATTTCTATACAAACCTTCCTTAAAAGATAGGTAGATAAAAATGACTCAATCTTCTCTCTCAATTGATGAATTCTTCTCGGGTTCTCAGCCAGGTTAATTCTTTCATATAAGTCTAAATCCAGGCTTATATGAAAGAATTAAACTGGCTGAAAACCCGAAAAGAATTCTTCAATAGTTTTCACCAGGAGAAATTAAAATCGTTTACTTCTCTCTCAATGTTGGCACTTAACCCGCCGTGACTCGCGCGGGGTGTCCCAGGCACCCCAGCGTCTTGTTTTGGTTAGAGTTCGTTTCGGGTCTAGTTTTATGGTCTTATCTTTTCAGTAGCTGAGTTTAGGGATATTTCCTAGCTGTCCTGGAAAATTGGTTAGTTTCTTTCCGTTTTCGGCCGAGATAAGACGCTTTTGTGAAGACAGTGCGCATCCCGTCGGAGCGAAATTTTCGAGTGTTGGTATCATGCTTGAATGTGTGCCGTAAACTTTTTTGAGTTTACTTGTTTTTGTGTTCATTGGATCCTCTACTGAATACTGCCGCGAAGTATACTTCGTTCTTTTATTTGGTGAGTCTTTTCACTTACAATTATAAAATTTATCTTATTTTTACAATCATTATTTCGATACCTAATGCTTCATTACGTTTTATAAATTTTCAACGCTTATTTCACCATTATTTTTCGTTACTTCATTATTTCAAAGGAGACTATACGCAATATTTCTTTTATTTTTCCATTTTAGGGAAGAATTTCATCCCAAAATTCGTATAACTTTTTTCTCTTAGAAGTGATTGCTTGTGGGAAGCCTAAAAATTCTCTAGAGACCTCGAGGTAAGTTATTTCAATTGCTGATAAATGAAAAATTTAAATTTTAGGAATCACTGAAAATCATTCAGAAACTTATATAAACTATATTTTCCCTTAGATGACCTATTTACGATCAGAGAGGGACATAGAAACTGCTCTTCTGCTTTCCAGTGGACTATCCGAAGAGGAAGAATTTGATTCAGACACTGAATTCTCTTCAGCTTCAGCACAGGAATCGGAGCACGACACATGTAGCGATCAGGACATCAGTGATTCAGAGACTGAGTATACAACTGTGACTAACGATAATTTTTTAACGGGCAAAGATCGAGTGACAAAATGGAGTACCTCTGAGCCACGACGTAATGTTCGAACACCAGTTCATAACATTGTATCTCAGACAGCTGGCTTCAAGGGAAATAAGAATGATATAAATTCTCCGCTAGATTGTTTTGACATAATTTTTGATGAGAACATCTGTCACATAATTGTAAATAGTACAAATATCAAACTTGCAGAAAAGGCGCAAAATTATTCTCGAGAAAGAGATGCTAAGCCAACAGACGAATCTGAAATCAGATGTCTCATTGGTCTGCTTTTTTATTTAGGGGCAAACAAATCAGGTCACCAGAACTTGAAAGATATGTGGGATCAAGATGGTTTGGGTGTGGAGATATTTAGGGCATCAATGAATTACCAGAGGTTTAAATGGCTGCTTCAATGTCTAAGATTTGATGACATCAGAGACAGAGAAAATAGGAGAAAAACTGATAAATTGGCTCCGATAAGAAAGGTATTTGA
The DNA here is from genome assembly GCF_921293095.1 of Ischnura elegans. Classification (NCBI taxonomy): domain Eukaryota; kingdom Metazoa; phylum Arthropoda; class Insecta; order Odonata; family Coenagrionidae; genus Ischnura; species Ischnura elegans. Next base: position 79,610,799 of record NC_060252.1, on the reverse strand, counting down.
AATGTTTATCCGTAAATTTGAACAGTTGTACAACATCGGTGAGTTTGCTACAGTAGATGAGCAATTAGTTCCTTTTCGGGGTAGATGTTCTTTCCGCCAATATTTACCAAATAAACCCGCAAAGTACGGCATAAAAATATTTGCACTTGTAGATGCTACTGTGTATTACACGCAAAAAATGGAGGTTTACCTAGGTATTCAGCCAGATGGTCCTTTTAGAGTAGACAACAGCCCAAAGGAGGTTGTAAAAAGGATTTTCAGTCCAATTTTGGGAACGGGGAGGAACATTACAGTGGATAATTGGTTCATGAGTGTGCCACTTTTGGAAGATCTACTTCTAAGAAAACTTACTATTGTGGGGACCGTTAGGAAGAATAAGGCAGAACTTCCCCCTGATATTGTTTTTGTCAAAAATAGAGATGAGTATAGTAGCATTTTTCTCTTCAGGAAAAATATGACTCTTGTGTCATATATTCCTAAAAAGAAGAAAAACGTCCTCATGATTTCGAGTATGCACAGCGATATTAGCATTGATCCGACCACAGGTGAGAAACAAAAACCGGAAATGATATCCTTTTACAACTCTACGAAAGGTGGTGTAGATACGGTAGATGAAATGTGCGCTACCTATAGTGTTGCCAGAAACACAAGGAGATGGCCTATGGTGGTTTTTTATCATTTGATGAATACATTGAGCATCAATGCGTTCGTTATTGTCAGGAACTTACATCCTGAAATTAAGACTAATAGAAGAACATTCCTCCGAGAAATTGCTAAAGGCTTAACAAAACCTTTTATTGCCCAGAGAAGTACACAAAAAAATTTGCCAAAAGAATTTAGGAAAACGTTAGAGAAATACGGAGAGCCATCAATATCGGAGCCACAGGAAAAGCGGAGAAGAGGAAGTGGAAGGTGTGTAATTTGCCCCAGAGCCAAAGACATAAAAACTAAATTGTTTTGTTAAATTTGTGAAAGGAATATGTGTGCATCGCACATGTTGAAAGTATGTAGTGAGTGCTTGGAAAATATTAAAAAATAGTTTCATGAAGGAATTCGTGTAAATGATTTTTTCGTAACAGTCATCAGCCCTTCCAAATGTCAACTGAGGCTATACCAACTTGCTACAATTCGTAAATATTTTCTGTCTTATTTTACACATAATAATATCTAAAGTTGATCAAAATGCAACTATCCCAAAGGAGCATATGAATATTGATCAATAATAGCGAGGATTTCGCAGGGAAATTTTTGTGGTAACTATCGTGATGTCTGCATGCACAAAGTAACGAAGACAAATCTTGTTTAGAGAAGTAAAAATTCATATTTGAATTGCCGAATGGAGAGCAAACTTCTCTTTTACTGGTATACAGAGACCGCCAGAACAAAATGACTTATTGCAGGGTAAACCTCTCAGCAAAGAGAGTAGGGAAGACCTTCACCCAGATCCTTTCCGGCCTAAGCCCAAAACATTTCCGAAATCCGAATGACCCTGACTCAGCTGCGTACAAAGGAAAGAGAATCTTTCCTCCTCCGTCTACCGCCGCTTCATTTGTGAAACCTTTTTATTGCTTCCAGTCTTGGGTGCGTAGGGGGGTTTTCACACTTCTTGCTGCGGTATTTGCCATACCCTGTCCTTCCCCAAGCCTGGCGTGAGTCATGACGAAAATTCGAGATAGTCGGTCATAACATGACATACTAGGGCACAATGAATGGCGTGAGTAAGAACCCGTGTAGGGGGGTCTTGTGCGTGAGAAATAAACAACGGAAGGAGTAGTCCAGATTTTCCGATCGTTGGTATAGTCTATCCAAACAGGGAAGGCGGGTAAGAGATTAGGCACCGCTCGAGGTCCAACCATAGCTTCCTACCTGCCATCCGCCAAACAATAGCCGGGGTCTGGTAGACCGCTTTTGCTATAATTAGTCATGAATTGCACTCCACTCTGAAATATTAGTGCATACAAATAAGCGTAATTTGTATTTTTTTACAATTTTGATTTCCACGTGTAATTTCATGAAAAAAGAGTGTAAACAGGACGGAGCTATGTCAAGTAGTTATGCAACACTTAGTTGTTTTTTTTGCAACCGCTATGTAAGTGTTACATAACTAATGGACGTAGCTCCGTCGTATAGAGACTCTTTCTTCATGAAATTACACGTAGAAATCAAAGATATAATAAAACATTACATATCACGCTTACTTTATGAGATAATTTTTCCGAGTGGAGTCCGATTCGTGACTCATTATATCGAGCGTGATCGACTGGACCCCGGGTAATTTTTGGCTGACGGCAGGTACGCGGTTATCGTTGGGCCCTCGATACATGCCAAATCTCTTACTCATCCTTCCTTATTTGAACAGACTACAGGTCCACCCTCGATTTCCGAAAAGATACAGCATTTCCCAGGCAAATTTGGAATTTATAGACTAGAAGATTATTCAGATTTTTCCCACTTGAAAGAGCCAGTGATTGAGATAAAATTCTTCAAAAATACTTTTCAGAATCATTATTAACAACTTAGAATACTATTTGATCGTTATAACAAATGTAAAAAACCCTAATCATCAAATCATTTCCATTAGCTCAAAAGCAGGCAAATCGCAAGACTCGCGGCCGGTTTTTCCATCAAATAATCAAAATTCAATTCATATAAAATATTGAAACGAAGTAACGTATAAAATTATTTAGCCAGGTAATGCAATTTGTTAATTTATGTGGACAAAATTATTATTGCTTTAATTAGAATACAGCCAATATGTAAGAATATTTACAAATTGTATCAACGTCCGCATCTTTTGTACTTCAAATTCTTTTGAAAATTAACAAAATTACAACAAAATATTCCTATGCGACAATTATTCATATCAAACAAACAAATATTATCAGGAGTTATGAAAGGATAGGTAAATAGCAAAAATTAAGGCAAAATACAATTAAACAATTGAAAAAAGCGAAAAAAACGAGTGGGGTGTCAGAAACACCCCACGCGAGCTCTCACGTCCGTATTTAGGGCGCGAGTCACGGCGGGTTAATAATGTAGTGGTAGCAAGTAAACTCGTCATGTTCGAACGAATTCTGTGGAAATGCTTCTATGTTTTATTTAAGTAATATTAAGACTTTCAATTTGATCGCGCTGCATATCGTACAAGATACACAGAATAAATAATTTGAGTGCCACCACTTTTATAGGCGAAAACGAAAATGTTACCCAGGTAATCTTAGTCAAACCATATGAACGGAGAATAGAGTATAAGTAGTGCTACTGGAGAGGGAGGTAATGGTAATCAGAATGGAGCACATGGGCGTATTTGTCGCCCAAGGGCCCACCCTCTAAGAAATGAGGAGATTTAAGGAACGTATTTGGTTCATTATTTTCAAATAATCATTTTTACCACGCTTTATTACAGTTGCATTCTTGTTTGTCCTTCCGAGCAAAATCTTGTAACTCAAATTACGGCCACTTCCTCATTTGCTGGGGTGCTGAAATTTTCAGGGTAGCTCAGGACTGCATCACAATGTAGTTTTCTAATGAAATTAATGCTTGATGGTCGATTCATATCAGACTACTCTTCGTGAAAGTGAATATTAACTTGCATGCGTACCACGTTTTTCGCTTACGATATCTGAAATGTTCATCTAAAACATATTTTAAATTATCAAATTTGAAATTTTCAATAATTTAAGGGCCGTGTATAGTTATTTTCTTCTTTTAATAAAACTTGGTTATTATTGTACTTTAATGTTATTAAATAGTATTATTTATTTCTTATTCAGCTGATTAGGATGAGGTTTCTTTGTATGGTGACGCTCGAAAAATCTTTTCTCCCTCCATTGCCTCTTTTCTCCGATCGGGACATCTGCGCATAATATTTTCCCGGGGACATGCAGTCCCGAATAATGTTCACGGTGTGGCAGCAGGGTCCACCTTCTCCCCCCCTCCTTAACCCCCACTGCCCATCCCTCCTACCCTCTCAATGTAAATCGTGCGCCCGCCCAGCCGACGGCCTATTTCGTTCACGAATCGCTCGCTGCAGCCGTTCCCCGAGATGGCGATCCTCTCTCCCCATCTCCAGCGAGCGCGTAATTGTATGCCATAGCATACGAAATGAGTTTCTTTCCTCCAATTTCGTTTGATTCGTCCCGTAAACGACGCCGCAGAGTGACGGAAATTACCCGTCTCTATACATACGTATATATATCCACACATATTTTGCTCCTCACGCAGTGACGTGTCTTTTGTCAGTTAAAAAAAAATATTTTTTCCCAGCAGAGAGTAAGCGAAGAGGAAAGAGGGAATATTTATTCGTCCGCGCGCGCGTATCACATAGCCGAATGAATATGCATTATGGAAAGACATCCACCCAGCAATAATCGATCAGTTTCTTTACTGTTGTGAAAAGTTGCTAGCGTAATTCTCTTTCATATTTTTTATGATGGTAATTCCAATAAATGGTGCGATTTGATATCTTTTCTTCACTGCAGGTCTTTCAAAATGATAACTTTTCTCCCAACAACAGTTGTTCCTTGAGTCAGGTCATGATTGAAATCTTAAACTAATGTAATTTCCCCCCCCCCCCCCCCCCGTGTCCCAAACATAATTTCTTAACGCCTGAAACCAAGGACCTACAACGAATCCTCACTAGTCTTACCCGACAGGTACTGATAAAACCGATCTCAGAAATTCAAATGCATTGGATGATCATAAGTAATGGTTTTAAAAAGGCTTGGTTCATGATTGAACGATAATTCTTGCTAATTCAACACCCCTCATGAAATGGAATCATATCATTAAGTGCATTGCAATAAACAAAGACATTTATAAAGGATGAAAGGGTTTCTGCTCGGAAAAGAGAAGGAAATTCAAGAAAATTAAATTCAATAATTTTATGGCAAATCTATTTCTTTCGAATCCATGCACAAGACTTGCCACAGAATTCGTGCTTGACAATTAAAGGGATGCATTTGATACATAGGATAACAAAAGAATACAATTCACAATTGAAAGGGCAGTACTTCAGAAATTCATGCTCATTACTATGATAAATTATAGCACAGTTGGCAACATATGATTACATACAAGATAATTAATCCCCGGTCGATTTTAATCCGTTAAGACACATAATATGCGTTAATAAAACACTTCGAACGTCTTCCAGGCTTGCAGTTTAAAAGCAGGATTCCCACTGTACAGCTTTATTGGTTCGCACCCACTACATATAATTCATGCGAATAAGTTAAATTGTGATGACATTTTAAATTCATACAATTTCTTGATATCAATACTGATTTGTTTCCTGCAGTCTCTAATTCTAATCAAGTTATTTATTTAATTTTTTTAAACATCTCCTCGACTGTCGTGGACATTTCATGCTTCCGAAACAAATGACTTGTTTTTTTAATTTTAATCCGTTGTTTTTCATCACCATCCCTGCATTTTATTTATTTCTGAATCGGCCTGATTTTTCAATTTGGTCTTCAATTTATTTTATTTTTTGGACATTCGATGGACTTTCACCATTTCCCATTTTTAATTGTCACATAAATCAATTACGCTTTCGTTCTCATATGCACTATTTTGATGAATTTCATCTTTCCGACGAATTCGGTTTGATTTTTCGCTGAAGGGTCACATTTAATACGCTTGCCTATGGCACTTGCATTGTGTTTTAATGCAAGGGCGCGGCGAATAACTAAATTGACGCTTGCATTACCAGCTATAGAGCTATACGCATCAATTTTTCGTTAAGAAAGTAATTTAAAACATGATCAAAAAACTGGCGTCAAAAACACTTGAGTTATTACTATCGTTTTTAAGAGTCAATATCTCGCCACGGTTCAAAATAATGCCTTCAGTGTTAAAGTGGAATGCCTAACTAATTAGAAACAATTGAATTTATCTCGTTTATTCCTTTTCTTGATTCATTCTGCAGGCATGACGTGAGGCCTCTCCGACCGCTAATCAAATTAATTTGCAAATTTACGGAATCAAATAATAAAAGCGTTTCATATTAAGAGTGCTATATCTTTATTATACAAAAATATGAAGCTAACGATGATTATAGACATTTAAAAACAGTCGTTTTGAAAATATTTATAATTTCACAAACGCAGCGGTCTCTCAGACCGCACGTCACCGGTTAAGGGTTAAAATATTTTAATTCAGTAGATTACATAATAACGAATACAAACTTTCTGTTAAGAGCCCTGATTACATTTTATTTCTTCGAGGAATTCGAATCGCTCCACCGTCATCGATGCAAGTGACGACTTTTGTTGAGACCGTTTTACACGGGGCACGCAATTGCACGTGTTCCCCAAAACGCAGTCAAAATTGCGTCGTGTAAAGCGGTGCATTGCTAGAACGCATGCAAGAATGCATGGACGTGAGATGGCAAAATAGCCCTTATTCTAATTTCGTTCGTGCATTCAAGTATTTTAACGCCATAATGAGAAACTGGTGCAGTTATAACCTGAGTAATTACGTTCCCCGCGTACGACGGCCTTTAAAGGCCGTTTTACACGGCACACGGGATTGCGCAATCTGACGTACGTGCGAAGGCGCAATCAATTGCGTCGTGTAAAGCGGTGAATTGCTAGAACACATGCGAGAATGCGTGGACGCGAGACGGCAAAATAGCCCATGTTCTAATTTCGTTCATGCATACGCGCAATTCCACGCCATTTTAGAAATTAATGCAGCTCTAACCTGCGCAATTCCGTGTACCGTGTAAAACGGCCTTAACACATTTAAATGCGCAGTGTGACAGCACATATACTGGCCGACGGGAGAATTGACTATGGTAATATTCGTGACTCTGCGAGCTCCTCTGCATACTTCGTACGTGGAGCCAGTATAAACGGAGATGCAGTAGGTAGAAATGAGCTTATCCTTACAAAAACTAGACTATGGAAGACATGCTGTTCAATATATCGCATAGAATGTCGGGTACCCATGATGAAAAATTCTGGCCAACGAACGAGAACATTAGATTTGTGGATGAATTGCTGCCCTAAATAAAAGAGAGGGAATTAGCTTAAAAAATACATGCTTTTGCGTTGATGGAGTAATGAAATCAAGCGAACATGGTACAAAAACAAATGCCGCGTTCCCAATAGTGCAATGCCTCACTTTAAAACCCATTAACCCAGTTAGCAAAAATACAGCAAAAACGGAAGACAAATTTATGAGATGCCATGGGATTACAATTAAGTGAAAGATGTTTTTTTATCATGGTCTATACGGCGATCTGACGAGAATTCTGTATAATTTAGCGCCTTTGGAAATTGTCCCTTAAATTAGTAAGATGGCAATTAACTGCGCCAAATTTATTGGATGATAGGAGTCCCATTCAGAATCGCGGAGGAAATTCACGGAGAGTACAAATTGAATCTACGCATTTTTTATCCACTTAGAGATCGAATCCATCCCGAACCCTAAATTTCGAAGTGAAACACAATAACCAAAGTCAGAAAGGTGACAAGAACCAATTTAAGTCCTGAGCTAACTAGAAATGTTTTTAACAGAACGAGATATTAATTAGCACTTATGTCATTCTTATCATCCAATTTTTATTTACAATTATGTTGACTATTTCACCAAGTTGAGCATCAATTATGTTGAGTTGTTTTCTGGAGTTGGACAAGGAATAACAATTTTTACTCAGGCTGTATGCCTGACTAGAAACGTTTTTTTTTTAACAGAATGGGATAATAATTAGTACTCATATAATTCATAATATCCACTTTTTTATTTACAACAACGTCGAGTTATTTCTTGGAGTTCTAGTCAAGAAAAGAAAAATTTATTAAGAGCAAATACCGCCTTCGGCTAATTTGTTTATTGTCCTCAGAGCTAGCAACGCAAAACAAAGCCACAAGATATATTATTATGGATGGCAAAATGACATATTTTAACCTGGATAATACACAAGCAATTAAGGCTAATAGAAAAAAATCACGTTTTGAAAAACATAAAATAGAAAAGTTTTTTGCTGATAAATACATTCGATAATGAAATGAATAAATTTTTGTTTCGGATCCGCTAAACTAGATAAAATAGCATTGCAAAGGATTACAATATTTTCGAACATATAGTCAGCATAACTATTTACAAATAACATTATACTTTTAAGAATTTTAAAAATAAATTAGATACTGAACAAGGAATAATCCCTTCTTTATTGAACTGTAACTGTTGGTTGAATATTGCTCTTTACCCGTCGATTTTGTTAGCGGGGGTTGTTTCTCAGATTTAGTTGAGACAGCTATGTCTTGAGTACATGAGTACTAAAGAACCCATCGGTAAACAATGAATACAAAGTGGAAACTTCGTTAGAAACAATTCTACCGTGATGAAGAAGCAATGTTGCCGAAAATATTTTCAGACCCGAAACGGCAAGATGAGAATGGACGTCGGTATAAATTCGCTGTAATTGATATTTCTGGAACAGGGTACCATCACGTCCTAATGGAAACATTTGCTGGTGGCACATTCTGTGTTGTAATCAGTAAACCACACGACAGATACAATATTTTGCTACATTAGTTGTGAGTCTGGCCTACTAGTCGGTGGGCAATAATTCAGAAGCAATGTAATACAGAGTAATGGCGCGGTTGAAAATTAGCCTGAGGACATAAGGTTCAAGAACGCAGAACAGACGTGAACGTGGAGGAGAGACGTTCTGACATCGGGCAGTGCAATTTTAGCTCCAGTACATTAGGCCAGTGGTATCCATAATGGGGAAAAGAAGACCAAGTAGAAATATCTCCTCAATATTTAGGTAACTTTTTACCTATTTTAATAGTTTGTGTAGCATGATAATTCTCAAGTTTTCATTTTCTATAAGCTAAAAACAGATTTTTTTCTATTTAGAGGAATCATCGAAACAGAAAATTTTTAAAATAGGGATTGCCAAAAACAAATTATCATCTACTCCTGAGGTGCAGTCAACTCCAGGTAATTATTGCTTTATTCCTTCGTCATTTTAATTGCGATTGCTTGGAAACGCTTAAACTATTAGCTCTTTCACTCTTTGCATTAACGTTTTAGACTCTGATCCGTCGTTGGATCCTGTTTATATAACCAAAGAGTCACCAGCTGGTCCTTCAAATGCCTCTTCATCAAAACTTGGTAAGAAAAGGAAACATTTTTGAAAAACGTTTGTAGTCTTACCAAGATGACAAAATATTTGCGTGTTAAAATTTGCCCCTCCTGCGTATTTTATATTTATAAATTTACTTTATTCCGTCAACGAATGCAGGAATGCCTTCACCCAACGCAATTTCGAGATACAGAGATAGAAATTTACCAGAAAAAGAAATTGAAGCCATCCTGGAAGATGATCTTTCCGGTTCAGAGGACAGTGATGACAGCTTTCTTCTAAGTAGCGACGATATTGAGGATGATGGAAGCACCGAATCCGAAGACTGCGTATATCCAGAGGATAATGACGCTTTCGAAGATTAATCCATAGATATGTGTGATAGCTCCTCAAGTTCCCTAACCCATGGTTCAACTGTGACTCCGGGTTTATCTATCCACGCGCGTCACACTGACCGCACTTGGTCTATGGAATCACCCGCATTGCCCGAAATGACTTTCACTAGACAGAGGAATTTGAAAGTGAAACCAAATGGAGACACTCCATGGTATATTTTTCGTCTTGTATTCACTGACCAAATTTTAGAAAAAAATATTGAAGAAACAAATAATAACGCGGACCGTTGCTTGAAAGAGAGACTGTCTCCTCGGGCACGCATAGGATATTGGAAACCTGTCACAAAGGATGACTTTTACGTGTTTATGGGGCTAATACTGCACATGGGACTGATCCAAATATCCCAGATTCAGGATTACTGGCGGAAAGACAAGTTTTATAACATCCCTTTCTTTCCTTCACACATGTCTCGGGACAGGTTTCAAATAATTTTACGAGTATTACATTTTGCACCTGCCGAAGGGACACGAAAACCACGTTCATATGACCGCCTTCAGAAAATAAGGCCACTGTTAAATCATTTTGATGACATTAAGGATGAAATATATTACCCTTCCCGAGAATTGAGTATTGATGAGTCCATGATTTTATGGAGGGGGCGACTGTCTTTCAGGCAGTACATCAAAGGAAAAGACATAAGTTGGTGTAAAGCTATACATGCTGGCTTAACCCACTGGACTTGTCACAAAAATTTCAGTTTACACTGGAGCCGGGGAAAACTCCGAGGGAGGACTTGAGCACACGGGCTGTGTTGTTCATAAACTTTTACAGGCATATGGAGGAGTAAGAATCTGTGTATTTATGGACAATTACTTCACCAGTGTGGACATTGTTGCAACTTTAGCAGCAAATAAAATTTTGTGCACTGGCACGTTGAGGAGTAATCGGAAAGGTAATTCCGCGGAAGTTACTGCGAAAAAAATAAAAAAGGAGAAGTAGTGGAAATGTGGTCCGACGACGGGGTTTGTGTACTAAAATGGAAGGACAAAAGGGAGGTGACAATGATCAGCACACAGCACTCGGGAGAGTTGGTGAATAGTGTGAGCAAAAGAAAAATTGAAAGGAGGGTTCCTGAAGCGGTGAGGGAATATAATAAATTCGTAGGTGGTGTTCATAGGTTAGATCAACTTTTGTCCTACCACATAACCTCAAGAAAGACCTTGCGTTGGTATAAAAAGGTTGCTCTCCATATTGTGAAAATAATGTTATTAAACAGCTCTTAGCTTTATAAAATGTATTCAAAGGAAGAGAAAATGAGTCTACAGAGTTTTAGACCCAGTATTATAGGCAAACTCGTCAGTTTTGGCCGGACTAAGGAACACGTCATCTTTTCCCAAATCATTACCCAACCACTAGAGATGCACTTTCCCAAGTTCAACCCCATGACAACTAAAGGGGATAGAAGAAAACAAAAAAACTGCCGGGAGTGTACAAAAAAGGAAAACGCCAGCAAACTATATACCACTGCCCTGATTGCGCAGAAAATCCTCCTCTTTGCCTAGAAAAGTGCTTCGAAGTGTTTCACGGAAGGATGGATTCAATTATATGTATCATGTTTGGAGGATGTGTTTATTTATGTGAGTTTTTTTATCATATTCCTGTATATTTACTGACGTTTTATTTTTTTAATGGTCATAAATCCTGATAAACCATTTGAACAAGTCCTCCTATTTTTATTATTTTACTTGCTAAGAATGCAAATTGTAAATCTTAATCCGAGAGAAATACATATTATCCTACAAATTAAACTTTTACCAATTTATTAGTGCATTTTCAACATGTAGGAGTACATGAATAGTAATATACCTCTAATCTTTTTCACCACTCTTCAAGAACCATCCAGTGAATTACCACTCAAGCGGGGATTATAAAAGATAGTGGTCTAGGATAGGTTTCCAAGGTAAGTATAATGAGGCTAGGCATAACGAAGTACCTAATACCGGTATTTACCTCAAATATGAGCAGAATATCAGCATCAAAATGTATATTCTCCCCAGCTAAGGTGAACGTCCAAACATATTTTGTGTATAAAATGTACAATCAAAAAAAGAGCGTCAGGTGGGATTCGGAGTTCAAATATTCAGTTAATGGTACGAGACTAGTAATTCAATACGGATTAACTATCTAATTGTGTAAATCATCCATATTTAGCGACTGCATGCAAGATGCATTTATGCATTCGAAAATTCACAATCTTCTGGGATACGGGTTGCATAACCATGGACAATCGTCAACGGCGGACCTCGTCGATCGGCGTGGAAAATAAATTAACCAATTATACCGAAAAAAAAATGAAAATTTTAGTTTGGTGATACTAGCTGTTCATTACATCCTATTTCAAACCTGTTGGCGAGAAAAAAAAATCCGCATTTTTGGATTATACGGCACCTGAACAGCCGCAGTCAAAGTGTTTAATCGTAGCTCCTAAAAAGATTCAGCATAAATGTTAATAATGAGTACATAACTTATAATCTTAGCATTTAGGAGTAAAATATATATCCCTTTACCACCACACGAAAAAAAAATACAAACATGCGATCGACTCAAATTTTAACTGATTTAAAGCCTTGACTACACAATTTCTTTCGCTTCAACTTCTAACCGTACACTTCCCGTAAACACACTCGACAATAATCGATTCTCCTCCTCTTGAGCATGTAACTCTACCTTCCATCATATGACGCTATCGTCTGTCAGTACATGTCAATATCAATTCCTCTCACATTCAGAACCCACGAGCTCTGTAGTCCGTAAAAATTACTACGCACCGTTGTTGAATCAAGTCTGATATCCTGTCACGTTAACTGAGAACGAAGTGTCAGATCTTCCTCCACAAGAATTTCTTCCGCATCTCTCGGATAAATATCCCTCGCATTAAATTCACTTGCGGCGCATTTATTCAAATTCCTCCTTTTTTGGGCATCCCGTCCGTGACTATGTCGCTTGGAAATTCCGCATTCGACTGTTTCACGGTATGGAGCAGGTTATTGGGATAAGAGCATTACCACTCTCCCGTTCTCGATAGTATCATGGAACTTGAAATGCATGGAACCTTCCCCGTTCCCATTTGCACTATGTCTCTCAGGGAATCAAGGATCCATTTGCTCGTCTCCTGCTCCGGAGGCATCACCTTCTTGCGTCTTCCAAATTCCTCACCCTATCTCAAAGTAGCAGACGCGAGAGGGAAGACATAAGAACCAGATTTATGTCTTCTCACCTACTTTTTTCTTCACCATTCCGACTCTCCTCAGCATAACTCATTTCACACTCGCCACAGCATCTTTATCTCTCGAATTTATTCTTCAAGGGAGAGAGAGAACCTTTCCGTTAAAGTGCCATTATCATTCAAGCCTTCATTTGAGCTCCCCAATACGGAATCCGTAAAAACAACTGAATTGATGCTCTGATGAATAATGCTTGTTGATCTCCCTCAGGAAGGTCGATTTTTAAGTGCATTACGGACGGATTACTTTTTTTAATGCGCATTTGCGTAGTGTGTGTTAGTGTGTATTCCCGCATTCAAAAATGACTAACAATAAGTAATTATGGCCTCTCGATGGCTAGGTTTAGCTTCTAGCTGCAGCCATCCGAATTTAATTGGCTACCACGTTGATGAAATGAATAACGCATCCCTATTTATCTCTCTGCTACGGGGCTCCGCCAACGGTGTATTTGAATTAATAGCAGCTTCAATTACTCCATCAATTTCGTCTACAGAGAGGTGATATTTCTATTAAATGTTTTATTGCCAGAAGAAATTTTAATTCATGCAGGATGGTTTTTCTTGCTATGGGATTCCCTAGCGATTTTTCTAAGCCACGTACATGCTTACGCATTTAACGTCGTTGAAGTTATTTCGGGTTTCCCACCGGATAAGGTTTTCCATCTCTGCCGACGTTTCGATGGTCCTGTCGTCCATCGTCATCAAGCCCTGATGACGATGGACGACACGACCATCGAAACGTCGGCAGAGATGGAGAACCTTATCCGGTGGGAAACCCGAAATAACTTCAACAACATTATACGCCGGGAAAACCTCAGATCTTTCTTCATTCAACGTCACTGAAGTAGTACACATAACTTCACTGAAGCAATATACGAGATAGTAGTCTTGGGAATGAGCAACCTGGTTCATGAAAAAAATATGTTACATACATAAATTTACTCTCTTTTAATAACTTTATAGATACATTCATCCGATGTATTTCAGGTGACGTAATTAAATTCATTTATTTTAGTTTTACATCCTATAGACCAGTTTCGAGTTCCGCATGAAGGCTACGGGCTAACCGGGTTGAAATCCTAAGTTTAATAAGCTGCTTTCCGTGATTGTAAGATGAAATCCCAGGTATTGGCTCTCGTATGCTGGTATTCTCAATATTATTTAGTAATAACGTTGATATTTTATCACTCTTGTACTTACCTTTTTCCAATTCTAACACTTTTTTTGCACTGAAAATTTAGTTTTGAAACCTCTTTTATTCTGTTAATACTATATATGGAATAATTCCATAAAGTACAAGAGATTAAGGAGATAAGAAAAGTTCAACCTATTTTTCCCGGGTTTATTGCTTTCATTAGAAAAATGAATAATGAAATGATCACAACCAGCTATAAATCTAATTCGAAAATATGAAAATCAACTCTATGTACAGGCATTTTCATCTAACAATAGACAGAAGAAGGAATAGACAACAAAAATCACCGGGTAACCGCTAAAACTACTATACATGAGTGAACAGCAAATAGCTTTTATTTTATTTTAGTTTATGAAGGGACAAATGTTTCGTTTTTTTTTTTGTTCCTAAAATTACACTTGTTAATGCATCGTATAAAAGGCCTTTGTTTTGGTGCCATAATTTAATGCATAAATATATTCTATTTCAAAGCATATTCTTCGAGCTTAAGAAATGTAATTTTTCTGCTGCATCTCCCTTTTCTTTATAAAATGGCCACGATTTCCTTTGGAAACATGCAAAAAGCATTAACAAACGAAAGATGAAATTATGTTGAATAAAACCAGCATTTAGGCAAAAAACATTGAATAGGTAAATAAAATAAAATACTAAAATTGCAACAGTAGGAAAAAAGTTAGTACACTGCGGTTCGTCTAGCCTCAATAATTTTACCAATAAGGAAGCTAGTTGTATAGTAGTAGTAGTAGTAGTAGTAGTATTTGGATTTAGGGTGCGTCGACGGCAAGGTCATTTTGCACCACTACTGTGCTATTTAATTACAAAAGTTATGTATAAAGTAATCTACTGCATCTGATGTCTTCGTTGAAAGTGTACATAATTAGACTTTATTAAAAATGTTTATTTCTCTGAGAAACCGAAATGTACAGATTAAGTTGGTAGGGTGGTCTCCTAAAAGGGTTTTTAGGTCTCCCCCTAGATTATTTCGTCTTCGCGCTTCGCGGTACTTAACACAATCTAGCATGATGTGTCTAATACTTAATGGACATTTACAATCCCCACATTGGGGAGGTTCCTTCTCTTCAGTAAAGAGATACGCATGGGTCAGGGGGCTGTGCCCTATCCTCAATCGTGTAAGTACTACTTCCTCTCTCCGATTACTACGAGCTGAGGAGGGCCACGCTGCTACCATGTCCTTGATGCCACGGAGCTTGTTATTATTTAGAATCCTCCACGACTCCCTCCATTTTCCAAATACCACGTTTCTTAAAGATGCTCGTAAGTCCTCGTGGGGAACCAGCGTTGAGACAAGAACTTCGTTATTCAGAGCTTCCTTGGCCATAGCGTCTGCTATCTCATTCCCGGCTATCCCCTCATGTCCCGGTACCCACAGAAAATGGATATTCAAACCCTTTCTCGAAAGGGTCAGCAGGAGAGAGTGTATTTCTTGCACGACCGGGTGCACGGGTGAGAAGCCAGAGATGGCTTGTAGCGAGCTCCTGGAGTCAGTGCATATGACAAAGGAGCCGCCGTGGTCACCTAGGGCTTCTAGAGCTGTCCTTATGGCATAAAGCTCCGCCGTGTACACACTGCACATCGGGTGAAGCTTTGCTCTGATGTTCCCGTGGATAGGGGAGAACACTGCACATGCACAAGCAGAGTTATCTTTCGAGCCGTCAGTGTAAACGGGGGTAAGGTTGGGGTGATTCCATCGGAACATGGCAAACAAACGCTGGTACTCCGAGGGAGTTGTGGAAGACTTCGGTCGAGATCGTGAAAGAATATTCACCACCGGAGTGGGAGTGATCCAAGGGGGGTGTTCCGAGAATGAAACAGGATACACTTCAGGTAGCGTGAATTCGCATCCGCGAATAAAATCGTTAAAACGAACGCTTACTGGTCTGGTTGCTTTAGTCCTTCGGTTAAAAACATTAATAAAACGGGGTTTAAAAAGTAAACTATAACATGGGTGACTCGTCATTGCTAAAATTTTGGAAACGTAGCTACAAAGAAGCCAGGTCCTTCGGTAGCATAGGGGAGGCTCGCCTGCGTCGGTGTATATACTGGGAATCGGGCTGGTCCTAAACGCCCCAGTGCATAGTCGCAGACCTGCGTTGTGCACTGAATTAAGTGCTTTCAAATACGTCTCGCGAGCGGACGCATACACGAATGAGCCGTAGTCTAATTTCGACCGCACCAGTGTGCGGTAAAGTAAAATTAAGGTGGTGCGGTCTGCTCCCCAAGATGCGTGGCTTAAAAACTTTAAAATGTTCAAAGACTTCAAACAGTTTACCTTGACAGAATTAATGTGCTCCTTCCAGTTGAGTTTGTGGTCGAGGGTCATCCCCAGAAAACGGACTGATTCCACAAATGGGAGGTTTCTACCACCTAGGTGTAACGTGGGATTTACATGGACGCCCCGAGTGCGAGAAAAGTGAACGCACTTTGTTTTCTCCAAAGAGAAAAGGAAGCCGTTATTTTGGGTCCATTTGTGAAGTTTATTGATGGTGAGTTGCGCCATACGCGATGCATTCACGACCCTAGATGATCTGCAGAAAATCGCGAGATCATCCACAAACAGTGACCCTAACACTGGCTCCTTGATGCAGTGAGCTATGTCGTTGATCGCAATTGGCGATGCAAAGATTACCGCAGCGCCCCTAGCGGCCGCGCCTGGAATCACTCTAACTCAGACACACTCCATCCTTAGTCGTATTTACTGCATGTGTTTCAACGTGAAAAGCGTGAGAAGACGGTAATTTGTCAAAGATGTTATCGGTTGTGGACGCCAATGAAAGCAACCTCAGGGTATGTGAGGCCCATGCGTGAGGGAGAAGAAGTTTTAAATGCTGGCTTTGTGATTTCGGTGAGGAAAAAGAGTCCTTCGCATCTCGGGCCTGACTTCTGAGCATCCGTATTCCGTGGATTTGTGGATTGATTTATCTCAGAATTACGGCGATCGGTTATCGAGGGATCAGCGTTTAGGGTGTGGCCGTATTGTTGTGTAACTTTTTAGTACTAGCGCATCATTAACCTCCTTTATACACTTCAGGTGCCCCTGATAGTGAAATATCTATGTTTTACTCGGGGATTAGAGTGGGTGAAGGACTTTCGTTCTGTACTTCCCGGTCCTCCTCCTCTGCGTCTCAGGACTTCCATACCATTAGCAGTCTTTTGAGCAACCCCCCTTTTGAGGTGATTTCGAATGTGGAAGCACTCACCCAGATAAAACTCCAAAGTGTGGGTGCAGTCCTGCTGGAATTTTATGACCAAAATGTTACCGTGACCTAAGACCAAGTGGCTTCGCTCTTGGCAACCCCGCAGAGGACTGATGCCTGGTTCAAAGGCAGAAATATGTCTATCCCAGCATCTAAGGCATACAGCCAGTCCACTTATGCGGTAAATCCTAAAGCTAACTGGAAAAAACGTTAAGTAGATTTGTACTACAGCAATTTTACTGGTAACAAGTACACAGACAGAGGCAACAAACTTGAAACTGTAGCGAGAAAGAGGTATGAGGAGCTTGAGGGTTGTCAGGTGGTGGAATCAGGACTTCTAGTCCGTCCAGAAATTCCTTGTGTGAGAGCAAGTTTGGATGGAACAGCTTTGGTTTATGGCAGGTTAGTAAGAAATGTTGAAATTAAGACATTTAAGAATGTATTCAACGGTGTTCGGCGAGATGTTGTGGAACATAATGATACAATGATAAATGAAGAGCAAACTTAGTGCAGACATGCACTAAGTTTGCTCTTCATTTATCATTACATTTAAGGATGGTGAGACTTTGACGGCAGCGGAGTTTTTGGATCGAAGAGCAGTGAAGACCTTGGACAACAATGTTAATTTGAAGAAGAATACTGACTATTTTGCCCAAGTTCAAATAGGTATGGCTTTGAGTGGCATCCCAGAAAGTGATTACATTGTGTATTCTCAGGCTGGTAATGATTATCTTAAAGTACGTGTTCCTTTTCATTCGGATTATGTGTTCAATCTCTTAAGTAGATTGTGTGATGTTTATTTTGATCATTTTCTTCCTCTAATGATGGAGGATCATTATGCTAACTCTTAAGCCTCTCTTGAGGTGCTTTTTCCTTCAATTTTTTTCTTCTGACATTTGTCATAGAACTGATTTTTTAAAGCAAACTGAGACAACTTATGTTTACATGTTTGTTTTTCAGTTTTAGTGTTTGTCATTGTGTTTTTTTGTATTCTTGAACTATTTGATTTGTCTAGAAATATTCTCTTCACCTAGTTTTTTTCTCTTGCTGAACTGTGATGTTATAGTCTATGTATTTTGATGTGCCGGTATTAAGTTACCAGTGTGAAGTTTTATTTTCAATGTTTTACTATAATATTTTGCATTTTACCAATTTTTTGATCCGTAATGCCAAAGTAACTTTATTTTATGTATCTAATCAGAAAATATACTAGGATTTCTTTTGCAACTGCTTCATTTATGTTTTTCTCTCTCAAAAGCAGTGTCTGTGGAGAAGTACGTGGTTGACAATTCTATTTGTAAGTTAATATAACACAAAACAAGGAGAAAAGACAAATGTTGATGAACAGTTCTCAGATAAAAAGTTCTCAATTTTTATTCACAGTTCAGTCTCTCTAGTCACAAACACAATACTTGTGTGCAATAGCATTACATGAACTTGTCAATATTCATGATTGAAGGTCCAAAATTAGTTAATCAACAAACAATAAAAAGAATTTCATCAGCATATGGGAGTAGCGTCCATTATATTGGACCCAGTATCATTTCATATGCCCGCAGGCGTTGAATCACTCTCTCAACATAACCTCTAGCTCTGGCAATGTCAGCATCGTCCTTAGATAACTGACTTTCTTCTGAAGAAATTGAGGGCGGATGATTCTTAAATTTCTCTGCAAGAGAGGACAATCTTACTTATGCATCTGCAAAATTACATTGCTTCAAGAAAATAAATTCAAAAATATCTTACCGGGCGACACTCATTTTCAATTCTGTATTCTTTGTCCAACATCACTCCATCTTGGTAGTCTAATTTATCCAACTCGCAGCTATCAGTAACAATAAACTTGTCCGAGGCTCGTCCACCATATAAAGAACTATTCTCAGTTATTAGTCCAGATGGGGCAATGTCAAGATTGACCTTCGCAGTGTGACCTCTCTTGTACTGGGAATAGGTTAAAATTCTACATTTGAGACACTTACATTTTTCTATAGGATTTTCCATGCAATCCAGTACAATCCTGGTGAACTTGTATTCTGAAAATGATGATGGTAGGTTGGCTCGGATCGTAGCTTGATCAGGCCAGGGTATCACTGACTTTAACATGCGTGCTAGTGAAGGACGTGTGTGCTTAAAATAATTTGTGTTTGGACACTCGTTTTCCTATCTTCAGTACTATAACCCACTTTTGCCGTAAACTTTCTTCCTTCGGAAAAAATGGAAGCTTACTTCGGGGGCATTATAACTTGAACACATTGGAACGCTGCAGTACGTGGTGTTTCTACAGTTTTTCTGGAAGTGAGGAACCGACAAATAATCGTTGTCCATGATTTCCACAACGTAAACAAAGATATACGAGCAACGAATGTGTCTGAGTTAGAGTGCTTCCAGGCGCGGCCGCCAGGGGCGCTGGGGAGAATCTTTGCATCGCCAATAGCGAACAACGTCACGCTCAGAACGGAGCCTTGGGGAACTCCGTTGTCAAGAGGGTAAAAATTTGACAACAACTGTCCCGTCCTTACTTTAAAAACACGGTTGGTTAAAAAATTTTGTATAAAAATGGGCAAACAGCCTCTAAAACCCCACTCGCGTAATACGCGTAGAATCTTACGTCGCCAGACCCGGTCGTAAGCCTTCTCTAAGTCGAAAAATACACCGACTACGTGTTGGCGGAGAAGGAAGGCTTCTTGGATGAAATTTTCAATTCTAACCAAGTGGTCCATTGTGGAACGGTTCCGTCTGAATCCGCATTGTATCCTAGAGAGGAGTTTTCGACGCTCCAGCCACCAAATGAGACGTCGATTTACCATTCGCTCCATTAACTAGCACAGGCAGCTGGTGAGAGAAATCGGCCGGTAAGAATTCGGATCAGCTCGGTCTTTTCCATGTTTTGGGATGGGAACAATGACGGACTCCCGCCAGGACGGAGGAAAATCCCCATTGGCCCAGAGCTGATTAAAAGTTTCAAGGATTTCCAGCAACGCCGATTCCGATACATTTCGGAGGAAGGCATTGTGGATCTCGTCGGGTCCTGGGGACGTGTCGTGGGAGTCATGGATGGCAGATTTCAGCTCCCAAATGGTAAATGGCATATTGTAGTCTGCCGTTGTTTTAGGCTCCATAAAGGATATAGGGACGTTCTCGAGCCTTTTCTTGAGGATCGCAAAAGAAGGTTCATAGCATTCGTCGCTGCTCACTTTGGCGAGTAATTGGGCGAATACGTTCCCTGTCGCAGCTGGAGAAGTGATAACCTTTCCTTCGACTTCTAGGAAGGATATACCTAGATGCTGGCTGCTACCCGATATGCTCCTCACCTTACGCCATACCTGTGCAAGTGGAGTCCTGTGGTTGACACCGGAGACAAAATTCATCCAAGAAATCCTCTTTGCGTCCTTTATTACCTGACGCGCTTTCGCTCTTAGTCGCCGAAAAGCGGAGAGATTATTTGCTGTAGGATAATTGTTGAAAATTCGGAGAGCTTTCTTACGTTTTTTAATGGCTTCTGCGCAGGTTTCATTCCACCACGGCACCGCATTTCTTGGAAGGATGCTTCGAGATCGTGGTATGCTAATTTCGGCGGCTTGAATGATGCTGGATGTCAAAAGATTTACGTTTGTTACACAGTCGTTGTTTTTATCCCACACGTAGTTAAAATTTGAGTTAAAAAGATGCCAATCAGCTTTCCGGACAATCCAACAGCCTGGTCTAATAAAATCGGGGTTTAAATTTTGCTCCCTTTTGATTAAAAGGGGAAAGTGATCGCTCCCACTAAGATCCTTATGCACAGAGAGTTTGAGTTTATTGACCAAACTAGTCGATAAAATACTCAAGTCAATGGAGGAAGAATCGCCGCTATAAGAGTTAAAACGGGTTTTCTCGCCGTTATTGAGTAAAAAAAGGTTAAAATCACTAATAAAACTTGATAAAATACGTCCCCTGCGGTTGCACTGTTCCGGGGTGCTTCCCCATAGACGATCGTGAGCATTAAAATCTCCGAGTAAAATAAAAGGCTGAGGTAGCTGGTGAACAAGGGATTCTAGATTAAAACGGGTGACGGGTGCACCCTCCGGCAGGTAAACGTTGCACACCGTTATCGCCTCGGGAGCGTGCACCGTCACCGCTACCGCTTGGAACGGTGTGTTAAGATTTATTCGGGAGGTGTAAAGAGCCTCCCGGACAAAAACCGAAACTCCACCATGGGCTCGTTGGCCACTAGTATCGTCCAGTCTAAAAGTGTTAAAATGTTTTAAATATCCCTTGTCTGTATCTTTAAAACGCGTTTCCTGCAAACATATACAGGAAGGGTTAAAATCTCTTATTAAAATTTCAAGTTCCTCCTTATGCTTATAAAAACCGTTGCAGTTCCACTGCACGATAAAAGCCATGATTAAAATATAAAAGAGGATTAAAACTAAAAGGAGCAGTTGAGTCACGAAGGGCGCTTGAGGCGCTTGACGTGACTCTTCTTCTCTTTGCTCTCAATATTTAAAAAAACCGTATCGGATAGGTATTCCAATTCCATTAAATTGGTTTGGCTCTTTGGAGCCTTATCAGAGGGGCCGGGGGACTGAGAGTTCCCGCGTTTGGTTTGTGTAGCCCCGGCGTTGTTTTTGTTGGGTTTCTTATTTGGAGATTTCGTTCCCACGACTTTATCCTTGTTTGCCGGATCTGTGGCCTTAGCCGGCGCGGCCGATTTTTGTTCTCCAGCCTTCTTGTTCAAATTTTCTTCCGTCTGAGTCGAGATGGTGATTTTGGCGATAGGAGCGGAAGCTATTTGGGCGAAAGATCTGGAAAAAGTAGGAGCTACTTGAGCTCTGTACTTTTTCCTCGCCTCAAAGTACGGGATCTTTTCTACCGTCTTGATCTCCATTATTTTCCGCTCTTCTATCAGCTTCGGGCATTTGCGGGAGTACACGGGATGAGCACCCTCGCAGTTGACGCAACGCTGGTCACCATTGCACTCACCCTCATGCTTGTCCAGGCCGCATCGTGGGCAGGTGGCTTTGCCTTGGCACCTCGTGGCCATATGACCGAACTGCTGGCACTGGAAACATCTCAGGGGTGCCGGTATGAATGGTCGCACTGGGACCGATTCGTATCCGATAAACACTCTGTCAGGGAGTTTGTCACGCGCGAACGTGAGTACGACTGATGTCGAGTCGATTTTCTCTCCGTTGCGCCTTGTAGTGAGTCGACGAGCATCAGAGACTCTTTGGGAGGCCATCTCACGTTTGATCTCGTCGATCTCAACGTACAGCAGATCAAAGTGGCTTATAACTCCCCGACAGGTGTTTAGGGTGGAGTGCACCTCGACCCTGACGGGAATATCATGCAGCTTATTAACCTTAAGTAACTTTTCGCTCTGGGCTTCATTTTCAGTTTCAATGAGCAGTGTGCCATCGCGAAGCTTTTTAGCTGATTTCAGCTCCCCGGGAACCAAACCCGACAAAACTTTACGAATAAGGAAGGGGGACACCTTTTTCAGGTTCTCCCCTTCCTTCTGGCACCTCATTACTAGGTAGCGCTGACTAGCGCCTTTAACTTTAACTCTCCCGTCGTCTGGACGGGATCTTTTTGTTGGAGGTAGAGTTTCTTCAGCCATCCAAGTATATAGAATTCATCCCCTGGGCTCCCCACCCACCACGGAGCCACACATTTGGGACGCCACCCGCAAGCCGGAATGGACGTCAGGGCTACCCAAGGGATATAGGAACCTTTGACAGGGGATCCCTTTCGGGTTAGAACCTCCAGCGCAGGGGCCCTCCGAACCCACACGCCTTCGGCCGCCCTACGGAGACCCCCATATCTCCAGCACTAACCCGTCCTGGCGTACGCTCGGAAGGAGCCGCCAAGCTCCCCAGCCGCCAGGAGCCGATTGACCGAGCTGGGCTCTTCTCGGCCGCCCGTTTTCGGGGAATCCAGGGCCGAAGTGGGGTATTGAACTCCGGCCCATACCGGGTTTCCGACGCCCAGCTGGGTGCCGGAGAACTCACCCACCAGGATCCCCTTCTCCCCCTTGTACGGGTCTCCACGCACGGCAAACACGTGGGTGATTCTGGACGCCAGATGTTACGGCTACTCAGAACAGCAGAGTCACATGCTGTCTGGACACTCTCCGAGCGAGCGACGGGGTTTTTTAACGAGCTTGTCTCCTCGGTGGGCTCGGGTCCGTGGGGGCGCGGCTCCCCAAAGGAAGAGATTACTCTCTTCCCCCCGTGCGGGGTAGTTGTATAGTATTATAATCAGTAGCTATTAATTGTTTCGTAGCTATACACTAATTACTTTGATCAAACAGGGACATCTCTTGACTAAAATGCTCAGGAAAAAAGGAAAACCGCTTTTCTGTGAACAAATACTGATTATATGAAACCAAACGATGTTTACTCGACGTCTCGATTTGAGAGAGCAAAATACTTTTTTTCTCAGAAGGAGAACCGCGAGCAATACGGAAGTAAAAACATTATTATTATTGGCAATAAAGTGTGTGTTTTTTGTAGAAAAGCTAAGAAATTTCCTTCCAAACATTAAATATGGAATTCTACAAAGTAAAGGCCTCAACAATTCAGTGCATTATTATTATGATATAAAAGAATATCTCATGAATAAAATATGTTTAAATAGGTCAACGAATAGGCGTCAGTTGCCTGTAGATAGTTAAGTACCTACTCCAATCAAATTTGCGAATAATTATATTTACTGGTATCGAATTATGTGAAATATTATACATTCTCATCCGGCCTAGGTACCGTGCAGCGCGCCACAAAAGTGAATGCACATCTCCGAAGAGCTACTGCTCGGAGCAAGAACAAACAGTTCCAAATTTCTTATACTCGGTTCTCTCGATACCTAGATTTGAGAAAGCAAAATGATATTCCCTCTCCGAATAGGAATCGAAAGCAAAATGAAAGTAAAAAAATTATTGGAGGTATAAGAATGACTTGAGAAAAAAAATGTTCACGTGAGTCCGCGAATAGGCGTAAGTTGCCAGCTGGATTTATATACTATTACCCAATATACGAATATATGTAGATATTTTAAGGGTGAGAAAATTAATTTACTGTGGGTTGCACAACGCGCGTTGCGCGGGTTGCATGGCTTCCGCAACGCTGGGTGCTGCGTAACATTAGTATAAAAAAATCATAAAATTTTTATTATTATTTTTACGGTATTCATCGCTTCATATCTACCATGAAAAAAACTATTGCCGCTAAAATATAAATTTTCATCAAACTGGCCAGCAATGAAAGTGTTCATGGTATAGAATCCTGTAAAATATTAAGCATTCTCATCCGACCCACATAACGTAAAGCGAGTCACTTAAGTAAATGCACACCTCCGAAGAGCTATTACACAGAACAGGAGGAAACCACTTCAAACTCCTAAAATTCATTTGGCAATGGTTTAATACAAACACACGCAGGTCAGAGGCGGAAAGCAGACAGGGCAATAGCGTGGGATGGACTGGGAATGACGAGTTGTCAGAGGAAATGTCAGAGGTTAGAACACAGGGTGCAGACGAGTGGGACATGAATGGAAGAGACTCGACTCCAACGAGGCAACTGCAGCGTAAGGAGATCATGATACGGAAGTAAGGACCTTCCTCATATCTTCAGACCAATGGAGGTCTCACCGATGTTAGAAAGGATTATCAACGGACACGCCGCCGCGATAATTCGAGTAAATAGTCTTCTAGAGGCAAAAGTAACCTCTCGACACACTCTCGATACATTAACAGTTGGTTGAGAAAATACCGTGGCTTTAAATTCGAATTCTGAATTTAATTCATAAAAACATAATCGCTGTTTTCGCCCAAATCGCAAAATATATAACAACGATTTTTACAAGGCCTACAATGAATTTCGACTAGAATTAAGCTACACATTCTTCAAATGGTTTTCCAACTCTATGACTGGGACCCATAATTCGAAATACTTACAACATGCGTTCACGTGTCAAGTATATACTACTTTACTCTTTCAAAGAGACGAAAAACATTTAAGACCAATGAGGTGATAGGCATCAATCATAAAATTACGAGGGTTACCCAGGAAGTAATGCACCAAAATTTTTTCCTCGGCCGAAAAAGCAATGGTGCAAATTTGAAGCGTGTCGTATGCATTACCTGAAGTTTCAAAGGTGCGCACGGAAAATTTCTGCTTTCTCCGACGGATAGCTTAGCTGCAGGACCGTTTCCAAATGGTGTCTGTAAGTGATGTACGTTAGAAGCAGCGTGCCGTTATTGAATTTCTCACTGAAGAGAAAGAAACTGTGGAGAATATTCACAAACTATTGTGCAAAGTCTATGGAGCATCTGCTGTCAACAGGAGTAGTGATAATCGCTGGTCTAAGCAAGCGAGGGCATTAGAAGGTGGTCCGGCGGTGCTACAAGATTTGCAGCGGTCGGGGAGACCATCCACAGCTGCCTCATCTGACATGTTGCAGCGGGCTAATGTTGCCATTGCCATGCCATTGATGCCAAGAGGTGGAACCATTAATTAATAAGCATATTTCAACACACGACAACCCTCAATACGCGCTCCCAGCGACTTCGGCGCCATACCAACCGAAAAGATTTTTTTGATTCAACACAATTACCCTAGGCCCCTCACAAGTTTGAGGACTCCTGAACACATGGCAAAATAGGATTGGCCAGTACTACTCCATCCTATTCTGGCTTCATATGACTTCCAGTTGTTTGGGGCATTACAGGATGCCATTCGTGGAAGACATTTTGAGGACGACAAGGGCGTGGTTCCCTTAGTGAAGAAGTGGTTCCGTGACCAGAGCAAGGATAGGTACAAACAGAGCACACAAGCCCTTGTTTCGCGCTGAAGGAAGGACATAAAACTGGACGGAGATAACGTGAAGAAACACGGTGTGTAGTAGAAACATCATTCTTTCGTGTGTGCAATTTTCGTAATGTACAATAAATAAATGTCTAAGAAAATAAATATGGTGCATTACTTTCAGGGCAACCCTCGTAAAATACATTATTAAATTTGACGATTACATTTAAACAATCAAATAATTGCATACAGGCGGAAACTATAATATAAATGTTGACATACTTTTTTAGACGGTAGATTTAATGAATAATAACATATAAGTACGATAATATTTGTAACATGTAAGTACAAGACGTTAGTGGTTCGATTGCTAACCATTGCCTACAATTATTGATTAGATTCTACCCCATACATAATGGATAATACGACAAATTAGAACCTCAACAATAATTGAGGGAAAAAGATAAAATTGTCATCAATGATACATCGATTGCATTGATTTGTATTAAAGGTTCCTTATATGGTTTTTACCGGTATTTCCAAGGACAATACGAACTAAATTGCATTTTTTACCGAGAGAAAGGCACCAAGTATGTGCTAATAAGAGTCAATATGATAAGGGCAACGAACTTGCCTAAGTGATATAGTCTAGCCATTCAAAAAATTCAAAATAAATTATTACTAGACCTAAGTAGAGACACCTAACTAATATCCCCCAAAAACAATTTTTATGTGACTAGGAGTGTAACTTACAAATGCAATCAGTGTCCCACCTCACTGTGCAAATTCGAAATGAGATAACTAGGCCTGAGGTAACTGAAAGACCCCGTGGACTAAAACTAAAGGTTAACAGGCAAATTCCAAATAATCTCATAAAACTGTGAGGAACAAAGGGTTAAGCTAAAAAGAGAATTGAGTTGGAGAATATTGTAGGGTATCCTCAAAATTAAAAACTAAAACACAATGACCTACGATCCAGTTAGGTCGGCAAGGCCCATCTGTCTTCTACTACCTTTGCAGTAAGAGGTGGCAAATATGAAAACAATAAGGTGCAATAAAATTAGTATCTGCAAATTCGTTCAATTTTTCACTTGAATACAAATGAAAAATTAAATGAAATCGTTTCCCACATTGCGAGCTTCGGATTCGAGATTCCACGCTCGTATTTTTTCATCGCCGTTTTAATTCGTTTCCGGAAAATCTGATCACAGAATTGCAATTTGGGGAGGATTTTAATTAGCTGTGTGATTATTTCTTCTGAAATAATTCATTGCGTGAGCATTTATGGTGTGTTTAATTAGCTAAATTGCACTTTTAAAGTTTTTTCCCCAAATACTATAAAGGAAATTCAAGCCATTTACTCTGTGTAAAATATCCGGAAGTTGCAGTCGTACCTTTTTCAACTCTTTTTGATTAATTCATCCGTAATGCGTGAAAATTTTGTGCGGTACATAATTAAATATGGAATTGATGCAGTATAAGACCTCTACTTTGAAGCTATTCATCCAACATGTTAATGGAAGTGAAAGCATTTTACTGATATCTAGAGGAACTCTATTTTTTTATAGCCGAAATAAACTGTAAAAAATTATTGGCTCACGATATATTTCATCAAATGACACCGGTTCACATGAGCCCGTGATCTTTCGTGGAATTTTGAGAAATTATACTTATCACAGTATACTTTTGGTTCAGTTTTGCATTAAAATAAATTAAGACAACGGTCTATTTCCTACCCTTGGTAATCACTTTCTACGATACTTTGGCTCACTATCACGTGTACTGAAGTATGATCCATGAGTCCGTAACTGTCATGACAACACTCTATGGTTATAATTAGGTGTTTTATACATGGTTAACTCACCTTTTAGAGATTAATGATAATGATGAGCACTTGATGATATGAGCATGAGCACTTGACTGTTAGCATTTGACTTTGTTCAAATATACACTTTTTGGAATGCGTCTACTTCTGTGATTGTTATCCGTCATTGCACCATTTGAAAGTTTTACACGGCTATTTGCATTTGAAATTAACCTTCATAAATAACAGTCAGAAAAAATATGATATGAATAAGCGTGAAATAATCCAGTTAAACTGAAGATAGCTGCTTCGCATATCCAGAAAATGTGTTTATAATTCCCTTACCGGGCAGTATTAGGGCGATAGTGTTTGTTGCCTTCATCGTGAATATTTTTACGGTTTTCGACTAGAAAAGGCATTATAATGCCACGTTTTCGTTTTTCTACGAATCAACAGCTACATTAAATTGTAATTCCTTATGAAATATACTGTCAGGTTTTAACTTACATAGCAGTGAATTTCCATATCCACGATAAAAACACAAATGGTAATTTTCACACTATTTATTTTGAACAATCAACGAGCGACCATGTTTTCAACACTTTGTGTCATTTTCATTTTCAGTTTTTTTCCTTGAAACTGACGCAGTGTTGAAACCATGGTCGGTTGATGAGTGTTAAATTAAATAGTGTGGAAATTACCATTTGTGTTTTTATCATGGATATAGCAATATTTCACAAAATCAAGCTTGAAACGATTTTATTTTTTATAATTGAATTCTCAAATCAAAAGCAAGAGCATAGATAAATAATTTAACAATGTCCTCGAATTTCTTTATTTCAAATAAATGAAACTGTAAGCTTTTGCGCCCACACTTCAGATGAAACATAATTTTCTTTAGACACAGATGCATTTATCCTCTCGAGGCTGACTTATTTCAACGCCATCATTTTGAGAAAAAAATATTTTTTTGTTTCATAATTTGCTCCCCTATAGCGCTTTTTAAAGTTACTCAACTTATCATCACGATGACACTCACTTCCCTTTAAAGGTGAAACTACATTGACATACTTTGACACTTTTCGAATAAAATATCATTTTAACAAGACAAAGATGCATTTTTTCTACTCGAGGTTGACTTATTTTATCGAGTCATAATAAGAAAAAATAATCTTACTTTAATGCATTAGTTCCTTCGCCATTGCGCTTTCTACAGCTACTGAGAGTATTATTACGATGTCGCTCACTTCCCTTTAAAGGTGAAACTACATTGACATAATGTCAAACGAGCTCACCGCCATCCCACGCCCCTCCAATATTCTCCCCATAAGCCTTGCATGGTACACATTAGCGGCCGTCAGGGGTTAATAAATTGACGGAGCGAATCAATCTTATTTTCGAAAGACTTATTTCGATGGGGACAAAGCTGTGACTGCACTCACTATTCGTATACGCTGTGTGGACACAATTTACGTGCTGCTCCTTTTTAAAGGGGGAAGTAAGTAGCCGATAAATTACCTCTTTTGAGGTACCTATAAAAAAAAAGACACGGACGACGTAAAATATCATGCTATAAAGCTCACACTCCTTTCCGCTCTTTCAAATGAATGAGAGTTGTTGCCAACTTAAAAAGAAATTTCGCAAAGTTCCACAGACCGACATGTTCCATTTATTAAGCCCCACCCCACCCCACCTGTTCCACCCCTTATTCTTCCCGCTCCTCCCATCTTCGCGGAGGGCAAGAATAACAGGAAGCGAGTGTGGTGTGCGAGTGTATGATAGCGTTGGAGGATGATCATCGTTCTTGCTTAAAGACCATCTCTTTGGATAGCGAGACTCACAGGCGCAACGCCGTCACATTGTCACCCACAGGGGCGTTCATTTTCGGAAGAAACTCGACTCGTCCGCGTGACGTGAAAGAAATGGCCGGGACGGAGAAGGCCACGCCAGCGGGTATTTCCCTCCTCCGGGGTTACCCCACTCGCTCCATTTTCGCTCAAAACTGTTTGCTGGGGTCTTTTGTCGTCGGAGACACACGAGAGAATCCTTTTTCTTTGCTCTCGGCCTAATCTTTAGAATAGAATAGAAGATAAAATTCACTAACTCATTTTTGACTGTGTTGCATTACAAATGTTGATGGAGGCTTTCGCGGGGTGGTGCATCATGCGTAGCAAGGTTTTCCGGTTGACCTCCGCGTCGATTCATCTACATGACGAAAGTTTTGCCGGCGTTGCGAAGAGAAGACGAACCTGAAGACGCCAGCTGCTACGCCGGCGAAACTGTCGTCATGGAGGTTAATCGACGCGAGGGTCAACCCGAAAGCCTTGCAATGTTAGTTAACATTTACTTATATCAGTACTTTATTTTAGATAAAGCGACCCGGGTTTCGAAAAGTAACGTCGTCATCAGTCGTAAAATATTGAATCATAACTTCTCCGTCCGGTTAAATTATAACAATTCACGCCGGATGATCATGATTACTCATCACACGGGTCGCTTTATTTGAAAAAGTAGTAGTATTACCTCATCCGTCCGGGCGTATTGTGTACAATACATCGACGTTTAAATGTTTCCACTGCCAGGCTAAGTGTAATGTCGTAATTGCAACAAGTTCAGTGCGTCCTGACAGATGACAGCATCATATTTATGTATTTATTTACCTCAATTTCCCCCGAAAACAGCACAGAGGCCTTTTACATCCGGACTTTAAACAATCAACCACAGACGACCACATACATCCATGCCCTGGAAGAGGCAACCTATCCAGGCAGGACTCGAACCCGCGACCTTCGGTACAGTAGGCGAGGACTTATCCTCGCCGCCACCGAGACCGACGCATATAGATGCATGGTTCGCAGAAATCGCCAATTTCGTTATAGCAACAAGTTCAGTTCGTCCTGACAGATGACACCAGCATACAGACGCATGATTCACAGAAATCGCTAATGTACTTTGTTAACATCTAATTAACCTGAAATATGTACATGTGTTCCGGGACTGAGGAGATTAATTAATAGATAACTAACCAAGATACTTTAGAAGAATAGAAGAAAATTTATTGAATTGATGAATTTATGCCCCATTTTAGAATAGCATATAAAACAGTGTATTGTTCTTGGAGTATATTGCGTCCATCAAGTACAGAAAACCAATGCATTTTATTCAGAGCACAAAAACAAACAAAACAGGAAGAATGGATGAAAGATATTCAATGAGAGATCGACATCGCACTACAGATCTTTCTGTTTATGGAATAGCATTACTTGCGAAATATGAAATCCAACTACCTTATTCACTTTCAAAAGAAGATATTTACATTATCTTCCCCACCTTAAGTGTTCATATCCCAGCTAGATTACAGACCCATCCACCACAACGCGTACATCAGTTGGTAAAATGTACTCGAGTACTCATTTATTCCTCGCGGGACTCGATCTAGACTAAAAATAAATACATGGGTGAAAAGCGCAATTTGCGCAAACATCCATGGTCTACTCTTCGTCGAGGTTATCGAGTACTCAGGGTTGACTTCTAATCCCTGCATTTGATATAGAGGTGTTCTTCCGCTCGTAAATGCAAAACTCTTTAGCATTTTAGCGTGCAATTGTTCAGTAACATTCAATTAAGACGATGGCACACTCAGCCGTCAAAACGTTGGGACAAATTACCCAAAACCACAAACGGGAATTATTCCTCCAAACATTTAATTAAATTCGCGAGGTATTCGACGACGTAATATAGCACTAATAGTCGAATTTGAATATCTTTCTCTAGTCGAAAAGTACTCGTCAGGTTGTAGTATTTAAATTTTAACTTCGTTGGCTTGATAAGATTTTAAATCAAATTATAAGAAAAACGTCTGGAATATAAAAATTATTGGACTCTTATGCGTCCACTAAGAACAGAAAAACTATGTATTGTATCCAGAGCTAGAAAACAAACTACACAAAAAATTTCTACAAGCAGATGAATGCATTACGACGAAAAATATTCATTCATACAACGAAATACTCCATGCAAATACACAATACCATGAAAACATTTGTTTACCCTAAAATTGTAAAAGATAATGTAAATATCTTCCTCTGGAAATGAATAAGGTAGTTAAATATCACATTTCGCGTGCATTGCTATTCCATAAACGTAAATATCTGTGGTAAGTGGCGGTTCTGTGTTGATCTTCCATGGAATATCCTTCATACACGCCAAAGTGATGATAAAATAATATATACGCTTTATCCGACCGGCGGGGTCGTTAATCTTCGTAACGGAACGCACTCTCCCTAAAAATAATTCGCCTTTTAGTATTTGGTTGTTTATTTTGCAAAATAACTCCCCTCTATGAGGCTGTGGAGAGGAAATTCCCCGAAAGTTACACATTTACATGACTGGGGTGATTTTTCAGCATATATTACGAAAAATGTGCCTTGGAATAGGGAGATCGGCTTCATAATTTCCAAGAAATCTCTCAGAATCAACGTTGCAGATATTTCCTAAAAATCTCTTCTTCGGGAGGTTTTTTTTATTCAGCAACCCATAAATCCCTGTGAATAGCATTTGCGGAAAACGGTGACGCAGATCTTGTTGGTATAACGAAATTTTCTATCCTCATATTTACTTTCTTTGCTAGCGTACATGTATCTTCTTATTTTCAGCCACTACGCACTTCTTTCATCTTATTTCTCTTTGCTTAGTTTCAGTATTAGTTTTCTGTTTTTTTCCGTCCGAATTTTTGTCATGCATTATGGTGTGCGTGGTTTCCCAAGTCATAGGTTGCAATGTCAAATTATTTTGCCTTAAGAGAGAGATGCCATCAATGCTGATAGATTGATTTACTTAAGAAGATCTACCTGTAAGTCTTAACATCTGTCCCCTAAATGATCACGTAGGTGAGACGGTGTTACAGAGGAAATATTAATCTATTCAATCCGGACTCTTTATAGGGTACTCGAAATTTTCATTAAATGCCACTTCGCTAATTTTTTAATTAACCTTCCACATAGAATTTCCCTTCATACTTCGACATTTATATCACCAGCAAACACCCTAAATTTCATTGAGAACGTATCAGTGACTTTGCTTGCCTCTTTGGTAATCTTGACCTGGAAACGTACCAAAATCTCCTAAACTGGCACTGAGCGAGAATAACCAGCTGGAGCTAGTTACAACTAGCTTTGCATTCAAGGCCTACGACTCCCACGAGAATATTCTGTGCCTCCAAGTGGAACGAGATGTGCTGACGGATTAACGATTTCACCGGCAGTCATACGGGTGGCTCTCGACGCTGAACCCGAGCATTATGAAATCTAAATAGATCCGATCGATAACCATTATATAGACAACTTTGGAAAATTTGGCCGCGAATATTTTTAAATTTTCCCATAAGTACCTGATTTTAGATAATACTCAGAGGAATCGCATCACGCGTCGACCAAAGTTCACACTAGGTATCCTCGATTTGAGTGCTTTAAAAAGAATTTGTTCTAGTATTCTTTACCATTAATAATTAATTTATTAAACTGTCGTCTTCCATTCTGGCTTGCATTCTGTGCCAATAAAATGCTTATTACAATAACATCTTATGTAAAAGAGCACAGGCCCAGGGGAAGAGAGGCCAGATTGTGGCCTCACCCGGGCCTGGTTAAATAAACTTTAAGTCAAGTCAAGTCTGGACGAATCGTACAACAATTACTCTATTTATGAATCATTCATAAAATAAATAAAGTTCAGATGAGGGGTTGGAAGTAGGTACTGACGACGGAAATGGGTTCTCAATCTAGTTGACCTCGTCGATAATAATATGTATCAGCTTGCCCTCACTTTCGTGGAATACTGTCTGAAAGACTTGAAATGACTGTGTTCTAAATTTCTCTAAAAATACGCGATTAAGATATCCAGAAATATGATGGATACTGAATGAAGTATGGGGAGGAACTGAACGTGGAAGATATTTAAGCGCAGTCCGTTCATCGACATCTGCATACTACCCCGCAAGCCGCCTAAAAAGGCGTGTGGCAGGGGTGTTAGGATGCCAGCCGTTTGAATGTGAAAGCCAACGTTCAAACAAAATTATGACTAGCATTTATTTAAGTCCTTTATGGTTCGGGGGAATAACGAATATGGTTCGGCAAAACATTTCTCTTAAATTATCGCTTTTGGACCTGGAAATATAGTAGGGCTCTACTGCTATGTTATCGGAGTCGCTCTTAAAGTTTTTTTTTTTAATTGTTCAAGCAATCTAAGCCTAGCGCGCAGCCTCCGAGTCTCCAGCGGAACCACAACTAAATCGCTTAACATCTGGGCAACGCTGTATGCACGCCCGTAGCAGTTTTTGACGAACCTTGCAGCCTACAAATGCTTTCGACAAATGTATGTTTGTTGCATTAAGATGCAATATGCAACTGCGATGCAATTAACATTACTGACAATGAGTGCTTATTTTCGACTTACTATCTAAATATTGGTAGATAAAAGAGTCAGTCCATGCCTACTCGAACTAGAGTTGATCCTCGACTGATTTTTTTCTAGGTGCATGAAAATGTTTGTGGTCGCAAAAAATGGGGATTTCGGAAATACCCGTTATTCAATTGCTTTATAGATTCTCAGATAAATGCTTCAAACAGTATTTTTTATATCAGGAGGCAAACTTGTTCACCAATTTCCATCAGAATCTGAAACAAAGTAAACTCCATTCTGATTTGGCGTGGTAAAATCACCCACACTGATATTATGTAGGTGTTCCAGAAACACAAAATTCGAGTCAAGTCTCGTAGAAGAGAAAGTCTCTACTCTAACTCTTTATCAAAACTCGAGTAGGCTCATAAAAACTGGTGGTTGATAAAAAAATATGCACAAAACTAATACGGCATTGTAATGGCCTATAATGCTATCTATTGAATAATACTATGTGTAATACTAACACTTCATCACTTATTGGCCGTACATCTCCGAATAAAGAACCACTTTTTTTTAAGGTTGCGAATGAAAAAATACGTATGACTATATTCGAGTACAGGTTACCTAGACGAGATAATATTGCGAATCATAATCCTTCGCTTTGCATTAATGTCAACGCTCTTGCTTCCACAAAAAAAGCTTTTCAGCTCTCGTTTTAGGTGCCATCGAAAGTTTCCCAGCGCTCACTACATGCTCTAGTGCAGGGGTTCCCAAACTGGGGGGCGCGCCCCCCTGGGGGGGCGTGGAGAAAGTCCAGGGGGGGGCGTGACACCCAAATGAAATAAAAAAATTACAAAAATAATTTCCTCAGATCTTTGAAATAAAGTCTTTCTAAGTTTTCATAAATGTTTTTGTAAAGTTTCAATAAAGTTGTAAACTTTATCAAAGAAGGTTACAGTTTTTAAAACTACAAAACACACAAGAGTTCAAGGTTCTCAAAACCGTCCCCATCCATAGCAGTGGAAATAGGGTATTGCAAAATGGAAAGCTGATATGTGTACCGGGGGGGGGGGGGGAGGGGCGTGGTACAAAAAAGTTTGGGAACCCCTGCTCTAGTGGATCTAAAATTATGGTGCACGGCATTGCCCCACCGCACCGTGGTCGGAAAGGTCGATCTGGCTGGACAAAAATCAAATATTTAAGTTTGGATAAATAACATGGAAATGTGCTTATTGAATAGGTAATAAGTTCTAGTTTAAGATAGTATGAAGTTTTTGCGGATTTCTTTCAAATGCAATCCACTGTAATGGCTAGAAACTTCGATTCGGGACTTGTCATGATTTTACTGTACCGGTCACTGACTTTTAGGCATCAGTATCAGTGATACTGAAACCATAATGACGGAATATTTTTATGAAAAGTGGAATTAAATAGACTTATCTTTATATTAAATTCATAGTTTGGACAAAACTTATTGTTATTCTGAAGAATCAATCTGTTGAAAATAATCTAACCAAAATTGTTATAACTTACTTAGTGTTAGAATTTAAAAAAAGCCCTGAAAGACCCCGGAATAATTTCAACGGATTATTGTAGGCAATGGTCTTATAAAAGGTGCAGAGCAAAAATTGGCTGCGCCTAGTTGCGCCTTTTAGAATTATATGTAATTTCTACAGTGACATACGAATCTTCGAGCGGTACTTTTCAGCTTACTGCAGAGTGGCGCTTATGAGATACCCGCGAAATTGGAAAAATCATCAGCGCTAAAATATTCTTGGGAACGACTTTGTGTAATTTTTTTATCTAAACTTATTTTTATATTTACTTCATTATGAAAAATTGCATTGCGTAATAAAATTAAAAGTAATTGTTAATTTAATTTTTCATTGATTACATTAGTTGTTCTCCTAGCTGGAATGAGGTAATAGGTGTTGTGGACACTACCCGTAACACCATAGGAAAACGGAAATAGCCAAATTGTGGGAATGGTTTGTTCTTACTAGACGTGACTGGGAACTGTAACCTTGACACCCGTACAACTGAAAATCCGACCTCAGCGCAATGGGGGCCGGAAAACGATCCTTCGTCAAAGTAAAGCAGGATTGATAAAGGAGAAATCAAATATGCCAGTAAAAGATATCATAAATTCAGAAAAAATTAATCCCCTACAACATTCCCAACCAGAAATTCTACACCTTGAAAATAAGGGCACAAGGCTAGATATTTTTACAGCAATCTGAAGCTGGCCAAGTGATACAAATATGCTTATGAACGAACTACTGTTTGTCACTCACTCACTCTCCTCTCCTAAGTTCCACTTCCCCTAGGCAAATGGTCATGTTCTTTCTTCACCCACTCATTAACCGACTCCAACCTCCTAAGGGTTTTTCCGTCCGCCCAACCACTTCCCATTATGTTGACCATTACTTTCCACGTGCAATCCCTTTCTGGTACACCTGTTAATTTTATACTCACTTCTTTCTCCGTTACCCTTTCGGGAAATTTTCTCCCCCACCTCTTTTTTGCTTCCCTACTTACTTCCACCTCTCCATATCTAATGACACGCGGTCGCTAAACTCGACTTCAAACTCATATGCAAAATACACTATAATAAACGTACATATCTTTTTTTCCGGTCACCAGTTCAGTTTAAGTAACACATTTTGCACAAAAGTAATGCATATTAGAGTATCAAGATAACATTTTTAAATTACGACATGTGGTTTGAGGTTGAGATATATCATACAAATAATATTACTAAAGTTGTAAAAAAACGAAATAATAATGCAAATGCTTACAAAATATTATAATAACGAGACAGCATTAGATAATGTAGTATTGGAAAAAGAATTATACTTCCATGGTTCCACGGAAGCGACAGATTATCAGAAGATTTATAGTATCGCGTGAACGCCATCTAGCGGCAAATCGCCCGAAATCAAGCTGCTCTCACTTAGAAAGATTCTAACGCAATACTGCTCGTCACATAGACGCAAACATAGTCTTGGTAGAGGAAAAAGTACAAAAAATAGAATACCAAAGTGTGCCACCAGTGATCTATACGCAGTAAAAACGCTATTTCTAATTTTTGAAAAATGCGGCCAAATCCCCGCTTAGCGCGTAACTAAGGGTTAAGTATGTTGTTACTATATGAAAAATGATTTTGCACTTGCATTCGGCACTTGTATGCAGCACACTATAAGTTTCCACTTGAAAGAAATAAGATGAAAATGCTTAATTGTACGCTATTACCTCGCTCTCCCCTACATGATATTCCAAGATCAGAACGTATTTATCACCCTGATGGGTTCCAACGAGTGCTTCAAGAGCTTGATGGAGAGAGGAGGGAAGGGCAGGTCAACCACGATATAATGATTTTTTTATTTCTCGCATGAAAATGAAGGGGAGGAAGTATGTTTTTGAAGACGTTACATACCAGCGATAGTTAGCAGTCTAATGATAATAATATTGTCAGCTACCCACACGATTTCAAAGTTTATCTAGGTCAACGGAAAACGGTGAAACCTTTTGGCTGACCTCTTGAATACAACTAGCTAACACCAAAACAAAAGCTAAAGACATTGTTCGTATTTCACCAGGACCAACATCATTTTCGATGAATGCGGCAACCGAACTCGAATTGTTGCCGAAAATGATTTCACTGAACATGATTGAAAAAATTGTCGAGAAAACTAACTAGTATTTTGAAGGAAAACGGTCTTCTCAGGTGTACTCGAAAATCAGAGATTGCATCACTACTTCTCGTGCGGTAATAAAAACTTTATGTGGAATCTTATACATTCTCTCTATAAAGAAAAGTTGTAAGGCACAAGCTAGAAGAGCTTGGTAGAATGGTGGAGTTCATCAAAAATTCGAATGGGAATATAGCAACAAAAAATTACCAATCAAGTCTTGATTTAGCCATATATTTGCTAGAAAATGGTCTTTCTTAGGTACCGTAAAAATATGTAATATCCCCAGAGTTCCTACCCCGCAAAATTCGACAGACTGGAACTTTATTTCTTGGTTTCCATGATACCTGCACTCTAGTTTCGTATTGCACTAAACGAAACAAATGTGTAATTCTGCTTTCTACGATGCACTGCAAAGAGGAGATCGATCCAGAAACTGCGGAACCTGAAATAAACCTGGACTACAACTCAACCAAGGGAGATGTCAGATGTGGACTCCGAGGATCAGAAGTGTGTAAATTATTCCCCTTCAAGACGAACACGATGGTGGCTTCTATTACAATTTCTCCGTTTTTATTATATGGCTAATCTTAGCGACCACGTGATTTTAAGCTCTCGCGTTTAGCGTTGTAGATGAACATCTGAAGTCCAGGGTGAAAAAAGGTAACCTTCCAGCAGACACAAAGGCTTTTCTAGCAATGAGACTTGAGAAAATCCCTGAAGAGTCTGCTTCTACATGTGAACCTCAATGCAGATCGGGTCATTGTCTATGTGTGGAAAACACAAAAATTATAAGACGGCAAATATACGAATATTTTCGATTTGTATGCAAAAATCACTCCACCTGCGTCAAAAAATGTCACGAATGTCGTTACAGAGATATTGATGTTCAATTAGGATGAAAAAATTGAAAAATAATTTTATTCATTAAGTTATTATTTTTATACTTTAAATGATTGTATTTTTGATTTGGCATGTCCATTTCCTTTTTTGTGTGTTTTTGGACTTGATAGCGTCTTGATTGTAGTGTGCAATTGCTTTAGAAAAATTATTCAAAAGAATAGATCAAGAAATTTGCTCATAATTATGCGATATTTTTGTTTATAAATGAAAGGGAAAAAATATTTTAAGTGCTTTTTTTATTATAGGTTAAATAAATACTTTAAAACGCCCTCAAATTTGAATTTACATTTAGGAAAATCAAAAATATTTAAGTGCGGCAAAAAAGCCGCAAGCGTGCACTGGCGCTATACTTGCAGGTGCGTGTAGCTATGGGTTAAAGGGACTTTGCATAAACACGGGTATTGTCTCTTCTTCAATTCAAAAGATAAGAAGAAAAGGATCTTACAATATTATTAAACGTGCACAAAAATAGATAAAATGCATTACGAAGATCAATTTATGAACTCTCTAGTAGATAGAAGGAAAAATAAGTAGTGATGTAAAAGAATTCTCCCAAATCAGCCATTTTCTTTAAATTTAAAGCTTATAACACGCGGAAGTCACTGCCCACTTTACATCAGTTTGTGACGTCATGACAATTTTGGTTCGATTATTCGTTCACATATCGCTGCTCATTGATGGAAGAAATCTATCAAATGACTGCAAACGAAAGGCTTCACGAGGTCGTCACGCGATGACGAGGAGTAACGGAGAAGCGGTGACCCCCTCATCAGTAGTTGGTGACGTTATCAAAATATCTGCGGCCGTCGATTTACCGTCACGAATAGCTTTAGAAATAGGCGACGAATCAGAAAACGGAAAAATGTGGGTGTCTCTGTTTTTCTAGCTATATAACAAGCGATAATAATGTTTAAAAAAAAGGTGAATAAGCCCTCCTTTGCATAAACACGGGTATTGTCTCTTCTTCAATTCAAAAGATAAGAAGAAAAGGATCTTACAATATTATTAAACGTGCACAAAAATAGATAAAATGCATTACGAAGATCAATTTATGAACTCTCTAGTAGATAGAAGGAAAAATAAGTAGTGATGTAAAAGAATTCTCCCAAATCAGCCATTTTCTTTAAATTTAAAGCTTATAAAACGCGGAAGTCACTGCCCATTTTACATCAGTTTGTGACGTCATGACAATTTTGGTTCGATTATTCGTTCACATATCGCTGCTCATTGATGGAAGAAATCTATCAAATGACTGCAAACGAAAGGCTTCACGAGGTCGTCACGCGATGACGAGGAGTAACGGAGAAGCGGTGACCCCCTCATCAGTAGTTGGTGACGTTATCAAAATATCTGCGGCCGTCGATTTACCGTCACGAATAGCTTTAGAAATAGGCGACGAATCAGAAAACGGAAAAATGTGGGTGTCTCTGTTTTTCTAGCTATATAACAAGCGATAATAATGTTTAAAAAAAAAGGTGAATAAGCCCTCCTTTATTATTATTTTACTGCACTCGCTTACTTGTTTGCACTTCCGGGAAAAATCTTACGACTCAAATTTAGACCTGTCAGCCAAAGCGCTGAAATTTTCAAGATTTCGTGGATGGAGAACTAGATGGCTGTGAAGAGTTCTTACGCTTTTACCATGATATTAACAGAACCTCGAGTAATAATTACAAATACAACTTAAATGTCTAGTTCCAAAAATGGCCACCAAAATCCAACTGAGGCACTGCAATCATTATAAGAGCAAAAATCTGCTCAGAACACTAACTCATCCGCAACTCAGTTGCTACAGCGGGCGAGCCTCGATCGAGGCTATCACGAAGCCGTTTTTCTTTATATTTTCGTAATTAATCTTTCACAGAAGCCTTCGATACACCATTCATTTTATAAGTCTATTATAAAAAAGGTAAATACACTATTTATATTTTAATACTATATCTAACTCTATAAACACTCACAATAACTTAAAGAAGGGTAGAGGACGCCATCGTCTCGGTGAATAAGTTTGTACGGGCGATTGAGTAAAAACGACAGCGGTAGTATCCGGAGAGTACTGGAAAATTTAATCTCGGTTATGAGAACTCCTGCTCGCAGTACGAAGCCAGCAGACAGAAACTACAACCAAAAGTTCCCCGCGATAATTTAACGCGAGCAGCGTGCAATGGTTCCCTCAATTGCCAACAGTAACCATCTCATCTTCTTAACGTGCTCAAACGGCAATCCTAACCGGGAACATTAGTCTGTTTCCGCCACGGTCATTATCCCGTCATCAAATGCTACGCGGGTGGCAAACTGTTCTCGCGAGGCAGGAAAACAGGCCAGTGTTTCCATCAGTGAGCTTATAAAACGGCAATAAGAGACGCGAATGTATGCCATAAGTTATACTCCCAGTGCTCAACTGGATCGTCCGTAGCAAGAACGTAGCCTTCGCGATGACCTCAAAATGTTGAAAATATCGCAAGTAAGGGAAAGTTAGTTTCTCTTTTATTCTTGGTATTAAAATGAATGTACTTCACGACGAGGCGAAATGATTTTTAGGAGATTGTGGCACGAAAATAAATATTTCGACTCCTAATATGAAGGTAGGTTATGGATGGAGCGAGTACGTAGCAGGGAGGGGACGCTGAAAACAGTGTTAGGGGGTAGAATGTTGGGTAAACGAGGGAGAGGTAGGAAAAGAAAAGGATTTTTAGATAGAATGAAAGGGAATAGGCCTCATGATGAATTTAAGAGGGAAGTTCATGAAGGGAGGGGAGCCTGCCGGAATAATTTTGGAGAAATGATCTCGACATACGACTCTTTTTATCCCTATACTTTATATACTTTGTGCAACTATTTGGCCTGAATAGGGGCTGGAGAGTAGTAGTATTTCTTTGAGAGTAATATTCCTGCTAATTTTTCCGTTTCACATGTATTCATGACTTAATAATGCAATACATACCTTTGTAAGAAATAATATTTCTTTTTCTTTAATACACTTTTGGCCATTTTATCCGTATTAGTAGAAAGAAACTGCTCCTTTAGTCAATTTTGACGTAAAGTGTAACTTTTTCTACAGTATTAATACCAAACGGATAGGTAACAGTAATCCTCGGAAAATTCTCCTTCAGCAATATTTTCCATAGTTATAATTCTCCTCCAATATTTTCCATAGTTATAAATCAAATCTCTCGGTTGCATAATATTCGTAGATAACTATTAGGATGGTTGTATTTCTTTACAATCCTCAAGTACATTTGTTGACCTAAAACTGAAACCATAGGGTTACTTGTCATATGTCATTCTCTCAATATCCATTTAATGCTACCTTCAATATTTGGTATTTAGTGTTTAGTATTTCACCTACATTAAGCTTTTAAATTCTCATTCCTAATTGAGAAAGCAGATAAGCGTATAATGGAGTAATTACTATGGCAAATCATGCAAAAGCAAACTTTGATAGAAATTGTAAAAATGGTCCGCAAATTCTGTGCGACAGAGATTTGTGTGACAATCCTCAATTTTTCAACCTTGCAAGGTACTGTAGCGCGCTGGCATGAAGGACTCAATGTATCCCCCAGAATATCTGCTACCCAACCAACACAACAGCATAGTGTGTTGCCTCATTCCGGCAATAAAGGAACTTAGCGCTCATTGAGCGACAAACCAAAATTGCGCCCAGACTATGATCTTAATGGACTCAGTTGTCTGTAAATATAGCATACGTTGCTTGTCACTGATGTCACGTGTATTTTAGCCTCCTAACATCACCATACTCCCAAAATTACCCTTCAATAGCTGGGTTATTCAACCAATCCGCCTGATTACTTGTAAATGGACCATTCATTTTACCAGCACAAGGATGACTTGGGTCACATGCTTATCTATTCTGGCTGCAAGCAGCCAATTGACCGATTGCTCCATTTTTTAATTTTTTCTGTACTTTCTTATCTCAGTTTTAGTTATTCATACCAACTAATGAGAATCTCAACAGTTTTATTCTGTTATTAACTGCTTTGAAATAAGCTCAAAAAGGGTTCATCCAAGTATAGAGATGTACTTCTATGGAAAATGTCTGCAAAATGTAACTCTGACATGGCATTTTGTAACATATATCTCGTTATTTTTGAAGTTAAGACACTTTTTCAAAAAATAACCCAATACTCCTGCCGTAACGTCTCAAAATTTATTTTCGTATCCACAGGATTATTTTTTAGTGTTATGGAGAATTATTTTCAAGGAAAACAAAATATTATACAACGAAATACAAGCAATCAAAGTATATAAAGAATTACCTAGAGAATTTTTGCTGGAAAAACATTACGAACAATTGCATAACATAAAAAATCAATAGAGTAACTTACTCAACAACATATACATATGAAAATAATGTGAAAGTTCGAAGTCACCCCCATTTCTATCATGAAGACTTAGCTAAGAAACCCCAAGTATAAACATCATTGCAGTGTTTACTTCAAGATCATTGCAATCGTGAAACATTGGCATGACTGTTCAAACAGCAATTCATGAAGAAATAAGTGAGTGATGTAAATCACCTTAATAATGAATGATCTAAATTTATCAACACTTTATCATGTTATGTACCATTCTACAGTTACAATGTTGAGGATACTTTTGTATTCAAAGAAAATATAAACACAGAAAAACAAAATATGTTACAATCTAATATCTACGGATGTCAAATCTTCATTCGCCTACTTAAATTTGAATTTAGCTAGCAACCTAATCTTTCCGAAATGAGATGACTTGCTAATCACACTCCTCTTGAAAAAAATTGATTTTATTGAGCAATTCAATATTTATGAGAACAATCGATTCTACGATATCTGACAAAATATAATGACATTATGCAGTGGTGGATCAATGGGGGGGAGAATATTGGATCGAAACACACTGGATAAAATCAAAATTTTTAGAGGCTGCCACTTATTTGTACAGAAGTATTTTGTTATATTTTTTTATATATTTACCTACTTTAACAAATTGAAATACAAATTAGCTCTAAACTTAAGGCCTTTCTTACATGCTTTTGGTATGTTACAATCCAATGACAAATCCAGAGAAGGGCAAGAGGCTATTGGGCTACAGACCACCCCCCCTCCCCCAATAGGTATCCAATTTTTACTAGATATAATGGTAATTTTGTTCGGATCCCACTATTGCTGGGAGGTAAATTCCCACTTAGCCCCCTTGTCCCTATGTTGGACCCACCACTGAAATCTTACATGAACTTCTTGATAACATAATTACAACCCTGAATTTTTAATTTTGCCTTGCTTGCATAAGAAATGTCCCTGATTTTCCCTTATAATTCAAATTCATTGTATGGCTAAGATTTTTGCTTTATGGCTAAGATTTGAACTTTTTCCTGCCTCCTGGTCACACTTAGTAGGCTAACTTTTCCACAGATGGAGCCACCAAGCTTTTCATCTCGAGGATGCTCAATTTCACGAAGTTAGTTCTGTACATAAAAAATGGTACTGGAGGTAGGGATCAATAGGCAGTGTTGAAACAAGAGCTAGGGAAAAGAGAGCATACAGAACCTAGTAAAACATATCATATTACCAATGCTAAGGGGTTTTGGAACAGAGTGCTTTATTTTTGTCTAACACTCAACAGTATTTCAACACTCTTTTCTCCTTCTGAATACTCAATTGCCCAAAATGAAGGGTGATACCTAAATGAATAACTCCTTACATGTAATGGTACCAAATTTTCATGAATCGAAACAATACAATCAGCTAAAACTAACAATTTTTATTTCAATTGATGTCACACAGACTTCGCCAAAAAACATGTTAAGTATTTCCATGCATTGCCTAACAACTATGGATATAAATATTGTTGAAATGAGTTGGCACATGGCACATTAGATATAGCCACTTATATATAACTTAGTAATTTGAATTCATCATTGAATTCCAAAGTCATAGCTCTAAAAGGCTACTAACACCTTAAAAAAGTAAGTAAAAAATAGATGTTG
This sequence comes from Ischnura elegans, assembly GCF_921293095.1. Taxonomy (NCBI): domain Eukaryota; kingdom Metazoa; phylum Arthropoda; class Insecta; order Odonata; family Coenagrionidae; genus Ischnura; species Ischnura elegans. The sequence goes on along the minus strand of NC_060252.1, from coordinate 79,566,106 downwards.
CAATTTATAATAATGCATATCCACTAGGAAGCACACAAAATAAGGTGCCTCAGATAAAACATGAATATCAATTGGATCAATAAAGCAAGTCATGAGGAAGTCCAGAAAAGAGAGGGAAAAGAGATATGTCTTGTAAAAGCCAACAGAAGAACTTACAGAGGCACATCATGCTCTGATGAAAGAAAACCATTCACAGACAGTGTGCAGAAAGAACACCAAAAAAGGACATCAAATTAGTTTTACAAAACAAACGGTAATCGTTTCATATACCCAGTACTTAAACAGCCATGCATTTCCTCTGATCTATGTTAAATGATGTTAGACAGCAACCAAAACATTTCATTAAAGTTACCTATGTGAGCTTTATGAAGTCAAATCCTCATCCTCCTGGCCTCATCACCTTCTCTGCCCTCGTCTGACCCCCCCCCCCCCACCCACCTCTCACCTGATAATAAAACAAAAGGAAGGCTGAACGGTTCGTCAAAAATTGTTACTGCCATACAGACAGTGTTACCCAGATGTTAAACGAATCAGACTGGGAGCCGCTGGAAACTGGGGGGCTGCACACTAGGCTTAGATTGTTTGCACAATTGGGAATGGATATTAAGAGCAACATGGAGAAGCTAATATTAGAGCCCCACTATATTTCCAGGTCCAAAAGAAGCAATAAATCAAGAAAGATATTTGCCAAATGGATAGATATGAGGATTTCTTTTTCCCCAGAACCATAAAGGACTTTAATAAATGCCAGTCGTAATTTTGTCAGAGCATTTCCTTTTATGTGCAAAAGGCTTGTGTCCTAACATACCCTGCCACATGCCTTTTAGGCAGCTTGCGGGGTGGTACATAGATGTAGATGTAGGTTGCTAACGCATGAGATACTCTTAACTGTCAAATTTCTGACTAATGCATCAGAATCCAACCCCTTCCACCTCGCTCCCAAGTACTAATGCATCAGATTCATTCCCAGCAGCAAAGCCTCCCTCCCCTCCCTCTTGTCACACCCACCTTTTCCCTGCACTGGAATGTATCTAAGCACCAGATGGAGGAACGACAAGAGAGACAGGTAGAGGAGAGGAATGCTAAGACAGGGGTTGCCGACCGCCAGGTACTGTACACCAATGTAAGGATAGGCATATAAAGACCCTTCTTCCATCAGGTCTGCACTATACTTTCCCAAATCCCTACCAAATCTGCCTAATTGAACAAGTCAGGCTAACACAATCTCGAGATTGTTAATCTACAATGGTGGCACATTATCACACATACGCATGGGGGGTGCAGAGGGCATGCCTCCCCCCCTCCATGCGTGGCTGCCCGCATTGCCGAACATTGCAGAACCCCAATAGTAACTTTTATGTATCATAATATATCATTGTCTAGTATATGCTTATTGTGGTGTATTGGTGTGTTTTGTTTATTGAATTGTTATGGGTTGTCATGGAGTGTGATCGACAGAATAAAGACAGTTCTTAAAAGTGGCTCCTTATATTAATGTGCAGACATTACATTTGGCGACGAGGAAGCACGAATCCACGTAATTACGGTCAACAGCGGAAGGGCGTAGCCGTGATTGAGCGTGATCGTGATAGTAAAAGTACCAAGTTCGAGTGCAGGAAGATAGATTTTTTGGTGACGGCGAAATGGCGGGACTCATCGGCTCAATGAATGCATTTGACGCGGCTGAAGAGACGTGGTCTTCGTATATTGAGCGTTTAGAACTATTTTTTGATGCAAACGACATTAAGGACGAGAAAAAAGTGCCTACCTTGTTAACAGTAATTGGGCATAAAACTTACAATTTAGTAAAAAATTTGTGTGCACCAGATAAGCCGGCAACTAAGACATTTGAACAATTAGTGCAGCTAGTAACAACGCACTTAAGTCCAAAGCCATCATTTATTTCGGAGCGTTATAAGTTTAGTTTACGGAGCCAGCGGGAGCACGAGTCAATTTCCGATTATGTGGTACAGTTAAAGGAACTTTCAATGTTTTGTGAATTTAGAAATAATCTGTCGGATTATTTGAGAGATAGACTGGTCAGCGGTATCCGTAGTGACGCAATTAAGAGGCGGCTGCTGGGGGAAACAGACCTTACTTTTGAAAAGGCAGTAACGATAGAGATGGCTGACCACGATGCAGCGACGTTGATGGCGCGAGGGAATCCACAAACAAGTCAACTTAACTACAACGCCAGGCGGAAGGGTTTGGCGACGACGTCGGCGGCTATGGGGACAACGCATCGCAGTGGCAGCTGTTCTCACGTGAACCGGCAACAACAACGTCCCACAAACCAAAGGAGGGAGGACACAACTAGGAGGGAGGAGAGAGTGTCTAGTGATGTAAAGTGTTATTGTTGTGGGAAGTCAGGCCATAGGGCCAATATGTGTAAATTCAAGTCATACAAGTGCTATAAGTGTGGCAAAGTAGGCCACTTGTCACAGGTTTGTCGAAGTCAAGATAGGGGTGTGTCAAATCCAAAGCCTAATAATTTTAGTACTAAGCCATCTAATCACTATTGTGAACCCTGTGATTCTAATGATTGTATGCTAAACAAGCCTACTACTGACGATTCCAAGCAAAATGAGCCAACTAATGATTATATATATGATTTAACTAATCTATTTAATGTAAGTAAAGCTAATGAGGTTGATGAAACCAATGATAGGGTAAGGCCTATTATGGTAAAATTGCAAGTTGAAGATAAGCTTTTGTATTTTGAAGTAGATAGTGGTGCCTGTGTCAGTGTCATAAATGAGCAATGTTATCAAGACAATTTTACTTCAGTAAAGTTACTAAGTACCAATTTGGTATTAAGCTCATATACAAGCCAGCCTATCAAACCAATAGGGAAATTGAGCGTAATGGTAAAATATAGAAATATATGTAAACAGTTATCCTTATATGTAATAGCTAAGGGAGCAAATCCTTTAATGGGCAGAGACTGGATCCGTGATCTTGGGTTGGTAATTAAAATACCTAGTGGGGTTAGTAATATTATTATGAGCACTAACTCAGAGCATAGTAGGGATGTATGTAGTATAATAGATGCAGAATTTAAAATAGTTAATAGTTTATATCAAAAGTTTCCTGAGGTGTTTACTGATAAATTAGGCTGTTATAAGGGTGAGCCAGCTAGGTTAGTTTTAAAAGATAATGTTGTGCCTAGATTTCTGAAGCCTAGGCCGATACCTTTCTCCCTGAAAAACAAGGTAGAGGCTGAGATAGATAGATTGGTAAGGGAAGGTATTTTGTCACCTGTGAGTGATAGTGAATGGGGAAGTCCCATTGTTCCAATAGTAAAAAAAACCGGGGAATTACGTTTGTGTGCAGATTTCAGGGTTTCTTCACTAAATGATTCGCTAATCATCAATAGACATCCAATACCTAGGATTGAAGATCTTTTTAATACGTTACAAAAAGGTAGAACTTTCTCCAAAATGGACCTATCCCAAGCTTATCAGCAGATATGCTTAGATGACCAATCAAAGAAATTGTGTACTATAAGTACTACAAAAGGGCTATTTATGTACAATAGAGTTCCCTATGGAGTGGCCTCTGCACCAGGTATTTTTCAGAAAATAATGGAAACCATTCTCGCTGGTATTCCAGGAGTTGTTTGTTTCCTTGATGACATTTTGATTACTGGGGAAAATAATGATGTTCACAAGGAAAGGTTATATGAAGTTTGCAATAGATTAAAAGTGAGTGGTCTCAGTGTGAGTAAAAAGAAGTGTGAATTTTTCCGCAAGTCAATTGAGTACTTGGGTTATGTTTTGAGTGAGGATGGCCTAAGTACATCGCCATCTAAAATAAGCGCTATTGAAAAGGCGCCTACTCCCACTGATGTTTCACAATTAAAGGCATTTTTAGGTATGGTTAATTATTATGGAAAATATGTGCCTCATTTATCTACTATTGCAGCACCTTTGTATAGTTTGTTGAGGAAAGATAGTGTTTTTGAGTGGTCAATCTCATGTGAACAAGCATTCAAGCTAATCAAGAATAAATTAGTTTCAGCTCCAATATTGGCACATTATGACCCTAACCTACCGGTAAGATTAGCTACTGATAGTTCTAGCTATGGTTTAGGCTGTGTACTAAGTCAGTTACAGAAGGATGGTTCTGAGAAACCAATCTGTTATGCATCAAGGACCTTATCAAAGGCTGAAATGGGGTACAGTGTCATCGACAAGGAGGCTTTAGGTATTATTTATGGTGTGCGAAAGTTTAATCAATATTTGTATGGTAGAAAGTTTACTTTAATAACTGATCACAAACCATTGATATCTATTTTTGGATCAAAGAAAGGTTTACCTGCTTATGCAGCAAGCAGACTTCAGCGCTATGCGCTGTTCTTAACGAATTATGACTTTGATATTAAATATGTTAAATCACAGGATAATGCAAACGCCGATTGCTTATCTAGATTGCCTTTGAATGTAAAAGAATTTCAGTTTGAGTCAGAGGATGTAAATTATGTAGGTACTTATTTGCAATTTATTCAAGAGAATGACATACCAGTTGATTTTAATAACGTTATAGAGGAAACAAAAAGGGATGTTTTGTTAAGGAAAGTGTACAACTATGTATTGTATGGTTGGCCAAATAACCACTCAAATATGGACAATGAATTAAAACCGTATTTCCAGCGGCAAGGTGAATTAGCTATTGAAAATGGTATTATTGTTTGGGGGCATAGGATAGTTGTACCTCATAGTTTACGTAAGCCATTATTAACTGAGTTGCATTGCGGACACCTTGGCATTGTTAAGATGAAAGCCATGGCTCGTTCGTATTTTTGGTGGCCAGGTTTAGACTCAGACATTGAGAATTTAGCCAACAGTTGTCCACCTTGCTTGTCTGTGAGGCAGAACCCTAAAAAGTGTAACCTACATGTGTGGGAGTATCCCAAGAGTGTGTGGGAACGTTTACATATTGATTTCTTAGGGCCTGTAAGTAACAAACTATATCTTGTTATAGTAGATGCTCATAGTAAATGGTTGGAGGTGGAAGAGGTAAGCTCAACATCAGCTAATCAGACTATTACAAAATTAAGTGCTTTGTTTGCAAGGTTTGGTTTACCGCAACAAATAGTTTCAGATAATGGTCCACCCTTCAATTCTGGTGAATTTAAGGATTTTCTAAGATGCAATGGCATTAAGCATACCTTATCGCCACCTTACCATCCAGCTACAAATGGTCAAGCAGAAAATTCTGTGAAGAATGTAAAAAAGCGTGTTAACCTAGCTTTAAGTAGTAATGACAATGTAAATATGGCTTTATATAAATTTCTACTTGTTTATAGAAATTCGGTACATTTAACAACTAATGAAACGCCAGCTATGTTAATGTTTGGGCGACCAATCAGAACAAGGTTAGATCTCATTAGACCTAATCTTCAAAGTTATGTATACAATAAACAGAGTAAGCAAGTTGCAAATTATGGGGGTTGTAAGACGAGAATGTTATCTGAGGGTCAACCTGTAGTTGTACGGGATTTCAGAGGCAGAAATAAATGGATAGGAGCAGTAATTGTTAAGAGACTGAGTGCAGTATCATACTTGGTGAAATTAAAGAATGATGTCATTTGGAAACGTCATATCGATCAAATTATAGACCTAAATAGTGAGCCTCTCATGCCTTCAATTGTACCTGATAAGGTGATTCCACCGGAACAATTATTGTTGCCTAGAGTGACAGACGACAGGCTGTCGAAGGAGGGGGGGTCACCTCTGCAGAGCACATCATCTCAACAGTACAGTCCCAAGAATACACCGCCTCATCATTCTAGCAGTGAATACGCTAGGCTGAAGTCTGATATGCCTCAGCATGACGTCACTTCACCTAACTTAACTTCACGGCAATTAGTTAAATCTGATAGTCCAAAACAGAGAATAGAGAGGCCTTACCCTGTGCGAGAGCGCAGGCAGGTGGAAAGGTTAAACTTGTAAGCATTATATATTATTTGATGTTCATGCTTGTTAATTTGAATTTGTTTGTTATTGTGCATTGTATGCTTTATGTATGTTATTCATTATGATTGTTTGTTTCTGTCGATTTCTATGATACAAGGTATTATTATTATTTTTTTTGTGCATTGGGAAGAATATTGTTTTTGTGTAGTAGTTCAGGTTTGCTGATGTTAAAGTTTTGTGGAGGTTGCTAAATTTGAATTTGTTATGAACGGTGGTCTTCGGAGTATGGGGGGAGGAGATGTGGTGTATTGGTGTGTTTTGTTTATTGAATTGTTATGGGTTGTCATGGAGTGTGATCGACAGAATAAAGACAGTTCTTAAAAGTGGCTCCTTATATTAATGTGCAGACATTACACTTATAATCAGTTTACATAAAACTATCTTTAATATTGTATGTAAATTGATTATTTTTTATTATGATAAAAGTACAGGTAGCTCAAAATATCTTTTGCACCCCCCCTGGAGTGTTTTCTGTATCAGTTACTGAATCAATCCAGCACCTTGAATATGTAAATGTGACAGCGACGACGGCGATAAATGAATATCACGTTCTTCGGCACCTAGCAATCATGTAAGCCACCGGCTTCACGCATATCACGTTCACAGTGTGACGTCACCTGCCAAGATGCCAATGGCCTTTCATGGCAAAGTATTTGGATGTTGGTAGCATTGGGAAATTTGAAGAGGCAATGGAATCCTTCAACACATCTTTGCCCGAGGGTGCGTCATCAGCGGGGTCTTTCAAATAGCAAAAATGGAAGCAGTGCAAGAGTAAGTACTTAACATTGAAATATAAATTATGCAATTTGTGAAGTATTACTTTTTGATGTTTGACCACATACTAACCCATTATGCTAAAGCTGGCCAGAAGAATCAACAGTGATTAAATTGATTTATTGTAGAAAATGGTCGAAAATGACGAAAAGTTGTAGCACTGAGCGGTAACTTCTGTTGAAACGTGAATGGGGAGTGAAAAATTTGGTTATAAGGCACTAGCAATTTGAATGTACGTAATTAATAGTTCATTTATAAAGATTTAAAAAATCAAAAGGGTTGATAATGTTGGTGAGAGATTGTTCTCGGCAGACGTAAATCATAAAACTGTGATACAAAGTAATCGACGATTAAATCATGGGTATACATCTATTATTAATTGAAATCTCTGATTTGGATTGGATTATGGATTGAGATTCGGTTTGGATCAAACATCTTTGTGATATTGTTCGCATCTTAAAAAGTACCATATATATAAAGATATCACACTTGGATTACAGCAGTAACAACACATTGCCTTGAATTAAAAACTTAAAATTATCACATTACATTTAAACTTTCATATGAATTTGCTTCTCTATTAGTTTAATTGGTAAGGTAAATAACTAAAATAAAGCTGTGGTGCTGCAGATGTTGTGGCTTCCATTTGCAATATAATATTAGGTATGTTGATTTGTTTAAATTAACTTCATTTGTAGCCTTTGCTGTTTATGTTTAATTAAATAGATTCATTTCTCGTTTAATGCATATGTTTGCTGTGATACTATTGTTTGAATTAGGATGTTATATTTCCAGGAAAATAAGTTTGAGTGGGCAGTGCAACGGACTGGCAGTTGCTGGTGGACTACATATCCACGCACAGCAGATTCGCTGCCAGGAAATTCACTGGTCCACTTGGTTTTGAGAAAAGCCAGCACCAGTGGCATACCCTTGCTGCAATTCTTAATGAACAAGGGGGATATAAGGAGGCAGAGCAGTGGAAGAAGGTTAGTTATTCAAAGACATAAAAGATTACATTTTAAGGCTGTCAATGTTGTATGCAATAATCAGCTAATGCCATAATTAGACCTGGAGGGACCTGAAAAGAAATATCAGAGCCAAGGCTGCTCGTATAAATGCTTCCTGTAGGGAGACTGGCAATAGGCCTGTGAGGGAGACCCTTTCAGAGATGGAGGAGAAATGCCACTCCATCTTTGGAAATGAAGTGGTGGTAGGGCACGGTCACGACTACTGTGATGGCATTCCAGTGAGTACAGAATTTACACATTTGTGTACTAAGGTAACTGTTACTGGAAATTATACGTAAACATATGGAATGAGGTTGGACAGCAAAGGAAATTTCCTAATACTTTTAATTAAATTTACAACTACTTGGGTTTCAGTGTTGCATAATTCATCAATAGCTTAACAATGAATTCTAATTTTCTCTCTTAATTTTTAATTTGTTCTTCAATGGTAGAAGATGCTTACAAAATGGGAAGTTTAAGGATGCAGGTGTGCATTAGATGATTTGTGTGCGCCCTGGCCTGTGCCATGTGTCATTAAGTGTTAGTCCACAGAAATTCCCCACCATACAAAATATTTGACATTATACATCATTAATCCACCAATGCTCACATTCATCCCTGTCCCTCCCTATTATCATCATCACATTCATTACAATTACATCCTCATAAATGTTTGCAGGCAAGGGAGTATGTGTGTTATCTGTTGACCATTTTGTAAACTGTCCAAACCCATGTACAAATAAATTTATTTATTCATGTTTGAATTCACCTTTGCTCCTCGTTGTTGTTGAATTTCCGCATTTTCATTTCTGTATTTAAGGATTTTATATGAATGCAAGATTTCAATGGAAATAAGTGTTGGTAATTGCAAAAATCATCACAAGGACACAAATATTTTTATCCATATTTTAGGGTCCTTCACTGATTACCATTGCAACTGATAACACATCAGAGCAATCAGAAGCATCCAGGGTGAGTATTAAATAATTTCAGAAAATTGTATAATTTTGAAATAAACTTTATTACTTAATGCAAATCCTGCTATTTGAGATATTTACTTATCATTCCTTTTCATGCTTCAGGTGAGGAGACTAGCCTCATTGAAGGGTATTCACCAGCAACAGTGGACCATAAAATTTTATTTTTCTCTTTCACCTATCTTATGTTTTAATGCTTTATATATGTTGTAGGCAAATATGTACTTAATTTTATTTTTTATTATACATTTCAATCGTTCACATAGATGGAAATAATCATAGATGACTTGTACCATAAAGAGGATCCGGGACTGGCAGGCATAAGTTTTTTTACAGTCTCAAATTGCCACCTGACATTTAAAAAGTTAGTTTATGAGCTGTAGCTAGTCAACTAAAGTTAACTCAGCTAAGTTTAAAAGTTGACAAGCTGAAGCGATACAAATTTTCAAGTACATGCATTGAAATGACATTGATTCTATCATTCATAAATGCAATAATACATCACAACACTGTAAGCATAATGCAACAAATTCGGACACCATAATAATTAATAATACATTTACCTCCATAGAAAAACATGAAGGTGACCTCCAAAGAGCAATGACCACCATATTGGAGGCAATTAAATCCTCTGAGGTAATTATACACTCACTAATGAAATTAATCAGTCTTTACGATCAAATATAAATACTATATTCATGGCTGCATCAAACAATACTTTATTGTAAAAAACGAGGGAGGATTTGGAAACACGTAAAATTATTGCCCTAGAAAGGGTAGCGAAATCGCAGGAACGTCAGGAAGCTGCTTATGAAAGGCAGCAGCTGCCAAAACGCAGGCTGCAACTGCTGAAAGAAAAGCAGCAGCAGCTGAGCGTATAGCTGCTGCAAAAGAAAGGAAGGCCCAAGCTCATGTGGAAACGGCATCAACGTCCTGAAGAGAGCTTCATGTTTTTTTAGGGCGTTTTATAATGATTTTATTTTTATATTTGAAGTTATTGTAATTTAATTTTGTTAAATATATTTTTCTATGCCTTACACCAAATATTTTATATTATTCACATGATTAATAATTAATTAAAATTATAAATATAATAATTTATTAAATGGGTTCCATTTTTAGTTATATTAGTTGTGACTAGTCCGTGAACTAGGCTCTGATTGTGGTGGTTTTGTTAAGTTCTTGTACTTATATGTTCAATCTGTCAGAAATTAGATTACGGAACTTGAAGTTTTTATGCAAGAAAAAAAGTGTGATATTCTTCTATTGACTGAGCACTGGCTTGTCGAAGACGAAATTCAGTGTTGTGCCATAAATGGCATGAAATTAGTGTCATCATTCTGCAGATCCAATAGTGGAGGTGGAGGTTTTGCTGTTTATGTGAAATCCTCTATGTCAGCTTTACCTATTCCAATTAACAATAATATTGAAATGGTCTGTGAAAGTGCTGCTGTAATACTTAAGTTCAAAAAAATTCGTCTGGGCATTTTAGTCATCCATAGATCTCAGAGTGCTTATTTCCATTCCTTTATGACCGAACTTAGTGACACCATTCAGCATGTGATTAGTGGTAAAATGGATAAATTAGTACTATTTGGTGATTTTAATACTGACTTCTCTGGTATTTCTACACGATGTGATGACTTACTTGCTCTCTTCCATTCTTTTGGTCTAGTCATTATTAATAGTAATCCCACAAGGTAACTTCTCAATCCTCATTGATCTTGTGGTGACTGACATATCAACCAGCAATATTGCTTGCGAAACTATTTCTCACCTACTCTCTGATCATTGTGCAATCAGCATTGGGATGAAATTGCCTGATCCGAATCCCAACAAAACTAACCATGTCTTTAAAAGGCTTTATAGTCCTGTGAACATCGAAGAATTCTTGGCTTGTCTAGCTGCTGAAACTTGGGACGACAGTGGAAATTCTAGTGATGAAGATGCCTGTTTTTCCTCCTTCTTAAACAAGTTTATGTTGATATTTAACCGTGCTTTCCCAGTGAAGTGTATTACCTCTAGGCATAACCACAGGAATATCAAATTTTCTCATGACCTGGTGAATATGGGTGCTGATGTAAGACGCCTTCATGAGTGGAAATACTGTGACCCCAAACTTCATGATACTCATGTCAGACTCCTCAAAGAATACAAATTTAAAGTAAATGAATTTTTAAAAAATTATTTCAGCCAGCGTATCCTTAAATCTAATAACCACACCAAAGCTGCATGGCATGCTATCAAGCAACAAACAAGTAATGACATGGACAAAGGTATTCCTTCACTTATCAATTTCAATAATATCCCAGTTTATGAGCCCTTGGAAATTGCCAAGCGCTTCAATGAACAGTTCTGCCAATCCGCTAATCTCAATACTTACCCAATTCTCACTTCGATAAATGGTTCCAACTCTATATTTCTTGCTCCCTCTGATCCCATTGAAGTCGAAAATTGATTCAAACATTTGACAATAAGTGGTCTGCTGGCTTGGATGGAATACCTATGCCAATTGTTAAACAGGCTTCAAAAATTATATCCCTGTCTTTCTGTCATATATTTAATCTCTCTCTCTCTCTCTTGAATGGACATTTTCCTACAGCTCTCTAAACATCTTTAATCCTGCCAATCCATAAAAAAGGGTCGCATAGTGATTCAGAAAATTATAGACCCATTGCCATTCTCCCTGTTTTTCCAAGGTCTTTGAAAAGCTATTTTATAACCGTATTTTTAGCTACCTAAACAGGTATAACCTTCTACTCCCTTCCCAGTATGGCTTCATGAAAGGAAAGTCAACCACAACCGCTACCTTTCACCTCATCAATAAGATAATTTGGGGACTTTACAATAAGAAAGAGACCATAGGAATCTTTTTTTACCTGTCAAAAGCTTTCGATTCTATTGACCACACCATACTTTATTCCAAGCTCAGGAAAATTGGGATCAATGGCAATGTCTTATCTTGGTTAAAGTCTTATCTCTCAGACCGTAAACAATTAGTGCAGGTGAACCTCAACCTCAAATCAAACGCTTGTACTTTTAGATCTGATGTTGCCTCAACCAACTGTGGTGTACCACAAGGCTCTATATTAGGACCTCTTTTATTCATCATTTTCATAAATGATCTACATAATAACTTACCAAACAATGAAGTTATATTATATGCGGATGATACATCCACACTGAACATAGGTGACAATTTTCTAGATGCTAGCAGTGCTGCCCGTCAAACCTTAATAACTATGTCCAAATGGTGCCGGTCAAACAACCTACTTCTTAATGAAAACAAAACATGCTTCATTCATTTTCATAATAAAATAAATTCACCAATTCAAAGCCCTCTTCTCAGAACAGACTCAAATATCACTATACTTCACTGTGACACCAATAAATTTCTCGGTTTATATCTCAATATGAACCTTGACTGGCAGCCTCACATAACCAAATTAATCAATAAAATTAATACTGGGATCTGCATGATCGGGAAACTTGCCCCAACTACCTCAATTCAGATTCTAAGTCTCATCTACTTCGCCAAAATACATTCTTTTTTAGTTTATGGAATTGTATTCTGGGGTAATAATAGCGCTGCAATCAAGGCATTTTCAATAAAGAGGGCTATCAAGAGTATGCTAAGGGTCTCAATTAGGACCCCAGGAAGACCTCTATTCAAAGAACTTAAAATACTTACTCTCCCCTGTGTTTATATCTTGAATTGCTGTACTTTTGTGAGAAACAATAGGCACCTGTTTATGTCCAACTCCTCAATCCATAACCACGAGACACGTGGTAAAGACAATGTCCATCTGAATAATCAGCCTTTAAATGTAAGTAGAAAAGGTCCTCATGACTCAGCCTCTATGGTTTATAATAAAGTCCCAAATCCAATAAAATGTGCAGTGAGTGATAATACTTTTAAAAATAAGCTAAAAGAACTGCTACTTAAAAAATGCTATTAGAGCATTGATGAGTATCTTAATGACAAATTAATATAATTATGTATGTATGTATTTAACTGCTTATCTCTTCTTTGTAATTTCTACTTAACTTTTGTATAAACTTTTCTTCCTTTTTTGACTAAATCCTATGTTATACTTGTATAGCCAACAGGAATTTAAATATTATTATTATATTTCCAAGTAATAATTAAGTAAAACATTGATGAATTAACATTCGTAGTGTCCTCCCCACCCATTATTATTTCAGGTTCTGCAGCCTGTTCCACATACTTCAATGGAGGAATATTTATATCTGGCATTTCAAGTCTGTTGTAAAGCATTAAATGGAGCAAATTAAGGAGGATCCCACAAGATAGTATTACTTTAGAGGCACTTTCAGGAAAATAATGTAAAACTCTATCTGCAGATAAACAATGCCACACATTTTTCATAACACCCCACAGGCACTCTACTCTACTTTTGTTTTGTGATGTAACTGACTTGATCATTTTTATGTAATTCTACTTTTTGACGACTCCATGCAAATGTATTTTGCCCACGGATAATAAACCTTATTATTATTATTATTACGCAGTTTCTGGTCCTACAGTGAAAACTTGTACAGCATTCTTCGGACGAGTTTGGTGCAGCTTGCCTTACTGGTGTTAATAAATATGGCTGTAAGGCGTATCCAGAATCACCTGCAATGCATCCCCGAATTATTATTGTTTGTTCAGTCATTTAGTTTACTTTTAATTGAGTGAGGAGAACCAGATTTTACCTTACAGCCATGTTTTTCTTATTCCTTCATTATGCCAAGCTTCTATCACCTGCTTCACCCTACTTGCATTCCAAATGAATTGGTCATGGACTGACCCTGGGAAACAAGCCGTCAGGGAAAGTATTTTTAGGTTAACCTCCCCCCACCACCTGACACATATACCTATATATATCAATTTTAAATCCCACCTCTTCAGATTCCCTTGAGAAAGCGACCAGCATCAGTCGGGAAACGTTGGGGCCACCCAAAATCTGACGCGGCGACATAGCCCAAAAGTTTTAACTCAACATGACGAGCACCCGCAAAAGTTTTAACGAAGAGATACAGAGGTACTTTTTCAGATTTTAAAATCAACTTCCATGTGGTCGAGGCTGAAACAATGAAGCATGCTGGACAGCACTACAGCGAGACTAACGGGCGGCAAGAGGAGGGATGGGGAAAGGAGGAGGGGCAGACACGACAGCCTCCAAACACACAACTTTGAAGTTGTTTCATGTGGATGGCATATTCACCACTTAAGGTAAAATAATATTAGGAAAATCACATGGTTGGTAATTCCAAACAAGGACATGTACAATTATTATTTTTACGTTATTTGTATTATTGAATTCTTGCAAATATTTTCCAAAAAGCGTTTTCATTATAGAAAAAAGCCATTGATTGCTTTAAATTAATTATTTCCTTAAGAAGAAATAAACACTCAGGGCAGAGAAATAAACATCGCCAGGAGTCAAAATGACTCATCGGTAGTTCTATTGTTAAACTGCATTATGAAGTTCATTCACATTTTTTTGTTTTATATGATGTTTGGACAGTTTGAAATTATTTTAATAATTTTATACCTCAGAACATTGATTTAAAATGGTAAAAGCACCACAAAAAGTATAACATGATATAATGTGCTTAACAATTAAAAATTGTTGCTTTTGAAAAGCAGAGAGGAACTTAAGATAAGTTGAAATGGACTAAAGCTATATTTATTTAATTAAATAGTAAAATGGAAATTAGAAATTAGGTTACTGAAGGTAAGCTTGAGGGGACCATGAAAAAATACTTGTTTATTGAGTATGATCATTATCTGCACCTCGATTAAGTAAATGTGAGAAGGGTGAGATTGATGATTGCAAAATAACCTTTTGATGCTCCCTCCAAGCCTATTTTTAAAGCACTTAACATTCTTCCACTCCCGTGTGTATATTTATTATCAATTTTAATTTTTGTACGTTATAATCTTGATTTGTTTATGCTCAATTGTGATGTTCACAAATATGAAACTAGGAATTGTAATAACCTTCATTATCATTCCATTAGGACTAACAGATCAAAGCTGGGCCCACTCGAGCTGGGCCTCAGAATTTATAATAAACTTCCTGCGCATTTGAAATCAATTCAGTCAATGGAGTCATTCAAAAGGAAGTTAAAATCTTTTCTTCATGAGAAGAATTATTATTCTGTTAACGAATACCTATTTCATTCCTCCTATTAAGCATTAATATCCTGTGAACATACAATTATTTATAATCTATTATATATATATATATATGCATTTTTTTCCTTTTATGACGTGTCTTATATCTTTTGCAGTAAGGTCTCTAGACAAAATAAATTATTATTATTATTATTATTATTATTATTATTATTGCTAGGGGCAACGTGATACTGATGACGGAGGGTCATCACAGCAATTATGCATCCGTGAAAGCACTTTTTATCACCCTGTCGCGGTCTTCGCTGTATCGCGTCCGAAACTGATGGTTATATGCGTCAATCATGGCGGTCGTGGCATCTAATATGTCAATTTTCATCGACAAAATATTTGAATACCTAAGTCCATGCCCATTTTTATCTATAAATACTTTCTAAAATAGTTGGAGTGTATTTCACACCTAAGTATACGCATCTATTTCATTGAGATAATTGAACAAACAACATTTCTCTACTTGTCATCTAGGTATATTTTATGCAAACATTATCATGCCAGTCAATATATTGTGGAGATTAGATATAAAGTGATACCACGAATTACTCACAATTTATATTCATGTAAATACCTCGGTGAGATAACCACCGGCGCTCGCGTACTTTTGTTCTTCATATGTTATAATTACGAAGTTACGAACTCATAGCAACCACAGCGTGAAGATTCGGGTGGTTAGTTTGAACAGCAATCAACCTTGGAAGTTTGCAATTTGGCAAGCTTGCGAGATATACATAGAAGGTAGGCTGGACTTATGTAAAATACAAACGGGACATACGTTATATTCATAGCTCTTATTAGTAAGGTATAAATTATTGCCATTTTTAGTACGAATGGAGGCACTTTATTTTTAGCCATTGCTCCTCCATGAGCATGAGCATTGTAGGGCAAGGCAACGTTTCCCGTTGATACGGAGGCAACTCCGGGATCAACATTATCCATTTGAAATGCGTGAACAAGATTTCAAATCCTTGTTCCACATTTCACGGAGAATAGCAAGAGACCTTGTCGAGGAATTGGGCCACTTGCAAGAGAGAAGACGCTTGACAGGTCTGCCTGCACATGTACAGGTGATGAGAATGAGAAAATAAGTAGTGTAATGCCTCCAATTTTTCTTAGAATTCATTGCCAATTCCATTTACTGAATAAGTACAGATTCTCACAGCCAACTTATTCATGGCCGCTAAGTCTTACCATTGGGCTGATGGGCAGGATATGTACCTTTCAGTGGAGCAGTCCATAGTTAGCAATTGCATACTTAAAGTTTGCAGGACTTTAAATGCATCCTTGGGGCCTAAATCCATGGGCCTTCTTGTACTGAATAGGCTCCCTACTGATTTTAAGTACGAAATGGACCCAGTCCTGTTCAAAAGGAAATTAATAACGTTTTTAAGGAAAGAACAGTTTTATTCCGTAAAGGAATTTTTGGGGAAAAAATAATCATATTGAATATGGAATAAATTTTATGTACTTTATGAACTTCTTTTGGTCAAATTATGGTGCCATACACTTGTGTATTTTATTTTATTATTGTTTGCAACATTTATATGTATATGAGGTGTCCTATACACTCAACTCATGTATTTTTTTACTGTGTTCAGTGTCCGCTGGGCAAATAAAGGTTACTACTACTACTACTATACTCTAAGTCCTCATTGAAAGGTCCATTAAATTCCCAGCGACATTTGAAGATCGGCAAGTGATAAAAAATAGGTAAATGAAATGCTCAAATTCTTGGATTAGAATTCAGAATCATTCTGTCACGATATGCTCTCATGGCCATAAAGGTGGTTGGGTGAATTGAATGCACCCACATTAAATAAGCTCTTATAAAAAAATGTTTTTTAAAAACCAGCCTTTATATTTAGATTACAGGGGATGAGCAACGTTTATATATGACACAAAGTAAAAAAAATTAGTGACCCCGAAAAACCAAAAGTGACGTATTAAAAAAGTCACTATATTTATTAAATTTTCAGTGAATGGTAAGCCCCCTATGTTTCAAAATGCCACCCCTATGCTTTTAAATGCCTACCCCTATGTTAAAAATGCCACCCCCCTATGTTAAAAATGCCACCCCGTACGTTTTATGTAACGGTAAAACAATATTCAAACATTTACAAAACCTTACAATTGTTAATAAATATATGAAGATCATAATTAGCTGTTGTACAGTTTTCACAAATTAAATGTATTATGCTGGTGTCCAATGTTGTGCTATGGTGCTTGCAAACATCGTTAGAGCAGCCATACTTCCACCCAATGAATGGTCAACAAGAACAATTGATACGAACATGTTAGAAGGAGATAGGATTTACACAGAAATTCAAATCCGCACAAGACATTCAAACAATGCTCATCCAATTGCCGCCGACGGATACTTGGAAGTGCGAAATTTTAAAATCATCAAGAGAGACTTCATAATGTACAACGACAGCTTTTCAATCGAATATGATGAGGATCCTACTCTCTTTGGTATCCTCAAAGATTCAGCAAATAAAAATAGTATAGGAGTAACCTTGAAGCAAGCATTGATTACACTCTTCAACGAACACAATGCTGGTTTACTCATAGCTGAATTCAAATCACTCGGTAGTATGTTTTACAATGGCAAATATTATTTCACCGATTCGCATTCATGTGGTCCAAAAGATGCAAGTGCAAGAAATGGCAAGGCTTGCATAATTGAATGCGATACAATTGAAAAACTTCATCGAATTTGCAAACGATCAACAGGCTCATCAAATAGTCAATTCACAATCAATTACATCAATGTTCATCCAAAGAATGATATCATTGACGCAACTGATATTATGGAAGAAGCTCAAGCAGTACAAGAAGTTCCAGAACAGGATATACCTGTACAAACATCAGTCATGGCTCCAATTGATTGTATTCAACCGGATGTGGAAGAGGAATTAGAAGTGTCTACAAATCTTAATGAAATTACACGTAAGACAACAAACAATATCGTCAACGAGGCACATGAGATGAAAGCAGAAGAGTTCGCTTGGTTCTTCCTCTTCCCACATGGAGTCAACGGTTTGAGAGAAGAAACGAGACAAGTAAAAATGACACCACTCGATTACTTCCAATACAGAATACTGAGTAGCAATACAAGATTCCAACGCAATGATTACCTCTTCTATGCATTATCAATGTTTGAATATCTTCGAATCAAATCTACAATTACAGCATGCGGAAGAAATATTCAAGGTCAACACGGAATGGTAGAGGATGTTCATCTTTACATCAAGAACTTAAGAGGTATATCAGCGTACTGGCAAACAGCATTGAACGAATTAATCGCACAAATCAGATGCTTTGGACCACCAACATATTTCGTGACATTAAGTTGCAATGATTTGAACTGGTCAGATATGAGGAAAGCACTATTGATAGCAGATGGAAGACCTGATAAAGATCCAAATGGACTCGATATTTATGCAACACAAAGGCTCATTGAACAATATCCAGCTGTTGTGAGTAGGCACTTCATGCAACGTTTGAATGCCTTCATGAAACTTATTCAGAATAACAATGATATATTTGCTGGTCCAGTTGAAGATTATTGGTGGCGAATAGAATTCCAGAATAGAGGAAGTCCACATTTACATATGGTTGTGTGGATTAAGGATCATCCATTATTTATAACTGAAGAAGGAGTGAAATTAATTGATGAAGTGTGCACATGCGAATTGCCATCAAAAGAAGAAGATCCCGAAATGTTCGATTTGGTGACAAAGACTCAAATACATCGGCATACACCAACATGTGAGAAAGGTGGTTTAGTATGCCGCTTCAGCTTTCCACGTCAAGTATGTGATAAAACTCGAATCATAGCACATTCATCTGAAGATTTCATAGCAACAGGAGGACGAATATGTGTATTGAAACGCCGCAGTAAAGAACGATGGGTAAACAACTACAACAAATCAATACTCAAATTATGGAAAGGAAATATGGATATCCAACCATGTGGATCAAATGAAGCAATTGCATTCTACATTGCCAAATACATCTCTAAATCAGAGCCAGAAGGATTAGATTCAACAAGTATTGCTCAAGCGATTAAACAAATTCAACGTGAAGAAAATGATATTTCAAGAAGATTATTCAAAGTATGCATGAGACTAATGAAGGAACGTCGAGTGTCAGCTTGCGAATGTGAATTCAGGCTATGTCATCTTACGTTATGAAAGAGTTCAAGAAATTGCATATTCCTTAACACAAGAAAGCCTGAACAACGATACAGAGTACTGAGATTCAATGAGCTCAATCAAGCTGTTGGTTACTGCGCAAATATGTTCGAACGTTACGAAAATCGACCAACTGAACATCCCGAATTCGACTTCAACAATATGTGTCTCTTCGAATTCGCAATGAGATTTGAGCCATACTATGGAAAGGAGAACGTCAACAATGAGGAGAATGTAGATAAAGAAAGAGAATCAGAAGAACCAAGAAGAAAATGATTCATAACATTGAATGACAATACTAAGATGACCATTAGGAATGTCCCAGCAGTAGTACGAGTACCATTCTTCAAAGTTTCAACTGATCCAGAGAATTACTACTACAGTTTACTTGTTCAATACATGCCTTATCGCAATGAAAGTGAACTGATACAGGATTATGACAATGCAAAGGAAGCATTTTTGGATCGTGAACAAGAACTTCAAGAAATGAATACACATATGGAATTGTATCGTCAACGAGATCGACAACTTGAAAATGCATTTAATGAGGCACATGCATTTGCAATTCTAGAAGAACCTCTTCCAATAGAACACGAAGATAATGAAGAAGAAATAGTATTGGATCAACTTACGAGTGAGGAAGATTTTCAACAAGCACAGCAAGCTATGAATATGGGACAGCGTGAAATATTCAAATACGTTACAAGATGCATTCAAAATCAAATCAATGGATCAACGGAACGCCTACGTCTATTCATCACTGGAAATGCGGGAACAGGAAAGAGTTTTATATTGCAACTATTGAAGAATCAAGCAAATCGATGTTATAGCAAGCAAGTAGTGAAGGTCTGTGCACTAACTGGAGTAGCAGCTCGTCTAGTAAGTGGTTCAACACTACACAGCACACTCAAGTTGCCTGTTCAAAAGGATGGAAAAATTGTACAATTGCCGCTTTTGACTGGTAACCATCTACGAGTAATGCGACAGCAATGGAGAGACATCGAGTTCATAGTAATCGACGAGATATCAATGGTTCCCTATGAAATGCTGTGTATGATCGATTCAAGATTGAGACAACTCAAAAATGTTGCTGTATTCTTTGGAGGTCTCAATGTATTACTCCTAGGCGATTTGATGCAATTACCACCTGTACGAGGACATCAAGTGTTTGATCAACCTTTGAGAATGGTGCCAGCAACACATCTATGGCGACTCTTCACACTTGTGGAGTTAACTGAGAACATGCGTCAAAGAGGAAGCAATACATTCATCGATATATTGAACGCATTACGTGTTGGAGAGCTGCGAGCAGAGCATATTTCAACATTGTTGGAGAAGGTCAGTGATGATGCGTCAGAAGAATTTTCAATAGAGGAGGCATTACGAATTTATCCAACAAATGATCAAGTGGATACCCATAATCGATTGGTATTACAACATTTCAGAGACAAAGGAGTTGAAATATCAAATATAGAGGCTCAAGACAAACTTATCGATGCAACAAGAAAAGCAGACAATGTCGATATGGATTACATCATCCCAACGGATATCAACAAAACTGGTGGCCTACCGAAGAAATTGGAAATATTTGTAGGCGCTAAAGTGATGCTAAGATCCATTATAGATGTTGCTAAGGGACTTGTGAACGGTGCGATAGGATGCATTACGGAGATCATATGGCCAAACTATCGTCGTGCACATATGTATGCCACGGACATACCATCAGTTCGTATAGACTTTGGTAGAGATGGAATACATATTATTCAACCAGTAGCAAAAGAGTTTCCAGCAAAATACAGCTATGGAACAGCTGAACGAAGGATGCTACCAATAGTTCTATCATGGGCCTCAACAGTGCACAAGATGCAAGGAAGTACTGTGGATTATGCTGTCATTTACTTAGGAAAGAGATTATTTGCCGAAGGCCAAGCGTACGTCGCTCTTAGCAGA
Organism: Ischnura elegans; assembly: GCF_921293095.1. Taxonomy (NCBI): domain Eukaryota; kingdom Metazoa; phylum Arthropoda; class Insecta; order Odonata; family Coenagrionidae; genus Ischnura; species Ischnura elegans. The sequence goes on along the minus strand of NC_060252.1, from coordinate 79,545,025 downwards.
GTGAGATCATTGGAAGGACTTCAAATTGAAGAATTGGATTGTACAAAGCTAACAGGAAAGAAACCAAGCAATATCAATGCTCTTACGGAAATGGAGAGAATGAGGAAATATAGACCACTAATTGAGGATTGAAGAAGTGTTAACAGTTTCATTTGATCGTTTATTGCATACAACTATAAGCTCAATATGTGTAATAACATCTACACAGTTTGGTTGGTACAGAAATGTGCAGAGCTTTATTATTTCAACAACTTAATGTGTTGTATTAGAAATAAAATTAAATAAAGGAATTTTTTTTACCCCAAAATCAAAATTAATTTAATCAAGCTTGATTAATTAATTTTGATTTTGGGGTTTTTTTATTTAAAATTTTTTTAGAGACTTTTTGATACATATTTTGAGTATCAACAAAAAATTTTTCGATTGACTAATTTTGTTCACGCTAAGAATGAACAAAATTTCATGACTTGATAAGTTTATAGTAAAAAATTGTTTCTGATATGGTAAAGGAGGGATGTGGTAAATATGGTGAATAGTCATATGTGTCAGAAAGCAGAGAATTATGATGAGCAACTTTTATATATGACACAAAGCAAAAAAAGGACAATTTGTAAGATTTGTGGTGAATATGTTGAGTTTAGGTGAATATGATGAGTAGCTATTAGTATCAGAAGGTGCAAAATTTTATGACCAACAACTTTTGTATATGACACAGGGCAGGAAAAAAAAACAATTTGTAAGATTTGTTTTGAATATGCTGAGTTTTGGTGAATATGGTGAGATTTTATGGGTATCATAAGGTGCAAAATTTTATGACCAACAACTTTTTTATATGACACAAGGCAGGAAAAAGGACAATTTGTAAGATTTGTGGTGAATATGCTGAGTTTTGGTGAATATGGTGAGATTTTATGGGTGTCAAAAGGTGCAAAATTTTATGACCAACAGCTTTTGCATATGACACAAAGCAGGAAAAGGACAATTTGTAAGATTTTAATATATGACACAAAGCAAAAAAAGGACAATTTGTAAGATTTGTGGTGAATATGTTGAGTTTAGGTGAATATGATGAGTAGCTATTAGTATCAGAAGGTGCAAAATTTTATGACCAACAACTTTTGTATATGACACAGGGCAGGAAAAAAAACAATTTGTAAGATTTGTTTTGAATATGCTGAGTTTTGGTGAATATGGTGAGATTTTATGGGTATCAAAAGGTGCAAAATTTTATGACCAACAACTTTTTTATATGACACAAGGCAGGAAAAAGGACAATTTGTAAGATTTGTGGTGAATATGCTGAGTTTTGGTGAATATGGTGAGATTTTATGGGTGTCAAAAGGTGCAAAATTTTATGACCAACAACTTTTGCATATGACACAAAGCAGGAAAAGGACAATTTGTAAGATTTTAATATATGACACAAAGAAAAAAAAGGACAATTTGTAAGATTTGTGTTGAATATGTTGAGTTGTGGTGAATATGGTGAGATTTTATGGGTATCAAAAGGTGCAAAATTTTATGACCAACAACTTTTGTGTATAACACAAGGCAGAAAAAAGGAAAATTTGTAAGATTTGTGGTGAATATGTTGAGTTGTGGTGAATATGTTGAGTTGTGGTGAATATGGTGAGATTTTATGGGTGTCAAAAGATGGGAAATTTTATGGTGGATAACTTTTACTGTGGTCGCAAAACACGAAAATCGACCATTTGGAACTTCTTAGATCAAAAACATGTTTTGGGGGGCTATAGGTTGACTGGGGGGTGGTTAAAGGGGGGGTTGGAGAGAAAAAGTTATATTTTCATGTATTGTCATCGGAAATGAAGAAGTGTGCAAAATTTCAGCGTTTTTGCTTCACAGGAAGTGAGTCAAATTTGAGTACAAGATTTGTACCAGACAAACAGACAAACAAACAGACAGGTTGGTGAGTTGATATAAAGGCTGGAAAAAGTGAAGCCAGTTGTGAGAGAAGAGGCTTACTATAACAACCGGTACCAAGGCCACTCCCTTAATGTGCAGGCAGTAAGTGCCCATTTATTTGAGTTTGATGCATTTAAATTCATATTTATGAGGATATGGCAGCAGTGAGGAAGCTGAATGTAAATATTGTATATTGTTATACCAAATTTCAAGGTGTGTGACCATGACCTAAAAATACTTTCCCTGACGGCTTGTTTCCCAGGGTCAACTTGGCAATTCTAACCAGCTGTGGTATTTATATAATACTGAATTGTTTCTTGTATGATTAATAAGTCTAATTATTGACTGTATGTAACTTGATGTGTCCTATATATGTATTTCGTCTTCAATTTACAGGCCATTGGATAAATAAATATATATTATTACTACCTAATATTTGATGAGAAGTAATTGATCCCAGGGGCTCAAAACTGACAGGTTTGCTCTTTTCAATTGTGTGGAATAGAATCATCATACATAATTGCATAGCTTGTTACAAACCTTGTTCGTGCATCATGGTCCATGAACAACTTTTCCCCAGTAAATCAAGGTGTCCTTTCACTCAGTACATTCCTTCTAAGGCAGACAAACACAGCCATAAATATTGGATAGCTGCAGACAAGGAGAGCAGATATCTTGCAAATGCCTCCCTTATGTTGGAAAAGATAACTATGCCATGCAGATCACTGTTTAGCTGACCATGGGGCATTGAAATTAATGCAGCCATTTCTGAAAAAAGGGCGAAATGTTACCGTGAATAAATACTTTACTTCAGTCAAACTCGCTGAACAGCTAAAAAACCAGGGTACAAGCATTGTCGGAAAAGTAAATAAAAATGAAGAAAAGTACCCAGAGAGATCAAATCAATGAAAGAAAACTTGTACAGATCTAAAGTTTCTAAAAACAACGATGATTTCATACTTACAGCATATCAAGGTAAATCAAACAAGAATGCCATAATGCTTAGTTTCATCCATCCCCATGTCAACATTGCCTCTGATTTCATTTTTTAAAAAAATCCTGAAACAGTGAAATTTTTCAATTAAATTAAATATGGAGTATATTTCATAGATCAAATGGGGTGCAGGTATACCACAAGAACATTTACTCAGCAGTGGCATATCCACTTGTTTGAATATACTCTCGGGTTAGCAGGTATATTCATGGATAGTGTTCGAGGAAACTACCTCCAAGAACATTTCACGTAAGACATTTTTGAAAAATCTAGATCATTTAGAGATGGTACTAAAACATGGTAAAAGTTTATGCTTGCTGTTTTTCAAATATTTCAAAGTAATACTGCCAGATCTCTCATTTAAAAGAATTCATCATTTTTTGTTAAACCACATTTGAAATACAGTAAATTCCGGTTACTACGCGCCTCACTTTACCGCGGTTTCGGATATGCCGCGGGTCTCACCATGTCCCCCGAGTAGTAGTAGTAGAGATGCGTTTTTTGGGGTGCGTCGACAGCAAGGTCATTTGCACCTCTCATAGTTCGCTAACCTTAAGGAAGCTTATTGGGTTCTATTAAGCGCTTTCAACAAAAATAGGGTATCCCATTGTATGAGGTCACAAGAGTTTAATTATTCCGGTGTTGACGATATATTGCATTACATTATTAATATTATCCAAATTATTACCCAGAATGGTTCGTATATCTTGGTTTCCAACTAGTTCCCTGCGTTCAAGAGAGTATTTTGTACATTCCTCCAGAACGTGTCTCACAGTAAGGATGCAATCACAACTATCACAGCGGGGAGGTTGTTTCTCTTCGGTGAAGAGGTATGCAAGTGTGAGCGCAGTATGACCAATTCTAAGCCTAGTGAGGGCGACCTCTTCCCTACGACTATTCCTGGCTGAGGTGGACCAAGCGGTCGTCTCTACTTTGATGTTTCTTAGTTTATTGCCAGCGATATTATTCCACACCTCTTGCCATTTCTCCATGCATATTCTCTTCAGTGCGGCTCTTAGATCGTCCGAGGAGATCCTATCGAAATCGATGTCGGTTTTACTAAGTGCCTTCTTCGCTGCTGCATCCGCTATCTCATTGCCTCGAATTCCGACATGCCCCGGAATCCACATGAAAGAAATTGTAATGCCCTTCCTGCTCAAAGAGTAAAGGGTATCTTGTATGGACTGCACCAAGGGATGAGAGGGGTAGTAATCTGAAATGGCACGGAGTGCACTTAAGGAGTCTGAGCAGATTAAATAGGACTTGCGTAAAGATATATTTTCCAGAGCATATTTTATGGCAAGAAGTTCTGCGTTGTATATACTGCAGAGCGGGTTGAGTTTAGCTAGGATCGTGCCGCCATAATAAGGAATGACGGCGCAGGCACAAGCTGTTTCGGATTTTGAGCCGTCAGTATAAATGGGTATAAGCCGCGGTTTGCGTTCGAGGACTTCTTTAAAAAGGAGCTTGTACTCCAAATCCAAAGTGGAGGACTTAGCTCCCCGCGCTAAAGAAAAAATAACGTCTGGTCGTGGAATGACCCACGGCGGGTTAGCTGAGCATCCTTGGAGGATGATGTCGGGTAGCCGAAACTCAGCTTCATTCATGAAATTACGAAATCGCACGCCTAAAGGCTTCGTAGATCTTGCCCTACGGTTAAAAACATCCATAAATCTAGGTTTAAAAATTGCATTAAAACAAGGGTGATCTTTTAATGATAAAATTTTGGCAGCATAATTGCACATTAAAATATTTCTCCGGATGGATAACGGTGGTTCTCCACAGTCAGCGTAAATACTAGTAATCGGGCTGGTCCTGAACGCACCAGTGGCCAACCGGAGGCCAGCATTGTGTACTGTCGTCAAAGGTCTTAAATAGGACTCTCGGGTCGAAGAGTAGGGTACCGAACCATACTCAAGTTTAGACCTCACCAAAGCTCTATACAACATGAGCATCGTGGTTCGGTCAGCACCCCATGTCGTACTTGCTAAAACTCTCATTACGTTCAAATTTTTAAAACATTTGTCCCGGACAATAGAGATGTGTTCGCGCCAATTCAACCGAAAGTCGAATGTCAGCCCTAAAAAACGAGTCGTCTGCACAAAAGGTAGCTTCTGTCTGCCGAGGAACAGGGATGGTATAGGGAATATTCCACGTAATCGGTAAAAGTGCATGCATTTTGTCTTCTCAGTCAAGAATCGAAGACCATTGCAGTTGGACCACTTCTCGATCCGATTTAGGGTCATCTGAATTTGCCTCGTAGCGGAATGGAGCGTGGATGCCCGGCAAAATACTGCCAAGTCATCAACAAATAAGGATCCAATTACCGGAGGTATTATGCATTCCTCAATGCTGTTAATTGCGATAGCAAACAGCGTGACGCTTAAAATACAACCTTGAGGGACCCCGTTTTCTTGGGTGCGGGAACTTGACAGGATGTTGTGGATTCTAACTCTCAAGACCCGTTCTTCTAGGAAATTCCTAATAAAAGTTAAAAGGTTGCCCCTAAAACCCCATTCATGCAGAGTTTTTAAAACTTTGTGTCGCCATAATCGGTCATAGGCTTTTTCTATATCGAAAAATACTGCTATGACGTGCTGTCGGAGCAAAAAGGCTTCGTGTATGAAGTTGGTGCTTCTGACGAGATGATCCGTTGTCGATCGGTTGCGGCGAAAGCCACATTGAATTTTGGAGAGAAGGTCTCGGCTTTCAAGATACCAAACCAGGCGTCGGTTAACCATTCTCTCCATTATTTTACAGAGGCTACTTGTTAGTGATATGGGGCGGTAGCTGCCAGGATCGCTGCGATCCTTACCCTGTTTAAGGACAGGGATGACTATAGATTCCCGCCATGCATCCGGGAAAGATCCATCATACCAGATCTGGTTGAACGTTGACAACATATCAGCAAAAGCTTTAACGGGGAGATTCCGTATGAAGGCATAGTGGATGTTATCGCCACCTGGAGCTGTATTCTTTGAGCATGCGATTGCGGCTTCGAGTTCCCATAGACTAAAGGGCTCATTATATGGAAAGTCCGCTTTATTGTCAAAATTCATAGGGGCTGCCTCAGCTATCCGTCTCATTGATATGAATGCCTGATCATAATTTTTGGAAGAGCTTACTTCAGCGAAGTGCTCCACAAATGCTTCCGCGACTTCCTGTCTGGAAGTTGCAATTTTGGGTCCCGCTTTTAGGCCAGCGATAGCAGTGGACGTTCGGCTTCCTGTGATTTTATTCACCTTTTCCCATACCTTGGATATAGGAGTCCGACAGTTTATTTGGGACGCATAGGAAATCCACGAAGCCTTTTTGGCTTCCTTGATTATCCGCCTAGCTTTGGCCCGGAGTCGACGGAAAGCTGCCAGGTTCATTGAAGTTGGGTATTTTTGAAAGTTCTTAAGTGCTCTTTTCCTTGCGGCAATAGCTTCTGCGCACTCCTTGTTCCACCATGGGACGAGTGGACGCCTTGTAGCTATCGATGTCCTAGGGACGCTAGCTTCGGCAGCATCCAATATAGCTTTCGTAAGGGTTAAAACATTTTCAGCTCCATTTCGGTCGTCAGTAAATGTAAAATTGAAAAGATTTCTAAAAAGCGGCCAGTCCCCTTTTTTAATCGTCCAAGTACGGGGTCCGTTAAAATCGCAAGTTCGTCTACTCGGTTTTGAAATAAAAATCGGGAAATGGTCGCTCCCGCAGAGGTCGTTATGTACTGACAGCTGTATCTATCTCCTATCTAGCTCCTAAACTACAACTATAAAAACACAAGTCAATAACCGAGAACTCTCCATTATGACTATTGAAACGAGTGTGTTCGCCGTTGTTGAGTAAAATAAAATTAAAATCATTAATAAAATTAGCTATTAGCTTTCCTCTACTATTAGCTTGTGCTCTGTTGCTTCCCCAAAGGGAGTCATGAGCATTAAAATCCCCCAACAGCACGTGTGGTTTTGGAAGCTGAGCGACTAGCGACTCTAGGGCATTCTTGTTTACAGGTGCCCACTGGGGCAAGTAAACGTTACAAAAGGTAACTAACTCTGGGGTGGCTACAGAAACTGCAATTGCCTGTAGGGGGGTTCTTAAAATGATCTGTGAGGAGTAAATGCTCTCCCGGACAGCTATTGCAACCCCTCCCTGGGCTCTATTGCCACTAATATCATCGGCCCGGTAAACGCAATAGCCCTGTAGTGACATTCTGTCGGATGGTTTCAGATGGGTTTCCTGCAGACATACGCAGGATGGGTTGGAATTCTTAACTAGAGCATACAGTTCCTCCTTGTGACTGTAAATACCGTTACAGTTCCACTGTAAGGTTTTAAACATAAAATTCATGATTTATAAAAAGAGATAAAGGTATTAAAAACTTATACGGTCGACTACGATCGTCGTAGTCTCGTCTTCCCCTTTCCTGGAGGATTTGTCAAGCATTTAAATTGTTTAGCTACCTCGGAGGGATCGGCGTCCATCATATCGTCTGATACTGCGTCCTCCTCGAGGTCTGATTTTTTAAAATGAGTTTTTCGTAAGAGTGTTTTGGCCTTCTTTGATGAAGGCGAGTTTTCGCCCGAAGAGTCACTCTCCGCAGTAGCCTTAGCTTTATCCTTCGTGATGCTGATACTTGTTAAGTTCTTAGGCTTGGCGGGCAGGAACACGCCTGTGCATGGCGCGCATACAGAGGGCGTGTGTGTCTGCATGGCAGCGTCCACATATTTTTTGGCCGTCACCTGGCTATAGGATTTTCCAGAGAAAACAGGGTTCAGAGCTCTGAATTCTTTCTTGGCTTCTCCGTAAGTTATTTTCTTTGAGGTTTTTATTTCTTATATTTTCTTTTCTTCTGCAAATATTGGGCAGGATGCTGACCACGCTGGATGGTCTCTATGGCAGTTCACACATTTTTCCTTTTCACTACAGTCTCCTTCGTGCTTCTTCAGAGAGCATCTACCACAGAGTTCCTCTCCTTTACAGTTGCCTGATGTGTGTCCATACCTTTGACAACGGAAGCATCGGATAGGCTTAGGAATATACGGTCGAACTTGGATAGCGCTGTAGCATACATAGATGGACGCGGGAAGCTTCGGAAGGGCGAAGGTGAGGACAAAGCTGTTCGTGTCCTTTAGAGTGCCGCTTCGCCTCGTTTTCAAGCGGCGGACCGATATCACCTTTTGGTCTTTCAGACCTTCTTTGATTTCCTCCTCGGTGCAGTCTGAAAGATCCCAAGATGTTACGACGCCGTCACAAGTGTTAAGTGATCGGTGGGGATCAACTTTCACTGGGACTTGGAAGAACTCTTTCACCTCAAGCAGTCTCTTTGCTTGTCTTGAATTGTTGACCTGTATGAGGAGAGAACCTGACCGCAGTCTCTTCGCTGTTTTTACATCGCCAAACAAGCCCTGGATCACTTTCGCGATTACGAACGGAGACACTTTTTTCAGAGCTCCTTCTTCTATGCTGCTCATTACTACGTAAGAAGGGTAATACATTTTCCGTACATAGCCTTTTGCTGGGATTAGCCTCCCTAGAGGCAATGGGTGTTGGGTTTTGGATATCCATAGACATTGATTATATTCATCTCTGGGGCCCCACCCACCATGGAGTCCGACAAGGGGACGATGCACCGCGGGCCGGTGCAGAGCGCCAGGTTCCCCCGAAGATATAGACGTGCCCCTCCGAGAATGCTCTTGGCAGTGTCCCTTTGGATCACGCTCACCCTTCCTGGCGTACGCTCGAAAGGAGCCGCCAAGCTCCCCAGCCGCCAGGAGCCGATTGACCGGGAATGGGTTAGTTCCCGGCCGCCCATCTAGGAGAGTCAGGGGCCAAAGTGGAGTGTTGGGGATTCTCCCCTCCCACAGAGGAGGTCCCGTCAGCCACCAGGATCCCCGTTCCCTGCGACACGGGTCGCCACGCACGGCAAACACGTGGGTGGGCTAAGGCAGGATGGTATCGCCTTACACGGACAGTCGGGCCCACATGACTGTCCGGACGCTACCCTAGTCGTACCGGGGGTTTTTTAACGAGGTTGTCTCCTCGGTGGGCTCGGGTCCGTGGGGGCGTGGCTCCCCAAAGGAAGAGATCACCCTCTTCCCCCCGTGCGGGGATGTCCCCCGAGATGATTACATTGACCTTTTTTTTGAGGTAGGTAACTTTGTGGCGAATTTTATCTCGGCGTGACTACCGACGCGTCGCAACTTCAAGCGACTGTATTAACGCGGTTGGCGACGTATTCCATACATTGTTTCGTAGCCATAAAAAAAACTCGGTAATGCCTGATCGGTCATTGTGTCTTGCGAACTCGAGCTGAAAAGTGTGTTGCACAGCTATAATAATTTTCGAGATTCTGGGAGATTGAGATAATTCTCATTCGTACGTTCGCACCGCGGCGCTCAAACCAAGGTAGGTACTCAATGCTCACAGGCTTCGAGCATTTAATAATGAATGGGCTGTTTTACCTTTGTCTTAATGTGAATATGAAAATTACTTTTTTACGAAAATTTTCATTGATTTTAGGGTTAAAACGATGTCTGCCAAAAGGAAAACTTACACAATAAAAGAAAAGTTGGGCATAATCGACAGAGTGAAACGCGGTGATTCAAAATCAAGTTTATTCAGGGAGTTTGGTGTTCCTGAAGGAACTATTCGTGGTTGGATGAAAGAAGAAGTTAAATTACGATCATTCGTTGATCAAGTGGATGACGAAATAGGACTTGATAGAAAAAAGGCCAGATTGAGTGCTGCTGGTGATGTGGATGAATGTTTGTTCACGTGGTTTGTTCAGAAGCACAGTGAAGGTGTTCCATTATCTGGTCCACTTTTACAAGCACAGGCAATTAAATTAAATAAACAAATAGGTGGTGCTCATGATTTTGTTGCTTCTGCTGGCCGGCTATCGAGGTGGAAAATTCGCCACGGGGTAGCGCAAGTTAACATGCAAGGAGAATCTCGTTCCAGTGACAGTGAAGCAGCTAGAGAATTCTGTGGGACTTTACGCAAGATGATTGATGAGGGTGAGTACACTGAAGAGCAATTGTATAACTGCGATGAAACCGCTCTCTACTACAGATTGCTTCCAACAAAATCACTTGATATTAAGAAGTCGGCAAATAAATCCGGAATAAAAATGAGCAAAGAAAGAGTGACTTTATTACTGTACGCGAACAAATCAGGAAGTCACAAGTTAAAACCTCTGTGTATTGGTAAAAATCGAAGTCCTCGGTGCTTCAAGCACGTTAATATGACAGCACTACCCATAAATTACAAAAACAGTCAGAATGCCTGGATGACTCGAGACATTTTTTTATCTTGGTTCAATGAAGATTTTGTTCCATCGGTTAAGAGCCACTTAAGATCAAAAAAGTTAGAAGAGAAGGCTCTACTTCTGTTAGATAACTGTCCGGCCCATCCGTCTTCTGAGCTCTTGATATCGAGGGATGGCAAAATAGTGGCTTCATTTTTACCAAAAAATACGACAGCTCTTATTCAGCCCATGGATCAAGGGATAATTAGAGCATTTAAAGCCCATTATCGGCGGGAATTGCTCACTAGTGTCATAAATTCAGAACTGCAGGTACAAGAATATCTGAAAACAGTCACCCTGAAGAATATGGCTTATAACAGTGGATTGGCATGGAAGAAAATAACTTCAGCTACAATCCTAAATTGCTGGTCAAAATGCGAGTATACAGCGGGCGATAGCATGGAAGACGAAGACGAGTTTTTGGGTTTCACGGAAGAGGACGCACGTGAAGCTTCAGATGTTCTTTCTAATAAACTATTTGTGAGTGATCTCGAGGCCTGGGTTCGCGAAGACGAGGAAACTCCTGTATCTGCTTATAAGAGTGACGAAGAAATTGTGGCTACAGTCCAGAGCCGCGCAAAAACAGCTGCATCATCGGAAGATGAGAGCGAGAATGAAGAAGACGAATGTGAGGTCGAGATGCCAAAAATTGGCCATTTATTACATAATATTAGTGAATTGATGAATTGGTTGGAGGGACAAAGTGATTGCGATAGTATTCATCTGTTGCACTTGCAAAGCATAAAAAATTACGTGACAAAGAAAAGCCATCAACTATCGCGGCAAAAGAAAATATCCGAGTATTTTAGTAACTCCCGTTAAAGTAGAGCGTCTAAATCATAAAATAAATATTTTAATAATGTATTACACAAATAAATTGGCAATAAATTACCTTTAAGGGTTTTTTATTGCTTCCCACGTATTTCCCGTTATAACGCGGTTGTCCGATAACGCGGGTGTAAACTATGTCCCCCTAGACCCGCGTTATAACCGAATTTTACTGTATTATGATAATAAACAAAAATGATAAAGTAAAGCAATGTATCATTACGAGCAGAGATGAACTGCAAAAATAAACAATGATATGATATGAGTCAAAATGACAATATAATTTGCTTCTATTGAAATTTGGAGCATATTATGTTTATTGCAAAGGTCAAAAACTCTTCATTCAATTATAATACCACACAGGAAGGCATTCATAATGAAAAAAATCCACAATGAACTAAACAATGAACATAAAAACTCGACGTTAGAAATATTATTGTCACTGCTAAGCACTGTTGAATATTGTTGAAGGAGGGTATTACTTAAATCCTCTATGATATTGCAATTAGCAATGCTGGAAAATAAGTGTTGCACATGCATTTCAAAATTGTATTACTCTTTAAAGAAGACCATAGATTAAATCAAATAACAAAGCAGTGACATTTACAGGATGATAGATAGATAAATGATTTAAAAAATATTAGGAAAAAATAATTTAAATTTCAAAACTTGACGCATTGAAATAAATAGAGCACACCATGTCACAATATATTGTTAAGTAAATAGGTTAATTTGTGTGTTTTGGCCACATTAGTGATGTTGTTTCACATTCACCTGACTTGTGTTTATCTTTTTTTATTGATTGTTGTCGTTTTTGAGTACAGAGAGAAAATTAATAAGTTGAAATGAGCGACGCCCAAGCAGATAAATCTAAATGGTGGAGGACGAAGCTGTGAGAAAGTACATAAAGCTAAACAAAACCAATTACTTTTCATGGTTGCTGACCACCAAAGCTATATTACATCAAAGGGGATATTGGGAAACCATCTACCGATGTTATCCATGAGACGGTGATGCCAATGAGACAGATAAATTTTCATCCAAAGAGGTTAAGAAAAATGTAGGACAGTGTCCCTCATATTGTTGAACTTGAATTCAAAGACCATACATTTTGTCAGCAATGTACATGTTGCACAGTTTATGTGAAACAAACTCGAAAAATTGCATACCAAAGCTGGGCCCACTGATAAAACTTAAAGTCTTCAGAAATTGAATTCATCTCTTCCCAAGTAATAATGAAAATCCACACGGAAACAACATAAGTACCTCTAAGTTCCTTGGACTTATCATTTCCGAGACCCTAGATTGGTCACATCATATTCAAGCCACAATCAGCAAAGTATCTGTAGGCACCTTCATGATCAGGATGTTAGCACCAGTTGTGTCTCTAGATACTTTGAAAAAGCTGTATTTCGCAAAAATACACACTCACTTATCCTATGACATTTTTTTCTGGGGAAATTCAGCTGCCTCAAGTAAAGCTTTTTCTGCACAAAAGCAAGCCATCAAGGCAATGTTTCAAGTCTCTATACGAACCCCAGGTAAACCTCTTTTTTCCAATGCTAAAATCCTCATACTCCCTTCTTTATATATTTTGACAAGTGCTTGCTTCATACACTCCAACCGGGACAAATTTCCTGCAAATGCCTCTCACCACAATTACTGTACCCGCTCTAGAAATAATATACACATTCAGCAATACTCAAGTTCTCTCTGCCTGAAAGGCCCCTACCACTCCGCCTCTGCAATTTTTAATCACATCCCTGAGGAAATTAAATCTGTCTCTTCACCTGCTTTGTTTAAATGGAGGGTTTAAAATCTCCTATTCAGAAAGTGCTATTACAGTGTCTCTGAATACCTACAAGACTCTCATAAAAACATATGATATTGTAATGTGTTTTTGTATGGTTTTCCCTTTTCTGTATTTTTATTGTAAACATATACACATATGGTATACGCATCTCATCATGTCTTTTGTACTTTTTTTGTATGCAAATCTTGGCGTAGCCATGCATTGTATTTTCCCAACGGTGATAAATAAATATTATTTTCATTATTATTATTTATCATTATAATTAAGAAAGCCCGGCAGTGGAGCAAGATCACCTAAAGCCTCATGAGGAACTAATTCAAAAAACTTGGCAGGAATTACTGAGGGAAAGTAAAAATAGCCACTGGGGAATATATGTATACATGTATCGGGAAGAGGCACCATTGTTGCTCAACTAACTAAAGGCCTGAAAGGCCTATTTTACACAGGGCAAGGATTTGCACAGGTTAGGGGCCATATACAGAAACCATGCTTCAACCTGTAGCGGCGCGCTCAGCTGAATGCTATATCCAGAAACCTCACTACTCCAAAACGCTCCAAATTGGTGGGGGGCAGTGTTGCCACATTTATTTCGGGCTGGATTGATGACGTAGATGAATGTAGCGACATTTTGAGTCCCTAGATGTAGGCTTTGGGAGGAACTAAGGGCGACAATTGAATAACGAATAACTCAACGTGACTTTGTTAGCATACAACATGGAGACAGGGGAAGGGAGCAGGATATCTACGGAGGAGAAGAATTTAATAGTAAATTTAGTAATCGCGAGGAAAACTGTATTGGAGTCCAAAAAAACGGATTCTGTGAGTCTCTCATCAAAGAGTAAGGCATGGAGGTGGAAGAAGAATTTAATCAGCACGATGGCATGACTAAGGTAAGCACATTGTTATAGCATGATTTGAAAAATTTGTGCGGAAGCATTTTTTGTCTTATGATTCAAATGTGAATGGAAATTGTAAGTTAAGTTTCCTCTTTCTAAATAGTGTTCATGGAAACAAATAAAGAGGTCGTGGGAGAATATGAAGGCGAAGAGAAAACGAGATTTGGCCACTGCCAATCGCCAAAGGATGGGAACAGGTGGAGGGCCGTACATCCCTCCGAAAGAGGACACGAGTCCGGAGCTGGAATAGGCTATTCCAGCAATACAGCACACACTACCCAACACAGGGGATAGTGACCGGATGCCAGAGGTGGAAGGTAATGAAATATTTTACAGGTGTGTTCTTTTCATTTGTGCATTTCACCAAAAAGCAATGGGCTGGCAAGACTGTGATTTCGGAATTCCTCTGAAACAAAATGCATGACAAGCGGTATTAATTAATAGCTCCATGATGAGACCTTCATGATGTTGGATTGAAGCAAATAGTGTTTGTTGAGATATGGCTACGGATTAACAAAAACGAATAAGTCGGCAATATCATTGCTCCCTTTTTTTGTACATATTTACTGAAGTAAGAAAGGAACAGGCCCGTCAGCAGAGGAGAGTGCGGTTGGTATAGGAGAATTTGCGCCCAACTAGGTTTTTTTTGGAAGTTATCGTGCCTAAAAACTGTTATAAATGTGTTTATGCTAAAAATTAGTTTAAAAGTTGGGTGGGAAAGCATTACCGGTGAGAAATATACACGTAAAATTGTTTATTGCATCTGTGTAGTGGGATATATTACGTATTACTGTAAAATATCAAATATGCATTGCATTATAACGCCCAAAGATATACGTGACATTAGTTATCAAATGAATATAACGAGATATTGTCAACGTACGGAGAAGCATCACGCCATTTCCATCTATCTCCAAGACATTCCCATAAACTTTTACTCATCATTTCAGCAACAAAATTACTCATTTTAGCTACGCTTCCACATCATTGAACATGGTTTTCCATGGATTGGAACTCTCATTACCTTTAGCAGCAGTAAATGAGTATGGATAGAGCTGGCTGGAAGAGGGCTTTCTTGTTTTGTGCATTTTATTTAAACTGTAAATTTCACAGACACAAAGCAGTGATTTTAACTTTCTCTGACCACTTATGTATATAAATGGTTTTCAATGCAAGCCACGGTACATACCAAAGTTAATAGCTATGTAATGGCAAAGCCGAAGAAGTTTCAGAATAGTTGTGTCAACACAGCAGTTATTTTCTGTAAAAAAGTATTTCAGAAGTATCAAGGCGAGACATTACATAAGTCCATAATTTATTTTTCTTTAATTTTAGATGGTTTTCAAGGCATGACAGGACCCGTTTGGAAGTTAATAGTAATTGAAACGGTGAACCTGAAGAAGTTTCATCATGGTATAGTTGACAGTAGATACTAATACTTATGTTAAGTAAAATATTTATTCATTATCTAAATCTATTCATAATCTTAATCAATGAAAGCACATTCTGAAATACACCATAATCAAATTCAGGCATAAGTGTTGTAGAAAATGTAAAAGTTTTCAATTGCTGATTTGACTTGTTTTACGTTTTTCATTGCTCTTTTGTTTTTTTTGGCTGACTGGGTTTTTATCGTGATTATTCCCTGTATGAGTCTAGTCTTGTTCTGCGCTGCGAAGAAGCAACAAATAAATTCATGTTGAGATAAGTCGATCTTTCATTACGGAACCTCAACATGGAAGCAGAGCGTGGTTCCTTGCGTTCCTTGGTTGCTTAAATAGTCTTCGTTGCTTTCAATCGTGTTTTTTCGCGAGTTAAATAACGTTTTCGCGCCACGTTCTCGTTTGGACATTTGCTTGGTTGCACTTGTGAACGAACTGTTTGCTGTTAAGTGTAAAGCATGGAGCTCCATGGAATCGAGAAGTTACGCGGTAGTGAGAACTGGACAATTTGGAAATTCTCGGTGAAAAATGTACTACGAGGTATTGAAAATGCATACGAGGTCTGCACTGGAGAGGTCTCAAAACCAGAGGTTGTGGGAAGCAATTCATCCTCTAATGAGCGCACTTCCTATGATGCAGCGTATAGAGTTTGGGACAAGGCAGATCGAGCAGCATGCCAAGTCTTGGTAAGGTCTATTGAATCTAAAGTGGCTGCTCTTCTCGTCGCGTGTGACTCGGCGAGAGACATGTGGTGCAAATTGCATGCTGTATTCGAACAACAGACTAAACAAGCTGCTCACACTGTTCAAGCGGAATTTTTTGGCTTCAATATGAGCCTCGCCGACGATATGGTCACTCATATCGCGAAGTTTGAAGGGTTAGTCTTACGAATGCAGCAGTTAAACGTGAAGCCGGATGAGTCATCGTTGATGGTTAAGTTACTGGACACATTGCCCAACGAGTACGAGAGTCTGAAACAGGCATGGTGGGCGAGACCTGAAGATCATCAGACCTTCGCAAATTTGGTGGCAGTGCTGACTTCTGATGAAATACGTCGTTTGAAACGAGCTGAAAGAAAGGAAGAGGCAGTAGCACTGATGACTGTAAAATCTAAAATTCAGGGAAATAGTAATTTTTCCACTTATGCCGCAGGTTCAAGTAGAAAGAAAGGGGAATCTTCACGAGAGAAAGTAAAAGATAAAAGGAAAATCAAGTGCTATGGTTGTGGTGGACAAGGGCACATGAAAAAGGATTGTCCTAGTTGGAAACAGAAGAGGGTACAAAATAAATATAGTGCGCCAGACCGTAATGATGAGGCTGATCAGGCTTTCATTAGTGAACTTTTGAATGCAGAGACTGTTGGTGATATGTGGGTTGTAGACACCGGTGCCACTGATCATATATCTAACCAGAAAGAATGTTTCTCTTCTTTTGAACAGTTTTCAACGCCATTGAAAATACATATTGGCGACAAATCCACAATGGATGCACTAGGTAAAGGGACAATCAAGTTTGAATCCTGTGTTAACGGTAAATTGCTACCGTGTCGCATGGAGAATGTACTATATGTACCCACTGCCCGGAGAAATTTGTTCTCTGTTGTTTCCGCCCTTGATAAAGGCTTGTCTTTTAAGTCGTCGAAAACTAAGTGTGAATTTCTTAAAGACGGTGTAGTGAAAGCTTGTGGCGTCCGGTATGGACAATTATTCAGACTCCACATCCGTGTGCTGAAGTTAGATGTAACGGGTGCCAAAGAGATGAATGTAGCATCGAAAGACACACTACAAATTTGGCATGAGCGTCTTGGTCATCAAAATAAAAGACATGTCCTGAAGTTTCTCAAACAACGGGGAATCGAAGCTACTGAAGGTGAAAGTTTTTGTGCCGCTTGCGTTCAAGGTAAGCAGCACAGGAGTAGCTTTCATTCAAGAAGTCAGCGAGCCAAAGAACCTGGGGAGTTGATACACGCTGACATCTGTGGGCCGATGGAGTGTGAGTCTCTGGGTGGAGCACGTTACTTTCTATGCTTTACATGCGATTACTCGAGGTTTCGCATGGTCTACTTTCTGAAGAAGTCAGAAACTGCACAGAAGATTACAGAAGTGTTGCAGATCGTGAGGAATCAATGCAGACGACCTGTGCGTGTATTTCAATGCGATGGTGGTCGAGAGTTTGTCAATCATGAGGTAGAAAAACTGTTAAAGTCAATGGGTGTGGATTTCTGTGTCTGCAATCCATATACGCCAGAGCAAAATGGTTGTGCAGAGCGTAGTAACAGGACTGTGGTTGAACTCGCTCGCACTATGCTATTAGCAAAGAATTTGCCTAAAACATTGTGGGCAGAAGCAGTTTATACGGCTGTTTATGTTCTCAACCGAACAGGCCCAAGCAGTATGGATGGAAAAACACCGTATGAGATCTTTACAAGGAAAGAGTTTCATTTAGACAAACTTCGGGTTTTTGGTATCAACTGTTACATTCACATACCAACAGTCCGTCGGAAGAAATGGGACCCAAAGAGCCAGCGTGGGGTTTTTGTGGGGTATTCTCAGAATATAGATGGATTTCGAGTGTGGATAAAACCTGGAAACAAGATAGTTCGGAGTTGTGAAGTCGTATTTGAACCTGAGACTTGTGGGGGGCTGCTGACGTTATTTCCAACTGACGTGCATGATGAGCTGGAGCCTTCAAATGATCCTGAAGAGGACTGCGTTACTGAACCCACTGATAAATGTGAGAGAAACCTACGGGATCGTTTGAAGATCAAACCACCTGAACGCCTCATTGAGTCAATGTTAGCTGAGGTTGATGAGCCAAGCAGCTACTCGGAGGCAATGAAATCTGATCAGCGATTACTCTGGGAGAAGGCTATGGAGGAAGAGATGGCTGCCTTAAAGGAAAACTTGACCTGGACCCTCACTACGCTACCAGGTAATCGCAAATCCATCTCTAATCGATGGGTTTACAAAGTAAAACGTGCAGGTGATGGTCACATTAATAGATACAGGGCTCGACTTGTAGTGCGAGGGTTTAGCCAGCGAGAAGGAGTAGATTATAGTGAAACTTTTAGCCCTGTTGCCCGGCTCGATACTATACGAGCTGTATTAAGTATTGCTGCCAAGGAACACATGCATTTGGCACAATTTGATGTTAAAACTGCTTTTCTCAATGGGGTTCTTGACGAAGAAATATTCATGAAGCAGCCAGAGGGGTATGATGATGGCACTGGCAGAGTCTGCAAGCTTCACAAAAGTTTATATGGGCTAAAGCAATCCCCCCGGTGTTGGAATAAGTGCTTTAAGGAAGTTCTTAAGGACTTTGGACTGTGTGAGAGTGAAGCAGATCCTTGCTTATTTTATGGGACAAATTGCCATGACAAACTGATAGTGGTCATTTACGTTGATGATGGACTTGTGGTAGCATCAAATAAACATAAAATTACTGAATTTATGCAACGTTTAGAAATGGAGTTTAAAATCACTAGTGAACCAGTGGGATACTTCTTGAACTTACACATAACTCAAAAAACAGATGGTTCAATCTTCATAAACCAAAGTTCTTATGTGGAAGAGGTGCTGCAGCGGTTCAATATGGCTGAAGCAAATCCAGTTTCTACACCAATTGAACAGTATTTGAAAGAAGAGGAAAGGAAGGATGCTGAGAAAACAAGTGCACCTTATCGAGAGGCTGTGGGCTGCCTGTTGTATCTGGCTGTTGCTACAAGGCCAGATATAGCATTCTCGGTGAACTATGCATCCCAATTCCTTGATAACCCAGAGGTAAGACATTGGGGTTTAGTTAAACGGATTTTGAAGTATTTGCAGGGTTCAATGTCACAGGGGATTCTCTACAGTTCATCTGAGAATGGTGGGGAACTAGTTGGTTACAGTGATGCTGATTATGCCAGCGACCCCACTATGCGGCGGTCAGTCAGTGGCATTGTGTTTATGCATAGTGGTGGTGCCATCACCTGGGCCAGCAGGCGGCAACAGTGTGTGTCGCTGTCAACCACAGAGGCTGAGTACATTGCTGCTAGTGAAGCCGCAAAAGATGCTGTCTGGTTGAAGAGACTCTTTGACGAAATTTCCCCATTAAAGTGTCCCCCGGTGTTGTTCTGTGATAACATTAGTTCTATTAAGCTTGCTAAAAACCCTGAATTTCACAAGAGGTCTAAGCACATTGATGTACGTTATCATTTTGTTCGTGAACAACTCCAAAAAGGACAATTATCAATTGAGTATGTTCCAAGTAAAAATCAAGTTGCAGATGTTTTTACTAAGCCTGTTCCAAGAGTACCATTTGAAAATTTGCGTTCTTTATTGGGCATGTGTGAACTTTAATTTGAAGTTGAATGTGAATTATTTATTTGGAATGTAAGGGTTTTCTTTTAATTTCGCTACTGATGAAGTAAGAGTCATTTTGAGCAAAAGAGATGTTATTGATATTTGATGTATTTCTTTTGTTTGTTATTACAGCAATGTAAACTTTTTGGGGGAGTGTTGTAGAAAATGTAAAAGTTTTCAATTGCTGATTTGACTTGTTTTACGTTTTTCATTGCTCTTTTGTTTTTTTTTGGCTGACTGGGTTTTTATCGTGATTATTCCCTGTATGAGTCTAGTCTTGTTCTGCGCTGCGAAGAAGCAACAAATAAATTCATGTTGAGATAAGTCGATCTTTCATTACGGAACCTCAACAATAAGTTACTAATATTAAAAGAAGCAGAGTAAGTTTTATTATATCATGTGAAAACACGGAAATCTCCGTGGCAAGTCCTCAGCGTTCGGCACGCAAAACATGGAGATCTCCATGACCGGTCCACAACGTGTTAATCTTAAGGCTGAACAACCAATGATGATGAATATACCCACCTTTATAACCCGAGAGACGGAAGATTGTGCCACATTGACAAGGTCCCCACATACAATCTAATAAAGGAAAAGTTATGCTTTTATAAAAATTGAATCGAAATATTATAAGAGCCAAAAAAGTCCATGCAAGACAAATTGATAAGGCAAAATGCACTAAAATGGCAAAAGGCACATCTATGACACGGGAGCAAATACTGCAGCATATGGAAGTGCTGTCTATTAGAATTTTACCACTGCTTTAAGAAAAATCACCTACCTGAAAATTTCCAGTAGCATAAAATCTCAGGCAGGTCAATAATTTAAAACTGGAGGCAGGGGTAATCCTCTTGAGTCTGCATTTTGCGGAGAAATCATTGGGAGCAGTACATCCCCCACGGTATCTTTTCAGAAGCGGTACCGCACCCAGAACTCACTCTCCGTCAGCAATTCCATGGGATTCTCCCGGTCCCTCAAGATTCTTCCCGGAATCTGGTTACGTTCATTGTAAGCTACATGCCTCAAAAAATGGGCAACATTATTGTCAGGTACCTGCCAATACATGATGAAGATCTCAGAATCACTAAGAAAACTCTCGCCAAGCACCTATCCACCATGCGTGTTCACCACTGCCAGTCGCCGATGATTGCCGTCTGGCCAAGGCACTACCGCCGGAGCAAGCCAGCCGGTGTACCGGGCTGCTGAAGAAAGCACCAGTTGAGAGCCGCAATCCTATGTTGTGCAGCGTCGTCAAGGTTCTTAAAATTGACTCGCGGCCAGACGAGTAAATAAAACTCCCATAATCCAGCTTGGACCGAACAAGTGCGCGATATAGTAAAAGCATCATGCTGCGGTCAGCGTCCCATGAGGAGTGGGTTAAAAACTTTAAAATATTTAGGGTCCTAAGACAATTATTTCTTAAAAACTGAACATGTTCCCGCCAATTTAATCAGTGGTCTAGGGCCGACTCCACATACGGAAGGGGTCTGCCATCCAGTTTTAAAACTGGAGGGGCAAAGTAACCTCTCTTCCGGTGAAAATGCACACATTTGGTCTTTTCCGCTGAAAATTTAAAACCAATCATCCGCAACCAGTTGCCTAGGTTATTTAATGCTAGCTGTAGTTGTCTGGCTACAGATACAAGTTTGGGCGACCGGTAAAAGATTGCCAGGTCATCTACGAACAGCAAGCTCATAGTTGGGGCTTTGACACAATCCGCCACGTCATTGACGGCTATCGCAAAAAGTGTTACGCTCAATACGGAGCCCTGTGGTACCCCATTTTCCACGGACAGTCCAACGGCCTGGTCTAATAATATCGGGGTTAAAATTTTGCTCCCTTTTGATTAAAAGGGGAAAGTGATCGCTCCCACTAAGGTCCTTATGCACAGAGAGTGTGAGTTTATTGACCAAACTAGTCGATAAAGTACACAAGTCAATGGAGGAGAAATCGCCGCTATAAGAGTTACAACGGGTTTTCTCGCCATTATTGAGTAAAAATAGGTTAAAATCACCAATAAAACTTGATAAAATACGTGCCCTGCGGTTGCACTGTCCCGGGGTGCTTCCCCATAGACGATCGTGAGCATTAAAATCTCCGAGTAAAATAAAAGGCTGAGGTAGCTGGTGAACAAGGGATTCTAGATTTAAACGGGTGGCGGGTACACCCTCCGGCAGATAAACGTTGCAT
This sequence comes from Ischnura elegans, assembly GCF_921293095.1. Classification (NCBI taxonomy): domain Eukaryota; kingdom Metazoa; phylum Arthropoda; class Insecta; order Odonata; family Coenagrionidae; genus Ischnura; species Ischnura elegans. The sequence continues at coordinate 79,523,305 of NC_060252.1, read as the reverse complement.
ACCATACTCGCCTTGGGAGCGTGCACCGTCACCGCTACCACTTGAAACGGTGTGTTAAGATTTATTCGGGAGGTGTAAAGTGCCTCTCGAACAAAAACCGCCACTCCACCATGGGCTCGTTGGCCACTAGTATCATCCAGTCTAAAAGCGTTAAATGTTTTAAAAATCCCTTGTCTGTATCCTTAAAATGCGTTTCCTGCAAACATATATAGGAAGGGTTAAAATCTCTGATTAAAATTTCAAGCTCCTCCTTATGCCTATAAAAACCGTTGCAGTTCCACTTCACGATAAAAGCCATGATTAAAAATATAAAAGAGGATTAAAAGTAATAAGAGCAGTTGAGTCACGAAGGGCGCTTGAGGCGCTTGACGTGATTCTTCTTCCATCTGCTCTCAATTTTTAAAATATCCGTATCGGATAGGTGCCCTAACTCCATTTAATTGGTTTGGCTCTTTGGAGCCTTATCAGAGGGGCCGGGGGACTGAGAGTTCCCGCATTTGGTTTGTGTAGCCCGGGTGCTGTTTTTGTTAAGTTTCTTATTTGGAAATTTCGTTCCCACGACTTTATCCTTGTTTGCCGGATCTGTGGCCTTAGCCAGCGGAGCCGATTTTTGCTCTTCAGCCTTCTTGTTCATATTTTCTTCCGTCTGAGTCGGGATGGTGATCTTGGCGATAGGAGTGGAAGCGATTTGGGCGAAAGATCTAGAAAAGGTAGGAGCTACTTGATCTCTGTACTTTTTCCTCGCCTCAAAGTACGGGATCTTATCGACTGTCTTGATCTCCATTATTTTTCGCTCATCTATCAACTTCGGGCATTTGCGGGAGTACACGGGATGAGCACCCTCGCAGTTCACACAACGCTGGTCACCATTGCACTCACCTTCATGCTTGTCCAGGCCGCATCGTGGGCAGGTGGCCTTGCCTTGGCACCTCGTGGCCATATGACCGAACTGCTGGCACTGGAAGCATCTCAGGGGTGCCGGTATGAATGACCGCACTGGGACCGATTCATAACCGATGAACACTCTGTCAGGGAGTTTTTCACGCGCGAACGTGAGTACGACAGATGTCGAGTCTATTCTCTCTCCGTTGCGCCTTGTAGTGAGTCGACGAGCATCAGAGACTCCTTGGGAGGCCATCTCACGTTTGATCTCGCCGATCTCAACTTACAGCAGATCAAAGTGGCTTACAACTCCCCGACAGGTGTTTAGGGTGGAGTGCACCTCGACCCTGACGGGAATATCATGAAGCTTATTAAGGTTATTAAGGTTTAGTAGTTTTTCACTCTGGGCTTTATTATCAGTTTCAATGAGCAGTGTACCATTGCGAAGCTTTTTAGCTGATATCAGCTCCCCGGGAACCAAAACCGATAAAACTTTACGAATAAGGAAGGGGGACGCCTTTTTCAGGTTCTCCCCTTCCTTCTGGCACCTCATTACTAGGTAGCGCTGACTAGCGCCGTGAACTTTAACTCCCCCGTCGTCTGGACGGGATCTTTTGGTTGGAGGTAGAGTTTCTTCAGCCATCCAAGTACATTAAATTCATCCCCTGGGCTCCCCACCCACCACCAAGCCACACATTTTGGATGCCACCCGCAAGCCGGAATGGACGTCAGGGCTACCCAAGGGATATAGGAACCTTCAATAGGGGGTCTCTTTTGGGTTAGAATCTTCAGCGCGGGGGCCCTCCGAACCCACACGCCTTCGGCCGCCCTACGGAGACCCCCATATCTCCAGCACTAACCCGTCCTGGCGTACGCTCGGAAGGAGCCGCCAAGCTCCCCAGCCGCCAGGAGCCAATTGACCTAGCTGGGCTCTTCTCGGCCACCCGTTTTTCGGGGAATCCAGGGCCGAAGTGGGGTATTGAACTCCGGCCCATACCGGGTTTCCGATGCCCAGCTGGGTGCCAGAGAACTCACCCACCAGGATCCCTTTCTCCCCCTTGTACGGGTCTCCACGCACGGCAAACACGTGGGTGATTCTGGACGCCAGATGTTATGGCTACTCAGAAAAGCAGAGCCACATGCTGTCTGGACACTATCCGAGCGAGCGACGGGGTTTTTTAACGAGGTTGTCTCCTCGGTGGGCTCGGGTCTGTGGGGTCCCGGCTCCCCAAAGGAAGAGATCACCCTCTTCCCCCCATGCGGGGCAGTAATCAAAATATTTGGCAACTCTTTGAGGAGTTACTATTTCCCTGAGAACCTTTATTTCAAATGTTCCTGGAACTGAATTAGTAAAGCATTGTTGCTAACATAAATAGAATACAATGTGTCGGTTTTTAGCCATTGAATCCTTGTTCTTGCTTTGATAAACTTTAAACAAGGCCTAGAATGAAACCAAGGCATTCCGCTCCCTTTGAGAAGTTGACGTTTGGTTCTCGTCAATATAACAACCATTTTACAGCCCGCCCTTACTCTGCACCTGCGAAATGCTCACCCCTTAGTCGACCCATGTGTCATATAAGCAGAATATCACTCCCTCAAATTCTCAAGGTTTGGGTATTTAGGCGACTGCTCCTTCATTCATTCTCTCGCACACTACATGCTAGCAAAGCGGACTCCATGAGCTGTGTCTAGGTAGTACGCAGTTTACAGTGAATACATTGCGTGCATATATATTAATATGCCTCAACTAACGTCTCAACAAAGAAACCAGGTGGTTGGGACGCTGGAGGCCAACATCTCTTACAGCGAAATTGCGCGATGAATGGGTGTTGCGCCTTCAACGATGACCCGTCTAAAAGCCAGGTGGGATGAAGATCACACCGTGGAGAGGAGAGCAGGGCAAGGGAGGCCACGGTCCACCACAGTGGAGCAGGACAAACGACTCGTCCAATATGTGAGGAACAACCCATTCATAGCCGCCACAGTGGCTAGAATAGATTCTAACTTCCCAGCTACCTCCAGGACTGCCTTGTAGTCGTCTTGCCAAGGTAAACCACCCGCGGCGGGCTGCGCTGAAGGAGGTGTTGACTCCCACACATCGTGAGTTTTTGCGAGAACGCATGCAAATAAAGACGATGAATTTTGGAGACGAGTGGTGTTCACAGATGAAAAAAATTTTTCGTCGTGTTCATCGGGGCCAGTTCTTGTTTACCAGCCAAGAAACTCGCGTTTTTCTCCTAGATACGTCGCGGAAAGGCAAAAGAGTGGACGACTTTCTATCCACGCCTGGGCATCACCCGTGACGGGCTAGGAGTATGCTGGCAAATAGAGGGAACTCTGAGAAGTGACCAGTATGTCCTAATTTTGGAAAATGTCATGCTCCCTTCCGTGTCCTTAACGATGGGGGAAAATTTATTTTCCAGCACGTGAGTTAACATTGATTTCTCTAAAGCTATGGAAATTCTGATTATATATCACTTTCCATGTTTCACGAATTATTAAAATTTATATTCCATTTACATTTTTTACTCCACAACCAGGACAACTCTAGGGTTCACCCATGTCGCAACAAGCAACGAGATGGTTTGCACTGAACAACGTCACCCAAATGGAATGGCCCGCGCCTAGCCCTGACCTCAACCCAACAGAGAACATTTGGGCATTAATGATGCGGGAAATACGGGAAGAGAATAGAAGGACCCACAATGCTACTGAGCTATGGGAAATTGTGGAGGATGCATGGGAAAGAATTCCCGTACAAATACGTCAAATATGTGGTACTCTAAATGTCCCGAAGACTGCATGAAGTGCTACAGAACGACAGCGGTTGGATCGATTATTGATCGAGTTTAGTCTTCCAGAAGGTTTCTCTGGGGTCCTCTCACTTTATCAGTCAATTCTTGATGATGAATTAATGTGCATTGTGCAGGTATTTCTTTTTTTCTAAGAGAATTTTTAAAAATATCCAATTGCTCACATGGGAAGATTTCTGCAATGCGATTTCAGACTCGCTTGCTCTTTGGAATTTTCTCCCCGTTGATACATGCTCCGAGTTGCACATTCGTCTGGGTGTTAGCACCAGCCCTCAGGTAACACGCGATTTCTAACCTGAAGACAGCAGCTGAAATGCCAGTGAAAAAAACTTTTGAAAGAGGAAATCCCGACAAACGAGTTAGGCTTCCATTCACTCTATGCTCTTTTCAAAATTCTCCTCAGATATATCATAATCCAAATTTGCAATAGCTAATAGGGCCTTGCTCAGGGAACCCACAGTTAAGGCAGATATACCTCGGCCCTTACCTTATTAAGTAATGCTATTCTCATTTATTCAATTCGAATATAAACCAGTGAGCAAGTAATTCCAGTGGTTAAGCATGGAAAAGATAGTTAGCTTATTTTATATTGCAACCATTATTTGTAATATAAAATACTCTGTCAATATGTTCTCGGTAAATTATTTGATTTTCCATTCGATGCCGTTATATCTAGTGAAATGCAAATACGTATGCAATCAAACACACTTTCTGTGTAAATAGCTGTCATCAATTATTTCGCTGGTGCTCGTAGTAGTAGTAGTAGTAGTAGTATTTGTGTTTAGGGTGCCTCGACATTTAAGGTCATTTGCACCACAGACAATCTATAAAAACAAAAATTTTAAAAGATGCATTAAAAAAAAAACATTTAAACATTCATAAAAGTTTTGAAATAAAAGGGGTTGTCAAATTATAAAAAGGTTGGAATTTAAACACTGTTAATTAGCCCGGTCTCTATTAAAAACTTTATCACTCGGCTGACACTATCAGGGTCGTCTCCTAGGATGTGCCCTAGGTCTCCTCCGATGTTCAGCCGATGGCGCACAGAGCGGTATTTCTCACATTCAGTCAGGAGATGTCTCACAGTAATGGGAGAGTCGCAAACATCACATAGGGGTGGAATTCTCTCTTCGGTGAAGAGGTACGAGTGGGTGAGAGCGCAGTGCCCAATTCTCAATCGTGCGATTGCGACCTCCTCCCTGCGGTTCCTCCTGACAGACGTGGGCCACGCTGAAATTACCGACTTGATTGCGCGCAGTTTATTTCCGGTAAGAGAGCGCCAAGTCTCTTTCCACTTTTCTAAGGCTATCTATTTTGTGGTCGCCTTCAAATCTTCATATGGTACCAGCACAGAATCAGCAACGTCGTCCTCGCTGGCTGCCTTCGCAGCCGAGTCGGCCTTCTCATTTCCAGCAATACCCACATGTCCAGGAACCCACAGAAAACGGATTTTCACTTTTTTCCGAGCAAGGGAAAGTAGTCTACTTTGAATTTCCTGGACGATTGGGTGACTGGGAGAAAAACTGGAAATGGACTGCAGGGCGCTAATGGAGTCGCTGCAGACCATAAAGGACGCGTTGCTACACTTAATACCATCCAGAGCCATCTTTATGGCGAACAGTTCTGCCGTATAGCCGCTACACAGCGGACTGAGCTTGGCTTTGAGGGTTCCATGGTGAGACGAGACCACTGCACACCCGCACGCACGCTCCGACTTCGATCCGTCCGTGTAAACAGGAATGAAGTCGGGGTGGCGGTGCATTACCTCCTTGAAGCTATGCTGGTATTCCGCGGCAGTTGTCAGAGATTTTTGATTTTTGTGGAGCACAAAGCTGACTTGTGGAGAAGGTACCTGCCAAGGTGCATTTTCCGAATTCCCAATGGGGTACACTTCTGGGAGTATAAACTCACTGTCAAGGATAAAATTATTAAAAGTAATACTTAGGGGTCTAGTTGTCCTAGACCGCCTGTTAAAAATATTTATAAAGTGGGTTAAAAATAATATTAAAACTAGGATGCCCTCTCATTGTTAGAATTTTAGCAACATAGTTGCACATGAGGATGTTTCGGCATGCTGTCAACGGGATCTAAGGGACAGAATCTAAGTAAACACTCAAGACCGGAGAAGTCCTGAAAGCTCCAGTTGCCAATCGAAGCCCCGCATTGTGAACCGTGTTCAAAGGTCTCAAATAGCTTTCACGGGCAGAGGAGTAGACCAAACATCCATAGTCTAATTTCGAGCGCACCAATGCTCTATACAATAAAAGCATCGTGGAGCGATCGGCACCCCACGAGTAATTACATAGATATCGCAGGATATTTAAAACTTTCAAACATTTGTTTTTTAAAAAATCAATGTGCTCACGCCAATTAAGGCGGCGGTCAAAAATCAAACCCAGAAAGCGGGCTGAATCCGTATAAGGTAGAATTCGGCCGCTCAGGCGAAGTTCTGGTGGAGGAACTTGTGCCCGCTTACGATGGAAGTGGACACATTTCGTTTTTTCAACGGAAAAACGAAATCCACTTCGATTCGACCATTCCCCAAGTCTGTTAAGGGTCAGCTGGATGACCCGTGCGGCACTGGCAATTGTGGATGATCGACAGAAAATGGCCAAGTCGTCCACGAATAAGGAACCCATCACTGGTGTTCTGACGCATTCTGTAACGTCATTTATCGCAATGGCGAAGAGTGTGACGCTGAGTACAGAACCTTGTGGTACCCCATTATGTTGTGTAAAAGGTCCGGATAAATGATTACCTATTCTTACTTTAAAAACACGGTCTGCTAAAAAATTTTTGATAAAAATTGGGAGATTTCCTCTTAGGCCCCACTCATGTAACGTATTCAGAATCTTCTGGCGCCAGACTCGGTCATACGCCTTCTCCAGATCGAAGAACACGGCTATGACATGCTGGCCCAAAAGGAAAGCCTCCTGGATAAAATTTTCGGTTCTCACGAGGAGGTCTGTGGTGGATCTACCTCGCCTGAAACCGCACTGGATATTGGAAAGAAGGTTCCGACGCTCCAACCACCAAACGAGCCGACGGTTCACCATTCTTTCCATGGTCTTGCATAGACAACTGGTCAAGGATATTGGCCTATAATTATTTGGGTCTGTTTTATCCTTTCCTTGTTTGGGGATAGGGACAACTACGGATTCCCGCCACGCTGTAGGGAAGCTTCCCTAAACCCAAATTTGATTGAGGGTATGGAGAATATCCATCAACGCGATCTCCGGTATATTCCGAAGAAATATGTTTAGGACACCGTCCACTCCTGGCGCGGTGTCTTTGGAATCCGCTATGGCGGACTTCAGTTCCCATAAGGAAAAAAGATCATTGTATCCGGCTGCTGCGTGCGATTCGGTTAAGTTCAAGTGTGGGGAGCGTGCCCTAATAGACAGGAAGGTTGCTGAGTAGTTCTCGTCGCTGCTGGTCTTGGCAAACGCTTCCCCGAGAACGTCGCATATCTCCTTCGGTGTGTGAAATGTCACACCTTGAAATACAAGGCACGAAACGCCGTGAACATGCCGTGCTCCCGATATAGCCCTCACCTTGTTCCAGACCTGAGTTAGTGGAGTCCTGTTGTTGATGGAGGATACATAATTTATCCAGGAGGCCTTCTTTGACTCCTTTATAATTAGTCGAGCCTTTGCTCTGAGTCGTCCAAATGAGGCAAGATTAGAGGCAGTTGGAAACTTATTAAAAATACGGAGGGCACGTTTCCGTTTCTTAATAGCTTCGGCGCATTCCTCATTCCACCATGGTACCGCTGGTCGACGGATTGCGCCCTTAGATAAGGGGACACTACGTTTCGCTGCGTCCACTATGCTAGCGGTTAGCACCTCAACGTTCTTTGTTCCGCCCCGAAGAGCATCGTACGCGAAATTAAAAAAATTTTTAAAAACAGATCAGTCGGCTTTGTGGACAATCCAGTTGCCCTCGCGGATAAAATTCGTATTGTTAATCTCGTCAGATTTGATTAAAATCGGGAAGTGGTCACTACCACAGAGATCCGTATGGACAGACAGTTTCAGTCTTGTAAAAATGCTGCTCGTGCATAAGCACAAATCAATGGAGGAATATTCTCCGTTAAAGGAGTTAAAGCGTGTCCTCTCGCCATTGTTCAATAAAAAGAGGTTAAAATCTCGGAAAAAGCTGCTTAAAATCCGTCCCCTTCTGTTGCGTTGGGCAGAAGGGCCGCCCCACAGAGGATCATGAGCGTTAAAGTCACCCAATAAAATATAGGGTCGCAGCAATTGACGTATGAGGGCTTGAAGGTTATTGTCATTTACCGGAGCATCTTCCGGGAGGTACACGTTGCACAGCGTTACCTCCATGGGTGCATGGACGGTGACGGCCACAGCCTGGAATGGGGTGGTTAGCCGCACAGGGGAGGTGTGTAGGGTATCCCGGACCGCTATTGCTACACCACCTTGGGCTCTTCGCCCACTCAAGTCATCCAACCTAGTCACACTATATCCCTTTAAAATTCCCTTGTCTGTCGATTTAAAATGCGTTTCTTGTAGACATATACATGAAGGGTTAAAATCATTTATTAAAACAGCCAGCTCCTCCTTATGCCGATAAAATCCATTACAATTCCATTGTAATATAAAAGCCATAAAAAGGTTTAAAAAGGGTGAAAGATAAAAACAGAAAAAAAGATGTAAATATTTAAACTTGGAGCAGCATTAGCCCGGAAATCTGTGGAATCATCGCTTCAAGCGACTTTTCCTTCCCTTATTCCTGACTTTTTCGATCTCTGTGTCCGAAATACAGAGATCTTCGTCTATGTCCTCCTGCATCGGTTCCATACCTTTGCCGGAGGGACCAGGAGAGGGAGTTTTCTCTCGCTGGTCAGGTTTTCTGGTGGTTTTCTTTGCTGTATTTTTGGGAGACACTACGGAGGTGTTAGGGGTGTTTTTTTTATTGTTGCTACTGTTACTCGCATTCGTTTTTTTTTAATACATCTATCTGCTTTTCAGGTTCCGTCTGTGTAGAAATGGTGCACTTCTTAACTGGAGCGGAGGCGATTGCGGCAAAGGAACGCGAGAAAGAGGGGGCACTAAGGGCTTTGAACTTTTTCCTTGCCTCTAGGTAAGATATTTTATCCACAGTTTTAATTTCCATAATCTTCCGTTCCTCTTTCATTTTCAGGCAATCGCGAGAATAAGCCGCGTGCGTACCCTCGCAATTCACGCAGCAGGCCGCTTCAGCACATTTGTCCCCATCGTGCTTGTCCTTGCCGCAGCGCGGGCAGGTGGCCTTGCCCTCACATCGCGTTGCGATGTGGCCGAATTTTTGGCACTGGAAACAGCGCATCGGGGCTGGTATGAATGGTCGCACGGGAACTGATTCATACCCTATGAACACTTTGTCAGGGAGCCGGTCACACGTAAATGTAAGCACTACAGAGGTGGTGTTTACTATTTCTCTATTCCGTTTCGTTGTCATCCGACGAGCGTCGCACACTCCCTGGGATGCCATCTCTTGTTTGATTTCGTCAGCGTCCACATATAGTAGGTCGAAATGGCTTATAACTCCCCGACAAGTGTTCAGGGTTCGGTGAACCTCCACTGTCACTGGGATGTCGTGCATCAGTTTCATGTTGAGAACCTTCTCACTTTGCGCCTGGTTTGCCGTTTCGATCAAAAGGGATCCATCCCGTAACTTTTTGGCCGATTTTATATCACCTGGGACCGTAGCAGAGAGGACTTTACGAATTAAGAAAGGGGACACTTTTTTTAGTGTTTCCCCTTCCTTCTGACATTTCATTATAAGAAATTTATTGTTTTTCATTTCTCCCCCATTCGTTTCCGGACGGGATCTTTTTGTTGGAGGTAAGAAGTTATTATCCATACGCTCGTACAAAATTCGTCCCCTGGGCTCCCCACCCACCACGGAGCCACACATTCGGGACGCCACACCGAGATCTGGTGTGGTCGCCAGGGCTACCCAAGGGATATAGGAACCTTCGATAGGAGGCCTCTTTCGGGTTAGAACCTCCAGCGCGGGGGCCCTCCGAACCCACACGCCTTCGGCCGCCCTACGGAGACCCCCATATCTCCAGCACTAACCCGTCCTGGCGTACGCTCGGAAGGAGCCGCCAAGCTCCCCAGCCGCCAGGAGCCGATTGACCGAGCTGGGCTCTTCTCGGCCGCCCGTTTTTCGGGGAATCCAGGGCCGAAGTGGGGTATTGAATTCCGGCCCATACCGGGTTTCCGACGCCCAGCTGGGTGCCAGAGAACTCACCCACCAGGATCCCCTTCTCCCCCTTGTACGGGTCTCCACGCACGGCAAACACGTGGGTGATTCTGGACGCCAGATGTTACGGCTACTCAGAACAGCAGAGTCACATGCTGTCTGGACACTATCCGAGCGAACGACGGGGTTTTTTAACAAGCTTGTCTCCTCGGTGGGCTCGGGTCCGTGGGGGCGCGGCTCCCCAAAGGAAGAGATTACTCTCTTTCCCCCGTTCAGGGCTGGTGCTCGTAATGGCCATAAAACTCCTGTCAATGTAGAGGAATTGTTACAGGCCATCGTCTCGTCGTTACAGGTAATATTTTATTCCCAAGCCATAAAAATTTGACATATGAAGGGTATAAACGTAGTTTACTATATTATAGACTTTTTTTTCCCGCACGGGGGGAAGAGAGTAATCTCTTCCTTTGGGGAGCCGTGCCCCCACGGACCCGAGCCCACCGAGGAGACAACCTCGTTAAAAAACCCCGTCGCACGCTCGGATAGTGTCCAGACAGCATGTGACTCTGCTGTTCTGAGTAGCCGTAACATCTGGCGTCCAGAATCACCCACGTGTTTGCCGTGCGTGGAGACCCGTACATGGGGAAGAAGGGGATCCTGGTGGGTGAGTTCTCCGGCACCACGCTGGGCGTCGGAAACCCGGTATGGGCCGGAGTTCAATACCCCACTTCGGCCCTGGATTCCCCGAAAAACGGGTGGCCGAGAAGAGCCCAGCTCGGTCATTCGGCTCCTGGCGGCTGGGGAGCTTGGCGGCTCCTTCCGAGCGAACGCCAGGACGGGTTAGTGCTGGAGATATGGGGGTCTTCGTAGGGCGGCCGAAGGCGTGAGGGTTCGGAGGGCCCACGCGCCGAAGGTTCTAACCTGAAAGAGACCCCCTTTCGAAGGTTCCTATATCCCTTGGGTAGCCCTGGCGACCACACCGGTTCTCGGTGTGGCGTCCCGAATGTGTGGCTCCGTGGTGGGTGGGGAGCCCAGGGGATGAAATAAATCAATGTATGGAGTCTGAAATTCTTCCTCCACCAAAGAGATCCCGCCTGGACACAGGCGGGGGAGAAAAGTCATTTGAAAGAGCCAAACGGTTTCTGTCATTGAAATGCGCCAAAGACGGTGAAAATTTGAAAAAGGTATCTCCCTTCTTTATTAAAAAAGCACTACAAGCCCTTATTCCAGGAGAGCCAAACTCAGTCAAAAAACTCAGAGATGGTTCCTTATTAATTGAAACAGCTAATAACGTCCAAGCCGAAAAATTGTTAAAAACAGAAACGTTGCACGATATACCTATCACTGTCGAGATCCACCGTACTTTAAATACTTCTAGGGGTGTGATCAGCCACTACGACCTTCTATATGTAGAACCAGATGAATTTAAGAAGGAGATGGCTTCCCAGGGTGTCATCGATTGTCGAAGACTTACAACAAAGCGTAACGGTGAAGTGATTAACACCACCTCGGTTATCCTCACGTTCGCTTTGGATAAAACCCCAAGCAAAGTCTACCTAGGCTATGAATCGGTACCTGTGAGACCTTTTTTTCCCAACCCGATGCGTTGCTTTCAATGCCAAAAATTCGGCCACATCGCACCGCGATGCGAGGGCAAGAACACCTGCCCGCGCCATGGCAAGGACAAGCATGATGGTGAGAAATGTACCTCGGAGATTTTCTGCGTCAACTGCGAGGGCACGCATCCATCGTACTCCCGAGATTGCCCCATCATGAAAGATGAAAGGAAGATAATGGAAATCAAGACCCTGGAAAGAATTCCCTATTCCGAGGCACGAATGAAATACCGATCACAGATGGCCCCAACATTCTCAAAATCGTTTTCGAAAATAGTTGCAACCACTAAAAAAACCACATGTACCATCTCTACGCAGACTGATAATAATTTTCATATTGAGAGCACGAAGATGCCCATAAGAGAACCAAAAAAACCGGAAAAGCAAATTAATAGTCACAGACAAGAAAAGTCATTCTAAGGCGGTTTCCCCTAAGAAAACCCCAAAATCTACTTCTGAGGATGTTGGGAAAAAGCGGGATAAAACACCCCCACCCACATCCTCCAACGATGCACAATCTGATGCCATGGAAGAAGACCTCTGTGTCTCGGACACCGAAGTGTTCCAGGCCAGAATCAAGCAATGGAAACAGCGGTTAAAACGTTGATCCTCCATACACTGTGTACATACGTACATTTCCAGATTTTAACCTATTTATTTATTTATTTTAACTATTTAAACCATGTATTTTATACTACAATGGAATATGAATGGTTTTTATAGGCACAAGGAGGAGCTGGTTGTTTTAATTAGAGACTATAATCCCGTCTGCATCAGCCTGCAAGAGACGCATTTTAAGCTGACAGACAAGACCGTTTTAAAAGGTTTTAAATTTTTTAGACTTGACGACACCAGTGGTCAGCGTGCCCAGGGGGAGTGGCAATTGCTTTTCGGGAGGCCCTATACACCTCACGAGTGCAATTGAACACTCCGCTACCAGCAATTGCAGTGACAGTACATGCACCCGAGGCAATTACTCTCTGCAACGTATATCTGCCAGAAGGTGCACCTGTGAGTCGAGTTAATTTAGAATCCCTCGTTCGCCATCTGCCTCGGCCCTATATTTTAATGGGTGACTTCAACGCACACGACACCCTATGGGGTAGCACAAGAACTCAGTGCAATCAAAGGGGACACATAGTTACAAATTTTATCAATGACCTTAACTTGTTTTTACTAAACACCGGTGAAAAAACTCGATTCAACAGCTTCAACGGTACCTTCTCGTGTATTGATTTAAGCATTTTGACGGGTGGCCTAATGCGTAGGCTTGAGTGGTCCGTACATAAAGATATGTTCGGTAGCGACCACTACCCTATTTTAATTACTAAAGGTGGCGGTTTTATCCACCGTCCAACTCAACCAAGCAATTGGGTTGTCCGCAAGGCCAATTGGTCTCTTTTTAAAAGAAAATTTTATTTTAAACACGACGACAATGTGAATGGTGTGGGGAACATAAAAATACTCACAAATAACATTCTAGAAGCAGCTAATTCCACCGTACCCCGTTCTAAATGCAAATCTCACAGGCCCACAGTTCCTTGGTGGAACGAGGAGTGCGCAAAAGCTATAATACCCTTGCGATTTGGTGAATCACAACCTCGGAGTCAACCTAGCTGAGGTAGTAGGAGACACTCCCGTAAACACTTCCCGACTGATAGCATTCCTACACTCAACTCGACTTTTCAATAAAATATAAATGATACCTCTTGTAAATTCTTCACGCGTTAATTTCAGAACGGGCCTAATCCCTTTTATCAATACCAGTCAGTGAGTGGTGCAAAATGGCCTTAGCCGCCGACGCACCCTATAAAAGAAATACTACTACTACAATTTTTTCATTCCATGTGCAAGTCAAATTTAGATTTTGAAGGGGATAACCCAATTGAATGCAAAAACTATTACTTTTATTCATAAATCATAGCTATTCCAAAGGATTATAACGATTATATTTTCGCGCCTTTAATTGTTTTTGCTATTTTGCGTAAATGAAATTGTTTTTACATTACTAGAACATTGGGGAACAGTATTTATTCTAAAAGATTACAACATGATCGAAAACCTTTCCATTTATTAGCAGTCATGACCCACTGATTACGTCTATGGATTGAAAAGAAATGTATGCTACTTTACTAAAATGATCGTGCTCCCGTTTATTTTCAATGCTTGTAGAGTAAAATTGCTCGTGCAGGTTAAGGACACTCTAAATTAGAAAAAAAATTAGATTACTGGAATTATTGAAGATATTACTGAAATATTAACAAAGGAGAGACAGGAATGAAATGATTACAAATAAAGGGAACACACTGTAGATATTGGTAACATATTGTAAGAGATGGATTATCAATGAAAATATGAAAAAACTCAATGTTCTCCGTAAAGGGTCTAGTGTAAGGATCACCTCTGTCAGCTCGGCTTCCGTTTTCACCTTCCTGCACCCCATCCCAACTATTACCCACTCCACCTCTAGCATCTGAGCTAGTAAGCATATCAGATACCTACACCTCCTCCTTCCTTCTATTTCCTCACCCCCTTCCCCGAATCATCACATTCTTCATTTCCACGGGAGCGCATTGTTTCCGCTCTCCCATGCGAAGCCTACCATGGGGAACTGCAAAGACAAGCACTGCGGCAGGGGGAGGGGTGCGCCGAGAGAGAGCTGCGAAGAGACAGCGCGTGGCAGTGGCAGTAGTTATTGTATCGTCGCTGAGAGTGATCACAATAAAAACCTGTAAAGAGTGTCTCTGAGTTTCCTTCACAGAATCCCTGCCAAATCGGTGTTGATTCCCCTTTTAGTGATCAGGGGTCTTACACTGGTGTCAAGAAGTGGGATTTGGCAAATTTTGTGAGGAAACTCAAAGACGAGATGGCGGGGAGAGTGAGCCTTGGGGGACAGGAGATGGAATTACAACAGGCCATCACGGAATTGAACGAGAAACTCCTTGAGCTGAGCGTGGATAATGAAAGGCTCCGACGGGCAGGGGCAGCCACGGGAGAGGAAGGGGGAAGGAAGAATTTTGGCCTGCTTTCGGCTGTCGAGGCTTTTTCTGGGAGAGCGGGCGAGTCGGTTGCGGCCTTCCTCGACAAGATTGAACGCGCGGCTGATCTGGGGTGTCTCTCTGACGGCGACAGACTCAGCGCAACAGTGCTGAAACTGAATGGAGAGGCTGCGGAGTTTTACCGCAGCAAGGAGGAATGCCGGGGGGCCGAGACTTTCGAGGAGTTGAAGGCGCAACTCCTCCTGAGGTACCGGACGAAAAGAAGTACTCGTTTCTTCCGGGAGCTGTTGACTAACATGAGGAGGGGCCCCCAGGAGGACCTAGAGGCCTTCGCTGACCGAGTACGAAAGGTCAACAGCCAGACGTTTGACGCCACTGGCTCCGTAGAGCATGCCGCCGCGACGCGGTATGAGGCAGATCAGCGCGCCCTCGACGCCTTCCTAAATGGCCTGTCGGGGGAGGTGGGCAGGCAGTGCCGATTGGCGTCGCCCCAAAGTTTCGAGGAGGCTGTCGAGGCCGCCATCAGGATTGAAGAGGTAGAAAGGCGCCCAGCACGGGAGGAACCAGCGAATCGTCACGTCTTCCGGACCCCGAGAGAAGGGAAGTGCTATAACTGCGGGGAGACCGGACACATGGCGAGGGAGTGCCGCAATCCGAGGCGGTGCTTCAATTGCGGAGGCGTGGACCACATTGCCCGGGAATGCAGACCAAGGCGCCAGGCGGGGTTAAACGACAGCGGGGCCGGCAACGCCGCCAATTCCGGCCCCTACTAGATGTCTTCCTCCCGAGGGTGGAGAGGGGCGGAGGACCCACGGACCTGGTGGCGAGGGTGAGCGTCGAGGGAAAGATGGCCAGGTTTCTTTGCGACACTGGCGCCCAGGTATCTCTCGTGTGCAGTAATGTGTGCGGATTGAAGGGCGTGAAAAGGTCTCCTTATCGTGTGAAGGGAATTACTGGTGATGTGGTGAAGAGTGTAGGGGAGAAGGACGTAGAATTTTTAGTTAAGGGATTTCGGTATGTATGCCGTATGCAAGTAGTGGACGAGGTAGGTGGGTACGATGGGATTTTAGGTTTAGATTTTCTAGAAAGATTTGATTGTTGTATAGACGTTACACGGGGAACCCTTTCTATAGGGAAGGATACGTGGTATTTGAGGGATGGACACGAGGAAGAAGTTAGCGTGGGGCGGCTGAAGCGAGCGAGAGAGTGGTGTGGCGCGGAATTCCCTATCCGGTTGGTAGAAACAGAAATTTTGCCGGGAATGTGCGAAAAACTATTTAATTTTAAGGTCCCTGATTTGAATGTCCCAGCCGGCACAGATGTTTTAGTCGAATCGAAGTTTGGTGATTTAGAGGGGTGTGTTGTTGCGAGGACTATATCGAGAGTGAATAAAAACCGGGAAATTGTGGTGAGGGTGGCTAATCTTAATGCAGGAGAAGTAACTTTAAGGAAGGGAACAATATTAGCCTCCGCCACCGAATGGGAGGACATTAAAGTAGAGGCAAAAGACGATCGGGGGCGAGTGCATGCTGTGAGATGTTGTGAGGAAAAAATTAATTTTTCAGAAAAGTTAAGCCATCTAAATGACCAGGAACGCGAAAGTTTGGTGCCGATTCTCGAGGAGTACGAGGATTTGTTTTCTCGCAAGGGCCTCCCACCGCCGACGAAATTAGTATCACACCATATTCCAACAGCTGATGAGAAACCAATTTATAAAAAAGCGTACCGAACACCGTACCATCAGAGGGAAATAGTGGAGAGGTTGGTGCAAGAACAACTAGAAGCAGGAGTCATAGTGCCGAGCGTTAGCCCTTGGGCCGCCCCAATTGTTGTTGTGCCAAAAAAGTCGGCGGATGGAAGCGCATCGTATAGGTTTTGTGTGGACTACAGAGCGTTAAATGCAATTACTATTCCTGATGTATACCCCCTCCCAAATATAGTGGAAACCTTAGATTATCTCGGGAACTGCCGCTATTTTACCACCATGGACCTGACGAGCGGGTACCATCAGATCCCAATGGACCAGGAGTCCCGACCTAAGACGGCATTTAATACGGAAGGGGGGCATTATGAATATACGAGGATGCCTTTTGGCTTGCGAAACGCGCCGGCGAGCTTCCAGCGTCTTATGGATAGTGTCCTCCGCGGGCTTAAGCCAGCGCATTGCCTTGTGTATTTAGACGACGTGGTCGTTTTTAGTTCCACGATCGAAGAGCACGCGAAGCGATTGGGAGGCGTTTTAGAGAGGTTGAGGGTGGCTGGATTGACCTTAAAGTATGATAAATGTCACTTTGCTCATGACAAAGTTAATTATTTGGGTCATGTTATTACTAAAGATGGGATTTTTCCCGATCCGGCGAAGCTCTCGGCGGTGAGCGAATATCCCTCTCCAACTTGCACGAAAGAATTGCAGTCCTATTTGGGTTTGGCTAATTACTACAGAAGATTCGTGAGAGGTTATGCTTGCATAGCAAAACCTTTAACGAGATTGTTGAAGAAGGGAGTTACTTTCAGTTGGACGAATGACTGCGAAGAGGCAATGCAAAAGCTTAAGGCCGCGTTGACTAGTAGCCCAATTTTAGTTTATCCTGACTTTAGTAAACCTTTTATTGTTTCCACAGATGCCTCGAATTACGCCCTCGGGGCAGTTCTTTCGCAGGAGATAAACGGAGAGGAACACCCCATTGCCTTTGCCTCTAGACAATTAAATAACGCGGAAACTAATTATTCAGCGACGGAAAAAGAACTTCTTGGAGTCGTATGGGCTGTAGGCCATTTTAAATGTTATTTGTTTGGTAGGAGATTTAAAATTGTGACGGATCATGCAGCCCTTAAGTGGTTGTTTAGCCTTAAGGACCCTAATAGCCGTTTAGTGAGATGGACATTGAAATTAAGCGAGTTTGACTATGAGGTCGTTCACAAGCCAGGGAAGCTTCATTCGAATGCTGATGCATTAAGTCGGAAGGTGCGGACGGTTGAAATAGGACCGTGTGACAACTTAATTGATTGTCAGAATTCGGACGCTGAGTGTAAAAAATTACGCACTCAGGAGGGGTTCCTGGTAAAAGGGGGAGTTTTGTACAAGGAGACCGATGGTGGACAAAGAGTAGTGGTTCCCGAAGTGTTGAGAAAAGGGATACTACAAAACTTTCACGATCATCCGTTATCTGGTCACTTGGGGGTTCGACCAACATTGGAAAGGGTACGATCGCGGTATTGGTGGCGCGGAGTAACAAAGGATGTGAAGGAAGTGGTGAAGGGTTGTGTTGCGTGCAATCGCCGCAGCCCTTATGGGAAAACGAGGGCACCTGTGCAGGAATTACCCTCATCAGATAGGCCGTTTGATTTCGTTTCGTTGGATACTGTTGGCCCTCTTCCATGCAGTGACCAGGGTAATAAATATATTCTTTCCATCATTGATAATTTTTCCCGCTATCTTGAGATGGTCCCATTACCGGACCAAAGGGCGGAGACAATTGCTTCAGCATTCGTAAGGAAGTGGGTCTTGAGATTCGGAGTACCAGATAAAGTCTTGACAGACCAAGGTGCGAATTATATGTCCGAATTTTTCAAAAATGTTTGTGCGCTGTTGCAAATTTCCAAACTTCGTACGTCCCCTTACCATCCCCAGTCCAACGGCAAGGTGGAGAGAGTACACAGAACTATTGCAGGTATTATTAGCCATTATGTAAATGAAAAAAATACAGATTGGGATGTCTGGTTGCCTTATGCTGTCACGGCATATGATACAAGCACCCATCGGAGTACCGGTTATTCCCCCCATGAAATTGTTTTTGGATGTACCATGCGTTCGCCCTTTGAGTGCTATAATTCGGAAATAGGAGAGTTTAATGACGTGTATCTTCGAGAGTTGAAAGAGAGATTGGAGACAATGTGGGAGAAATGTAGAGTTAATGACGAGCGGAGCCGGCGCGAGAGGGCCGCAGTATATAATCGAGGCACGAAGGACGTAAAGTATGAGCGTGGTCAATATGTATATTTAAGTGATCAGTGCATAAAGACAGGGGGCGCGAAGAAGTTCCATTACCCATGGAAGGGCCCTTACCTGGTGACGGAAGTAATATCCCCTTGCAATGTGCGGATACAGCTCCCCTATAGGTCCCTTCTAGTGCACAAAAATCGCTTGAAATTACATATAGGGAATCCGCCTAGTAGTGGATTCTTTCATCGTGGAGAACGCCGGCGAGGAAGGCCCCGGAAACCCCCCCCTCCCGTATCAGCAAAATTATTGCCAGTAGATGTGATCGGAAGCAAGCCCCCCCACAATACTTTGCCCTCCTCTTCCCCCGGAACCACCCCCCCTCGACCCCATTTAGAAGAAGAATCGAGCGAAGAGGTAACAGAAGAGACTTCACTGCAGGAAGGCACGGAGGAATCTTGCGACGAGGCGACGAGCGACGGAGAGGAAGGCCGAACAGCTGAGCCACAGAGAAGTCCTTATCTCCTGAGGTCCCGACCTATCCCTACGTCTCCAGAGCCGTTGGGATTACGAGAGGTCGATCCCCGTCCTTCAACGGAGTCGCCTAGTGCTCCAGATAGCGAAGGTGAAGCGCAGCCGCTGCCTTATCAGCTGCGGCCGCGGAAGTAAGGAGAGCAAAGGATAGTCAGTGAGAGTGAACGAAGAGAATTGAGGCAAAATGTGTGGGGTGGTGCTGTGCGTGGTAATTTTGATGTGGGTGCTTCTCATCGCATGGCACTATTTGTATTTTAAAAAATTAACCCCTTGTGAAGTTGTGGAAGGACTAGAGTAACTGTGTGACTTGGTTATAATTTTGTTTTGGACTCCATTGGAATTTTCGTATGCAATGAAAGGGAGGGAGTGAGAGTGATTGTGGGTTTGGGTTGATGGTACAAATGAAGTACAAAGATGCATCAGCAATTTATGTGATTTTTGTGTCCATGTTCTAAAATTTATTGCTTTGATGTTGTTTAGTTGGGAAATAATGATTTTTTTTATTATATGGGTTTGGGTTGATGGTACAAGTGAAGTACAAAGGTGTATTAGAAATTTGTGTGATTTTTGTGTTCTGGTTTTAAAATTTATTGTTTTTATGTTGTCTAGTTGGGAAATAATGATTTTTTTTAAAATGTGAATTGATACTTGGTAGAGGTAGCACCTTTGGTGGGGATTATTTTATTGCTTCGCAGGGTTTGTTGCATTTTTTTATTTTCACAGGTTCGACATTTAGTCCACTGACTAAATGCCGTTTGAAAGGGGGAGTGATGTAAGGATCACCTCTGTCAGCTCGGCTTCCGTTTTCACCTTCCTGCACCCCATCCCAACTATTACCCACTCCACCTCTAGCATCTGAGCTAGTAAGCATATCAGATACCTACACCTCCTCCTTCCTTCTATTTCCTCACCCCCTTCCCCGAATCATCACATTCTTCATTTCCACGGGAGCGCATTGTTTCCGCTCTCCCATGCGAAGCCTACCATGGGGAACTGCAAAGACAAGCACTGCGGCAGGGGGAGGGGTGCGCCGAGAGAGAGCTGCGAAGAGACAGCGCGTGGCAGTGGCAGTAGTTATTGTATCGTCGCTGAGAGTGATCACAATAAAAACCTGTAAAGAGTGTCTCTGAGTTTCCTTCACAGAATCCCTGCCAAATCGGTGTTGATTCCCCTTTTAGTGATCAGGAGTCTCACACTAGCACGTTAAGATGGTGAAAAGTGCCCCCCGAAATTTTGAGAAATAAAAAACATGCACTTAAAGTGCATCCAAAATTGTGTTTACCCTAAGTTTCAGGCCTCAACAATGGAAAATAACCCCAGAAAAAAATTGGAGCACGACTTTTAGTTTTCTAACCATATCTCCAGTTTTTATTTTTGTAAATTTCTTTCTTGATTTTAAATTGTGTCTACTATTATGGTTTACCGTCCTGATCTTTTTCAAAATTCTTGAACCAAAAACTAAACCTTTACATTAGTTTGAAATTTTCAAAATTAAATTAAAAATTTTAGGAAACAACAGACACGCCGAAAAAAATATAAGTTGTTACTCCAATCTTAAAGTACCGTATATCTCCGAATAAAATCCCCCATTTTTTTCCAAAAATCGCGGAGGAAATTAAGGCTATATTCGAGTGTAATCCAGTTTAGCATACCAAAGGTGACCATCAAGTTATAAATAACGGCGTAATGGCAAATGTTCTCGTAGTCTTTCTATTGTAATATATTTATGAGGATTATAATCGGAGGGATGAGTAAATACTGCCAAGTTTTACTGGAAATTATGACAATATCACCACAAATGTTGTAAAGATATGTGGCGGCACGATACGAATCGCGCGCCACTATATCGAGCACCGACCGGTCGTCAATTATTCAGATGCCTCTTTGATGCCACCGCCAGGTGGCAGGCACGACGACCCACGCCACTACAGGGCAGCGCCATGGCAGTCACACCCTATCCGTCCTACGCGAAGGATGCCTTCACCGCGCTCAACGGCTTGTCTCGTCTTTATCATAGCTCTGTATTGGACGACCAATAAATCGTTGTTGTTTTCCCGATTCCGGCGTTTATGTGTGTAAAAACCCTTGTCCTCCTCAACTGGTGACCAGCCGACGTGATCGTTTTTCCGTGAGTGATTATTTACTCAAGTGAAAGTTTTCGCCCCGCGTGGCCAAGATGGCGACTCCACCTTCCGACGCTGATTCTGCTCTTCAGGTAAATCGTGTGTCCATGAAACTACCTCCCTTTTGGCCCGACAGACCAGCGTTGTGGTTTGCGCAATTGGAAATTCAATTTAGCCTCGCCGGAATAACCAGTGACAAAACTATGTTCATATATGCCGTGGCGCAGTTAGATAATAAGTGCGCCATTGAAGTAGAAGACGTGATAACGTGCCCTCCCGGAACCGGTCGTTATGCAAAGTTGAAGGGCGAGATTCTTCATCGCCTCTCCGCATCTCGAGAGACGCGGCTTCGGCAGTTGGTGGAGCCCGAGGAGTTGGGGGACCGGAAGCCATCGCAGCTTCTGCGCCACCTGCGGACGCTCGCCGGTACCGGACGAATTCATCCGATCGTTGTGGATGAGCAGGTTACCCCCAAGCACCCAGACCATCCTGGCGACCCAAGAGTCGGTAGAGTTGAGCAGCGTCGCCAACCTAGCCGACAAAATCCACGAGGTGGGTCCCCGACCGCATGTGGCCAGCGCCTCGATGACGCCGGAAGTGGAAGCTCTGACGAGGAGGATGGAAGAGCTTGCCCGCCAGGTATCTTCCTTATCGCAGGCCTTAGGATCTGCGAGCAACTTCGCGCGTCGCTCCCGTCCCCGCTCCAGGGGACGCCAATCGAGACCCCGCAGCCAATCTTCGCAGCGG
The DNA here is from genome assembly GCF_921293095.1 of Ischnura elegans. Lineage (NCBI taxonomy): Eukaryota > Metazoa > Arthropoda > Insecta > Odonata > Coenagrionidae > Ischnura > Ischnura elegans. The sequence continues at coordinate 79,501,447 of NC_060252.1, read as the reverse complement.
CACCCAACGTGGTGCTGGTACCACGACACGTTTGGCGCCAGAGCGAGTAAGTGCCGGGAGCCGTGCAACTACGCGGCGGAAAACGCGGAGGGCGGTCGCTGATGGCGGCAAGTGATGGTTGCCCTAGTCCCTGTCGCCTTTTTGTTACCGTCGCCGCTACGAAAACTCAGTTCCTGGTGGATACGGGGTCGGATTTGTGCGTTTATCCGCGCGCACGGGTTCGAGGTAAACCCCTAGTGACTACATACGAATTATTTGCGGCTAATGGGACCGTTATTAAAACATACGTTTGGATTGTTTTGTGTCTGAACTTGAGCCTACGACGAGACTTTAAGTGGCGTTTTATCATTGCTGATGTCGACAAGCCCATTATTGGCGCCGATTTTTTGTCTTTTTACGGACTCCTTGTCAACATCCGCCACCGCAGGCTGCTCGACGGACTAACGTCCCTTTCAGTGAACGGCAGGGCAGTGCCACATTGTGTATATAGTATTAGTGACTCGTTTAAATTTCAAGATGGCAATTGTACATACTTAAATGTGTTGCGTGAGTTCCCGGAAATATCCCGTCCCACGGGGGCACCCAAAGGACGCAAGCACCCTGTGGAGCACCACATTCGTACCACACCAGGCCCTTCCGTATCGTGTAAGCCACGCCGGTTGGCGATGCTCCGCGTCGCCAGGAAGGAGTTCGATGGCATGCTTCAGATGGGCATCGCCAGGCGCTCCGAAAGCTCCTGGTCGTCCCCGCTGCATATGGAGCCAAAGACGGGGGGAGAGAGGAAACCGTGTGGTGACTACCGGGCGCTGAATGCGAGGACTATCCCGGATAGATATCCTGTGCCCCACATTGAAGATTTTTCGATGTCCCTTGCCGGAAAGTGCGTGTTCTCGACGATCGATTTAGTGCGCGCGTAAACGATGAACGATGACGACATTAAAAAGACCGCAATTACAACGCCATTCGGCCTTTTTGTGTTCCCGGTGATGACGTTTGGACTCATGAACGCGGTGCAAATGTTCCAACGTTTTATGGACGAGGTGTTGCGCGGACTTTGCTTATGTGTACATTGATGACATTCTAATCGCTTCTTCTTCCGAAGAAGCGCACGTACGGCACTTGCGCCAAGTTTTCTCGCGGATGGACGAGTATGGTGTAGTGATGAACCCGGCTAAGTGTGTTTGGAGCGAAGGAAGTGCGTTTTCTTGGGTATTTGGTGTCTGGCGAAGGCACACAGCCTCTGCCCGAGAAAGTGGACGCAATCAGGAATTATTCGAAGCCCGCTACGGTGCAAGAACTGCGGCAGTTTCTCGGCATGATTAACTTTTATCGACGCTTCATGCCTCATGTTGCAGAGACGCAGGCGCCTCTGAATGAGGTGTTGAAGGGGAAAAAGAAAGGGAAAGTGAAAATAGTGTGGACGCCATTATTAGATTGTGCTTTTGTAAAGTGTAAGGACGCTCTCGCGAGCGCAACGCTACTCGCCCACCCGGACCACAATTCTCCCCTTGCCCTTATGACAGACGCATCGGCGGATGCTATTGGTGCTGTGCTCCAACAGCACACCACAGACGGTTGGAAACAGCTAAAATTTTATTCCCGGAAGTTAAGTGCGACGGAAATGAAATATAGTGCATACGACAGGGAGCTTTTAGCGATATATTGTGCTATTCGTCGCTTTCGCCACATGGTAGAGGGCCGTGAGTTCTGTGTATTGACCGATCACAAGTCCCTCAAGACAAGATCACAAACAGAACCCTGAAAAGTGTCATCAGCTGTTGGCCGAGGCGCAAGAGACTGACCTGGAGCTGCGGGAACTTCTTGATTCAAACACGTCCCTTCGCCTAGTGAAAGTGCCTATTCCAGGATTAGAAGTGAGCGTGTATTGTGACACATCCGCGAATTCCCCGCGCCCCTTTGTGCCAACCTCCTTACGCAAGCGTGTGTTATGCTCCCTCCATGACCTTGCCCATCCCGGTGTCAAATCCTCATCAAAACTAGTGGCCTCCCGTTACGTGTGGCCCTCTGTGAAAAAGGACTGTCGCCAATGGGCAAGAGAATTTTTACAGTGCCAACGTTGTAAGGTGACTCGGCACGTGTCTTCGCCCGTAGGTTCATTTCCCTTGCCTGCGTCCCGATTTGAACATATACACATGGGCATTATTGGTCCCTTGCCTATTTCCCAGGGTCCCGTACTGCCTGACAGCCGTCGACGGGTACGCACGCTGGCTGGAGGCAATGCCGATACCCGACATGTCAGCGCAAACCGTTGTACGATCCTTCGTCTCCGGATGGATTTCCCGCTTCGGCACGCCCTTGCGTGTCACGACCGACCAGGGGAGGCAGTTCGAGAGCCAGCTTTTCCACCAACTCTCCCAATTGGTGGGATGTTCTCATCTACGCACGGTAGCGTACAATCCAGCAGCGAACGGGATGGTCGAGAGAGCTCACCGCCAGCTGAAGGCAGCCATCCGTTGCCACTCCACGGACGGGTGGGTAGACGTCCTCCTGGGACTCCGAGCGGCCTGGAGAGAGGACCTGGGAGCGACATCGGCAGAGCTGGTGTACGGCGCCCAACTGCGCCTGCCAGGTGACTTCCTCGCCCCGACGACATCCCCAAGGGTGGAGGACCCGACCGACTTCGTGGTGCAGCTGAGGGCACACATCCAGAAACTGAGCCCACGTCCTGGTTCCCGCCACGCTGAAAGGCGGACTTTAATTTTTCGTGATTTGTCTACTTGTCCACAGGTCTTCGTCCGGAACGATGCCGTACGAAAACCTTTGCAGCCGCCATACGAGGGTCCATACAAGGCCCTTCAGAGAGGGGACAAACACTTCCTCCTTCGCTGCGGCAGCCGCGACATCCGAGTGGCAATCGACCGCCTTAAACCGGCCTACGTGGTCGCCTCCGACGCATCGGATGAGGGCCCAGCAGATCCATCGACCGAGGTAACGCCCTCAGCGGCTCCACAACCCGAGGTAACGCCCTCAGCGGCTCCACAACCCGAGGGAACGCCCCCCGCAGCAGCCCTACCGGACGACGTCACCATCCAGCCTCAACCGCCGCCGCAGAGAGACGGGGAGCGGCAAACGCGGGCTGGACGCCGCGTGCATTTCCAGCAGCATTTGCGGGATTACGAATTTTAGCTGTGTTCGAATGCGTTATCATGTTCGAATGCGTTATCATGTTCTAATCCCCCCTTTTTCTCATATCCTATGCTCCTAGGTAGCATGGTTCTGCCGAGGGGGTATCGCGATACGAATCGAGCGCCGACCGGTCGTCAATTGTTCAGATGCCTCACTGACGCCACCGCCAGGTGGCAGGCACGACGACCCACGCCACTACAGGGCAGCGCCATGACAGTCACGCCCTATCCGTCCTACGTGAAGGATGCCTTCACCGCGCTCAACGGCTTGTCTCGTCTTTATCATAGCTTTGTATTGGACGACCAATAAATCGTTGTTGTTTTCCTGATTCCCGCGTTTATGTGTGTAAATACCCTTATCCTCCTCAGATACGATTCTTCCGATTTTCAAATAGCATATCGAATATGCGTATTCACGGAATCCATCGGGTAGCCGTTATTTTTCTTGGAAAAGTATTATTGGAATAATTCAATCGACACCGATCACTTAATGACGCAAAACAATAAATAATTAAAATCAAAACTAAACTAACGCTATCATTACATTCATCGAACACTAGAATTGAATCAATAGTATATGTACCCGTCGCAATTTAGAACTCATTTAATAGTTACACGATTTAAATCGTTGCGGAAAATAAACAGATAAAGTGAAACTTAAGTGACGATTTTTGCATTCATTGCGTCCATAGCTACTATACGTCCATGTGTCCGTGCGGTTCGTGTTTACAACCACTGCCTTTAGCGCCTTCACAGAACAAGAATTCGCAATAGTTGATGCTTTTGTTTCTGAAAAGGCGCAATACTCAACGGCTTTAAACCAATGTGTTCAACAATTAGAAGAGCCGGCATTACTGAATTTGACCAGCGACTAAGCATCAAAAGTGTGATAAATTTGCTGAGGAATATATTCAATTCGCCAGGGCTAGTAGGATAGATAAATTACGTCACATAATGTTTCGCAATTATTTCCGCGATATTTTCTTTATGAAATATAAATTTACGCTTAACAGTGAAGTGATGGATCGAGTAGAAAGACAAGGATCAACCCTGCGGCAGAGAAGAAGCCATCAAAGACGGAGTTTCGATGCCAATTTAAAATAACCGTTGCAGAATACGCCATAAATCATAGTATTCATGTGGCGGTAGAAAAATTTGGCGTGGAAAGAAAGTCGGTGCGACTTTGGAAAGAGCAGTTACCTCGCTTGCAAAGCGCTAATACATCGCGGAAATCATTTCGGGGGCCTCGATGCGGCAGATTCAATGAATTAGAGGAAAATGTCGTCGAATTTGTGCGCAAATGCAGAGCAGAAGCTTGTGGCGGCCGGATTTGGCTGCGCGATTGTTTCCCGAAGTTTGCCGTTCCGACCGCCAAGAGTCGGCTGATTCAAGAGTACCGGACGCGCCGGCCGCGGCTAGTCACTACCAGTTGCCAGTCACTACCAGCCTGCAGAGGCCGGCATTTACGCATCGGCGCCCCATGAGGAGTGGGTTAAAAACTTTAAAATATTTAGGGCCCTAAGACAATTATTTCTTAAAAACTGAATATTTTGCGAAGTTTAAGATCAGAGAAATGGCCAGTGTGAGCGCAGCATCTAATCATCCGTCAGTGAGACTCGATCCGAGGAACCTCGGATTTCTTACATGACCTTTTACCCACTACACCACCGGAACGATTGTAATTCAAGGCAGTTTCAATGTCCAATATGTCGGCTGCGTTCACAGATGTCCCGACGAGAGCAACCTCCATTTTCGGTGATTCGTGGGCGAAGCATACTTCGGAGATAATGGGGATGAATTTGTCGCTAGATCTTAGTGCTTCGTCATAATACGACGGATATGATTATTTCCCCGGTATAGGGGTCACATAGCTTTCAAAATTGTATGAGAGCTTTACGAGGGTAAAATTTCGGAAGACGGACGTCTTCAAGTAGTTCCTGAACTGGCCGCTATTAGACGCCAATGAGCTTTGCGTTAATTTTTTCCGCCACTGTACAAAACAGTATATTTCAATGCCCAGCAAAGATTAATATAAAATCACAAAAGTAGTACACCCAATGAACAACAAGAAAAAACGCTCATTTAGCATAATTTTTACAAAAATCAAAACAAATCTAAGTTACCTTAGAGTTATTGAAAAATTGATTGGACTTTTATTAGTAGTAGTAGTGTTTGGATTTAGGGTGCGTCGACGGCAAGGTCATTTTGCACCACTACTGTGCTATTTAATTACAATTGTTATGTATAAAGTAATCTAATGCATCTGATGTCTTCGTTGAAAGTGTACATAATTAGACTTTATTAAAAATGTTTATTTCTCTGAGAAACCGAAATGTACAGATTAAGTTGGTAGGGTGGTCTCCTAAAAGGGTTTTTAGGTCTCCCCCTAGATTATTTCGCCTTCGCGCTTCGCGGTACTTAACACAATCTAGCATGATGTGTCTAATACTTAATGGACATTTACAATCCCCACATTGGGGAGGTTCCTTCTCTTCAGTAAAGAGATACGCATGGGTCAGGGGGCTGTGCCCTATCCTCAATCGTGTAAGTACTACTTCCTCTCTCCGATTACTACGAGCTGAGGAGGGCCACGCTGCTACCGTGTCCTTGATGCCACGGAGCTTGTTATTATTTAGAATCCTCCATGACTCCCTCCATTTTCCAAATACCACGTTTCTTAGAGATGCTCGTAAGTCCTCGTGGGGAACCAGCATTGAGACTAGAACTTCGTTATTCAGAGCTTCCTTGGCCATAGCGTCTGCTATCTCATTCCCGGCTATCCCCTCATGTCCCGGTACCCACAGAAAATGGATATTCAAACCCTTTCTCGAAAGGGTCAGCAGGAGAGAGTGTATTTCTTGCACGATCGGGTGCACGGGTGAGAAGCCAGAGATGGCTTGTAGCGAGCTCCTGGAGTCAGTGCATATCACAAAGGAGCCGCCGTGGTCATCTAGGGCTTCTAGAGCTGTCCTTATGGCATAAAGCTCCGCCGTGTACACACTGCACATCGGGTGAAGCTTTGCTCTGATGTTCCCGTGGATAGGGGAGACCACTGCACATGCACAAGCAGAGTTATCTTTCGAACCGTCAGTGTAAACGGGGGTAAGGTTGGGGTGATTCCATCGGAACATGGCAAACAAACGCTGGTACTCCGAGGGAGTTGTGGAAGACTTCGGTCGAGATCGTGAAAGAATATTCACCACCGGAGTGGGAGTAATCCAAGGGGGGTGTTCCGAGAATGAAACAGGATACACTTCAGGTAGCGTGAATTCGCATCCGCGAATAAAATCGTTAAAACGAACGCTTACTGGTCTGGTTGCTTTAGTCCTTCGGTTAAAAACATTAATAAAACGGGGTTTAAAAAGTAAACTATAACATGGGTGACTCGTCATTGCTAAAATTTTGGAAACGTAGCTACAAAGAAGCCAGGTCCTTCGGTAGCATAGAGGAGGCTCGCCTGCGTCGGTATATATACTGGGAATCGGGCTGGTCCTAAACGCCCCAGTGCATAGTCGCAGACCTGCGTTGTGCACTGAATTAAGTGCTTTCAAATACGTCTCGCGTGCGGACGCATACACGAATGAGCCGTAGTCTAATTTCGACCGCACCAGTGTGCGGTAAAGTAAAATTAAGGTGGTGCGGTCTGCTCCCCAAGATGCGTGGCTTAAAAACTTTAAAATGTTTAAAGACTTCAAACAGTTTACCTTGACAGAATTAATGTGCTCCTTCCAGTTGAGTTTGTGGTCGAGGGTCATCCCCAGAAAACGGACTGATTCCACAAATGGGAGGTTTCTACCACCTAGGTGTAACGTGGGATTTACATGGACGCCCCGAGTGCGAGAAAAGTGAACGCACTTTGTTTTCTCCAAAGAGAAAAGGAAGCCGTTATTTTGGGTCCATTTGTGAAGTTTATTGATGGTGAGTTGCGCCATACGCGATGCATTCACGACCCTAGATGATCTGCAGAAAATCGCGAGATCATCCACAAACAGTGACCCTAACACTGGCTCCTTGATGCAGTGAGCTATGTCGTTGATCGCAATAGCGAACAACGTCACGCTCAGAACCGAGCCTTGGGGAACTCCGTTGTCAAGAGGGTAAAAATTTGACAACAACTGTCCCGTCCTTACTTTAAAAACACGGTTGGTTAAAAAATTTTGTATAAAAATGGGCAAACAGCCTCTAAAACCCCACTCGCGTAATACGCGTAGAATCTTACGTCGCCAGACCCGGTCGTAAGCCTTCTCTAAGTCGAAAAATACACCGACTACGTGTTGGCGGAGAAGGAAGGCTTCTTGGATGAAATTTTCAATTCTGACCAAGTGGTCCATTGTGGAACGGTTCCGTCTGAATCCGCATTGTATCCTAGAGAGGAGTTTTCGACGCTCCAGCCACCAAATGAGACGTCGATTTACCATTCGCTCCATTAACTTGCACAGGCAGCTGGTGAGAGAAATCGGCCGGTAAGAATTCGGGTCAGCTCGGTCTTTTCCATGTTTTGGGATGGGGACAATGACGGACTCCCGCCAGGACGGAGGAAAATCCCCATTGGCCCAGAGCTGATTAAAAGTTTCAAGGATTTCCAGCAACGCCGATTCCGATAGATTTCGGAGGAAGGCATTGTGGATCTCGTCGGGTCCTGGGGACGTGTCGTGGGAGTCATGAATGGCAGATTTCAGCTCCCAAATGGTAAATGGCATATTGTAGTCTGCCGTTGTTTTAGGCTCCATAAAGGATATAGGGACGTTCTCGAGCCTTTTCTTGAGGATCGCAAAAGAAGGGTCATAGCATTCGTCGCTGCTCACTTTGGCGAGTAATTGGGCGAATACGTTCCCTATCGCAGCTGGAGAAGTGATAACCTTTCCTTCGACTTCTAGGAAGGATATACCTAGATGCTGGCTGCTACCCGATATGCTCCTCACCTTACGCCATACCTGTGCAAGTGGAGTCCTGTGGTTGACACCGGAGACAAAATTCATCCAAGAAATCCTCTTTGCGTCCTTTATTACCTGACGCGCTTTCGCTCTTAGTCGCCGAAAAGCGGAGAGATTATTTGCTGTAGGATACTTGTTGAAAATTCGGAGAGCTTTCTTACGTTTTTTAATGGCTTCTGCGCAGGTTTCATTCCACCATGGCACCGCATTTCTTGGAAGGATGCTTCGAGATCGTGGTATGCTAATTTCGGCGGCTTGAATGATGCTGGATGTCAAAAGATTTACGTTTGTTACACAGTCGTTGTTTTTATCCCACACGTAGTTAAAATTTGAGTTAAAAAGATGCCAATCAGCTTTCCGGACAATCCAACAGCCTGGTCTAATAAAATCGGGGTTTATATTTTGCTCCCTTTTGATTAAAAGGGGAAAGTGATCGCTCCCACTAAGATCCTTATGCACAGAGAGTTTGAGTTTATTGACCAAACTAGTCGATAAAATACTCAAGTCAATGGAGGAAGAATCGCCGCTATAAGAGTTAAAACGGGTTTTCTCGCCGTTATTGAGTAAAAAAAGGTTAAAATCACTAATAAAACTTGATAAAATACGTCCCCTGCGGTTGCACTGTTCCGGGGTGCTTCCCCATAGACGATCGTGAGCATTAAAATCTCCGAGTAAAATAAAAGGCTGAGGTAGCTGGTGAACAAGGGATTCTAGATTAAAACGGGTGACGGGTGCACCCTCCGGCAGGTAAACGTTGCACACCGTTATCGCCTCGGGAGCGTGCACCGTCACCGCTACCGCTTGGAACGGTGTGTTAAGATTTATTCGGGAGGTGTAAAGAGCCTCCCGGACAAAAACCGAAACTCCACCATGGGCTCGTTGGCCACTAGTATCGTCCAGTCTAAAAGTGTTAAAATGTTTTAAATATCCCTTGTCTGTATCTTTAAAACGCGTTTCCTGCAAACATATACAGAAAGGGTTAAAATCATTTATTAAAACAGCCAGCTCCTCCTTATGCCGATAAAATCCATTACAATTCCATTGTAATATAAAATTCATAAAAAGGGTTTAAAAAGGGTAAAAGATAAATAAAAACAGAAAAAAAAGGATGTCAATATTGAAACTTGGAGCAGCATTAGCCCGGAAGTCTGTGGAATCATCGCTTTAAGCGACTTTTCCTTCCCTTATTCCTGACTTTTTCGATCTCTGTGTCCGAAATACAGAGATCTTCGTCTATGTCCTCCTGCATCGGTTCCATACCTTTGCCGGAGGGACCAGGAGAGGGAGTTTTCTCTCGCTGGTCAGGTTTTCTGGTGGTTTTCTTTGTTGTATTTTTGGGAGACACTACGGAGGAGTTAGGGGTGTTTTTTTTAGTATTGCTATTGTTACTCGCATTTGTTTTTTTTTAATAAATCTATCTGCTTTTCAGGTTCCGTCTGTGTAGAAATGGTGCACTTCTTAACTGGAGCAGAGGCGATTGCGGCAAAGGAACGCGAGAAAGAGGGGGCACTAAGGGCTTTGAACTTTTTCCTTGCCTCCAGGTAAGATATTTTTTCCATAGTTTTTATTTCCATAATCTTCCGTTCCTCTTTCATTTTCGGGCAATCGCGAGAGTAAGCCGCGTGGGTACCCTCGCAATTCACGCAGCAGGCCGCTTCCGCACATTTGTCCCCATCGTGCTTGTCCTTGCCGCAGCGCGGGCAGGTGGCCTTGCCCTCACATCGCGGTGCGATGTGGCCGAATTTTTGGCATTGGAAGCAGCGCATCGGTTGAGGGAAGAATGGTCGCACAGTTACAGATTCGTATCCTAGGAAGACTTTAACGGGCAGTTTGTCTAGAGCGAACGTGAGAATTACTGACGTGGTATTTATCACTTCACCGTTTCGCTTCGTAGTCAGTCTGCGGCAGTCGATGACGCCCTGGGGGGCCATCTCTCTCTTGATCTCTTCTGGTTCCACGTAGAGAAGGTCGTAGTGACTTATTACTCCCTTAGAGGTATTTAGAGTGCGGTGGATCTCGACTTTAACTGGGATGTCGTGTAATTTTTCAGTTTTAAGCAATTTTTCAGCTTGGATGTTGTTCGCAGTCTCTATTAGTAGGGTACCATCTCTTAGTTTTTTCACCGAATTTGGCTCTCCAGTAATTATCGATTGCATAGCTTTTTTTATGAAAAAGGGAGACACCTTTTTCAGAGTGTCACCTTCTTTGGCGCATTTCATAGACAAAAAACGCTTCGAGCTTTCAAAAGACTTTTCTCCTCCGCCCGTGTCCGGGCGGGATCTTTTTGGTGGAGGAAGAGTAATCGTCTCCATGAAAGTAAGAACATAATTCATCCCCTGGGCTCCCCACCCACCACGGAGCCACACATTCGGGACGCCACACCGAGATCCGGTGTGGTCGCCAGGGCTACCCAAGGGATATAGGAACCTTTGATAGGGGGTCTCTTTTGGGTTAGAACCTCCAGCGCGGGGGCCCTCCGAACCCACGCACCTTCGGCCGCCCTACGGAGACCCCCATATCTCCAGCACTAACCCGTCCTGGCGTACGCTCGGAAGGAGCCGCCAAGCTCCCCAGCCGCCAGGAGCCGATTGACCGAGCTGGGCTCTTCTCGGCCGCCCGTTTTTCGGGGAATCCAGGGCCGAAGTGGGGTATTGAACTCCGGCCCATACCGGGTTTCCGACGCCCAGCTGGGAGCCGGAGAACTCACCCACCAGGATCCCCTTCTCCCCCTTGTACGGGTCTCCACGCACGGCAAACACGTGGGTGAATCTGGACGCCAGATGTATCGGCTACTCAGCACAGCAGAGTCACATGCTGTCTGGACGCTATCCTAGCGTGCGAAGGGTTTTTTGACGAGGTTGTCTCCCCGGTGGGCTCGGGTCCGTGGGGGCGCGGCTCCCCAAAGGAAGAGATTACTCTCTTCCCCCCGTGCGGGGGATTGGACTTTTATTATTGGACATTTATTTTTTTCAATAATTGTGCTGTTGCATCTGAAATCCTGCTAGCGGATATGAATGAAAGGCATCGAGGACAATATTTAAGACATTTATTTTTCTTATTATTGAACCAATGTACCAGGAGCAGAATTTACGTTTGAGATGGCGGCGGAGATGGATTTGCACAGTTGCACGTCGTGCAATTTAAGCTTCGAGATGGTGGGTAAAGTTATTCCGTGTGACGTTTGTGATAATATTTATCACTATAAATGTTCAGGCTTGAATGAAATATGTTTGCACATAGTGAGTGAATCCAAGTTTATCAGCTGTAGGTGTTTTTCTTGCCGTTGTCGGAAGTGCCGGCTTGCCAACGTGGCATCCAACGTAGAAGAATTGAAATCGGAGTTTAAAGCTCTGAAGCTTAACTTCGCGACCCATACGAAGCTAACTATTCCCAAAAAAAGCCAGTTTCGTGGAAAATATTTTAGAGAATCCCGTTTCTGAGGTGGAAAAGTCGATGGACACAATGCAACAAGCTGCAAAATCAATTGGTGAAGTAACGTTACAGAAACAACTCATGAATTCATCTAAAGTTAACCTCTCAAGCCGTTTCGACGTACACGCGTATGGACCCTATTATCTGTCCCTCCAGCGTTTCGAAGTACGGGGTACGTCCACTTGCCTCGTCCCATTTATGACCCTTCCCTCAAGCCATCTCTCGGTTTTTTTCTTTACCTTTCTTTGGGTCTACACTAGAAAAGGTTGTACGATGCTGCCATCTTCGTCTATTCGTTAAAACCCTGTGGGAATTTGCCTTCTGTTCACTCAGGAAGTTAGTTATTTGTGACCCGTGAGACATGGCGAGTGCTTCAACAGGATCTTGCGTTACAGATAAAGACCTTTTGCGTGTTTTTGACGAAAGTGACCGTGATAAGGGATCTATTTTATCCCAGAGTGATTTGAGTGTTGTTGGTGTTCGGGATTACGCTCAGGATGAAGTTATTCTAGATGATTTTGAAGACGAAGCCGACGAAAGTGCATCTTTACCGACGTCATTTTCCTGGAATAGAGTCGGCAACACTTATCGGCCATCGAAAATTCCTTTTGTTTGGGCAATCAAGACCGCAAAAACTGGTAAACAATATTTTGGACAGTTTTCTGCAAATATTTGATAGCGAAGTGATAGATTTGATGTGCAGTGAAACAAATAGGTATGCGCAGCAATTTATTGCAAAGTCTATTCCAACCCCACATTCCCGAATAAATAATTGGCGAGATGTCACGAGGGAGGAAATGTACATCATGTTGAGAATATTTATACTTAAGGGAATTATACAGAAGCCATCGGTAAAATCTTATTTTACGAGTGATCCATTCATGGAAACTCCAAATGATGTCACTAGATCGTTTTAAGCTAATTTCAAAATTTTTGCACTTTGTAAATAACGACGCGGAGGGAGAATTTACTGGACCTAAAAAGATCTTCAAGGTGCACCCAATAGTTTCTTTTCTTAGATCAAAATTCCAAACGTTGTATGTTCCCGATGAAAATGATTGTATTGACGAATCCCTAACGCTTTAGAAGGGTCGCTTAGATTTCAAGCAATATATACCTTAGAAGGCGGCAATGTTTAGAATCAAAACGTTTGAACTTTGCGAATCAAAAAGTGGATATCTATGGAATTGTTTAGTATATACTGGTTCTGGGTAAGATATTATATGTAGTACAAATGTTGATGACAATTTGAAAAGCTCGAAGATAGTAGTCCATCTCATGGAGCTATTATTTTCTAAAGGGTACAATCTATGGGTGGATAATTTTTATAATTCACCGTATTTAGCTTCCCTGTTACGGAAGAGTGTGAATGTTGTTAAGATTAAGAACATTTTTGTTAATTACGCAGTTCTTTTGTTTTGTATTTTTGATGTTCGTCTGACTCAGTAATAAAAGTCAGTCTTTCTTCTCAAAGGTTAGCTCATTTAAGTAGGAGTAACATGATCCGCATGTCAAAGGGTCTAGTAAATGGTCTTGTCCTGAATCCAGAGTGCATAGACATTGAATGTGATAGCTGCATAAGGGCCAAACAAATAAGAGCTCCATTTCTAAGGGGAAGGGCTCAAAGAGCAAAAAACACTTTAGACCTTATACACTCATATGTTTGTGGCCCACTAGACCAAACATCCTTTGGAGGGCATCGATATTTTGCAACCTTCATTGACGATAAGACACGATTCACATTTGTAGCCTTACTTAAAACGAAAGGTGAGGCATTTGAAAATTTTAAGTTGTATAAAAAACTGGTGGAGAAGCAAACAGGCAAAGCTATCAAATGGTAGTAGTAGTGTTTGGATTTAGGGTGCGTTGACGGCAAGGTCATTTTGCACCACTACTGTGCTATTTAATTACAATTGTTATGTATAAAGTAATCTAATGCATCTGATGTCTTCGTTGAAAGTGTACATAATTAGACTTTATTAAAAATGTTTATTTCTCTGAGAAACCGAAATGTACAGATTAAGTTGGTAGGGTGGTCTCCTAAAAGGGTTTTTAGGTCTCCCCCTACATTATTTCGCCTTCGCGCTTCGCGGTACTTAACACAATCTAGCATGATGTGTCTAATACTTAATGGACATTTACAATCCCCACATTGGGGAGGTTCCTTCTCTTCAGTAAAGAGATACGCATGGGTCAGGGGGCTGTGCCCTATCCTCAATCGTGTAAGCACTACTTCCTCTCTCCGATTACTACGAGCTGAGGAGGGCCACGCTGCTACCGTGTCCTTGATGCCACGGAGCTTGTTATTATTTAGAATCCTCCATGACTCCCTCCATTTTCCAAATACCACGTTTCTTAGAGATGCTCGTAAGTCCTCGTGGGGAACCAGCGTTGAGACAAGAACTTCGTTATTCAGAGCTTCCTTGGCCATAGCGTCTGCTATCTCATTCCCGGCTATCCCCTCATGTCCAGGTACCCACAGAAAATGGATATTCAAACCCTTTCTCGAAAGGGTCAGCAGGAGAGAGTGTATTTCTTGCACGATCGGGTGCACGGGTGAGAAGCCAGAGATGGCTTGTAGCGAGCTCCTGGAGTCAGTGCATATCACAAAGGAGCCGCCGTGGTCATCTAGGGCTTCTAGAGCTGTCCTTATGGCATAAAGCTCCGCCGTGTACACACTGCACATCGGGTGAAGCTTTGCTCTGATGTTCCCGTGGATAGGGGAGACCACTGCACATGCACAAGCAGAGTTATCTTTCGAACCGTCAGTGTAAACGGGGGTAAGGTTGGGGTGATTCCATCGGAACATGGCAAACAAACGCTGGTACTCCGAGGGAGTTGTGGAAGACTTCGGTCGAGATCGTGAAAGAACATTCACCACCGGAGTGGGAGTGATCCAAGGGGGGTGTTCCGAGAATGAAACAGGATACACTTCAGGTAGCGTGAATTCGCATCCGCGAATAAAATCGTTAAAACGAACGCTTACTGGTCTGGTTGCTTTAGTCCTTCGGTTAAAAACATTAATAAAACGGGGTTTAAAAAGTAAACTATAACATGGGTGACTCGTCATTGCTAAAATTTTGGAAACGTAGCTACAAAGAAGCCAGGTCCTTCGGTAGCATAGAGGAGGCTCGCCTGCGTCGGTATATATACTGGGAATCGGGCTGGTCCTAAACGCCCCAGTGCATAGTCGCAGACTTGCGTTGTGCACTGAGTTAAGTGCTTTCAAATACGTCTCGCGTGCGGACGCATACACGAATGAGCCGTAGTCTAATTTCGACCGCACCAGTGTGCGGTAGAGTAAAATTAAGGTGGTGCGGTCTGCTCCCCAAGATGCGTGGCTTAAAAACTTTAAAATGTTTAAAGACTTCAAACAGTTTACCTTGACAGAATTAATGTGCTCCTTCCAGTTGAGTTTGTGGTCGAGGGTCATCCCCAGAAAACGGACTGATTCCACAAATGGGAGGTTTCTACCACCTAGGTGTAACGTGGGATTTACATGGACGCCCCGAGTGCGAGAAAAGTGAACGCACTTTGTTTTCTCCAAAGAGAAAAGGAAGCCGTTATTTTGGGTCCATTTGTGAAGTTTATTGATGGTGAGTTGCGCCATACGCGATGCATTCACGACCCTAGATGATCTGCAGAAAATCGCGAGATCATCCACAAACAGTGACCCTAACACTGGCTCCTTGATGCAGTGAGCTATGTCGTTGATCGCAATAGCGAACAACGTCACGCTCAGAACCGAGCCTTGGGGAACTCCGTTGTCAAGAGGGTAAAAATTTGACAACAACTGTCCCGTCCTTACTTTAAAAACACGGTTGGTTAAAAAATTTTGTATAAAAATGGGCAAACAGCCTCTAAAACCCCACTCGCGTAATACGCGTAGAATCTTACGTCGCCAGACCCGGTCGTAAGCCTTCTCTAAGTCGAAAAATACGCCGACTACGTGTTGGCGGAGAAGGAAGGCTTCTTGGATGAAATTTTCAATTCTGACCAAGTGGTCCATTGTGGAACGGTTCCGTCTGAATCCGCATTGTATCCTAGAGAGGAGTTTTCGACGCTCCAGCCACCAAATGAGACGTCGATTTACCATTCGCTCCATTAACTTGCACAGGCAGCTGGTGAGAGAAATCGGCCGGTAAGAATTCGGGTCAGCTCGGTCTTTTCCATGTTTTGGGATGGGGATAATGACGGACTCCCGCCAGGACGGAGGAAAATCCCCATTGGCCCAGAGCTGATTAAAAGTTTCAAGGATTTCCAGCAACGCCGATTCCGATAGATTTCGGAGGAAGGCATTGTGGATCTCGTCGGGTCCTGGGGACGTGTCGTGGGAGTCATGAATGGCAGATTTCAGCTCCCAAATGGTAAATGGCATATTGTAGTCTGCCGTTGTTTTAGGCTCCATAAAGGATATAGGGACGTTCTCGAGCCTTTTCTTGAGGATCGCAAAAGAAGGGTCATAGCATTCGTCGCTGCTCACTTTGGCGAGTAATTGGGCGAATACGTTCCCTATCGCAGCTGGAGAAGTGATAACCTTTCCTTCGACTTCTAGGAAGGATATACCTAGATGCTGGCTGCTACCCGATATGCTCCTCACCTTACGCCATACCTGTGCAAGTGGAGTCCTGTGGTTGACACCGGAGACAAAATTCATCCAAGAAATCCTCTTTGCGTCCTTTATTACCTGACGCGCTTTCGCTCTTAGTCGCCGAAAAGCGGAGAGATTATTTGCTGTAGGATACTTGTTGAAAATTCGGAGAGCTTTCTTACGTTTTTTAATGGCTTCTGCGCAGGTTTCATTCCACCATGGCACCGCATTTCTTGGAAGGATGCTTCGAGATCGTGGTATGCTAATTTCGGCGGCTTGAATGATGCTGGATGTCAAAAGATTTACGTTTGTTACACAGTCGTTGTTTTTATCCCACACGTAGTTAAAATTTGAGTTAAAAAGATGCCAATCAGCTTTCCGGACAATCCAACAGCCTGGTCTAATAAAATCGGGGTTTATATTTTGCTCCCTTTTGATTAAAAGGGGAAAGTGATCGCTCCCACTAAGATCCTTATGCACAGAGAGTTTGAGTTTATTGACCAAACTAGTCGATAAAATACTCAAGTCAATGGAGGAAGAATCGCCGCTATAAGAGTTAAAACGGGTTTTCTCGCCGTTATTGAGTAAAAAAAGGTTAAAATCACTAATAAAACTTGATAAAATACGTCCCCTGCGGTTGCACTGTTCCGGGGTGCTTCCCCATAGACGATCGTGAGCATTAAAATCTCCGAGTAAAATAAAAGGCTGAGGTAGCTGGTGAACAAGGGATTCTAGATTAAAACGGGTGACGGGTGCACCCTCCGGCAGGTAAACGTTGCACACCGTTATCGCCTCGGGAGCGTGCACCGTCACCGCTACCGCTTGGAACGGTGTGTTAAGATTTATTCGGGAGGTGTAAAGAGCCTCCCGGACAAAAACCGAAACTCCACCATGGGCTCGTTGGCCACTAGTATCGTCCAGTCTAAAAGTGTTAAAATGTTTTAAATATCCCTTGTCTGTATCTTTAAAACGCGTTTCCTGCAAACATATACAGAAAGGGTTAAAATCATTTATTAAAACAGCCAGCTCCTCCTTATGCCGATAAAATCCATTACAATTCCATTGTAATATAAAATTCATAAAAAGGGTTTAAAAAGGGTAAAAGATAAATAAAAACAGAAAAAAAAGGATGTCAATATTGAAACTTGGAGCAGCATTAGCCCGGAAGTCTGTGGAATCATCGCTTTAAGCGACTTTTCCTTCCCTTATTCCTGACTTTTTCGATCTCTGTGTCCGAAATACAGAGATCTTCGTCTATGTCCTCCTGCATCGGTTCCATACCTTTGCCGGAGGGACCAGGAGAGGGAGTTTTCTCTCGCTGGTCAGGTTTTCTGGTGGTTTTCTTTGTTGTATTTTTGGGAGACACTACGGAGGAGTTAGGGGTGTTTTTTTTAGTATTGCTATTGTTACTCGCATTTGTTTTTTTTTAATAAATCTATCTGCTTTTCAGGTTCCGTCTGTGTAGAAATGGTGCACTTCTTAACTGGAGCAGAGGCGATTGCGGCAAAGGAACGCGAGAAAGAGGGGGCACTAAGGGCTTTGAACTTTTTCCTTGCCTCCAGGTAAGATATTTTTTCCATAGTTTTTATTTCCATAATCTTCCGTTCCTCTTTCATTTTCGGGCAATCGCGAGAGTAAGCCGCGTGGGTACCCTCGCAATTCACGCAGCAGGCCGCTTCCGCACATTTGTCCCCATCGTGCTTGTCCTTGCCGCAGCGCGGGCAGGTGGCCTTGCCCTCACATCGCGGTGCGATGTGGCCGAATTTTTGGCATTGGAAGCAGCGCATCGGTTGAGGGAAGAATGGTCGCACAGTTACAGATTCGTATCCTAAGAAGACTTTAACGGGCAGTTTGTCTAGAGCGAACGTGAGAATTACTGACGTGGTATTTATCACTTCACCGTTTCGCTTCGTAGTCAGTCTGCGGCAGTCGATGACGCCCTGGGGGGCCATCTCTCTCTTGATCTCTTCTGGTTCCACGTAAAGAAGGTCGTAGTGACTTATTACTCCCTTAGAGGTATTTAGAGTGCGGTGGATCTCGACTTTAACTGGGATGTCGTGTAATTTTTCAGTTTTAAGCAATTTTTCAGCTTGGATGTTGTTCGCAGTCTCTATTAGTAGGGTACCATCTCTTAGTTTTTTCACCGAATTTGGCTCTCCAGTAATTATCGATTGCATAGCTTTTTTAATGAAAAAGGGAGACACCTTTTTCAGAGTGTCACCTTCTTTGGCGCATTTCATAGACAAAAAACGCTTCGAGCTTTCAAAAGACTTTTCTCCTCCGCCCGTGTCCGGGCGGGATCTTTTTGGTGGAGGAAGAGTAATCGTCTCCATGAAAGTAAGAACATAATTCGTCCCCTGGGCTCCCCACCCACCACGGAGCCACACATTTGGGACGCCACCCGCAAGCCGGAATGGACGTCAGGGCTACCCAAGGGATATAGGAACCTTCGATAGGGGGTCTCTTTTGGGTTAGAACCTCCGGCGCGGGGGCCCTCCGAACCCACACGCCTTCGGCCGCCCTACGGAGACCCCCATATCTCCAGCACTAACCCGTCCTGGCGTACGCTCGGAAGGAGCCGCCAAGCTCCCCAGCCGCCAGGAGCCGATTGACCGAGCTGGGCTCTTCTCGGCCGCCCGTTTTCGGGGAATCCAGGGCCGAAGTGGGGTATTGAACTCCGGCCCATACCGGGTTTCCGACGCCCGGCTGGGTGCCGGAGAACTCACCCACCAGGATCCCTTTCTCCCCCATGTACGGGTCTCCACGCACGGCAAACACGTGGGTGATTCTGGACGCCAGATGTTACGGCTACTCAGAACAGCAGAGTCACATGCTGTCTGGACACTATCCGAGCGAGCGACGGGGTTTTTTTACGAGCTTGTCTCCTCGGTGGGCTCGGGTCCGTGGGGGCGCGACTCCCCAAAGGAAGAGATAACTCCCCTCCCCCCGTGCGGGGGCTATCAAATGTTTAAGGTCTGATAATGGAGGGGAATACTTTTCCAAAGTGTTTTCTGAGTTTCTAAACAATGAAGGCATCCAACGGCAGTCTACTATCCCTGGAACACCTGAGCAGAATGGAGTAGCGGAGAGGGCTAACAGAACAATTTTAGAAAAGAGTAGGGCTATGCTAAAACAAGCTGGTCTTGATAACAGGTACTGGGGGGAAGCAGTTAATATTGCAGTTTATCTTAAAAATCTGTCTCCTACAGTGGCATTAAAAGGAAAGGTTCCATTTGAAGCATGGACAGGAAGGAAAGTCAATGTTGGTCATCTTAAAGTTTTTGGATGCAGTGCTTATGTTCAATTCCAAAAGAAAAAAGTAAGAAACTTGGTGATAGAAGTAGAGTGTGTATATTTGTGGGGTACGATAGTGAGAAGAAAGGATACCGTTTAATTGATCCCAAAAATCCTTATCAAATAGTGTTGGAAAGAAGTGTATTGTTTCACGAAAAAAGATTTCCAATGAAAAATCTACTAGGCGATAATGAGGGTGTTGTTGGGTCTCCTGATACCTCGGAGATATTAATTCATGTCCCAACTAAGCCTAAAGAGATAGATATAGAAATCCAGAGAGACCTCGAAGATGACAATTCGGGGGGATCACAGACCTCTAATGACAATACTGAAAATTCTGCGGAATTAAGAGAACGTAGATATCCATTAAGAGACAGAAAACCCTGTGATTACTCTGACTATTTGGTGTACAAAGCTGAACTGGAGAGCATGAATGATGAACCCGAAACGCGAGAACAAGCGTTAGCTAAATGGGATAAAGCTCACTGGAAAAATGCAATGGATGAGGAAATGTCGTCCTTTAGAAAGAATAAGGTATTTATTTTAGTTCCTAGACCTACAAATGTGAATGTTGTACAAAATAGGTGGGTATTCAAATTAAAAACTGGTCCTGACGGTACAATTGATAGATATAAGGCTCGTTTGGTGGCAAAAGGATATACTCAGATGCAGGGCTTAGATTATATCGACACATTCTCTCCTGTTGTTAGAGCTGAAAGCTTAAGGTTAATTCTGTCTTTAGCTGTAAATATGAACTTATTTATAAAACATATTAATGTATGTACGGCTTTTCTAAATGGTGAATTAGAAGAAAAAGTGTATATGGAACAGCCAGAGGGTTATGTTGATCTTGACAATAAGGAAAAGGTATGTTTATTAAAAAAGGCTATCTATGGATTGAAACAGTCATCTAGATGTTGGAATGCCAAGTTACATGAGATATCAATGTGTTTAAACTATGTCAGATCAAAGGGTGACCCTTGTGTTTATATGAAGCATAAGACTCATCATGTTATAACTATTATTGCTGTGCATGTGGATGATGTATTTATTATTTCTAATGATCAGGATGAAGCGAAAACTGTAAAATTGACATTTCAAAAGAATTTTGATTGCAGAGATTTGGGAAAACTTTCAAATTTTCTAGGTATTGAAGTGGAATATTGTGAAGATGGGAAAGTCAAGCTTTCTCAAAGATCTTATTTAAATAAGATCCTAGAAAGGTTTAATATGAAGGACTGTTATCCTGTTAGAACACCAATGGAAAAGGGCATTTGTCTGGAAAGAAATGCTGGTCCTAAACCAAATGTACCCTATCAATCTCTAATAGGTTCGTTAATGTACTTAAGTATATGGACTAGGCCAGATATTGTGCAAGCAGTAAATTACCTAAGTCAATTTAATGCTTATTATGGGGCTCAACATTGGAATTGTGCTAAAAGACTACTTCGATACTTGCAAGGAACCAAAGAATTGGGTTAAATATTTAAAAAGGGTAACAATGAATTGTGTGGCTAAGTTACTCAGGGTCGTCACGGAGCATGTCCTTTAATACTCCGACAAGGTCCATTCTATTTCGCCATACCTGGTATAAGTCACACACTGTCAAGAAATTTTTTACACTAATAACGGAGTCGCATACATTACACTGAGGCGGGATTTTATCTTCCGTAGTAGTAGCAGAGATGCGTTTTTTTGGGGTGCGTCGACAGCAAGGTCATTTGCACCTCTCATAGTTCGCTAACATCTTCCGTGAATAGATAAGAGTGAGTCATGGCGCAGTTTCCTATCCTCAGTCTTGTTATGACAACCTCCTCTCTCCGCGTACCCATGACAGATGAGGCCCACCTTGAAACGTCAGGTTTCACGCTTTAGTTTTCTCCTTGTTTGGGAACTCCAGTGTTCCTTCCACTGGTTTACGCTTTTTCATCGACGACGACGTTCAACGACGTTTTTTCATGCTACGGGGGTCATCCAGAAAATAAGTTCCATTTTGGTGTGTAGATCGCTAGAGGCACTTTTTGACAAATGTGGCTACATTGTACAAAAGAGGGGAATCTTCTGAATAGAATGAGAGGGAGATAGGCTCAGTAGCCTAAAAAACAGAGTCACAGCAACTCGTTGAAATGGAGTCCTCGACGTCGCGTCCCGCCACCTCGGTGCCTGTTCCGTCTCGAGTTGTTGTGCGCGGAGTGATTCAATTTCTTCATGCCCGTGGTTTCAAATCGGTTGAAATTCATCAACAGCTTGTTTCTGTGTATGGAGAGGGTGTAATGAGTGAATCAATGGTGAGGAGATGGGTTCGTGAATTTAAGGTGGGAAGACATTCACTTGAGGACGAAAGTGGAAGAGGCAGACCCTCATTTGTCACGGACAAACTTGTGGCAAAAGTCGACAGTGCTGTACGTGAAGATCGCCGTTCCACTGTGGACAAACTCCATGAGTGTCTCCCTGAGATCTCACGATCCATCATTCATGAGATTGTCTCGGAAAAACTCGATTTTCGAAAAGTTTGCGCCCGATGGGTTTCGAGAGAGCTGACGCCCGAACACAAGTCACAACGAGTGGCTGCAGCTCGTGAATTTTTGGGCCGCTACAGAATGGAAGGGGATCCTTTTCTCAAGTCCATAGTCACTGGAGATGAAACCTGGGTGTCGCACTATACCTACTATACGAGTAAAGCTACAAGATTTTATTTTATTTTACGAAATGACGATTGAAAATGATTTTAACTACTTAACGACGTATGAAAGCCCGAATGGTTTTACTTCGAATATTGATGTGACCTTATCCAAAGGTCTCATAGATAGAGTCAGCGACTGGAACGTTCAAGAGGAGGAATCCTTAAGTGACCATCGTTTAATAACCTTCGTAGTACATACTGAAAAACAAATCAACTCACCTCCTCCTACATCCGGAAATACTTATAATCTGTCGAAAGCAAATTGGGAAAATTCAAAGAGGAAATAAATGCCAGGAAAAGTGAATTAATCTCAGATCCCAAAGTGAATACCCTTACGAAAATAATAACGGAAGCCAGTGAAGTAGCAATTCCCAAAATCAAACTAAAGGAAAGAAAAGTACCGTGGTGGAATAACAAATTATCAAAGTTAAGGAAACAGTGTAGAAAAATGAAAAAGAAATTCAGTCAGAAACAAATCATTGAGGCTCATAACTTGGAAATATGGAGAAACGAATACATATACGCAAGAAATAAATACGCTTATGAAATAAAAATTGCTAAAAAGACAAGTAGGGAAAAAATTATCAGTGCTGGCAACGAAGATCCTTGGGGTGGTGCCTACCGAATTCTAAGAAATAAAAATAAATCTATAACACCAAGCACACTGAAAAAAACCAACGGCGAATTTACGAATAATACTGAAGTAACAATAATGCTTCTATTAAACACGCTCCTACCCTCTGATCGTGAAACAAATGATAAAAAACTAATACGCGCAAAAACAAAAGAAAAACTAAATACTGGTGAAGGTGCAACGTCCTTTAAATTAAATGATCTGACTGAAATCATTAAAGACCTGAAAAATAAAAAATCCCCGGGGCACGACGGAATCAAAGTTGAAATAAAATAAATAATCCCCAAACCATGAATGAAATGTTGGAAATCTACAATAAATTACTTACAAGTGAAACTTTCCCCACGGAATGGAAACATGGTGTATTAAAAAAATTTCCAAACCCGAATAAAGACCCCGAAGATCCAAAGGCCTACCGACCCATCACACTCCTTCCAGTGCTTGGAAAAATTTACGAAAAAATGGTTGCAAAATTACTCAATTTCGAACTCGAGCAGCAGAAATACTTTAATCAAAATCAATACGGTTTCATGCCTGGCAAAGGGACAGTAGACGCCATTCAAAAAGTTATCTCCATAGCCGAACATGCATCGCCAAAATACGTACTGGGTATATTTTTAGACATTGCAGGTGCATTCGACAACGCGTGGTGGCCAAATATTTTAAACGAATTACTGACGCAGAAAGTTTCGAAGACAATTTTTAACCAGACGAGGGATTATTTTACCAATCGTCGAACAACACTAGAAATCAATGGAATCACTAAGATAAAAAATCTTAGCCAAAGAAATACTATCTAAATCAAACATCCACCCACTGATCATAGAAGAGCTGTATCAATTAATGGAAATCTGTGTGGAGCAAAATTATTGCCGCTTTAACGGACAATTCTATAAGATAAATGAAGGTCTAACCATGGGATCACCACTTTCGCCCATACTAGCCGAGATTTTCATGGACCACCTAGAAGAATAACTATTCAAGTCACACCCACAGTATTGCCAAAACATTTTCTACTGGTTCAGATACGTCGATGACATTTTGTGCTGCTGGACCGGCACCAACAAACAGCTAGATAGTTTTCTCCAGCTCATTAACTCACTACATAACTCTATAAAGTTTACAATGGAACTGGAAGTTGACAAAAAATTAAATTTCTTAGATTTGTCTGTGGAAATTAAAAAACAAAACCATGTCTTTTCAATATACAGAAAACCTACTTTCACAGATCAGGTCATCCCAGCGGATTCATGTCACCCTATTTCACACAAACTAGCTGGTTTTCATTCCCTAATCCATAGATGAATCAACATTCCTATGAATAACAATCACTACCATAAAGAATTCCTGGCCAGCCAGTCAATAGCAATTAACAATGGATACAGTGTGGAACTCGACTCTTTGCTTGCAAAAAAAAAGACGACAACAAGCAGTGAACCTCCACACCTCTCTCTCCCCACAGCAGATAAGTGAACCCCGTAAATGGTGCAGAATTCCCTTCATCAAAGATCTCTCCTACAAGATTGCCAACCAAATCCTTAAGGAAAAATTCAGTTTCCTTTTACACCCCCACAACATTATCCCGACTCTTGTGTAAACACAAAGACCTATTCGAAAGTGAAAAACTGAGTGGTGTATACGAGATTAAGTGTTGCGAGTGCCATGCGCAATATATAGGTCAGACAGGAAGAGATTTCAACACGAGATTCAATTAACATAGGAAGTGCATCGCCCATAGTAACCCAACTTCGATGGTGGCCAAACACATCATTGAGAGCGGCCACAATCCAAACTTCGCAACCAAAGTTCTCCATAAAAATACCAAAGGGAGGAAATTAGACGCCTTGGAACAATTAGAGATCCACCAACGTAAACATTCCCAGGTTTCCCTTCTCAACGACAACCTCTACCTTTCAAAATCGCCCTTGCTTTCCATTGAGATCCAATAGTGCGTTTCCCAGAAGTGTTACAATCCCACCTCCCCCCCTCCTATCGCCCACTCGACGTGAATGAGATCCCACAAGAACCATACAGTGAATCCTAACCGCCGACCCCCCGCTCCCCACCCCCACCTACACACCCTCAGAAGAACGCGTCCTCGAGGCCCCCTACTAATCCGCACGGCAGCCTACGGGCACAGTCGACGTCTTCCCCCCCCCCCCCCCCCCCCCTTCCACACCATTCACCGATGGCCCTCGGAAACAACACCCGAAGATAAGAAGACCGCCACGTGTATTCAAATGCTTTCATTTCTATGTTCAAAGTTTGTTAACCCTGGAAAAAAAACCCTTCAATTTCCAACCTTTTTACCTCCTTTGGTTTTTCCACTCTCCCCCCCCCCCCCCCCCCCCCCCACGCCTTGCACTTCTACCCATTCCAGCCACCTCCTTGAGGACCTTCCATCCCATTTCTCCGCCGCAGTCGCAGTCGCCGCAGGATCGGTTGGCACCACTACCGTCGAACTTACGACGCGATTTTTAACGTGGAGTGCCGAATCTTACCGTAGGGTATATGATCGTTGGCAACTAGTTCCAGTAAACAACGTGGTAAGTCTTCATATTTCCAATATTTTTTGTAAGTTATACTTCTTGCAAGTTCTTGGAATTAAGTTTATTTGTTTCCTAAATATTCACTTAATATTTGGAAGCATTTTTGTGATATATTCTCTAATATTAGTTACCATAATATGCTAATGAATACCGTTGTCCTTGAACGAGGACAGCAGTATCTAAGGTAAGCATTTTGTTGTGAGCACTATGTTATGGTGGTTCACGTTAATGGATTACAGCTTTATATGTTTTATGATTTTACTTTTACAGGGACCTTATGCACTGCTAGAAAGGCAAACGATGATCGATTTGAATCATTTGTGCTGGACATTCTTGAAAATGGAGAACTGTCAGAATTAGAAGGAGGTAGTGATGATGAGGGAAACGAAGGAAATGAAATTGATTTATTGCCTCCTGTAAAAGACCCAGGTACCCATTTTATCTGTTACTCTCATATGTATTTATGTGACTTATGAATCAGTGTCGTGTTGCAATTATAAAGTTTTAATATATGATAGCATAAGTTGCAAATGAAGATGTTTATCTTTGACGGAAAGTAGTACCATGGCCTTGCTAAAACAAATCCTAATGTGGACAAGATCCTCATATGGATGGAAATTTGAAAATACGTTTCCATTATTGTTATTTCCTTCTGTCAGTGATCCTTATTATATCCTACTGCTTTCACTATTATAATTCATACTTTTAATGCACTATAACACTGGAACGGATCGGTACCACTCCTGATACCGTGCCCTTCAAAGATTATAAAGAAAATGAAATTATTGAATTTGATCATTCTATGTGCATGAGTTCCCAAAAGTAACTATTTTAAATTATTTAAACTGCATAAAAATCACTCAGGAGGCCATTATATTGTATCATATAATATTGTTTGTTCCCTTTACAGTGACGAATGAATTTGATAACGAAGAAGAAAATGAAGAAGTGGGGACCGAAAATGAACCCATGATGGGTAGTCATGCCTTCGCAATGGTTAATCTTACAGACCGCAAGAGCATCAAGTGGCAGCGCAGGCCATTAGCAGTTGTTGACACAAATTGGATGCCTCTTCCTGGGAATGACAATGATTTGGAAGATACTATGAGTCCTGTGAAGTATTTTTATCGGTATATACCAACTCAGCTGTTTGAGGAAATGGCAGAATTCACTAACATTTATGCATTACAGCAGGGAACCTTGAATTTTGACATTACTAATGGCCAGGAGCTTCAAGTTTTGGTTGGTCTCCATATAATGATGGGTGCATTAAAATTTCCCCGGGTGCATTTATACTGGGATAAAGCATTGGGACTTAATTTTTTCAATGCAATGACGAAAAATAGATTTTTCAAGCTTTGGAATCATCTCCATCTAGTTAATAATTTAGAGCACGATAAGTCGTGTAAGGACCGTTTGTTCAAAGTCCGTCCTATTTTTCAAGCAGTTCAGAAGAGGTGCAAAGAACTAGACCTGGAACAAAAACTCTGTGTGGATGAACAAATGGTTCCATTCAAGGGGACGTTGTCAGTCAAACAGTACATAAAAGGGAAGCCTTATAAGTGGGGAGTAAAGATTTTTATGCTTTGTGGAGAAAGTGGTTTATGCTATGACTTTATTATTTACCAGGGGAAAACAACAGAAATAGAGGAAGGCCTACAAAAAACTTTTGGATTTGGAGGAGCGGTAGTTCTTCATTTGAGTGAAAGAATTTATGAGACTGGTAATCAAAATCACCAACTCTATTTTGACAATTATTTCACTAACTTCAACATGCTTCAAGCTTTGAAGCATAAGAATATCCTGGCTGCCGGAACAGCTCGAGCAAATAGATTATCGAAACCTCCAACAATGACTGATAAAGAAGTTCTAAAGCAAGAAAGAGGTTAAATGGAAGAAGTGACTAGTAAGACTAAAGACGTCGCCTTCGTGAAATGGATGGATAATAGGGTCGTAAATATCGCATCTAATTTTATAGGGGTTGGAAATCCAGACCTGGCAAGACGCTGGGATGGCATCAAAAAAGAGTATGTTCAAATTCCACGGCCAGAAGTAATAAAATTATACAATTCATCGATGGGTGGGGTAGACAAAATGGATTTTCTGATTGGCATATACAGAATTTTTATAAGATCAAAAAAGTGGACTCTGCGTCTTATATTCCATGCAGTGGACTTAGCAATTGTGAACAGTTGGCTCGAATACCGTGCAGATGCTATCAAAAGCGGAGTACCACAAAAGCAAGTACTAGATTTAATGCACTTCAGGGTGCGGGTGGCTGAGGCTCTTTGCATGGCTAATAAGCCACTGCTTAGTAGAAAACGTGGTCGTCGATCAGACGGTAAGAATGAAAATGAAGGAACCCCGAAACAAAAATACGAATATCGGCCCAGCAAAGAAATCAGCCATGACACAATTGATCATCTTCCCATCCATTGTGGGAAAAAAGAAGCAGGAAGATGCAAAAACGGTAGCTGCAAAGGGAAATCACATTTTAGGTGTGAAAAGTGCCAAATTTACCTTTGCCTTAGCAAAGACAGAAATTGCTTCCGTGAGTTTCATTTGAAATAAACCTTGCCTGTGCAAGTGAAGCATTTACATGTGTACCCAATCCATTTTTGTGTTTCGTTTGATATTATTATATTTGTATCCTTACTTGTGATACTATTATGTGATGTTCAATGCTATTTCTGTGCCATATGTTTTACCTAAATCACTACCTTGAAACAAAAAGATGAATGTACAAATTATATGCTAAAACTTGTTTTCATTTTACCTACGTACTATTATGCCCATATGCTGATCCTTAATTTCATCATTTATATTTAATATTTTTCATTGTTTTTGTTACCATTATGTGAATCGACTCTTATTTATACTAAAGCAAATGATAACCACACAAGTGAATACCAGTGACCCACTTCTGTCTGCATATCATCAGAGTTCAGAACAGGTAGATACGTTATCCCTCAAGAAACTTTGTCCATGATCATTGACAAACAATAACTTTAAGATGGTTTTTGTAAAAATTATGAAAAAAATACTGGAGAGTCTATGGTCATAAACACTCACTTTGGATAAATTTCATCAGTTTCTGACCAAAACTCTGGAGTCGGTACTGAAAGGGTTAAACTTGAATCTCGCATGGTCTCAAATCACAGAAAAAGTTTGGGCTAGAATTGTTAGTGACAGAGAGTTTGATCGCTTGATCACTACGAAAGTTAAGAGATTTCAGTTCCCTCGCGAAACGCCCCACGATTTCGTGTGTTCTGTGCGTAATGCCACTCAGGTGCTGGGTTTGCAGTATTCCGAGTCTTCTATTGTGCGACTCATTATTCAAGGGTTAAATCCTTTAACAAAATCTGCAATTATGTTCTCAAATCAGCCTAACACATTTGTAGAATTGGACTCTGTTATCACGCAGGCTTCTAAACATTTAATGGACTGTGCTGAATATTCCAACACTTTCCATCGTATCTCTAGGAACACGTCTTCTGTTGCCTCTTCCAGTGCGTCTAGGGAAGTTTCTTTTCCTATTAATTGTTCTTTCTGTCATAAACCTGGCCACAAAGTGAACGAGTGTCGCAAAAGACGACGATTTTCTCAGCCTGCTGTGAGTTTGATGAGTGTCCGTGACAAGTGTTCGACTCGATTGCCAATATTATCTATTAATCTTCATTCTATGCCATGCCAGGCTTTAATTGACACTGGGTGTTCAGTTTCACTGTGTGATGAAGATTTCTATGCTTCTCTGAAATGTTGCCGGAGAAAGGTTATTCGTAAGAATGTTGACGTCGATTTAATCACTGTGTCGGGGCAGCCTTTTCATATTAATTCCTCTGTCTCACTCAAGGTTCAAATAGGCAAGTTTTCTTGGAACCACGTGTTTTATCTAGCTAAAATCCCGTTTCCCGTGTTACTGGGTGTGGATTTCATCTGTAATTCAAAGATGATTATTCGTCCGACGAACGTCAGTTTTGAAAATGCCCCGAATTCTCTTTTTTCTTTTACGGACAATTGCGAAGCGTTTAAATCGGCGCCAGTTAGTAACTCGTCCGAATCACTTGTTCTGTCGTCCACTGAAATTACGTTGTGTGATAAGTTGAAGGGCTTATTGTCAAAATTTCCTGATGTGATTTCTCAAGAATTGGGGGTCACATCTGTTATGACATACGAAATTGAACTGCTAGATTCAACTCCGATTCGATCCCATCCTTATTCGTTGTCACCTCCAAAGGCTAATTTAATGAAGAAACACATCCAATCTTTACTTGATAAGAAAGTGATTGAGGTTTCCAATTCAAACTGGTGTTCGCCAGCTTTTCTAGTGCCTAAAAAAGATGGATCCGAAAGACTAGTGGTCGATTACCGTAAGTTAAACAAAGTTGTTAAATCAGACGGTTATCCAACACCTTCTGTTGAACATGCATTCCAATATCTTGCTGATGCAAAATATTTCACTGTTCTTGATCTCAATTCTGCCTTTCATCAAATACCATTATCTGAGAATTCTAAGAAATTAACTGCTTTTGTGACGCCGTCTCATTAATGAAGTATTGGGCGATTTGAAATATTCCTGTGTCTATCCATATATTGATGACTTGTGTATCTATTCCAAGTCTGCTGAAGACCATGTATCTCATGTTAATGCTGTCCTCAACAAACTACGCAGAGCCGGTTTGACGGTGTGCGAGGACAAGGTTAAGCTTGGTGTGGAATCACTCACTTTTCTGGGCCATCTCATCACAAATGGAACCTTGCAAGTTGATCCTGAGAGAGTGAGACCAATTGAACAATTCCCAGTTCCCAGAAATGTGAAGAAAGTGGCCAGATTCATTGGACTTTGTGGGTTTTACTGCAAGTTTATTCCAAGGTATTCTGAAATTTCTATGCCACTGAATCGCTTGAAACGTAAAAATGTTCCTTTTCAATGGACAGCCGTTGAAAATGAGGCTTTCTGCCAGTTGAAGAAAGCTCTCACCAATCCACCAGTATTATCTTTCCCTCGATTTGACGAGGAATTTCATTTATTTGTCGATGCCAGTAATTTGGCGGTTGGTGCCGTTCTGAATCACAAAGTAAATGGCGATTTTGTCCCTGTGGCTTTTGCTAGTAAGGCACTCTCGGAACATGAACGTAAATTTTCTTCTTATGAATTGGAGTGTCACGCAATTCATTTTGGAATTCAAAAATTCAGTGTTTACTTACAAGTAAAACCATTTCACTTGTACACTGATAATGGTGCCTTGACATGGCTTTTCTCTCATCCTAAGCAGTTGGGCAAATTAGGCAGGATGGTGCTTAAATTATCCTCTTATAAATTCACTGTGCATCATGTTCGAGGATCATCTAATTCTGTCGCAGATTGTCTTTCTCGCATTGAGCCATTCTCATCTACAAATAGTCCTTTAGATGTGGAATCAAACACTCATAAGGAGTCAGCTGTTCCTTATTCTTGTGTGTTACATAAATTGCCTTTGTCATTTGTCGACATTCGAAAACACCAACAAACTGATCTCGTTCTAAAGGATATTTTCAATCAGATTAATAATAATTCCTTGAACGACAAAAACTATTTTCTGAAGGGACAGCTATTATGTTATGGGAATTCTAAAATTAAGCGAGGAAGAGCTGTTTTGCCTACGGTCTTGAGGCCTATGATTTTTCAATATTTTCACTGCTCTAGTCTGTCTGCTCACTTGGGCATGGCTAAAACTTATGATAAGATTAGCAGACACTTTTGGTGGAAGGACATGAAAAGAGAGGTTTATGACATGGTCAGAAAATGCCATCTGTGTCAAACTTGTAAACCCAGAAATGCTCCACCTCCTGGCATGCTATCGTCGCACAATCCTTCTGAAGTTTGGGAAAGACTTTATATTGACTTTGTGGGACCTTTACCCTTGACTAAAGGTGGACACCAATATGTACTTTCTCTTATAGATGGTTTTTCTAAATTCTGTTTTCTTGAGCCAGTTCGTAAGGCTACGGCTGGTTCGGTTGTTTCAATACTCACTCAAAGAGTATTCCCGAAATTCGGTTTCCCTAAATATTTGGTTTCTGATAATGCACAAGTTTTTAAATCTCATGCCGTTAAGGAGATGTGTTTGCAACTGGGGGTTAAGCAAATTTTTGTTTCTCCATACTATCCCTGTTCTAATCAGGTAGAGAGATTGCATAGAAATCTAAAATCTGCACTTGCCATTTTGTGCAATAATGTCCACCATACGTGGGACACTATGTTGGCTGACTTAAATTTTGCCCTGAACACTGCCTCTCATGAGAGCAGTGGTTATTCTCCTGCCAAAATAATTTTCGGCAGAGAACTAAAGCATCCTTTAATTAATCAGTGGGACATTCCAAAATCTTTATTCGAGAATGATCTCAGCGATAATGACAGACAAGTCTGCCTGAATCATGTAATTGCTAATTTAAAAAAGGCCAGAAATAGGCATAAAGAATCCTATGATAAATCTCACTCCCAAATCACTTTCTTTGTGGGAGATCTTGTTCTCTGCAAAAACCATCCTGTCAATTCTAAAGGTGAACAGAAAATGGCAAAAATGGAACCTCTGTGGAACGGACCTTTTGTCCTTAAAAAGTACCTCTCTCCTGTAACAGTTATTCTGGAAGTTTCTCCTGGGAAAGAGAAAATCTGTCATGTTTCTCATTTAAAGGCATACCATGGTGGCATTGCTAACTCCAGTAATTAAAAGGAATGAAATATCATTGATTTTTTTTATTTTTTTTTCTCAATGAATCCTAATGTTTTCTTTCTCAAATACTATTTGATGCTTGATTTCGGTGTTGTATTTCTCTTGATTCCTAATAATATTGTTTTGAATAATGAATAATAAGTCTATTTCTATGCTTGTAATTGAAATTGTTCTGAAATATTGTATTGTACTTGCTTATTCTCATCTGCTTAATTCACTCATGTAATTTAGTGTTGGTCTACTGTGGTTGTGAGATGGGGTAAGGTGGAGGATCTATGGGTGCTTGGAGGGAGAGGACGGGAGAATAACTTGGGGAAAAATCCCCGAGATGGCTCGTTTCCAGATAAGCTGTGGAGGTGGCCCCAGTTATTAAGATTCAATTGTGTTTTGTGTCACCTTTCCTCCACCAAGACTTTTGGACATTCTCACAATTAGTGATTCTTGACAGTGATAAGTGTCGTGATTTTGCTGTGTTCGATATTCTATCGATGGCTGAGTGATTGAATTGATCAGCTGATTTTAAGACTGCCTACTGTGTTTTAGTGTGGCTTTTGGCGTTGAGTTGCGACCTTCATCGCCCGACAAGTATGAACTTTCATATTGTCGCAAACAGCATGTAGCTCTTCAAGCTATTTCTATTGTTAATTGAAGAGTGAAATTTAGAGTGATTTCTTTTTGTTGATGCAATATGCAGTTCTCATTTTGTTAGCATCGCCTATGATTCTTCTTTTTTTGACTTATTTAATTAATTCTGAGAGATATATATACACATCTTGATTAAATTTAGTCAGTACTTGATCAATATCTGACATGAATACCATATGCCTTGTAAATTGTTAATAATTATTGGAAAAATCGAGGAAATTAGTGCAATCTATTGTCATTTATGTAAATCTTGTTGAATTTTGGAGGATTCTTTATTGATGATTAATTATGGACTGATAATATTCACAAACATGGAGGGTTTAAATGGAGAATTAATAATGCCAATGTATATCAATTAAGTGAGACACATCCTATGCTGATTATTTTGCTGCTATTTTGATAACCAATAATTATTTAGTGAATAACCGTATATTAGAATAACCTTGTACTTAATGTTTATATAAATTGGGGTATATTTTTTATTGGCCGACCCTAACTTTCTCTTGGGTTGCTATATCCATATGGGTAGAAGTTAAAACCCATTTTTGTCAATCGTTGTTTTTAGATAAGGTGGTTGAACCCAACTAATGGGACAACCCAGGGTTCTCATGAACCCAACTGCTTCACCAACCCAATTTTGCCCATTTACTAAGTGGTTGGTTATTGTATTGCTTTACTTGGTTTTAAAAACCACAAAATATCTCTGATGAGAGAAGGAACAATTGAGTTTGGTAAGGATTTTCTGGTGTTATACCAATAATAATCTTCCCAGTTCCTTCTTGTCGCTAATGGTAATTATTTGTAATTTTGATTCTCTGGTACTCCGAACAAGCATCAAATTATAAGATATTGATTGTTAACTTTGTCTTGATATATAAAACTAAATAATTTACTCTATATATCAATCAGCAATATTTCTTGTCTCACTCTTGTAATTATGCCATGTTATTCACTTATGAATTCTGTTGAATTCCAAAACATCACTCTTGAAGTTATCATTTACAGAGTGATAAAAATGTATATTCTTGTCAAAACTATTTTTTCAGTGATATTTCTTGAAAACTATTGTCTCAAACAATTAACTTTTTTATATTCAGTTCAATTCTAACCACTGAATAATGTTTTTTTGTAAAATTCATGGGGGGTTAAACAGTGGGGGTTCATCCAGTGAAAACCAGTGAACCTGTGATGCCTCGATAAGTTTTCCTGGCATTAATCAGTTCTTGGTGGACGTGTCTTTGTCCACAAGTTCAAGCAATTTTTGTGGTCATTTTCCCACAGAGGATGTGGCATTTTTTAGTGTTCCCCCCCCCCCCAAAAATTTCTGGTACCCCTCCCCCCCCAGAAATTCCTCGAACTTCCTCGAACTTCCTCCGAACTTATCCGCAGAACTTCTCCCGCCAAGAACTTTTCGCGCTAAGGTTTTTTCGCGCAAAGGATTTTTCGCGCAAAAGGCCTGTAGCAAAATCCTGTCTCTGCAAAATCCTGTCTCTGGAAAATCCTGTCTCTGGAAAATCCTGTCTCTGAAAACCCTGCCTCTGGAAACTCAGCCTCTGGAATCAGCCTCTGAAACAGCCCCGAACCAACCTACCTGCAATGCAAGACTTATATAGGACTACTGCGGAGGTATACTTACTCCTTGGCAAGCAAGGGGAAATCGGTGCTAAGGCTTTAGTATTGCACTTGGAGTGAGAAGTTTTACCATTGTCCTATCACAACTCTCTCTCCCTCCAATACCTCACCCCAGTATCTCCTTCCCCTCCATGTGTTCCAATGAATATCCCTCTGATTCAACTGATGTCTCCAACCCAGAAGTTGAGGGGAAAATTCTGGCTGGTATGCTGTTGTCTCAAAACCAGGGAATGGTGTTTTGCGGAGCGGCCGTTTCTGCAGGGGCAGTGACGCATCAGTGGGGCAGTAGTTGAATTCTACCTGGCTACCCCTCCACTCCCTGGAAGAATCCCTCCCCTCACATCCTGTCTTGTCCTGCATAGGCAAGCTCTCTTGTGCTCGTGGGGTCGTCGTTGACACATGTCTAGTGAGACATGGCAAATTTAGTGCAATTATTCTGCTGGTTTTTAGCTGGTAATGTTTCCTTTGGCATCATGAATTACTATTATTGTTTTCTGTAATACTTCTGATTTTTTGAATACTCTACTTTGAATAGATATCGAACGGTAATTACTCGTAAATTATTTTTGGCTACCTTTTTCTTGTGAGCTGTTTTTCTTGTTTGTGGAGTCTTTCCCTGATCCAGCTTGAGACCGACGGTTGGAGTATTTCCCTTGTCTGGGCCTACGTGATAAATCAACCAGATTTTACGACGTAACGTCACACTACTTAGAGATATTTTTCATAGGACAACAATAATTATACATGACAGTAAAAAAATAAATGAAGTTAGTTAGCATAAAGTGTACAATAAAAGGCATAATACAGACTAAAAAGTCACCAACCCAAGCTTCCAATGCATGTACCCACAAAACTAAGTCTGCAAACCATTCACCCAAAGTAAGCAGGGACGGATAAGCACGATTAGCCACCCACCACCCTATTGATTGCACAGCGAGCTGCCTCATTGTGGCAGCAATCAGGTTAAGTGAGCTGCCTCATTATACTTAACCTTTTCAATCCCACCCACATACT
The DNA here is from genome assembly GCF_921293095.1 of Ischnura elegans. Taxonomy (NCBI): domain Eukaryota; kingdom Metazoa; phylum Arthropoda; class Insecta; order Odonata; family Coenagrionidae; genus Ischnura; species Ischnura elegans. The sequence continues at coordinate 79,466,177 of NC_060252.1, read as the reverse complement.
CCATCCCCTGATGGTTTGCATCGGGTTGAGGGTAAATGTTTTCCATCATCTCCGCCTCATTCTCCCACTCTCCCATGAAGAGCTCCCTCTGCTCCTCACAGATGTTGTGTAGAATGCAGCAGGTGCTGATAATTTTAACTGCTTTTGGCACATCCGTGTCTATCTGCTTCAATAGAACACGCCAACGCCCTTTCAGGCTGCCCAATGAATTCTCCACCACCATCCTCGCCCTTGACAATCTGTAGATGCAATAACTTGCCGTTAATTGGGTATTCTGTTTACAGATTACAATCTACCATGCTGACTGTATCTTCAATTAGTTAAAGAGTCGTACAATACTTAAGGACTTCCTTCGAATTTGTAAAATAAAATATTCATCACAAACTATCATAAATAGTTAAAAATAACAGGTTACAGATTGATAAATGCATATTACATGAATAAGGTATGCCATGGAATAGCCGCTCACATGGAAATATGATCAGGGAGGTCACTTACCGGTAATTGAAATTGTCCTGCTCTCCATCCACATTCCCCTGATAAGGCTTCAGTAAACTGACGGCAAGAGGAAATGCACCATTCCCCAAAAGGTGGTATTGGGGGGTATATCACCGCCTGTCAGTTTGTCCCACAGGGAACTTCCACGCAGGACCCCCGAGTCATTAACCCTACCAGGGAAACCAACATGGGTGAAGATGAACCTAAAATTATAACATCCCATCAGAAGAACGGACAAGCCAAGAAATATTCAGTTCCAGAAAATGCCAATGCTTACCGGTAGCGACTGCTAACCACTGCTAGCAAAATGATGGAATGCCACCCTTTATAGTTAAAGTAATCGGCACCATCTCTGGATGGTGTCCGGATGGGGATGTGGCAACCGTCTACAGCACCTAGCACTCCAGGGAATTGCCACCTAGTGAGGAATTCATCCGCACTGTTCCTCATCTCTTCCTCCGTTTCCGGAAACTGAATTTTTTCTATGTATACTGCGAGCACTGCGGTGCAAAAGTCCTCGACTATAGAGTGCACAGTGCTTTTACCCACGCCGAAAGTAAGGCCAATGGTGCCGTAGTCAGCGCCTGACTTCAAAAAGAAAATGGCGATGGCAATTCTCTTTTCTACACTAATTACCTCCCGTAAACGGCTGTCCCTCCTCGACAACCACGGCCCAAGGTCGACACTTAGCATATTAAAAGTGTCCCTGACCATTCTGAACACCGAATGAAACTTGTCCTCGGGCCAGAGGGTGACATCTCTCTCCCAAAAGAATTGCGCGTTGACGTACTTCCACACCCTGCGGTACACCCGTTCCCTTATTCGTCGCAAGAGTGGAGCAATTAACAATGCACGACGACGCTGGACGGCAAGTCCATCGCCACGAATTCTAATGTACTCGGCGTACAAATTATATATCACCGCAATAACCGCAACAATTTCCTCAACATCCATGATGCGATTTTCAATGTTATCAGCGTTACTACCTACTTCCCGCCAAATCAAATTATTCGCACCTGTCATTTCATTTTTTTTACTTGGACTTACTTACCATTCATCAGATGTCGCCAGTGTCTAACCATGGTAAGTGTGAACGCGCGTTGGTTCTGACGTCATCTTACGCTGGTTAAGGAATGATGGTAATGTGAACGGGGCAAGAGGATGTCCCCTCAGCCACCAGGATCCTCGTTCCCTACGAAACGGGTCGCCACGCACGGCAAACACGTGGGTGGGCTAAGGCAAGATGGTATCGCCTCTCTCAGACATTCATGCCCACATGACTGTCCGGACGCTACCCTAGTCGTATCAGGGGGATTTTTAACGAGGCTGTCTCCTCGGTGGGCTCGGGTCCGTGGGGGCGCGGCTCCCTAACTCCTGATTTTTGGCCTAAATATGTTTATTGGGGAATTTGTCCAAACCTCAACCAAATTTGCCGGCGAGTTAAATAGAAATCTGAACGTCCTTCAGATTAATATTCAGTGCCTTAGGAACAGGCTACTTGAAATGGAAGTGCTTATTTCTCAACACCAGCCTGATGTGATTTGTATTAATGAGCATTGGTTCACGGCTAACGAACTCGACTCATTCCAGCTACCCGGAAATGTTGTATCTGATGCTTTCTGCCGATCCACACTAAATATGGTGGTTTTAATTCTTATTTCTGTTAACTTAAGCTATTGCTCCGTTACCTTCCCTTATAGCTATCTCAATGTTGAACAGGTGTTTGAATGTAGAATGACCAAGGTCCAATTTTTCGACTCAAGTATTATTTTTCAACTGTATATCGTTCTCCAAGTGGTAATTTCAATGTGTTTCTTGATCAATTTACCAGCATGCTGATAAATGTTTACAACTCGTTTTACAAACCACTACTATTTGTCACTGGTGACTTTAATTGTGACCTCCTTCATTGCTCTAAAGAAAAATCAGAGCTACTAGATGTTCTTAACCCATTAGTGCCAATTGCAAACCTAAGTTGCCAACACTTTTGCTCGTTTTTGAAGATTATTTTCTCCAACAATATTCGTCGTAAACTCCCAATTCTTTCTTTTCTATGCTCCCTACCCTCTCTTTTGTTGAGCAAGGTCAACATCTTACCCTGCCATTAAAGCTAACGGTATCTATGAGGGAGAGACTGCGAAGGGTACCCAAGTGGTCATTTTGGAGGTTGACATTGTAGTGTTCACTCGTGCTTCTCGTGATACATTGTGCATATTTCTCAACACTGTTGCGGTTTGCGCATACTTAATATATGTGTGATGCCACTGTGAGAAAATATCGGTGTTTGTGTATTGCGCAGGTGATTTATACACTGTGGAACTTTGCTGGCAACTGAAGTTGCCACTGGGCATTCGTCGTGTCTCTTGGTGGTTAGCGTGATTTCGCCGGTGAGATTTGTTAGGTAGGTAGAATTGAGATTAAGGGTGCGTCGACGGCAAGGTCATTTTGCACCACTACTCAATCGTTTGATTCAAGACGCTTTATAAATGGATCTTTACTACGCAATTTGTTTACATAAAATAGAGGGAAGCTTTTAAATTTTATTGAAAAGACCTATTTCCTTGAGAAACAAAATTGTACTACTTAGATTGGTGGGGTGGTCTCCTAGAATAGATTCTAGGTCCCCATCTAGATTGAACCGTGTTCGCGCGTCACGGTATTTGTCGCACTCTGTCAAGATATGTCGGATGCTTAAAGGGCACCTACACTCATCACATTGAGGAGCTTGCTTCTCTTCGGTAAAAAGAAAGCCATGAGTCAGAGGGCAGTAGTAGTAGTAGTATTTGTGTTTAGGGTGCCTCGACAACTAAGGTCATTTGCACCACAGACAATCTATAAAAACAAAAATTTTACAAGATGCATTAAAAAAAACATTTAAACATTCATAAAAGTTTAGAAATAAAATGGGTTGTCAAATTATAAAAAGGTTGGAATTTAAACACTGTTAATTAGCCCGGTCTCTATTAAAAACTTTATCACTCGGCTGACACTATCAGGGTCGTCTCCTAGGATGTGCCCTAGGTCTCCTCCGATGTTCAGCCGATGGCGCACAGAGCGGTATTTCTCACATTCAGTCAGGAGATGTCTCATGGTAATGGGAGAGTCGCAAACATCACATAGGGGTGGAATTCTCTCTTCGGTGAAGAGGTACGAGTGGGTCAGAGCGCAGTGCCCAATTCTCAATCGTGCGATTGCGACCTCCTCCCTGCGGTTCCTCCTGACAGACGTGGGCCACGCTGAAATTACCGGCTTGATTGCGCGCAGTTTATTTCCGGTAAGAGAGCGCCAAGTCTCTTTCCACTTTTCTAAGGCTATCCTTTTTGTGGTCGCCTTCAAATCTTCATATGGAACCAGCACAGAATCAGCAACGTCGTCCTCGCTGGCTGCCTTCGCGGCCGAGTCGGCCTTCTCATTTCCAGCAATACCCACATGTCCAGGAACCCACAGAAAACGGATTTTCACTTTTTTTTGAGCAAGGGAAAGTAGTCTATTTTGAATTTCCTGGACGATTGGGTGACTGGGAGAAAAACTGGAAATGGACTGTAGGGCGCTCATGGAGTCGCTGCAGACCATAAAGGACGCGTTGCTACACTTAATACTATCCAGAGCCATCTTTATGGCGAACAGTTCTACCGTATAGCCGCTACACAGCGGACTGAGCTTGGCCTTGAGGGTTCCATGGTGAGACGAGATCACTGCACACCCACACGCACGCTCCGACTTCGATCCGTCCGTGTTAACAGGAATGAAGTCGGGGTGGCGGTGCATTACTTCCTTGAAGCTATGCTGGTATTCCGCGGCAGTTGTCAAAGATTTTTGATTTTTGTGGAGGACAAACCTGACTTGTGGAAAAGGTACCTGCCAAGGTGCATTATCCGAATTCCCAATGGGGTAAACTTCTGGGAGTATAAACTCACTGTCCAGGATAAAATTATTAAAAGTAATACTTAGGGGTCTAGTTGCCCTAGGCCGCCTGTTAAAAATATTTATAAAGCGTGGGTTAAAAATAATATTAAAACTAGGGTGCCCTCTCATTGTTAGAATTTTAGCAACATAGTTGCACATTAGGATGTTTAGGCGTGCAGTCAACGGGGGCTCCCCAGAATCTGAGTAAACACTCAAGACCGGAGAAGTCCTGAAAGCTCCAGTTGCCAATCGAAGCCCCGCATTGTGAACCGTGTTCAAAGGTCTCAAATAGCTTTCAAGGGCAGAGGAGTAGACAAAACATCCATAGTCTAATTTCGAGCGCACCAATGCTCTATACAATAAAAGCATCGTGGAGCGATCGGCACCCCACGAGTAATTACATAGATATCGCAGGATATTTAAAACTTTCAAACATTTGTTTTTTAAAAACTCAATGTGCTCACGCCAATTAAGGCGGCGGTCAAAAATCAAACCCAGAAAGCGGGCTGAATCCGTATAAGGTAGCATTCGGCCGCTCAGGCGAAGTTCTGGTGGAGGAACTTGTGCCCGCTTACGATGGAAGTGGACACATTTCGTTTTTTCAGCGGAAAAACGAAATCCACTTCGATTCGACCATTCCCCAAGTCTGTTAAGGGTCAGCTGGCTGACCCGTGCGGCACTGGCAATTGTGGACGATCGACAGAAAATGGCCAAGTCGTCCACGAATAAGGAGCCCATCACTGGTGTTCTGACGCATTCTGTAACGTCATTTATCGCAATGGCGAAGAGTGTGACGCTGAGTACAGAGCCTTGTGGTACCCCATTATGTTGTGTAAAAGGTCCGGATAAATGATTACCTATTCTTACTTTAAAAACACGGTCTGCTAAAAAATGTTTGATAAAAATTGGGAGATTTCCTCTTAGGCCCCACTCGTGTAACGTATTCAGAATCTTCTGGCGCCAGACTCGGTCATACGCCTTCTCCAGATCGAAGAACACGGCTATGACATACTGGCCCAGAAGGAAAGCCTCTTGGATAAAATTTTCGGTTCTCACGAGGTGGTCTGTGGTGGATCTACCTCGCCTGAAACCACACTGGATATTGGAAAGAAGGTTCCGACGCTCCAACCACCAAACGAGCCGACGGTTCACCATTCTTTCCATGGTCTTGCATAGACAACTGGTCAAGGATATTGGCCTATAATTATTTGGGTCTGTTTTATCCTTTCCTTGTTTGGGGATAGGGACAACTACGGATTCCCGCCACGCTGTAGGGAAGCTTCCCTCAACCCAAATTTGATTGAGGGTATGGAGAATATCCATCAACGCGTTCTCCGGTATATTCCGAAGAAATATGTTTAGGACACCGTCCACTCCTGGCGCGGTGTCTTTGGAATCCGCTATGGCGGACTTCAGTTCCCATAAGGAAAAAAGATCATTGTATCCGGCTGCTGCGTGCGATTCGGTGAAGTTCAAGTGTGGGGAGCGTTCCCTAATAGACAGGAAGGTTGCTGAGTAGTTCTCGTCGCTGCTGGTCTTGGCAAACGCTTCCCCGAGAACGTCGCATATCTCTTTCGGTGTGTGAAATGTCACACCTTGAAATACAAGGCACGAAACGCCGTGAACATGCCGTGCTCCCGATATAGCCCTCACCTTGTTCCAGACCTGATTTAGTGGTGTCCTGTTGTTGATGGAGGATACATAATTTATCCAGGAGGCCTTCTTTGACTCCTTTATAATTAGTCGGGCCTTTGCTCTGAGTCGTCGAAAGGAGGCAAGATTAGAGACAGTTGGAAACTTATTAAAAATACGGAGGGCACGTTTCCGTTTCTTAATAGCTTCGGCGCATTCCTCATTCCACCATGGTACCGCTGGTCGACGGATTGCGCCCTTAGATAAGGGGACACTAAGTTTCGCTGCGTCCACTATGCTAGCGGTTAGCACCTCAACGTTCTTTGTTCCGCCCCGAAGAGCATCGTACGTGAAATTAAAAGAATTTTTAAAAACAGACCAGTCGGCTTTGTGGACAATCCAGTTGCCCTCGCGGATAAAAATCGTATTGTTAATCTCGTCAGATTTGATTAAAATCGGGAAGTGGTCACTACCAAAGAGATCCGTATGGACAGACAGGTTCAGTCTTGTAAAAATGCTGCTCGTGCATAAGCACAAATCAATGGAGGAATATTCTCCGTTAAAGGAGTTAAAGCGTGTCCTCTCGCCATTGTTCAATAAAAAGAGGTTAAAATCTCGGAAAAAGCTGCTTAAAATCCGCCCCCTTCTGTTGCGTTGGGCAGAAGGGCCGCCCCACAGAGGATCATGAGCGTTAAAGTCGCCCAATAAAATATGGGGTCGCGGCAATTGACGTATGAGGGCTTGAAGGTTATTGTCATTTACCGGAGCATCTTCCGGGAGGTACACGTTGCACAGCGTTACCTCCATGGATGCATGGACGGTGACGGCCACAGCCTGGAATGGGGTGGTTAGCCGCACACGGGAGGTGTGTAGGGTATCCCGGACCGCTATTGCTACACCACCTTGGGCTCTTCGCCCACCAATAAAAGGTACTTACTTAAAAAAAAAGCATACAAGGAATACTAGACATACCTATTGTGATATTTGTCTCTTCTTCCCCATACCTACTTGAAGTCAATGATATTTTCCTTTGACCTGTGATATATAATTTGTTTTATGGAAAGTGTATTTTCATACTGGCTATTTTCTTTCATTCCCAGAAAACCTGGGATGCTCCTGGAGCCACGAAGACACCCTGCTTCTCCTTGAAGTTTATAGGGAGAAGGAGGGTGCCTTCCGTAGCAAGCGTCATGATAAGGTGTGGGAGGAAATAGGAGAAGCTATTTCCTCAAAAGCAGGACTAGCGGCCACTGGTCGCCAATGCCAGGCAAAGATCAGTGGCCTCAAGCGCACATACAAGGAGGTGAGGACGAGGAAAGCGAAGCCTGGCAATGGATCGTGCTATTGGCGATACTTAGAGGTGAGCTCACGTTGTGACTTTATTTTTGTTGTAATGATTGTGTAAGACTTCATCATTAACTGCTTCTGAACCTTCACAGGTAATGGATAGCATCTTCGGAGAGAAGGCATGGGTGGATGCTCCTGCCACTGCAGGAAGTGAGGGTCCACCACCTCCTAAAAATTTGACGACGAGTCCTGGTAACTTCATTCTTTTTACATAGCTCATCAAGTCTTCTATAAATTAGCATGTATTGTTATAATGCTCAAGTCAAGCAATATAAGTTCCATTCGTAATTATTGTCCAACTGCCAAACAATGAATAAAAGCACAAATATTTGAGTCCTTAGTCATTGATAATGTAACGTCTTCTTTAAGTATAAGACCTGAATAACATGGATTAACGAAAGGCAGATCAACTACTAATCTTCTGACTTTCCATCACCAAGTAATTAAAGAAATGGAGCTTACATCATAGTATCTATAACAAACAAATTCCTAGATTTTCTATTTGTAAGCAAATGTTTAATATTTAATGGCTATTTGCATATGATTTAGTTTGTACTGAAATTATTTTATCATTTTAATTATTAATTAGTTATTTTGCTTTACTTAATGGTACAACAAATGTGTTCCTGTTATAACAGCTTTGCCATGCTGTTCTCGGTGTGCCAAGCATATTTCAAGACATCAAATCAAAAGTGGTTGTTGTAGATTGTCAAGTTTATTGGGAATCTTTTCGTGGGTGAGATTTGAGCCTTAATTCCACATTTTTGTATTTGACCTGTTCAGGGACCAGCAAGAAGAGGAAGGTGGAGGGGGTGTTGGAGGAGCTGCTGGGGGAGTGGCGGAACGTGAGGGTGGAGTTGAAGGAGAGGGAAGAAAAGAGGGATAAGGAGAGGGAAGAAAAGAGGGATAAGGAGAGGGAAGAAAAGAGGGATGAGGAGAGGAGGAAGCGACGAGAGGAGAAGGAGAAGAAGCGGAAGGAGAAGAAGCGGAAGGAGAAGAAGCGGAAGGAGAAGAAGCGGAAGGAGAAGAAGCGGGAGGAGAAGAAGCTGGAGGAGCAGAAGAGGTTGGAGCTGAAGGAGAAGAAGTTAGAGTTGATGTCAAGAAAACTTTTAATTGAGGAGCAGAAGCTAGCAATGAAGGCAAAGAAAATTGCCATGGAGGAGAGGAAAATTGTTAAATAAATGTTAGAAAAGTTTACCTGGCTCTGTTTTCATTGCATGTTTCCTGGGGTATTTACTTTTTGAGTTCCTATTATCACAGGCTACCTTAGTCTGTGTGAAAACAATTAATAGTTATAGTATCACTTGAAGTTCAATACGTCAGTGCAATCTATTCGTTGTGGGTACCGCTAACATTTTAACTTATTTTTAACCTCCATGCAAGTTCACCATGAACTTTTTTCCATGTGTTTTCGGCCTTCATTCCATCTCCACGCCACAGTGTCATCGTCCTGTATTTATGTTTCTATCCCTTTGTTTCAATTTCTATTATATATTATTATGAATGTATATTCGCCTGTGGCGACCTGCGTGGATGTGAATTTGAAATATATATCGTTGATCGCAATAGCGAACAGCGTCACGCTCAAAACGGAGCCTTGGGGAACTCCGTTGTCAAGAGGGTAAAAATTTGATAATAACTGTCCCGTCCTTACTTTAAAAACACGGTTGGTTAAAAAATTTTGTATAAAAATGGGCAAACAGCCTCTAAAACCCCACTCGCGTAACACGCGTAGAATCTTACGTCGCCAGACCCGGTCGTAAGCCTTCTCTAAGTCGAAGAATACACAGACTACGTGTAGGCGGAGAAGGAAGGCTTCTTGGATGAAATTTTCAATTCAAACCAAGTGGTCCATGGTGGAACGGTTCCGCCTGAATCCGCAGTGTATCTTAGAGAGAAGTTTTCGACGTTCCAGCCACCAAATGAGACGTCGATTTACCATTCGCTCCATTAACTTGCACAGGCAGCTGGTGAGAGAAATCGGCCGGTAAGAATTCGGATCAGCTCGGTCTTTTCCATGTTTTGGGATAGGAACAATGACGGACTCCCGCAAGGACGGAGGAAAATCACCATTGGCCCAGAGCTGATTAAAAGTTTCAAGGACTTCCAGCAACGCCGATTCCGATAGATTTCGGAGGAAGGCATTGTGGATCTCGACGGGTCCTGGGGACGTGTCGTGGGAGTCATGGATGGCAGATTTCAGCTCCCAAATGGTAAATGGAATATTGTAGTCTGCCGTTGTTTTAGGCTCCTTAAAGGATATAGGGACGTTCTCGAGCCGTTTCTTGAGGATCGCAAAAGAAGGTTCAAAGCATTCGTCGCTGCTCACTTTGGCGAGTAATTGGGCGAATACGTTCCCTATCGCAGCTGGAGAAGTGATAACCTTTCCTTCGACTTCTAGGAAGGATATACCTAGATGCTGGCTGCTACCAAATATGCTCCTCACCAGACGCCATACCTGTGCAAGTGGAGTCCTGTGGTTGACACCGGAGACAAAATTCATCCAAGAAGTCCTCTTTGCGTCCTTTATTACCTGACACGCTTTCGCTCTCAGTCGCCGAAAAGCGGAGAGATTATTTGCTGTAGGATACTTGTTGAAAATTCGGAGAGCTTTCTTACGTTTTTTAATGGTTTCTGCGCAGGTTTCATTCCACCATGGCACCGCATTTCTTGGAAGGATGCTTCGAGATCGTGGTATGCTAATTTCGGCGGCTGGAATAATGCTGGACGTCAAAAGATTTACGTTTGTTACACAGTCGTTTTTATCCCACACGAAGTTAAAAGTTGAGTTAAAACGATGCCAATCAGCTTTCCGGACAGTCTAACGGCCTGGTCTACTAAATCGGGGTCAAAATATTGCTTCCTTTTGATTAAAAGGGGAAAGTGATCGCTCCCACTAAGATCCTTATGCACAGAGAGTTTGAGTTTATTGACCAAAACCAGTCGATAAAACACACAAGGCAATGGATGAGAAATCGCCGCTATAAGAGTTAAAACGGGTTTTCTCGCCATTGAGTAAAAATAGGTTAAAGTCACTAATAAAACTTGATAAAATACGTCCCCTGCGGTCACTGTCCCGGGATGCTTCACCATAGACGATCGTGAGCATTAAAATCTCCGAATATGATAAAAGGCTGAGGTAGCTGGTGAACAAGGGATTCTAGATTAAAACGGGTGACGGGTGCACCCTCCGGCAGGTAAACGTTGCACACCGTTATCGCCTCGGGAGCGTGCACCGTCACCGCTACCGCTTGGAAAGGTGTGTTAAGATTTATTCTGGAGGTGTAAATTCCCTCCCGAACAAAAACCGCCACTCCACTATGGGCTCGTTGGCCGCTGGTATCGTCCAGTCTAAAAGCGTTAAAATGTTTTAAATATCCCTTGTCCGTGTCCTTAAAACGTGTTTCCTGCAAACATATACAGGACGGGTTAAAATCTCTGATAAAAATGTCTAGCTCCTCCTTATGCCGATAAAAACCATTACAGTTCCACTGTATGATAAAAGCCATTAAAAATTGATAAAAATAAATTAAATACATAGATAAATTAATTTAAAATTGCCAGAGGGAGAGTCAACGCTTAATGCGTCTTCTCTCCTTAGCCGTCGCCCGGATGATTTCTGACTCAGAAATATATTCATCTTCTTCCATAGACTGGTTGGCTACGCGTAGGCGAACCAGATGGACCCGGGGACTGAGATTTTCCACGCCTGCTTTGCGTGGCCACGGTGGGTGTTGTGTTTGCGTTCTTCTTTGAAGAGCCCTGACTAGCATCCTTTTTTCCGGCGGTTTGCCCTTCTTAGTTGCCGGCTTGGTAGCCTTATTTTCCTCTTGCGTGTCTGTATTATTATTAGTAGTAGTAGTAGTAGTATTTGGATTTAGGGTGCGTCGACGGCAAGGTCATTTTGCACCACTACTGTGCTAGTAGTAGTAGTAGTATTTGGATTTAGGGTGCGTCGACGGCAAGGTCATTTTGCACCACTACAGTGCTATTTAATTACAAAAGTTATGTATAAAGTAATCTACTGCATCTGATGTCTTCGTTGAAAGTGTACATAATTAGATTTTATTAAAAATGTTTATTTCTCTGAGAAACCGAAATGTACAGATTAAGTTGGTAGGGTGGTCTCCTAAAAGGGTTTTTAGGTCTCCCCCTAGATTATTTCGTCTTCGCGCTTCGCGGTACTTAACACAATCTAGCATGATGTGTCTAATACTTAATGGACATTTACAATCCCCACATTGGGGAGGTTCCTTCTCTTCAGTAAAGAGATACGCATGGGTCAGGGGGCTGTGCCCTATCCTCAATCGTGTAAGTACTACTTCCTCTCTCCGATTACTACGAGCTGAGGAGGGCCACGCTGCTACCATGTCCTTGATGCCACGGAGCTTGTTATTATTTAGAATCCTCCATGACTCCCTCCATTTTCCAAATACCACGTTTCTTAGAGATGCTCGTAAGTCCTCGTGGGGAACCAGCGTTGAGACAAGAACTTCGTTATTCAGAGCTTCCTTGGCCATAGCGTCTGCTATCTCATTCCCGGCTATCCCCTCATGTCCCGGTACCCACAGAAAATGGATATTCAAACCCTTTCTCGAAAGGGTCAGCAGGAGAGAGTGTATTTCTTGCACGATCGGGTGCACGGGTGAGAAGCCAGAGATGGCTTGTAGCGAGCTCCTGGAGTCAGTGCATATGACAAAGGAGCCGCCGTGGTCACCTAGGGCTTCTAGAGCTGTCCTTATGGCATAAAGCTCCGCCGTGTACACACTGCACATCGGGTGAAGCTTTGCTCTGATGTTCCCGTGGATAGGGGAGAACACTGCACATGCACAAGCAGAGTTATCTTTCGAACCGTCAGTGTAAACGGGGGTAAGGTTGGGGTGATTCCATCGGAACATGGCAAACGAACGCTGGTACTCCGAGGGAGTTGTGGAAGACTTCGGTCGAGATCGTGAAAGAATATTCACCACCGGAGTGGGAGTGATCCAAGGGGGGTGTTCCGAGAATGAAACAGGATACACTTCAGGTAGCGTGAATTCGCATCCGCGAATAAAATCGTTAAAACGAACGCTTACTGGTCTGGTTGCTTTAGTCCTTCGGTTAAAAACATTAATAAAACGGGGTTTAAAAAGTAAACTATAACATGGGTGACTCGTCATTGCTAACATTTTGGAAACGTAGCTACAAAGAAGCCAGGTCCTTCGGTAGCATAGAGGAGGCTCGCCTGCGTCGGTATATATACTGGGAATCGGGCTGGTCCTAAACGCCCCAGTGCATAGTCGCAGACCTGCGTTGTGCACTGAATTAAGTGCTTTCAAATACGTCTCGCGAGCGGACGCATACACGAATGAGCCGTAGTCTAATTTCGACCGCACCAGTGTGCGGTAAAGTAAAATTAAGGTGGTGCTGTCTGCTCCCCAAGATGCGTGGCTTAAAAACTTTAAAATGTTCAAAGACTTCAAACAGTTTACCTTGACAGAATTAATGTGCTCCTTCCAGTTGAGTTTGTGGTCGAGGGTCATCCCCAGAAAACGGACTGATTCCACAAATGGGAGGTTTCTACCACCTAGGTGTAACGTGGGATTTACATGCACGCCCCGAGTGCGAGAAAAGTGAACGCACTTTGTTTTCTCCAAAGAGAAAAGGAAGCCGTTATTTTGGGTCCATTTGTGAAGTTTATTAATGGTGAGTTGCGCCATCCGCGATGCATTCACGACCCTAGATGATCTGCAGAAAATCGCGAGATCATCCACAAACAGTGACCCTAACACTGGCTCCTTGATGCAGTGAGCTATGTCGTTGATCGCAATAGCGAACAACGTCACGCTCAGAACGGAGCCTTGGGGAACTCCGTTGTCAAGAGGGTAAAAATTTGACAACAACTGTCCCGTCCTTACTTTAAAAACACGGTTGGTTAAAAATTTTTGTATAAAAATGGGCAAACAGCCTCTAAAACCCCACTCGCGTAATACGCGTAGAATCTTACGTCGCCAGACCCGGTCGTAAGCCTTCTCTAAGTCGAAAAATACACCGACTACGTGTTGGCGGAGAAGGAAGGCTTCTTGGATGAAATTTTCAATTCTAACCAAGTGGTCCATTGTGGAACGGTTCCGTCTGAATCCGCATTGTATCCTAGAGAGGAGTTTTCGAAGCTCCAGCCACCAAATGAGACGTCGAGTTACCATTCGCTCCATTAACTTGCACAGGCAGCTGGTGAGAGAAATCGGCCGGTAAGAATTCGGATCAGCTCGGTCTTTTCCATGTTTTGGGATGGGAACAATGACGGACTCCCGCCAGGACGGAGGAAAATCCCCATTGGCCCAGAGCTGATTAAAAGTTTCAAGGATTTCTAGCAACGCCGATTCCGATAGATTTCGGAGGAAGGCATTGTGGATCTCGTCGGGTCCTGGGGACGTGTCGTGGGAGTCTTGGATGGCAGATTTCAGCTCCCAAATGGTAAATGGCATATTGTAGTCTGCCGTTGTTTTAGGCTCCATAAAGGATATAGGGACGTTCTCGAGCCTTTTCTTGAGGATCGCAAAAGAAGGTTCATAGCATTCGTCGCTGCTCACTTTGGCGAGTAATTGGGCGAATACGTTCCCTATCGCAGCTGGAGAAGTGATAACCTTTCCTTCGACTTCTAGGAAGGATATACCTAGATGCTGGCTGCTACCCGAAATGCTCCTCACCTTACGCCATACCTGTGCAAGTGGAGTCCTGTGGTTGATGGAGGATACATAATTTATCCAGGAGGCCTTCTTTGACTCCTTTATAATTAGTCGGGCCTTTGCTCTGAGTCGTCGAAAGGAGGCAAGATTAGAGACAGTTGGAAACTTATTAAAAATACGGAGGGCACGTTTCCGTTTCTTAATAGCTTCGGCGCATTCCTCATTCCACCATGGTACCGCTGGTCGACGGATTGCGCCCTTAGATAAGGGGACACTACGTTTCGCTGCGTCCACTATGCTAGCGGTTAGCACCTCAACGTTCTTTGTTCCGCCCCGAAGAGCATCGTACGTGAAATTAAAAGAATTTCTAAAAATAGACCAGTCGGCTTTGTGGACAATCCAGTTGCCCTTGCGGATAAAATTCGTATTGTTAATCTCGTCAGATTTAATTAAAATCGGGAAGTGGTCACTACCACAGAGATCCGTATGGACAGACAGTTTCAGTCTTGTAAAAATGCTGCTCGTGCATAAGCACAAATCAATGGAGGAATATTCTCCGTTAAAGGAGTTAAAGCGTGTCCTCTCGCCATTGTTCAATAAAAAGAGGTTAAAATCTCGGAAAAAGCTGCTTAAAATCCGTCCCCTTCTGTTGCGTTGGGCAGAATGGCCGCCCCACAGAGGATCATGAGCGTTAAAGTCGCCCAATAAAATATAGGGTCGCGGCAATTGACGTATGAGGGCTTGAAGGTTATTGTCATTTACCGGAGCATCTTCCGGGAGGTACACGTTGCACAGCGTTACCTCCATGGGTGCATGGACGGTGACGGCCACAGCCTGGAATGGGGTGGTTAGCCGCACACGGAAGGTGTGTAGGGTATCCCGGACCGCTTTTGCTACACCACCTTGGGCTCGTCGCCCACTCAAGTCATCCAACCTAGTCACACTATATCCCTTTAAAATTCCCTGGTCTGTCGATTTAAAATGCGTTTCTTGTAGACATATACATAAAGGGTTAAAATCATTTATTAAAACAGCCAGCTCCTCCTTATGCCGATAACATCCATTACAATTCCATTGTAATATAAAAGCCATAAAAAGGTTTAAAAAAGGTGAAAGATAAAAACAGAAAAAAAAGATGTAAATATTTAAACTTGGAGCAGCATTAGCCCGGAAATCTGTGGAATCATCGCTTCAAGCGACTTTTCCTTCCCTTATTCCTGACTTTTACGATCTCTGTGTCCGAAATACAGAGGTCTTCGTCTATGTCCTCCTGCATCGGTTCCATACCTTTGCCGGAGGGACCAGGAGAGGGAGTTTTCTCTCGCTGGTCAGGTTTTCTGGTTGTTTTCTTTGCTGTATTTTTGGGAGACACTACGGAAGTGTTAGGGGTGTTTTTTTTATTGTTGCTGTTACTCGCATTCGTTTTTTTTTTAATACATCTATCTGCTTTTCAGGTTCCGTCTGTGTAGAAATGGTGCACTTCTTAACTGGAGCGGAGGCGATTGCGGCAAAGGAACGCGAGAAAGAGGGGGCACTAAGGGCTTTGAACTTTTTCCTTGCCTCTAGGTAAGATATTTTATCCACAGTTTCAATTTCCATAATCTTCCGTTCCTCTTTCATTTTCGGGCAATCGCGAGAATAAGCCGCGTGCGTACCCTCGCAATTCACGCAGCAGGCCGCTTCAGCACATTTGTCCCCATCGTACTTGTCCTTGCCGCAACGCGGGCACTTGTCCTTGCCCTCACATCGCGTTGCGATGTGGCCGAATTTTTGGCACTGGAAACAGCGCATCGGGGCTGGTATGAATGGTCGCACGGGAACTGATTCATACCCTATGAACACTTTGTCAGGGAGCCGGTCACACGTAAATGTAAGCACTACAGAGGTGGTGTTTACTATTTCTCCATTCCGTTTCGTTGTCATCCGACGAGCGTCGCACACTCCCTGGGATGCCATCTCTTGTTTGATTTCGTCAGCGTCCACATATAGTAGGTCGAAATGGCTTATAACTCCCCGACAAGTGTTCAGGGTTCGGTGAACCTCCACTGTCACTGGGATGTCGTGCATCAGTTTCATGTTGAGAACCTTCTCACTTTGCGCCTGGTTTGCCGTTTCGATCAAAAGGGATCCATCCCGTAACTTTTTGGCCGATTTTATATCACCTGGGACCGTAGCAGAGAGGACTTTACGAATTAAGAAAGGGGACACTTTTTTTAGTGTTTCCCCTTCCTTCTGACATTTCATTATAAGAAATTTATTATTTTCATTTCTCCCCCATTCGTTTCCGGACGGGATCTTTTTGTTGGAGGTAAGAAGTTATTATCCATACGCTCGTACAAAATTCGTCCCCTGGGCTCCCCACCCACCACGGAGCCACACATTCGGGACGCCACACCGAGATCCGGTGTGGTCGCCAGGGCTACCCAAGGGATATAGGAACCTTCGATAGGAGGCCTCTTTCGGGTTAGAACCTCCAGCGCGGGGGCCCTCCGAACCCACACGCCTTCGGCCGCCCTACGGAGACCCCCATATCTCCAGCACTAACCCGTCCTGGCGTACGCTCGGAAGGAGCCGCCAAGCTCCCCAGCCGCCAGGAGCCGATTGACCGAGCTGGGCTCTTCTCGGCCGCCCGTTTTTCGGGGAATCCAGGGCCGAAGTGGGGTATTGAATTCCGGACCATACCGGGTTTCCGACGCCCAGCTGGGTGCCGGAGAACTCACCCACCAGGATCCCCTTCTCCCCCTTGTACGGGTCTCCACGCACGGCAAACACGTGGGTGATTCTGGACGCCAGATGTTACGGCTACTCAGAACAGCAGTCACATGCTGTCTGGACACTATCCGAGCGAACGACGGGGTTTTTTAACGAGCTTGTCTCCTCGGTGGGCTCGGGTCCGTGGGGGCGCGGCTCCCCAAAGGAAGAGATTACTCTCTTCCCCCCGTGCGGGGGTCTGTATTATTATTTTTCTCACTATCTACTACGGCAGCATACGAACGGGAGAACGTAGGCACGATGAGTGTTCTATATTTTTTCCGGCCTTCATTATATGGCAGCTTTTCCACTGTTTTTATCTCCTTTATTTTTTTCTCTTCTCTCATCTTGGGGCAATCTCGAGAGTAAACCGGATGTGATCCCTCGCAATTCACACAGGTTGGTTCAGAGTTGCACGCGTCACCTTCGTGTTTCTCTTTGCCACAGCGCGGGCAGGTGGCCTTGCCCTCACATCTAGTAGCGATGTGGCCGAAACGCTGGCATTGGAAACACCGCATGGGGCTAGGAATGAATGGCCTTACGGAAACAGATTCGTATCCCACATAGACCTTATCAGGAAGTTTGTCACGACAGAAAGCGAGGATGACGGACGTGCTGTTGATCAGCTCACCGTTCCTCTTTGTCTTAAGACGGCGGCAGTCTATTACACCCTGAGACGCGATCTCACTCTTTATCTCATCTTCAGAGACGTAGAGCAGGTCCTAATGCGAAATGACTCCCCGACATGTATTGAGTGTTTGGTGCACCTGGACCTTAACGGGTATTTCGTTAAATTTTGTCATTTTCAATAACTTTTCGCTTTGTTTTTCGTTGCTGGTTTTAATTAACAGTGATCCATCCCTTAATTTTTTGGCCGATTCTAAGTCACCGGGTATCGCTGCCGACAGAACTCGTCTTATTAGAAAGGGAGACACCTTTGTCAGGGTCAGAGCAGCAGTTCGTGGATCATCGAGGGAGACTTCGCCGAGAGGACCACCGAGGAGCACCTCATCGAGGGACAGCGGCAAGGAGGCGAGCGTACCGTCGACGACCCGCGTCAAGAAGAGAGGACAACACCCGCCAAGGAGGTTCCGTCCGAGGAAGCGCTTGCCGCAACCGAGGACAGCCGCCAAGGCGTGCCAAGGAGGGAGAGTCCCTCTCAGGGCTAACCCACCTACCACCAATCTCCTTTGCTTAAGGTCCTTTTAAGGGCCTACACAGTCGGTCGCCGACTAACCTTCTTCCACAGGGGACAAGAGCAAGGACCGACCGAGGAAGGAGGACAACACCGCCACCAAGGGAAACCGCCTGAGGAAGCGCTAGTCGCGACCGAAGGCTAGGAGCCAAGGACCGGACAAGGAAGGAAGACCACCAGCCTAAGGACCAGACTAGGAAGGAAGGAAGTCCACCACCTGGAGGAGGGAGGCAGTCTATTCTCCTTTGCTTAAGGTCCTTTTAAGGGCCTATACGGTCGGGCGCCGGCTAACCTTCTACCACAGGGGACAAGAGCCAGGACCGACCAAGGAAGGAGGACAACACCGCCACCAAGGGAAACCGCCTGAGGAAGCGCTAGTCGCGACCGAAGGCTAGGAGCCAAGGACCGGACCAGGAAGGAAGACCACCAACCTAAGGACCGGACTAGGAAGGAAGAAAATCCACCACCAGGAGGAAGGAGGCAGCCTATTCTCCTTTGCTACTTGGTCCTTTTTGGGGCCATTTTCTCTCCTGTCTCTTTTAGGCCAGTGCAAGGAACTTTCTGCGGGCCCTACGGGTAACCCAAAGTTTGCACCCTTGTGACTGCAGGGGCATTCCCCCGCCCGGGGGAACTAGTATCTGCCCAAGCGAAGTCTGCAAGTGGAGAGGGTTCGGTCCTCCAATCGCCGGCTGGTACACGCAAAACCTCTCATACGACCTACCCCGACGCACTCGTTGGCCATAGGGTGAGAGTCACCATTTCCTGAAGCTTGCACGCTAACGCACTCGTTAGCAGCTGACGGACCACCCCTTCACAAACATTAACGGCGCCCACGTAACGTGCGGTGGGTTCTCCAGCCGTGGGGCAGCGATCATCGTTGGGGCTATTCTGCTTGTCTGCGGGCAAGTAGTCCAATAGGTACACAGGGGTTGGGGAGGACAACACAGCGCTAGGCGGCCCTCCCCCGTCAGGGGAGGTCCTGACACCAGGGCCTTAAGCCACAAGTTCTTGGTAGCCTTTCCGAAAGAACCCGAAGAGGGCCTTTTCCGTACTTACACCTCGCTCCGAATTTTTTTCGCAAAGGCATCAGCGCCTAAGTTTTACAAGGCATCAGCGCCTAAGAATAGGGGCCTGATTTGAGAGGCATCAGCGCCTCTAAGATCTAAGCGGGACTTGGCATAAGAGCCACCCCGCCCTTGCTTCAAAGGCCAGTAACTTAGTTTTTCACAAGGCATCAGCGCCTAAGTTTTACAAGGCATCAGCGCCTAAGAATAGGGGCCTGATTTGAGAGGCACCAGCGCCTCTCAGATCTAAGCGGGACTTGGCATAAGAGCCACCCCGCTCTTGCTTCAAGGCCCCGGTCAGCCGCGTAACGGCATCGGTGCCCGTATTTTTGGTGCTTAATACGACCGTCGACGACTAGCTCGCATAACGAGAAGGCCTTCGGTTGCACTGCGTCACGGCCAACCTGTTCCAAGACTGTTCCGCATCACGGATGCCGGGCTCCGCGTCACGGAGCCTGGTAAGATCTGAGAGTCGGCACGATGGAGCGAGTAGTCTCCGGGCGACTCACCAACCGCCCCTTATCATGCCCGACCATCTATAACCTGAGGTCTCGCGGTTCCCCCAGGGCTCTGGCCTTACCACGGATCTCCGGATCCCCCCCTGCGAAGCCGGATGGAACGGGTGCCCGGATCTCTTCTCCGCCGTCTGCGGGGACAGGCCGAGTCTCCTGAATCCCCGGACTCTGCTGTGCCCTCCGCGCGGCCTAGTTCGAGGGCTAGCCCAGCTCACGCCCCTCCATCAGCGGACGAGGCAGCTACCTCCCCTGCCGCTTCTTCCTCTTTGGCTTCCTTTCCCAACAGCTCCATGAGGTCGCTCGCCTCACCCCCCCTCTTCCAACCAATCACCCCAGCGGCAACCTCTACCCCCACCATCGTGGCCACTGCGGTGGCTGCATTACCATCCCTGATGGCTCTCCAAGTGCCTACCCCTCCCTCCATCCTGAGCCAAACGTTCAGCCTCGTTACGAGGTGGCAGCCATCCGGTGCCCCAACTCGCACCATCCCACCAACTACGGCACCCACCGCCACGAGACCACCCCACACCTCCGCCACGCCCCCGACCCGCACCTTCCCAGTTCGCATCGCCCGTCTCCCAAGGTCCTGCAGTCAGCGCAGCTTCTTTCAAGCTTGGCGCCAGGCCTATCCGGACCTTGCAAATGCCCGGATCTTCGTCAACACGGAGCGGCGCACCGCAATTGTGAACGTAGATAGTAGAGGTGTGGAGACCCTGAGGCATGAATATAGACGTTTGGACTATGCCATAGGGGAGCCACTCCAATACGATCTGCCCCCTGAACGGCGCCCAGCCGCGCCATCTCCTACACCCGTGAGTGAACTCGTACATTTTGTCATTCTAGGTGTGGACTACGCCACGAGAGTGGACCACCTAGTGGAGAGACTCCTGGAGTTGGACATCCCCGTGAAGGAGGCCTGGAGGATCTACACACGGAGACGGAGGAAGACGACCGTCGTGAGGGTCATCGTCCCAGCAGCCAGTTGGAGGAAATGCGGGAGAACTCTGAGCGGCGGTTTCTCACTTGACGGCCGCCTGTATCGATGCGAGCCGGCCCGCCCGACCCGAACCAGGAAGTCCACACGCACCCAGACGCCGCAATATGGTGCCACTCGTGTCCAGGGCCGGCACCCTCCGCCTCTGGGCACACGTGAGCGCGCTGTCTCCCCGGCTCGCCCTGAGCGCCCGGCAGAGCAGCGCCATGACCAAGCCCCTGAAGTAGATTTCTTTTCTGATCTATTACAGGCACAACCAGGGTACCAGCCAGCGACGAGGAGCCAGGTGATCCGCTTCATGTCGCAGGTCATCCGGGACACCGTTCACCCCGGCGTCGCAGAGGAGGTTGCGGACGTCATCAGGGTAGCGGCAAGGACCATCTTCGGATGGAAGACCTACGCGGGAGCGACGCGCCGAGACTAGGAAACTAACATGAATCAGTCCCCAAAAGTGTCGTTCCTAAACATCAACGGAGCCGTGGCCCAAAAACGGTCACTGCTCCGGGAACATATGAGGAGCAGGAAGGTCGCCATCATGGGGCTGGTGAAGACCTTCCTCAAACCCTCCACTAAAATTAAAATCTCTGGCTTCCAGGAGTTCACCATCCCGAGGACTAAACCACGATCCGGTGGAGTCGCAATCTTGATCCGCTCTGACATCGCCAAACAACTAGACATCCCGGAGAACTGCCTGCCAGAAGGGAACGACGCAGTGATGGCGATTGCGCGACTTGGACAAAGAGACGTGCAGATCTGCGTGCTCTACTGTCGACCACGAGCGCCGCTACCGATGAAGCTCCTGGACTTCATCGCTGACAGCAAGAAACCCACAATACTCCTCGGGGATTTCAACGCACGCCATCACGCCTTCAGGGACCACGCTACTAACGCCAATGGGCGCAAACTCCTCTCTTTTCTCCTCCGCAGTCCCATGGTGCGGCTGGACATCCCTTCCCCCACTTCCATAGGGAGAGGAGCATTCAACCCTGATCATGCAATCGTCACGGGTGACCTTATGCCTCTATGCGGACAGGTCAACGTAGACGATTGCATTACATCCGACCACCTCCCGTTCTCTTTCTCTTTCAGGTGGGTGAAACAGCGAGGGAACTACGTCATCCAGAGACCAGATTGGAAGAAGGTGGACTGGGAAGCCTTCAACAGAACAGTACAGGCTAAAACAGGAGACATCGGAGAGCTACACAACGTCACGGAAGTTGATGCAGCGATAGAGACTGTGGAGAGGGCCTTCGCCGAAGCCGCCACTGCTATCCCGATGAAGACAATTGACACCGCCTGTCCGCCGCTCGCCCCACATATAGTGACTCATCAAAGAAAAGAGGGCACTCTACAGAGAATGGATCCGGTACAGAGACCCGGCGGTCAAACAAGAGTGGAACAGGCAAAACGCTGTGATACGCAGAAATGCCATCGAAGTAAAAGAAAAAGCCCGGGAAAATGCCTGTAAACACCTCGACTACCGGGACGGGGGTGCGTTCTGGAGAAAATTCAAGATGCTGACGGGACAGCTGACTCAGACGCACACCTCGTTGAAGGGTCCCGATGACAACCCGATAGCAGAGCCAGCAGAAAAGGCAGAAGAATTCCGGAGAGTACTGCAGGACGTCTACTCTCCGATGCAAGACTCCCTGTTCAATAATAAGAACATGGAAACTTGTGCCTTCCACGCCAGATGGAAGAGGGGGAGATTCCTGCCACGGGAAGAAATACCTGAGGAACAAGAAAGAACGGGCATTCTCAGAAGCATCACCGAGGAAGACATGGCATCTGCTAAACCGAGGAAAAACAAGGCACCCGGAGACGATGGTATAAAGGCCATACATCTGATGCACTCACCAGCGTGCTTACCACCTCTACGGAATATCTTCAACGCAGCGCTTGCACTAGGATACTGTCCCCAGGCTTGGAAGAAAATGACCATGGTAATGATACCCAAGCCTGGAAAGGACAATTCGAAAGCTGAAAACTACCGACCTATCAGCTTAACCAGCACCGTCGGAAAGTGGTTCGAGAGAATTATAGTGCAGCGCTTGACCAAACTACTGGAAGAAAACGGAGCCCTACCACAACTACAGTATGGATTCAGACCACACCGGTGCACCACGGATCCCCTCACTCTCCTAACCAGCACGGCAGCAGAAGGGATCAACAGGAACAGATACACAGCGGCACTGTTCCTGGACATAGAAAGGGCATTCGACAGCGTGTGGCACGACGGGCTTATGTACAAGCTAGAGAAGCTGCCCGGGATGGAACAGGACCTCCTGCGGCTTATAAACTGTTTCATCAGAAACAGAAGCGCGAGGGTTAGAGTCGGACCCCAGCTCTCCTCCGCTTTCCCCCTACAAGCCGGTGTCCCTCAGGGCACCGTGCTGTCCCCCCTACTCTTCTCGCTGTACTGCCACGACATACCCACGGACAGGAAACAAAGAAAACCCGTGGAAGTAATCCAATACGCCGACGACACAGCCCTATGGATTACACAGCCCTCACACCGCGGACGGCAGAGAACTACTTACAGAACATGCTGTCGCGCCTTGAGAAGTGGTTCAAGGACTGGAGAGTGAGGCAAAACCCAAAGAAGACGCAGCTGATCATCATCAAACCTCTTGGGAAGAAGCACCATCAACAACACCAAGTGACGCTATGGAACCAAAGGATCCACCAGTCCACCACAGCAACCTACCTGGGAGTGCTAATCGATCAAAACCTCACTTTCAGGAAGCATGTCGGAAACATCATGGCGAGGTGCAACAGAAGGAGTAATCGCATACGCGCGGTTCGAGCAAGGGGACGCGGGGTATCAGAGAGGTGCGGCCTGCTCCTGTACAAGTCTTCAATTAGACCAGTTATGGGGTACGCCGCACTTGCTGTACTCCCGTACAACGATTCCCTACAGAGATACGCCTCGTTTGAAAGGCGTGTCCTACGGCAGACCTTCTTGTTGCACCCACGCACCAACAGGAAGCAAGTCTATAACATAACTAATATCGAGCCTCTCCTCCACAGATTATGCCGGCTACGGAGCAACGCCGCAGGGAGGATTGCAGAGCACAACCCACGACTATTCGAAGACATCATGCTTCCTGGGAACGGAGTCGTCACCAGGTCCATCAAGCAGAAGCTATACTCCGCTCCGAGATTCATCAGCGACCACCTGCACCTATTCCTGCCCGACGTCAAACTGCCTCCGTCGTCATCCATTTCACCAGTGATTCCCGCCCCCGCGACGATGACCATCATACCAGGGCTCCCTCTGCGACCCAAGAAACGGAGGCAAAAGAAGCGGAAGACCAAACCACCCAGCCCCCACCCCAGCGAGGACGACACCGTCCCACAGCCCCCACTCCCCCCGTGATCCCCCAGTGATACCAGTGCGACCAAACCAGTGACAGAGTAGAGACTATCTACC
Organism: Ischnura elegans; assembly: GCF_921293095.1. Taxonomy (NCBI): domain Eukaryota; kingdom Metazoa; phylum Arthropoda; class Insecta; order Odonata; family Coenagrionidae; genus Ischnura; species Ischnura elegans. Next base: position 79,442,174 of record NC_060252.1, on the reverse strand, counting down.
TCTCTATTTATTTATTTATTATTTATTACTATTTATTTGGACATCCAGTGAAATCAGATGAAAGACTATTTTGTTATACATGTATATATTCTATTATTGTTATCATATTGGCGTATTTTATCCTTGGCACGTTAATGATTCATAGTTTATTGTACCGTGGTGGCCTGACGGCGGTTTTACGGGTTTCCCGCCGTCCTTAGGGCAAATGCCGGGCCGATACCACTCCCGTACCAGTGTTCAACCCCAGTAGTGCTGAAGAGGCGTGAGCCTAAACAGCTCCACGAGATATTGTTGTATATATTGTTACTGTTATTGTTATTGTTCATATTTTATGTATGTTGTCTCGTGGAATAAACTTTGTTGAACTGAACTTGTCAGGGTCTCACCATCATTAGCACATCTCATAACAAGGAATTTCCGACAAGCGGTAGACTTACTTTCTCCCCCACCCACTTCCGGACGGGATCTTTTCGTTGGAGGAAGAAAGTTGTTATCCATGGACTCAAAACAGAAATTCATCCCCTGGGCTCCCCACCCACCACGGAGCCACACATTCGGGACGCCACACCGAGATCCAGTGTGGTCGCCAGGGCTACCCGAGGGATATAGGAACCTTCGATAGAGGGTCTCTTTGGGTTAGAACCTCCAGCGCGGGGGCCCTCCGAACCCACACGCCTTCGGCCGCCCTACGGAGACCCCCATATCTCCAGCACTAACCCGTCCTGGCGTACGCTCGGAAGGAGCCGCCAAGCTCCCCAGCCGCCAGGAGCCGATTGACCGAGCTGGGCTCTTCTCGGCCGCCCGTTTTGCGGGGAATCCAGGGCCGAAGTGGGGTATTGAACTCCGGCACATACCGGGTTTCCGACGCCCAGCTGGGTGCCGGAGAACTCACCCACCAGGATCTCTTTCTCCCCCATGTACGGGTCTCCACGCACGGCAAACACGTGGGTGATTCTGGACGCCAGATGTTACGGCTACTCAGAACAGCAGAGTCACATGCAGTCTGGACACTCTCCGAGCGAGCGATGGGGTTTTTTAACGAGCTTGTCTCCTCGGTGGGCTCGGGTCCGTGGGGGCGCGGCTCCCCAAAGGAAGAGATTACTCTCTTCCCCCCGTGCGGGGTCACAGCCATTTGTCACACTTCTGATGTGAGTACTGTGACGGTCGCGGCCGTCCCAACCCTGGCCTTCACCCCCTCGTTTACCATCCTCACCCGTTTCCTATCTTCTCCCCCCTTTCTTTTACCCAAGTATGCAAGGTGGAGTGAATGTGAGTGAGTCGGTGTGAGTGAAGGTCAGCTATGACGAATGCCCAAGGTATCCCCCTATTTTCATTCTTTTTTGTGTGTGCGTGTGCGTCGGAACCCCCTCTTTTCCCTCGGAGATTTATATAAGCCGAATGCACCGCAAGAAAAGGAGAGAATTCTTAATAGTGCTACTGACTGTGCGATATCCAGAAAGTGGTTGCACCAAGAGAAAAGTGAAATTACGAGGCAGAAGACATAAGGCAGCGAGCGGCGTACGACGGGAAACCAAGTCGGACGATCAACTCCAGAATCCAACGGTGGTCGCCATGGAGGTTCCAGGGGCAGCCAGGCCGCGCAAATTGCTGTCTCCGAGAAAATAGGAGACCGCACAAAGATAGACGAGCCTGCGTCCAGCCCGAACCACGGCACCAAGGAATGGAGTCATCCGGTGGTCATCCAGGCCACGTTAAGTTATATTGCCCCGACCCCAGTGATACCACCCCTGTGTCCGAGTACTTGTCCCCGTATGCAGCAATGCGCCACTGTTAAGGCACCTTGTGCAATTCATCGACGCCTGTGATTTTTCTCACTATGCTCAGACTTAGTCAGCAATGGAACTTAAATGTGTAATTGGGACAGACTTATTACTTCCCAGATACAATAACTGTAACGAAGTCTAATAATTGAAATAAGTTCGCTAAACGGCATACATTTATGCTTTTGTTAGATATATTTTTTTAATTGTTTCATGGTAATTTCAAATGCCCATTGCATAAATCATTTATTATTTCATCCATTCATCACCAACCCAATCATTTTCACTCATCAGGTTAAAAATTTCATGTAAGATGTTTCTTATTTCTGAATATATTTGTGCAAATGCTGAATGAAAAGGTCCTTGCATTTCTTTAGGTATTCCTACGAAATCAATTTATCTACCTTCACCTGCCGCCGAGTCGTCAAGCGCCTTACTACAATTTTGATCTCTTCACCACGAAACAAGCTGCGAACGGGAATCCCCCGCATTTATTGTAATGCTAAATTAAATCTTTCGATAAATCGTCCTGACTGGCAACTTAAGGAGATTTATCATTTATGGGTGGTATTCGCGGTTTTCATCCGGGCAACCGACGTTGAACCATTACAGTACCAATACCACCTACATACGCTACAAAAGGGTGAGCCAGATGATGGAAAGAGTGACCCAGAATACATGTACCAGGAACTGCTAAAAACTTATAACGACATAAACATTCGAATAAAAGATCTATCCTCGCTAGCAATGTATATTGTAATTGCCCACCGGATTAACTTAAATGTTGACTATGGCACCATGTAATCAAATCTCAAAGTAGCTAATGTCAGACCAATATATAACGAAGGGAAAAAGAGTGATACCAATGGTTATCGTCCCATATCTATTCTTCCATCTTTAGATTTTTTACATCTTTGGCTCCTGACAAAATCCCATTTTTTCAAGTGAAAAGTTAATTTACTGTGGTTTTAGTTCACTCAACGTGCTCTGGAATGAGTGAAATCCATTTAAAAGCCTTGAATGAGGCCAATTTTTTGTTTTGGAAGTGTTTTCACTGCCGCGTAAACAAGTTCTCTATCGCCAATATGGCTGACGATATTGAATATCTGAAAGCTGAGAATGTTAAAATTTGGGAGAATTTCGCTGTGAACAACATTAAGTCGAAGAAAAGTGTTTCATTTGCGGGAGTTACTTCTGATAACGCTATTAGTGATACCGGTAAACCTGTAATAAGTTCTCTTGCGTACACGAATGGTGCTAACATTTAACAAGGGTTAGGATTAAAAGTAAGACTGTGAACAAGATACTGTAAGGAATTACACCCCCCTCCATCATGCCAAAACCTAGACCAATGGGTGACCGTTCCCACTGGAAGGCAAAGGAGTGGCGGGGGTTTTTACTGTACTATGGCTTACCATGTTTAAAAGATGTCCTCCCGGAACTGTATTTTCACCATTTTAGAACATTGGTGGCATCTATTTATACTTTATTCAAAGGGTCCATCAGTCATGAGGAGGCAGAGGAAGCTGATTTCGTTTTAAAAAGATTTGTGGATGACTATCAAATGCTATATGGTTCAGAAAACATGGTCTATAATGTACATTTACTCAGCCATTTGCCTACACAGGCATTAAAAATGGGTCCTCTGTGGGTATACAGTTTGTTTCCATTTGAGAGTGCCAATGGAAGACTAGTGCACATAGTGAAGGTAACTAGGAGAATAGGAAGCCAAATTGCACGCAATTATTTGATAACCTTTAGCATCAATAAATTACTCAAGAACTATGCTGCGAGGGACGCAGTGGTAGATTTTTGCAGCAAAGTGGTGGACTATGGTTACAGCAAGACATTTGAAAAATGTGGAAGTATAACATAATTGGGGAAGCCTAATTAAATTGGCTTAAAAACATAATCAGGAGGCACTGCAGGTGTACGAAATCTCCAGTTACAATGTGGCTGAAGTTTATATTAGAGTGGCTTAAGTTTATATTAGCGTGGCTATGCTAGGTATATTCAAGTAGGAATTTAAGCAGACAGAAAGTCTCAAATGACAGTCGTGTATGTTTTGTGACTGGAGAATTTGTAATTATTGATTTGATAATTTCTCTGTGTTCACTTCCAGTACAACTGGTTATTTAGTGTCTTGGCACTGTGTTGAAAATTGCCATCAATAATGATAGTAACATGCCTCCACATCTGAAACAGTGTGCAATGGATCCTTTCGGTCAGGTGAAAACCTTTCCATTTCCACTCATTAAACAGAAATGTTTCCTCATGTCAATAGACAGTAAAATTTATATTAGGTACTGAATGTTCAAACGAATTTGAAAAAAGCTGACTCGAACGAGAATTAAATGCGTGATTTAACATATGCCTCAACAAAATTTTCAGCTAAATGTCAAATGTCAGCTAAAATTAAGAAACTACAGGGTGTGTTAATAAAGTTTCAAGACTGATTTTTTTCTCGCGCAGCGGAGCGCTTCCAGACCGGTCACGTGGCCCTGGCTGGGTGGAGGGGGGTCTCAGGTAAGCGACCCATCATCGCCAATTGCCGGCGAAACGCTGGAGTGAAAGCATCACGCGCAAAGTGTTTGTTGATCACGTCGAAACATCGCGAGAGTGAAAATGCAGCGTTTGAAGGAGCAGCGTTATTCCATAAAATTCTGTGTCGAACTAGGCAAGAACGGCGTGGAAACGCTTCAGTTGCTTCAACAGTCCTACAAAGAAGACGCGATGTCACGTGCGATGGTTGCTATGTGGCATAAGCGGTTTAAAGATGGCCGCGAAGATGATGATCGTGCCAGAAGGCCTGCAACGTCGCGGAACGAAGAAAATCTAGCCAAATTGCGGGAAGTTTTGAACAGTGACCGAAGCTTGAACATTAGACTCATCGCGGATGGAATGAATTTGAACTACGGTACCGTGTTTCAAATGGTTAATGAAGATTTGATGATGAGGAAGGTCTGTGCTAAACTTGTACCGAAAGTGCTCACGGACGATCAGAAGCAGCGGCGCGTGGCAGTTGCGCAGGAAATGCTCGAACGGTTGCAAGTCGAACCCAACTTTTTGGACAAAGTGGTCACCGAGGATGAAACCTGGGTATTTGAGTAAGACCCAGAGTCGAAACAGCAAAGCTCCGAATGGCACACCGTGAAATCGCCAAGACCGAAAAAAGCCCGCATAAGCAAATCGCGTGTGAAAAGCATGCTCATCACCTTTTTTGACGCGAAAGGAATGATTCATAAGGAGTTTGTTCCTGATGGACACTTTCAATGGACAATTTTACGCCGACGTCATCCGTCGTTTGAGGGATCGAGTCCACCGCGTCCGCCCGGAGAAGAAAGACGAGTGGGTGCTGCACCACGACAACGCTCCCGTGCACACGTGTCTCGCCGTCACCCAGATTTTAGCCCGAAACAACGTGGCAACGCTTCCGCAGCCACCCTATAGCCCGGACCTCGCCCCCAGCGACTTCTTTTTGTTCTCTCGTATGAAGAACAACTTGAAAGGGAAGCGGTTCGGCACCGTCGCTGCGGTTCAAACGGCTTCGACGCAGAGTCTGAACACCATTCCAGTAGAGGAGTTTCAGGAAGCCTTCCGACAGTGGAAAACTCGCTAGCAGTGGTGTTTCGAACTCCAAAAGTTCCTCTCCAAACTTCAGACCTCTCTTCTTCTCCGCGGCTACCCCGAAAAACTTTTGATGAATAAAATAAGAAAAATCCTGCTATTTCCAATAAACCCCGTTCGGAGAAACATTGCTCTTATTCTCTGCTCACTACCTACTTTCCTGGTGCTCATGTGCTACAAAACATATTGAAGGATTTGTACCCCATCCTTTCCAAACACAAGTCCACCTCTCGGATTTTCCCTTCCACTCCTCGGATCACATTTAAGAGACGACCGAATTTACATACCATATTTAAAGCCACGCGCCCTCTTCAAAAGTGGCAGTCAGTCACTATCTCCACACCCTTACCTTGCAATCGTCCTAGGTGTAAAACCTGCCCGATTTTCTCTCCGCCCCCTGCTTCTTTTCTCCCTAAGCTTAAATGCCAACCGATTTTCCCCTCAAACTTGTACTTCCACCAACATCATTCACCTTCTTCATTGTAATTTCTGCCCCGCTTTCTATATCGGCCAATGCACTACCCTCTCAATCTCAGAATTAACAATCATCGCGCCTCCTGTTGTCCATCGTCCCCCCACTCTTCTCTGCCAGTTCCTACACTGTCTGTCACACGACTCCATCTTCAATCAATGCTACAAAGTATCCATTATTGCCTCCCTCCCTCCCACTGACTCCGCCTTCAATCTCCACACCCTCAAATTGGCTTGCATTTGGCACTTTCAAGCCAATAGCTTTCCGGGTTTGAACGTAGCATCCTAACGTCCATTCCTAACCCCCTCTCCCCATACACCTTTCCCCTCTTTCCCCTTGTCCAACACACTCCTTTCCTCACCATTCTTACTTACGCTGAGGAAGAAGTCAGTGGTGCTTCGAAAGCTTCGAGTTTATTTTTCCAGTGTGAGTGTTTCTTTTTTGTGTCTCTGTGTTTATTGATATTGACTTGAACTATTTATATTACGTGCCATAGCAAAAGCCTTTGACAAAGTTTATCATGAAATTTTATTAGGTAAAAACAAGCTGGTATCAGAGGAATTGCCTATAACAGGTTCCATCGTTATATTAGTGATAGATATCAATGTGTGAAAATTCAAAATTGTATTACCAGTAACACTCATATTAACTGTGGGGTTCCACAAGGTTCAGTTTTGGGACCAATATTTTTCCTAATCTATGTAAATAACCAATGCAATGGAAATCTTTATGGAAAGCCTACCTCATTCGCTGATGATACTGCACTTTATTATGTTGATAGCAGCATGTAAGCTTTAAGTATGCACATGCAAAGTGATTTGGATTAACTGAAATACTGGTTTTCCGCTAATTCGATGGTACTTGGTAACAAAACAACATATTTTGTTTTGTTACTGAGTAACTGCTGTACAGCATGGTTCTCGCACTGGCACCTTGTCGTATCATTAGTACATATGCTCTCATCATAACAGTTGGTCACAACGGTCTTGTCGACGTTTGGTAGCAATTATGCATCACATGAATGAATAGGACGACTCCCAATGCAGCATCTCCTCGCTAAGCGCACGAGAGGTGATGCAACGGGAAGGTCTGTATTTTTATTCAGACATGAGTACCGTAATTTCTAAAGATATTCGCCAGTTTAAAAAAACTGACGTGATGGGGTGAAGAGCACACAATAACCTCGGATGTTGTCCAGGATAGAGTTCGCATCATGGCTGCTGGGGCTAAGTACTCAACTTCTGTGAAAATGAATTTTTTCATTTAACTGATCAACATATTTCCCGTATGAAGCCGCAAATATTTTATATAATGTACAGGGAAACTGCAATGTATCGCCATCCAGCCTTAAGTTGTCTACCTGTGAGGCATGGATTTTTGAATGCACCACAGTAGTAGTAGTGTTTATTTTATAGGGTGCGTCGGCGGCTAAGGCCATTTTGCACCACTCACTGACTGGTATTGATAAAGGGGATTAGGCCCGTTCTGAAATTAACGAGTCAATAATTTACAAGAGGTATCATTTATATTTTATTGAAAAGTCGAGTTGAGTGTAGGAATGCTATCAGTCGGGAAATGTTTTCGGGAGTGTCTCCTAGTACCTCAGCTAGGTTGACTCCGAGGTTGTGATTCACCCGTGCAGTACGATATCTTGCACAGTCCGTCAGGATATGTCGCACTGTTAGTGGACAATCGCAATTTAAGCATTGGGGCTGTATTCTCTCTTCGGTGAAGAGGTATGAATGGGTTAATAAGCAGTGACCAATTCTTAAGCGTGTTAAAACCACTTCCTCCCTGCGGACATTTCTTATAGAGGTCTGCCACGCAGTTATTACGGGCTTTATTTCCCGAAGTTTGTTATTTTGGATTTCGAGCCATTGCGTCTTCCAATTTTGTTTAATCATACCCCTCATGGCATTCCCTAAATCTTCCGCTGGCATTAACTGAAAATCTGTATCCGGAGACCTGAGCGCATCTTTGGCTGCAGAGTCTGCTTTCTCATTCCCTGGTATGCCCGCATGTCCAGGGACCCAAGCGAAGCTTATAGTGGTCCCTTTTTTACTCAGGGATAACAGAGTGCTTTGTATGTCCTGAACAATGGGGTGACAAGGAGAATAAAGGGATATGGATTGGAGAGCACTGTAAGAATCTGTACAGATCATAAATGACGCAACACTGTTTTTTTGCACCACAGTATTTCTTCCCCAATTTTTCTGGCTTAGTGAAATAAAATCAATAAAATGTGCCAAAGACGTGATGTGTTCCCCGAAAGTTAAAATTTAATTCCACTTCTACTTCAACCCGAAATTTGGCCCCCCAAGAGAGAGCTGAATCCAGGAATTTCTGAGTGAGTGGTGAGTGACTTTTCAAAGAACTGTAGTCAGGGTAGAGTCAGGTCTCTCCTCAAGTAGAGTCAAAAGTTGCACCAGAAGATTTCAACTGGAAGCATACTAAGGTCCTAACCACATATGAACCCGATAGCAAACCAATGGTCCAAAGCCAAGTAATCTGCCCACCATATCAACAGTTCTTTCAATACACCAAATTACTCATATGTAATGTACTTCGTTGGTAAAGGCTTGAACGTAAATTCAAAAGCTGTTATATACAGCGAAACTGACTTCTACAGAGATAAAAACGACATATTTCATGGCTCACATCCCTTGTCCCCAGTTCTTGAACTGGTGACCTAGAGAAGGGTTGTTTGTGGGGCGAAAGAAAAGCCAAATAAGCCGTGGTCCTGATGAATGGATCAGGTTTTCATGCCATCCTTGAAAGAGAAAACTGGTAGTTACAATTTACTCAAGTCTACCATCAACATTTTGTTCACCACCGGCAGTTCCATTGGGTTCCCATCTGGAACCCCTTCCTGCTGCTTTTTGAATTACATGTATTGAAGTCTTAAAATCTGATGAAGCACATAACCTGATGTCGACAGGGTACAGAAAAGTTTAAAAACTGGTTGCATTGAATTTAGTATCAATGGAAATAATCATACACACAGTATTTCATGTTGCTTATACTTAACTACCTACTTATTGTATAGTTGGAACATTTTCTAACAACTTGATACAGTCCAAAAAATGCTGTAAACTCACTCCAAAAAAATGTTGTCATTAAACAAGTGGTGGGCCAATCTGTCCCTTTTTCTAGCTCCCTCCACATTGCTGCCCTCTCGCACAGCGACATTAGGCTGCTCGAAGTTAAGGGCACCTTCATTCAGAGCAAGTACCCACCCCGGATAAAAGTACTCCTTCTGCTGTTCACAAATATTATGAAGTGCCACACAAGCCTACCACATGCTGAACATTATTAACTCCGAGATCCAGCCTCTTTAACAGCACGCGCCACCTCCCCTTTAGCCTCCCTAATGCGTCCTCCACCACTACCCTGGCCCTACTTAAACGTGTGTTAAAATGGGATTGAATTGCATTCATGTTGCCAGTTTGTACATATGGCCTCAGGAGTGATGGGGGACTAAGGGAAGCCTCCATCCCCAATTATATGCAGTTTTGAGTCGAACTCTCTACGCTCGAGCTCCACTTTCAGGCCACTAAAATTATACAGTGGCATCGTTTACTCTTCCTGGCCTGTCTATATTAGTATAAAGGAACTTATACTCATGGTCTACCAGGGCCATCAACACCATTGAGTGATACCCCTTGTAGTTCCAATAGTCCATTGGATCTTCCGACGGCTTGATGATGCGGATGTGGGTACCGTCAAGAGCACCAAAAGGAGCCTGAGGTTTCAGGCGAGATGGAGTGGAAACGTGACCATATCCCCACCATAGGCCGAATTTCGGGCCATGGGATTTCGGGAGATGGAATTCGCCGAAGCGCGAAACCGCAAGGCGCGAGTAACAGGTCTCATTTTTCAGTGAACGGAAAACTAGAGTGCTAGCCCTTCAAAACAGCCAACGAGGCTATGAGTAAATGGATAAAGGCATCTTCGGAGGCATTTGTGTTGGGGAATAAGTTCGACGAGCTTTCAGACTTGGAAGAAAACTCACCTCTTCCACCGCCCGTGCAGGCGGCTCTTCTCACCCTTCCACCACCCGGACGGAGGGTCCGACCGCTGCCCAGCCTGGGCCCTTGACCGCTCAGCTGCTTGAGACCCATGTATACCTCTCGTATGATACTAAGATTTCACGAATCTTAAATGCGTACTGACGGATAACGGGGCACAAGTTTCAACCTATACATACGGGGATGAGAAAACGCAGTCTTTAACCTTCCATGGCCTTTCTTCCCGACAAGACGTGGAAGAACTATTCGAAGATTTCAAAGAATTAGGAATTCCGCTCGTCGTATCCAATAAATGTCGAACGACGGCAGAAAAATCGGATTACTTGTTTTCGCCATCACTCCAACAAGTGACTGGACGACAGCGTCTATTCTCAACATGAAAGATGTGTTCGGGAACAGGGTAAAGTCTCTCTGCACCGCAACCTTAATCCGCAGCTGTGCTATTGCTGAGCAAGATACGGACACGGCTCCTATTACTGCACCGCTGCGCCAAAATGCCTTCGGTGCTCTGAGCCCCATGTCATTGGCGACTGCCGATTGGGAAAATCATGCTGCCCTATCTGCCGAGGAGAACATACCGTGTTCTCACAAGAATGCCCGCTTTTCGCCGCGGAGTAGGAGAGAAAAGAAGCCATCGCCAATGACAGATTCGACAGGCAATCCCAGAAGAAGGTAGAGTTGAAGGAGAAGAAAACGCTTTCTTCCTCGAAGTATCACTCTAAAAAGAAGACACCCCCTGCCCATTACCCACACTCATCTTCTGCCTTAGCCTCGGATTGCGACTCCGAATCGAACACCGTGCCCGCTCGCAGGCCCCCTGTCATTCTCGCATGCCAGCTCTTAGAAAGCAGAATGCGTGGCGCGGTGCCAATGCTTTCCGCCCGCCCGCGCCGCAGAGACCCAAGAAGCGGCTGGATATCTCCTTTCCACTGGGCCAACACCCACTCCCGCACCGCCAGCTGAGACAGAGGAATCAATCAAGACTCCCCTATCAAAGCGGAAAAAAGCGCTTGAAAGTCGCCGCTGCCTCGCAAGAGGTGTCTAAATCTGCCGCAGAATCGGCTTCTATCTCTTCACTGTCCATCCACAATTTCATGAAGGCCACGAGTACAATTGCAGCCAATCTTCAGGCAACTCTACAACTCCTGGCGTCCACAATGGCGTAATTACCTGCGATCATTCAGTCCATCAACAATTGCCAATAAGCTGCAACGAAAACAACTCAAAGTCGCCTTTGAGTATTTTGGGACTTCCATTTTAAAGTTAAAGTTTTATCCCACTGTTAGAGTTTACAGTCCTTCCCACTCACTTCAAGCAAATCATATTTAAATGTTGCAGCTGAAATCCAGAACCACGGCCTTTACTTTCTAACTTCAGAAGCTAAAATCTTTTTCTTGCCAAATACCCTGTGTGCTCCTTTAACGTACATTCAGTATCCACTAGCCACGTCACGGCTACCGCAATTAAAGAGCCGACTCACGGCCACTTGCTTAGGGCTGCCCTGCGTCACGGGGACCAGGCTCCGCTTACGGGGCCTGAGCAAGATCAGGGATGGACAGACTTGCCCGAGGAGTACGCCCGCGCTCCTGTCCCAGCACCTACGCCCTGAGGTCTTGAGGGTCGCCTCCACCCTACCTGTCCACTATCTTAGGATCGCTCGACGTGCCCCCGGATCGTAAGGGAGCTCTCAGTGGGGTGCGGCCGTCTGCTGCACCACTGCCGGAGTTTTCCAAGGCTGGAGAGGTCCAACAAGAACATGGGTGTAATGACAATCCAACAGTAATGCAGTTTGGAAAGGGGTATGAGCACCTGTTGCAGACATTATTTCCCAACTGTCAAGTTTTAGTAACAGTGAGTTAGATGTTGACTTTCCTTGTTGAGATTAGTTACTTTCAAGAAATTTGTAATGGTGTACCACCCAGTAGAAGTTTTTTAAACTTTAGTGTAAAAGTAGACCTTAGTGATCTTTAAATTAGTACTGAGTTAGATATAGATGAATTAAATGTGAATTATTTTGTTTGGCTTCCTCTAGAAGGTGTTCATGAAGCACCATGATTGTTCATCTTGAAAGGAAGCTACCAAACCCCTTCCCGATCAATTCCTCGCCTTTCCTCTGCCATCAGTCTGATATTTCTTGCACGACAAAAAATATTTTATATTTACTGCTGCGCCAGAAATGCATATGCTTGCCTGCAAAATCAATGCTTTTTACATCGGCCTATCCATCCCTGTGCATCCGAATGAATGAGCATCGCTCCTCTTGCATTAACATTTCTTCTCTTTCTGCTTCCCTTTCAGTTGCCGTACATGCCTACGCCCACAACGCTCTATTTTACGAGTGTTACATAGTGAGAATATTGGCCTCCCTCCCCCCGTTTATCACCCCCGTAGAGCTGAAGGACCTGGAGCAGGCGTGCATTTGGGCTTTCCGTGCGTTTTCTGCACCAGGAATCAACCGCGCCCTTTAAAGCACAACCAATCCCCGTCAACCGTTTTTGCTCCCTCCATCTACCCTCACTTTTCTTCCTCTTCTCACTTGAGAAAGAATCGAATTTTCGATGGGCAGCATCCCATCGAAAATTCGATTGTTCCTATCCCTTTCTTTCCTTACCTCTGAATGTATTTGTATGTTAGCGCTTAAGGAGCCGTGTAATTGGGATACGCCCGTCTACTCGGTCGACCTTTTTATCCCAGTGGTCAGATATCCAGAGAGCAGCATCTCGGGGATCGGATCGGAAAGGGCTGAAGACTGAAGTCAACGAGGACACGTACCAAGCTGTCTTCCATTGGTTTTCCGGGTCACGCTACAAGTTGGTCCCGATTTCCGGACCTATCCTGCAGGAGCAGGCTGAGATGGAGCCCTTAAAATTGGGTATAGACAATTTTGTGGCTTCAAATGGTTGGCTCCACAAATTCAAAAAACGGTGGAATGTATCCTCGCTTAAAATTTGTGGGGAAGAGGCTGCTGTAACCCCTGATGTGGTGGAAAGTTTAAAGGAAAAACTTTGGTTTGTAATTGATGAAGGATAATGCCACAGATATCTAAAATTAGCCCTTTTAGGCAATATATTAAATCCAAACCCGGGAGATATGGGTAAAAAATCTGGGCTACAGCTAAAACTTCGTATCTCTTCAATTTGCAAGTTTACACAGGGAAATTACCTGGGCAGCGAGCTGAGAAGAACCAAGGGACTGCAGTGGTCCAAGATCTAATTGAGCCTCTATATAACACTGGTCGCAGTGTCACAACGGATAACTTTTTCACTTCCATGGATTTGGCACTCTTTTTCGCATTGAAAAACTGAACTCTTTTAGGAACAGTGAGAAAGAACAAGCCGAACACTCCTTATGACTTGAATTGCACTAAAGATTGTGAAATTTTTTCTTTTAAGTTTGCTTTCTAACATAAAGAGGGATTGGCTATGGTCTCGTATGCGCCAAAGAAAAATAAAATGGTGCACTTGCTAACATCGCAAAACTTGGATAACAAAATATCTGAGAGTGAATGTAAGAAACCCCTAATGATATTAGAATATAATAAAACAAAAGGAGCTGTAGACAATGCAGACGAACTCATAAGAGAATACACATGTGCCAGAAAAACTAATAGATGGCCATTCAGGCTGTTCATGAATATAATAGATATAGCAGCCAGTAATGCATTTGCCATATTTATGAACAAAAATTCAGAATGGAATAACAAGGCCTCGTTTAGAAGGAGAATCTTTCTCAAGTCTTAAGGGCAAGAACTTGCTCTACCAAGCATGAAAAAACGCGCAGAAACAACTAATAGTATACTTGTTACTTCTGCTCTTCTAGCATGTGGAGTAAAAAAAGGTAATCCAGAAATGGCCAAATCTGAAACAATTTATGGCAAATCCAAAAGGGGCAGATGCCATATTTGCCCTCGAAATATTGACTTGAAGGTAAATGTAAGATACTCTGTGTGTAAAGCATTTGTTTGTTCAGAACATCGCCACAAGACTGTCACAATTGTATGTAATAATGAAGAGTGTAATTGAATTTTCCTCTTTCCTACAAACAAATTTTTGTTCACTCAATATTTTGATGAAAACATTGTTTAATTTCTGTATTATTATGGTGTGTTCTGATCTTTAATTTAAAAATAAATAACTGAGTTGAGTAGCTGATTTTCCATATTTTTTGTAAACAATTTTTCTGATTATTTATAAAGATTTTCATGCAAAAATAGTTTCATTTTTGGTAATACTATGGCCCATTATGTTTTTTCAACAAAATCAATGCATTGAAGTCAAAAATTGTTTTCATTTCCCCGATTCATAAACAATGGGGTCCCTAAAGGACCCAAACGGTAACCAACGTAATGAAATGAGGGTCTGAAACCAGAGGGTTAAGTTCACAATTAGTGATTTGTCAGTAAAAGTTCAGCATCTTCTTTGTGCTCAATTTTTAGGCTACACTTATGCTACAGAAAACTTTGTGCCCGCTAGATTCCAAGTCAACTCACACCATAAAAGTTGTAGAATGGCTTCAGCTTAGTTGTTTCTTGAGTGTTATCAAGGAGGAAAAGGTTTCCGCCTTCATGATAACTTCACAATGGTAAGGATAACGTTTAGGCCTTTTCTCATCAAATACAGAGAAATTTTGACAAAAAAACCATTACCCTTTTAGTCGCCTCTTACGACAAGCAGGGATACTGAGGCAGTATTCTCCAACCCCCTGACCTCCGGGGTAAAGTAAATTTAATTCAGAGTACCTAACATATCAAAAGAAGGAATCAGATGATTCGAATCATTTCAATGGAACAGAATATTTCTCGTGGCATTCACCCACAAATATATCCACAATCATGGTTATTCATTGACGAGCCTAGTAGACAAGAATAAAAACACCACCTATATTCCTTGAGATTAAACATAACCGTGGAATGTAGTTTGTAATAGGCTACTAAAATACTGGATCCTCAAAATATGAGATAATTACAGCATACAATGAAAAGTTAATAACATAACTTCCCCAGACATTACAATCTCATTCCAAAGGTGAAAAAGAACAACCACTCCACATAAGAGTTAAACAAAATAAGCCTATAGAAAGTTCACACAATATCCGAGTCAAATTACATTCGTCATCATCCTAACAATTAATATAGCAATGCACAAATATATTAGCCTGGTTACAGGCATTTCGATTACCGATTGCTAATATAGTCCAAGCAAACCAAAATTAGTCTCAATTTACCAAATTCATTGTTTTCACGTTAACTTCTATACTCCAAAACTGCAGAATGAGAAACGAGTACACATAATGTTTCAAGTTGCATTACATATATGCAGTCATGACCTTAGCTTTAGTTAATACATAGTTTTATTGCCTTTATGATGCATTATCCTCATAAGTTGTCATAGTTTCCATATCCTGATAAAAGATCAGTTTTCAAGGACTACGAATAATGTCTTCAATGCTCTAAGGTCATAACTTACTGTTCAAAATGCAGTAATCAGGAAAAGAACGATTCGATCGACTTTCTACAATACAAGTGAAAAGAAGTAAATAAGAAGACCATGCGCTGTAGAAACAATTATTACCCCTTCTACCTTCCAGCTGCAGGAAATTGGCTGAATTAATCAGTTAAAAACATAAAAATGACAGCTGCGTGATATTTTTCAAGATTCCTAATGTAACAATGTTTATATTCTTAGCAATCCTTCCCAACAAACCGACCGAATTTGAGTTCCTCGGGTTTAATTCCTGCAAACCCTAACAATATTTGAAGTCAAACTTACGAAATCTCTAAGGAATGTACATATATGCCAGAATTTGTGTCTCCAAGACAAAATCTTATTTCACTTCACAGCTCATGATGATCAAACTATAATTCACTATGAAAAAAAATCATTCATTGAAATGCCATTCAAGTCATCCTAAATATCATCTTCAACTAGAAGGCTAAGGCAATGATGACTGAAGATGTGAATAAAGCTATCAAATTATAGTCTTTAAAACTTACCATTATGCACCATACAACAAATAAGTAACCAGAAATTGTAAATCATTTAACATTCAGACTTAAATTGCAAGGAAAGTGACAGTAAAAGACAATTTCATTTTCATATTAAAATTTATAGAAAAAAGGCACAACAATAACAGGAAAAAAAAATTTTTCACTTGATTTTGATGCTTTTGCTAGTAGTTGCTTTAATACCAGAGATTTCCCCACCATATCGACTGGTCTCGGAGTAAACCTCACGAACCTGAAACAGAACAGACAAATACAATGGCATATGGTCACATAATTGTTACAGTCAGTGTCAGCATAAGGTTTCTCATCTAACTTATTAAAGATGCCTAAGTAGACAATTGAAAGTTGAGTTGTTTGCCCAACTCCATAGTTAGGGGAAAAAGTTTCAAAGAGAATCATGATGGTAATGAAAAACAATGGAGTTTGAGAATTTCAAAGCAAAAATGTACAAATACAAGTGACTCACTTGACCCTTCCGCCTTATTTTTGCCTTCCTGAATCGATTTCTATGCTTCACCCTAGGGTTTCGCATCTCCTTCTTTCTCCTCGGGGTAAGACCCTTATTCTTTGCCATTTGGTACGTTATAGCTCTTTTACCACCTTCGTCTTCCTCCGCACCAACTCCTTCTCCATCAACACCTCCCTCAGCCAAATCAGCCATATCACCATCATCATCATCTCCACCATCCATATCTTCATCCCCAAAGGACACTGAAAAATATAGAAACATAAATTGCAATGAAACCTATACGCCCAAAGATTTAATTCCAGATAAGTCCGAAATACAAAGAGATTTATTCCCCAGAAGAGGTATATTCATCCACGTCAGGATCTACCATCTTGCATCACCCAGAGCTTCAACACAAGGAAAGGCGAGGATAAACCTCAACCACATTCAGGGTGGGCATCCTGGCCAAATTGGATAGCCAACTATAATTCAATATTTTAGGATACAGGCAATCTTCAACTTTCATACACTTGACTTTCGTACAATTCACACTTTCTTACATTCCAAATTGACACCTTTCACTTGATTTTCGTACGCTAAATTCGGACTGTATTTTTTTGAAATTCCTGCCAGGTTTAAAGCGCATTACAACATTCAACTGTTTCATATGGCAGCGCATGCAGACAATGCGAACGTATACAAGCGAGGGCAGAGTTGACTCCAATCAAGGTGAATTTCATTGTATGTATTAATGTTATGTATTAGTCATAATTTACACCTTCAGCAACGACATTGCACGGAATATCTTCCGTATTCCATACCTCTTTTGGCTTTTTTGAATAACATGCGAAATATACGCGATCAATCAATAATATTAGAAACTGATCAACGATCGTTGCTCTCAACAACCAAATCAAATATCCTCCTGGAATACATAGATGCAAATGGCAGAAAGCAGTTATTCATGTTTTTGACCTTGTTCCACCAATTTTAAACATCTGAAAAAAATTAGGCTTATACTTTAAGATAGGGGTAACAACATATTTTTTTCAGCGAGTCTATTGTTTCCTAAAATTTTTAATTTAATTTTGAAAATTTCAAACTTATGTAAAAGTTAAGTTTTCGGTTCAAAAATTTTGAAAAAAATCAGGATGGTAGACCATAATAGTATACACAATTTAAAATCAAGAAAACTATTTTATAAAAATAAAAACTGGAGATATGGTTAAAAAACTAAAAATCGTGTTTCAATTTTTTCTGGGGTTATTTTCCATTGCTGAGGCCTGAAACTTTGAGTAAACACATAATTTTGGATGCACTTTAAGTGTATATTTTTTATTTCTCAAAATATCGGGGGGCACTTTTCACCATCTTAACCTGCTAGACCCTTTGTAGTAGAGGTTTTTCTGTAGCATCATCTACCTAA
This sequence comes from Ischnura elegans, assembly GCF_921293095.1. NCBI lineage: Eukaryota > Metazoa > Arthropoda > Insecta > Odonata > Coenagrionidae > Ischnura > Ischnura elegans. The sequence goes on along the minus strand of NC_060252.1, from coordinate 79,424,388 downwards.
CGAGGATCACTCACCATGCTTACTCCCTCGTCCTCCACGACCTCCTGCTCCCTTGAGTGCTGATGATGAAACCACATCCTTCTTCACTTTAGACTTTTTCTCACCCTCCTCCTGAGTACGGATGTTGAAGGCTCCAACTCCTTCATCATCTGAATCATCCATGGAGGCATCCATCTCAACCTTCTTCCCAAGAATTCCCAATAGTTTCTTCATGGTACGATCGTTTCTGCAAAGACAGAAATAATTACAGTTGTGCAACTCCAAATTTGAATTGAGTCGAAAAAAACTCGATTGGACCACTTATTAAAAACCTAAGTTGAATCAATGAAGGCAGTGGTTGATAAAATAATGTTCATAATTAGATACAATGATATTTACATGTGAGCTAATACCCATACTATTAAATAGTTCCAAAGTACATCAAAATCCAAGGTACCCAAAACATACAGCATGTTAATGTGAATATCATTACAATAGGGTAGTTTCCTATTTTTTCAATTGCCTTAATCGAAAGATTAATACTCCTGGAGTAAGTATTTCACGCTTTTAGATTTTTAAATGACGATATCTATTTCCGCGATTAAATGAAAAGTGAAAATTTTAAAACATACAAAAATGTGATGGCTAAGTATAAATGCTGGGAAAAGCCCGTGTGACGTCATTCTGGTTCCAGCTGACTGTGTATGAGGCCACCTTGGTGCGAGGCTATGAGCACCGCTACGATGCAGGCTGCTATCAGGTAGCAGAGTACACTGATAACGGGTAGCACTTGGCTTAAATAAGGATATTTAATACCCAATCAAACAAAGGAAACTTTCAGACCTTAGGAAATTTTAATAGGTGATTATTAAGAAATGTTTCCCTGAGCTCTGTGCATCATGTATGTATTGGTAATTTTAGAAGATGGAGAACTCCTGACAACTCGTATAGCATCTGGGTCCCTGTGACGTCACGTGCAGTGGCATCACATGGCCACCAATCAGGCCTTTTTCAAATGAGGTTAAAATTGACCATTAACATTCATCTAAACAGGGATTTCTAAAATCAAATAATTTTTACATTATGAATACACTAATGGTTGGTAACAAATCGCAATCAATGCCTTTCATTTTCTTTGATGAAGGAAATTACCCTATTATTAAAATTATTTCACAAAATTTTCAATGGTGTCATATCAATGGAAAAGAAATTTAAATAAAGAAGGAAAAAAATTATAATATATCAGCCTTTGTATTAGCTATCAAATCTCTAGCAACTATACATAGATAGGTCTGAGGTAACACACGTACATACAACAAGTTGATCTCTATGTTGCCATTAAGTTAGAGAAGGCTTTAGAGCTACAGGAAATTGGAACTGAGGAGGTATCAAAAATCAGGAGTAATCATACACTATTTATTTCCTAAGTTCAAAGTCAAATCTTTACATGAAAAAATTGATGAGAATTAGATTTTGGATGCTGATGATTTTTGTGATCAGACTGAGTGGTCAAAAAGCAGCTGGTGTTTCATGCCCACCATTCGCACGGTCAACCATATCAGGAGGCAAACCCTATCAGCCTATTTTCTGGGTAGGTGGTTACGTGAGAAAATCTATCACCATTCAAAAGTAAAGTAGGTACTGTAAAACAGTTTTCAAACCCCTTTAGTTACTGTTTTACCACAGTATGGACATCAAGTACGTATAAGCATTTTTTCAGTCAAACAATAAACCCGAATTTAAAAAGGTACCAAATAAACATTTATGTACGAATAAGCTTAAAAGCCACAGACAACACTGAGATGCACCTCTACCTGAGTATCACAATCAGTGCCCATAAGCCAAATTTTGCCAAATACTTATTGCCTTAGTTTGAACTGAATAATGTAATCTTTATATATTTACTACATGATTGTAGTTCATTAAGATTGTTTGAATGTGGCCGGATGTTTTAATTCCCATATGTGCAATTATGCCCATCAAAATAATGGCTGAAAAATAAACAACTCCATCGTAAAATAAGGGGAATTTCCTACCCAAGTTTCCACTTCACCTTTAGTATGAAATCCCGGACATTTTCGGAATTTCAAGATTCCCTAACAATTCCTAGTTTCATGAGAGTGTCACCTCCCTTAAGTAATAAATCGAAGTCACAGATTTTATTCCTCATAAATATTGTACTCAACCAATTCAGCCATTACCACAACATACATTTAAGCCGGAGGCAGCTGTAAAACTGCTTAAAGATAAAAGCAAAGTAAAAAGCTTATGCTAAATAAGGAGGAAGATGAATTTCCTCATAAAAATTTAGCAGCACTTTTCAAACCAACACCACATTGAAATTTGCTAAAAATAAGGTTACATACTTGCTTATGACTTTATCAGTGTCATCTGAAGACAGCAAATTCACATTTCTGTTTTCTGCAGCTGCATTTAAAATTGCATAGACCTGAGGAAAGTAGAAGAAAACACATTACAATGTAAGATTCCTCAAGGCCGTTTTATACGGGGCACGGAATTGCGCAGGTTAGAGCTGCATTTATTTCAAAAATGGCGTGGAATTGCGCAAATGCATGAATGAAATTACAACAGGGACTATTTTGCCGTCTTGCATCCACACATTCTCGCATGTGTTCTAGCAATTCACCGCTTTACACGACGCAATTTTGATTGTGCCTTTGCACGTACGTCAGATAGCGCAATTCCGTGTACCGTGTAAAACGGCCTTCACACTTGACAAAGAATGTCAAAGACAACATTTAACTTATAAACACAATGACTGAAAGCAACAATTTACAATAGCATGATAAGGTACTTCCACGGACAATATTGCACCCATATTCATCAAACCATAAGCAAAGTATAATTAAAAATTTCATTCTCGTCTCAGGCAGAAAAATCTTTCTGGAGGCAAAATATTTCTCCAAGTCCTGAATTGACACTGAATTGTAAATGCTACTGAATCAAACCCCATAAGGAGTAACAAACGAACTTAGTTCAGAGTGTGGGTTATTTTTCCATATCATCAAGGGATTTCAAACTAGGAAATAATTTGATTTGGAGGAACAAAACCCATCCCCACAACAGTGAAACAAAGACCATTACTTTTCAAATTGTGGAAGAGAAGGGACAAGAGAAAGTGGCTTTGCAAGGCATTATTTCAAATGCACTGGACTGCTGCATTCTTACTACATCTCAATTTGAATTATTGATAATGAAATTTTTTAACTCCCTCAGCCTAATAATGCCCTCAAGATTCTTCAATGGAGATTCCTTAACCCTCTTTGTGCTACAGGCATCCCCCACGTTACGTATGTCTCGACTTACGTAAATCCGTACTTACGAAAGTGATAACCGTATTTCAAATGATTACGTTAATTTTTTAATGCGAGCGCGAAGAAGTAGATATTCGCTCGTACAACCTATGGTAGAAAAAATATCGAATAGATGAGTTTTTTACGTGCTAAAAATAACAGTGACCTATTTTTGTCATTCCTCGAAGGAATTTTCATTAATTCCTGTAGAAAAATCGCTTATAAATCCCAAGTCACCAATCAATGTGAAAATTTGCAGTTCTAGCGATGGATGAGGTTGCCCTCATTCCTATACCATACAGCTTGTTACACAGCATGCACACCCGAACTCAGACTTTCAAGTATATAAAATTTGTATCCTTAAGTTTGGACATTTCCACCAGTGAAATTAAAAGAAAATGAAGTTCAAGCAGAAATCTTTATCGCCGAAAAGAATTGTTTAGTACCCACGTAACGGCATTGAAATTTTGAGTGTTGGGAATGAACGCCGCGAAAAATTTAAGAAAAAGCTGACACACGATATTAATTGCGTAATTGTTTTCATGTTTCTGGCAGAAGATTTTATTAAGCTGCATTTTCTCGTTGTCTCATATTGTGTGCAACTGTAAATGAATATTGCACCATTGAAAGCTTTTCCCCACTAACTTTGTCGCACGTTAATGACGGAGTTGGCTGAATTAAACCTCACTTTTAATTAGCTTCGTGCTTTGGAAATACTCTTCGATGTTTCCAGCGAAGTAAATATTCAAATGATCACGTCATTTTATTGAGATATGAGAAAATGAAAGTATGTTTGCGTGTGTGATAGATTGAGTGTATGTTCGTGTGAATGTATCTAAGAATATAGTAATTTACTGGTATTTTTTGTGTTATTTGCTCGTAATCCTAGACACTCCTACGTGTATTAACTGTGACAGTGAAACCACCAGATTCATCGATCAACGTAATATATAAAAGGCAGAAGATGTAATGATTATAGGTAGGTAGACAATGCATTCTTTGGGCCCTTACATCGCAGTATAACATAATGAATCAATTTAAGTATTCAGTTTAGTAATGTAGCGTTGATATACCGTACTTTCCCGAATCCACGCGATCGGTCAACTCTGGGAATAATACTACGCATTTTGATTGGCAATGCTCGAGATGCAACTTTCAGACTATATGATGTTTATCTATTTTGTATCTAATAACGTAAGAATACACGGTAGAGTTCATGAATATCGCACGAGATGCAACTTACAGACTATATAATGTTTATCGATTATGTATCTAATAACGTAAGAATACACGGAAGAGTTCATGAATATCGCAGTGAATTGAATGAAACTTCACCGAGAATTTACCGCGCATTTCTCCGCTGAGAATTTCACCGCTCCGATCGAAATCTCAGAAGCACTAACGCAAAGGTTCGACTTACATAAATTTCGACTTACGCAGAGTCTGCCGGAACGCATCTCTTACGTAACTCAGGGGATGCCTGTATTCATCTTCCTGGGGTACTGGCGAGAAATAAGGAAGGTATTTTCATAAAATGTAGCAACTAAGAAATAAATGATACAAAGATATTTTATATCATATGCATATGCTTTTTTTTTATAAAATTGATGAGTTTAAACTGGTTAATTTTGATAAAATATATTTACTTTCACTGAAATAAGTTTAAGTATGTAATGTAATAAGGTTCTAGTTATTTGAGTAATGGACTACAAAAGAGCCGATACAGTGGAACCTCGATTTATCGTTTTTCAGGGGGATGGACTAAAAAAACAATGAATGCGGGAAAACAATCAATGCGGGAATGTTTGGCAAGGGTTGCCTATGTCCCAGGAAACGCAGGATTTTGGTGCGTAATTATGATATTCGTTAAAGGATTCAAACAAGGTTTTACCCAACTACAGCAACACTAGTACTTTATCGGGACACTTAGGTCATATTGCTGATTCGAATAATATCTAGAGAGAGAGAAAGAGCTATCAAATATCCTAAAGGAACTCGCCACCACGCTAAAAAATGTTTGCTCTCCACTCCGCATATACCCTGCTACTATGGATTTCCCTCTAATGTAAAATTCCATGAAACACCATTTCCAGCACACATAGTCACGAGAGCAATGCCCATGTCATGCCTAAAACAACAGCTTTTGCCGGTGCAGGGATTGGTTGAGAGATGGATCAGATAGGCCAAAAATAGTCAAATTTGTTATGTTCCTGTCAAATCAATATATTTTTCATGTAATTTAGGCAATGTGTAAAGCGTGGACAATGTTGCGTTAATCGTCAGCAGCACGCCTGCGTAAGCTTTGCCTTCATCCCACTTCTTGTTTTCACTGAGTAGCTCGCTCTACTCCACCCCCTACTGCCATGTGCTAGCGGACAGCCCAAGGCATTCTTCAATATTCAATTATTTTCAGTCCATCTTTTAAAGTACTCACTTGTTTCTTCAGAAGGGCGATGGTCCGAAGAGGGATAAAAATAAAACCTTACTTTATTAAACCCACACGGAAAACACTCGCCAATTTGAAGTCAACCCACCCTGGAAAGTACGGAACCACTCATGCGAGGTGAAGTTCGGAACTGATGCTATCACGTTCGTGTTACGCAGAACATACTGCAGAGGGTGAAGCATGACCATATGACTGCGCCATGAAATTTTTTGTCCTAAAGATAAGGCAACCAGCCTATTCTTTTCTGATTAGCATAGCACCAGATGAGCAGATGAATTCGGATTGTTAGTAGGGTGAAACAAAATATCCTGAGAAGATATCCCTTCATCAGTAACTCTGACAGGTGAGACTTATAGTATAACTCCTAAATTGTAAATAATTGATAAATGATAATAACCAGATGTCCTGTTTTCGGAAAAAATGCTGCATTTACCTCCAAGAAGCTCAGCTATGAGGATTTCGAGTTTCGCCAGAAATCACCACCGTATTTTTCCAACTATTTTCTTACTTAAAATGCTTAAATAACGTTAGAAATACATCTTGTTTGGTCTCGTTCTTTTCTGATTTACGTGCAAATTACTAACATTTCAATATAATAAAAGTATAATAGCAATTGCTGAAATTCATGGCTGGACACCTTTTGGGCTAATAGGTAATTCATGCAGCAGTTGACCTCCAGATACTGGGAACTTTGAAGCAGGTAGGCTGAAAAAGTTCAGTGGGCGAGAATGAAAGAGGTATGAAACACATTTCTATTGTTCTCATGTAACTTGATATTTTCTTTTCGACTTCCTCATAACAAAGGACCCGAGTCTCTCAATGCCACCTCTATTGCCTCACTATGAAAAAAAATGCTACCAGGCAGCACCAATTTTCTGTCCATAACTGTACAGTAGAAGGATGATTTCTAATAGATTCAAAGGATAAAGCCTAAGTTGAAAGTTGTTATGAGTGGTTAATCAGCCACTTTTGAAACACCGAGAAAATGTGCATTTTCAAACACTGAAAAGTACATTTTCCATAACTTTATTTGGTTTATAACATTTATAACAGCAAAGTTTATGGGGATTTTTAATATAAAGACAATCTAAGTGTATTTTTACCCAAGGGAGTCATTTAAACTCTTCTTTGTCTGAAACAGAAATTTTTTGCACCATTCAAAGAGCTATCATTTGTTATTAAAATGCAGATACTTGATAGAGAAGTGTAGTGAGTCCTTTCTGTGTTAAACGTAGTATGTAAACCTCATAAATAGCAAGACGTTTCATACTGATTTTATATGCTCAGTTCTCACAAAGATTATATCAGACCTAGTTCTTCTGTTGATAAAGGGAATTTGAAAAAGCCAGCTAGCATCGCACATTAGACTGAAAACTATTGAGATAAATATGTAGCTGTGCATGGAATAGATAAAAAATAATTACCTGCATAGACAAGCTTTCATTGGCATCCGACAAAGACTTAATAAGCTCCTGAAGCTGGCAGAGCCGTTTAATGACAGGGTGAGTCCTCACTGATATTTTCTTGCTTTTCAGTAGCAAATAGAAGCCAATATGTGTACAGTAACTGTAAATTAATTTCAAAGAATAAAAATGAGAAAAGATATGTCTTCCCAAAATTGATGAAAATATCAAAATTGGATAATAGAATTCAAACCAGAAGTTCTATGCAATAAGATCAAAATCCTACCCTCCCTTCCAACTTACTTGAGGATTAATTCATAATTGGTATGAACAAACTGTTCAACAATAGGAGACTTGACTTTTCCTTCTGAGATCAGCTTCATCATTGGCAGCCATTTCTCCTTCGCCTCTGCCATTTTCTCTGAAAGTAAATGGCATGGCATAGTAAGTTCCTTTTTGCTTATATCACTTCCACCAATAGAAGCATAAGGTACAGATGCTAAAAACTAAAAAACATAAGCTGGCTTGGGTGCTATATAAATTTGATCAAGTGGTCCTCACAACATTTTTCCATCAAGCCAGGTCTAACCAATCTTTGACAGAAGCAACTAGCTTTTGGAGTAATCACACATTAAGAAGACTTTTTTGCGGAATAGCTACACCAGGCACCAGATTTCCATGACCCTCAATAGGACACTCCAATCATGGGACAACCAGATGCAAGGGAAAAGGAAAAACCGGTGGCCAAAGCTTGCCTGCCTTATATCTCCTCAATTTCAGGAAAAACCAACAGAATACCCAGTAGGCCCAAAATTCAAACTACCCAAAAGTCTGCAGTCAAATTGTGAGAACAACCAGTCAGAGCTAAGGACACAGTCAGCCTAAAGACTCCTGGCATTTAATGGGTTCCATGTGAGTGCAGCAGAGTATGCATTTGCAAAACAGGCCACACCATTGAGACTAGGTTCAAGGGACACAAGCGTCACTTGAGGCTAGAACAATGAAAAAAATCTGTCATTACTGAAATCTGTGTTAGCCAAGACCACACTATAAAATTTGAAGAGATAAAAATTCTTTGCCATGCCTAAGGCATAAGGGACCGCCTCACAAAGGAAGCCACAGAGATAAAACTGGAGAAAAATAATTTTAATCAGGATTATGGGCACTCAATCAGCAATATGTGGCGTTTCACAGATTTTGAATAAAATATCAGGAGTGAGGGGAAAGTCTGTGAGGACAGATTAGCCAATTCAGAGCCTACACCATCAAGAGCCACAGAGTGGACCAATCCCAAGGCCCCTGAACGAGAGATGCATATGTATAAGAGGGCCAATTTCCTCAAAACAACACTGAACAACCCTGAGGATGAGCCGCGAGTCTAAGCTAGAAACATCGGCAGAAATGGAGTTTTCAATCCACTGGAAATCACGAGAAGTTTACCCCCATATTTCACCACAAAAGCAAATTTTTTTTTGAGTGAAGAAAAATATTCACAACCAGAGCAAACTACCCCCATATATATATTCCCGCCACAATTTTTGAGCCTTGATTTAAGGAAATAATTTCTATAACAATACACATGCCTAGGAAGTTTTCGATTCCCAACATGTTAGGTGATCATAGTGTACTATTGAATACCGTACATGTCTGAATATAGTCCCCCCTTTTTTCCAAAATTGCCCATGGTAAAAGTAGGGGGGACTATATTCAAACGCATTTTTTAAATTATTTCCTAAAACTGAAGTCTAAAAATTAGGGGGGGGGGACTATATTCAGAGCTATACTTGGAGAAATACAGTACTATTCCACCAGCTTCATAATTCCTGCATTCATTGTTTGAAAAAGAGGAATCAAAGAATTAAAAAGAGATTTCCCCCAAGGAGCACCTGAAAATTTTCAGGTTTGTTATTGAATGAAGCTTATACATAACCAATCAAATGGAAAAAGGACAATAGCTGATGAGGTTGAAAGAAGGATTGGTGGGGACAGCTTGCCGTGCCGGCATACATTAACTTTCATCACCCGAGAGGCCATTGGCAGTCCATAAGAACTGTATAAACTCTTGTAAGAGATCCACCCCTAGTTTGAGCATTGGAACTTAAGTAACAAAATGTTTGCAGTATTTTTCTTTCTCCCATCGCAAAGTGTTTCAAATGTATGCCTGAACTTTCGACAATTATCAAATTTTCCACTTTCAATGCTAAAAATTTGCAAGGCACGTATGGTGCTTGTAGATAAGTAGGCATTCACTGGTAGCGAAAAATCCTGTGCAATCTTTTCCATATTCACCTCTGAGGTATTGACGTCACAGCGCGATGCTTACGAACATTCTAATGAATAAGAAACGAAAACAGGAGAATTGTAAAAATACCCCACTAAGGGAGAAACTCCCTTGCCTCCCGCTCCTTTTTGACCTAGGTTTTTAAATGAATGACTCACGCTGGAAACCAAGACTGCCAGTTCCCATTTAGACATGCGACTGCTAGGCAGATAAATTCACGTACGAGATGCACCCCCATTTTCCCGCAATTTCTGGGTAAAAAGGTGCGTCTCTTACCTGAGTTTATACGGTATTTTCATTTTTCTCAATAAATTTTTCACTTACTTGAAATGCCACCAACATTTCCTCAAAATTAGTAAAGTCATCAAAAAATAGCACTTTCATCTCACTATCCTCCCTGGAAGATATTTCCAGCATTACTCGTTTTCCTTTACCCATAATTTTTTTGCCTATCTCAATAAAAAATGATTGATATCTTATGTTCATCTCCTCACCCTTACCCAACAACCATCTCTCCAACACGGTTTCAAGCAATAATTTGAATTTATGTCTGTGTATCACATCAGTCATTCTATCCCTAGTACTACTCAGTCTGAGATAAATGATAGATACACAGAAAAATCACCAAAAGTCAACATTAACATGAAAATGGCTTAGCATGATATACTGTCTGTCTAAAAGTGAGGCATTTATTAGATGAATATTACCTTTGAAATCATTAACCAATCCAAAAAACTCAGGCGATTCTTTCTTCATTAACTCCAGCTGCTGCCTTTTAGAGAGTTTGCTCAAATCTGTAACAATCTTTTCATCCACTTCAGGGACATCGTCAGCCTTCTCCAATTGCTTCTAAAATAAATGAAATATATTCATTAGTGGTCATCAGGGCATGAACTGAATACTGTCTGCAAAGGTGAATGTGTTTAAGTCCAATACAAAGGTAGAGAGTTATAATTTATTTTCTTTCTCTACCCTTGACCAATCCAAGGGATTTCAGCAGGAGAAGGGAAGGAGAAGAATGAAATAGGAAAACTCAGATTAGGAATGAGGAAAGATCAGGGAGATAAAACTGTAGAACTTTGTAGGAAGGAAAATAATTCATCACATACAGACATGGCTCAAACAACATTATGTATGGCGGCACACATGGAAGACTTCCGGGGATAATGGGAGAAGAATGAAATAGGTAACATTACGTCACGACTCAGATTTAGGTACTATGAGAAAAACTCACAAAGCTTCTCTATGGTTGATGTAGAATCAGTAAGACTCATTACAGTGAGGGAAGTCACAAAGGTGAGGAAATGGAACTTGGAAGCTCTAATGAGGACTAAGAGAAGATAATACTGAGAACTAGAGACGAGTATCTTGGAGACATGTGGACAGATGAGAAAGGTAGGACAAGACAAAAACATAAACGACAAAATGGAAGAGAAATAGATCAGATATGTGCAGGGCAGGATGATAATAACGCCATGGGACACAGAGCAAATGATGATGAAATTGTCAGAGAGAGGGAAAAGTAAAAACATCGAAAAAGTACAAGGCAAAAGGATGCATAGGGAAGTTCATAACACTCACAGCCCAGTAAATTTTCCAATAGCTTAGCTTCAGGGTTCTTCACAAAAATACATATATTTACTGAATATTCTCCTAATATTCTTGGATTTCCTTGACCTCAGACACATCATCCCATTTAGGGGTTAGACAGAAGATGGGACTTCCTAGTTCCAATCTCACCCAATAAAGACAAATTATTATTATCATATTGAAGCTGATAATATCAATTTGTTTACAAAGCAAGGGAGAATCAAATGGAAGGCTGAAGAAGTATTTTCAATTTTGATTTTACCTCTCCCTCTGCATCCTGGCCCATTTGCGATGCAAGCATTTCCAAAGAGAAACTGGTACCAGCATCAAGTTGCTCAGCAAGCCTTTCTTGTATGTCTCGTGCTTCCTGCTCCTCCAATTGTGCTGCTTCTGGATCTTTCCCTACATATAAGACAGAGCATTCAATTTAAAGGATAAACCCAATATTTTGGTTTCAATACATGTATATTAACTGCTGTTACGCAGTCACATGGGCAAATGTTTTGGGCATTCCTGAGACAGTCATTATGAGGTGCAAGTAGTTGATTACCCAAAAGGGGAAAGGGATGCCTGACTACTTACAGTGGTCAATAAGGGCAAGGAGGAATCACATTTCAAAATTATGTGGTAATACCAATGATGCAGAGATCATAGATAACTTGGAATACGTACTTTATGATAATTTATGCTTCTAAATCTACTGCGAAAACATCGATTGATAATTATGTTCTCTCACCGATTACACCTAATAGTGCTTAAAATAATTCCGTAACCACAAACTGCAGCAGAAAAAAAGTAAACATTTGTAAAGTTTTGTGAGATTAATCAAATATTCTTGAAATTACCTAATATGACATAATGAAGTGCCAATTTTTGGTCCTGATAACTTCGTATCATGAAGTCTATAAAATTAAAATATTAATGTGATAGCAAGCCAGGGCAATACATCAATAGCTACACAAAATTACCAATAAAGGCAAAATTATGAAATATTTCAGTAATGAGAAAAAGTAACTTCCTTTCCATTTATATCCACCCTACTTTATACATGCAAAAGAAGGCTGCAGTTTTCTGGAATACAAATTGCAGCTCTATCTCATGAGTACTAGCCAAGTAAGCTTTCTTAAAACCTTTTCATTGAACATATGTTTCAAATACACATCTATGAAGTTTCAACTGATAAACTCAATTTCTTTTAAAGATGCAATCAAAACATCAGTAGCAAATGATAGGAACTGCTTCGCAAACATCCACCACAATACAAAATACAGAAAATTAAATCTAATGCACATTGAAAAATTAATGGGACTTAAACACAGGATGAAGTTGAAGGAACTTACCATAATTGTTGGCATCCACAAAGTCACCATCATAAAAATTTTTTCTCTTGCGACCCCATGCACGAGAATCAGGTAGGCCATCATTTTCTTCATCCTCTATATCACTTTTTATGTCTTCAGCAACATCATCAGCTTCATCATCATTGCTACTTTCATCCCCTGACAACAATCCATACACCTCTTCCTCCTGTTTAAACCAGTAGAATAGTTAAGTTATTTCACCACTGGAAGACATGAGCAGTACAGGTGGCCACACCATTTCAAATTTAGTAATGATGACAACATTTCAAAATGGTGTAGTTTTCTATTTGAAATACAACAAGGCATCAATTCCAAATTTCCAAAAGTCTTCATTCAATACAATGTAAAAACTCATATAAAAATTATAATAATAAATACAAAACCATTTCAATACGGTAAAACTAGCTTATAACAAAATTTCAGGGGGTCATAATTCTATTTTGCTTTAAATAAGATTTCCTTGTATCCTTAATAAAGGCTTTTGCCCGACACATTACAGGATTGCCGCTAATATTCCATAATTCACCTTTACTTTAGCAACAGATCCTTAAAAATTAATCATTTTCCCACCCTTTCCATCAAACAGCTGTATAGGGAAGGACTTTACGATCAACAGTAGAACTATGTGGTGATGGCTGTAATTTCTTCATATTAGAGGAATTAATTCCCCAAGGGACCAAAGAATACAGTGGGGATTTTGTATTATTTGAACTCGTTACATGCCAGGAAATTAACACTGGCGATCATAAGAATGTCCAAGGGACTGGGACCTTACTTATAGACATGAATTTGGTACATGCATGATCGTAATAAGCAAATTTAACTGTACTAGTGTGGAATTAAATATTACTAAAATAAACCGAGAGTACTACATCAATTAGAAATTAACCCTCCGGAACTCGCGCTGAGCCTGCTAGGCTCACATTGTTGATATTTTCTTAATAGTTCTTGACCAATTCTCAATAATGCGCTTACATTTTCTCTACCTTTTCCTTACTCTTTTGGCTACGTTTTCTACGCGCAGAATATCCTGATCAACCTATCATAAGGTTGGAATATGATACTTTTGCTTTGTATGCACGCGGTGTGAGCCCCTCAGGCTCCACGCGAGTGCTCGCGTTACATTTTTGATTCTCACTCTTAGCCAATTCTTTTTCTCCGATTGCGTGTATAGACACAATGTAGGCTGTTACGGATAACCTATAACATTATACTCCTAGTAAAGGTTCTTTTTCTGCTAAATCGGCTTGATATTTTGAAAGTCAAAACTACTTACATGGGAGTATGTCTAAGAAGCCATTGTTGCTCTTCCTGCTGTAATTACAAGCACGCTATATTGACACAAAGTAAGCTACTTGTATTGATTTCACACAATATTATAAGTTACGGCTTGTTACAATTACACCTCTTCTCAAAAAGTGTATTCACTTCGCCACCCGGCGGCCATAAAATTTCGGAGGACACGGTCATTCTGACTGGAGTGCACAGATACCGGAGGTGCTCTTCTCGCTGAAGTTTCAACTGTGCCAGTTTCCGCCACAAAACCGTGAGTGTTCCGTTTTAGCATGCTGGCAGTGATTTTTTGCTTGCGAAAGTTATAAAAAATACAAAGAATAAGAGTAAATAAGAGAAAAACAATTGATAGGATAGCTGCAATTCATGACATATTTGAACAATTTGACAGTCAACCGTAAAAGTACTTACATTATTGGTGAATACACATCCATTTATGAGAAAATTGTGGATTTTCGAGGTCTTTGCGCATTCCAGCAATAAATCCCAAGTATGCCCAACAAATAAGGGATAAAAAATTTTGCTTTGCTAGGTAGATGCTAAAACATTTTATCCTTAGAACTTAGAAGTGTATGCTGGTAAACAACCTGATGGATCATTTTCGGTCAACAAAAGCCCTTCTAATATCGTGAAGAGGTTATGCATAAGCAGTACTGGTAGAAATACTTCGATTGACAATTTATTTGCGTTTTTGTTTAGTAAATGAACTCTCAAAATTCCGACTTGCCGTGATTGGACCAATTCGCAAAAATAAGCGGGAATTGCCTACTTTTTTCATAGGAACAAAAAATAAAAAATCCAGTTTATTGATTTCTGCCAGAACTGTTTTTTTTTTGCATCATACGCTCCAAGAAAAATGTGCTTGTGTTTATGATATCAACTACGAACTATAACAAAAAATGATGAATGTAGAGGAGATGAAAGAAAGCCAGAAATGATACCTTTTAATGACATGACAAAATCGGGAGTATATACACCAGATCAGTCATGCACAGCATACAATGTATCAAGAAATGCACGGCGTTGTCCTATGCCAAGTATTTACGTTATGCTAAATATTGCTGTGGTAAATTCCTAGATTTTTTTAACTCGGAAACAAAAACATAGAAGTAAAATCTCGGAGAGTGTTATTTAGGTAATTGTCAGCTGGGCTCGTAGATGAACACGTGAAAGAAGGGGAACCATAAAATCGTTCCCCAAAGAGCTAGGGCTAATTATAAGACGAGCCTATCAAGACTAACAGAATAGATTAACCAAAGGCAACTAAAAAAACAGAGAACCCAAAGTGCACTGGAGTTTGAAAAATGTGTGCAGACTGTGGATACACGAAAAATATATTTACCGGGTACGTCTGCAAAAATTGTGGAAAGTGTATTTTTCTCAAGCCTACACATTTATTGTATGGTGCATGCTTGCAGAATAATGTCCATTGCTAATTTTGCCTTATGATGTTCTTTCTATCCTGATATTAACACTGTGTAGTGGTTTTACGAGTCAATAAATCAATAACAAGTTATGGTAATCTATTTTATATCATACTCTATATGAAGATATGATAACATATTTTATTAGACGTAAATGGACTTGATTTTCATCAAGTGGACTATTTCACCATTATTAGTTTGATTTAAACAAAAAAAGAGGAAATATAATCGACTTTCATAGGTGAGGACTTCAAAAAGAAAATTGAGCCTGACAGGCTCAGCGCGAGTACTCGCGTTCCAAAAAGGGGCGTGAGTCCTGCAGGGTTAAAAAGCTAGAATTCGAAAATAAAAATAATTGAGTTTTGAAAGTAGTAGACATTGAAATATACTTAAGAAATTTTTTGCACATACTTAACATGAAACTGTACCGCATCTTATTAATTTCACCAATTAATTTCATTTGGGTAAGATTTACCATGATATTTTAAAATTTGCACAAAGCATTTCAACAATATCAAATGTTCACATTTACTCAGTGGGATTAACTGCATGCAAGGTTTATAACAGATCACACACTGGCGAGGATTCGGTTAGAACTTAAAACAATAAAACGCTTCAAATATTAGAAATAATATCAGAGGAATCACCTTAGACAGCAGAAATATTTATTTAGAGAAGAAATTTTCATCCCAAGAATAGTGGTGGCACCTAGATATTATAGCTACTACCAACCTGGGCACATAGTGGTTCTTAACCACATCAACGGCATAGTTGGAAAAGACATGAAGAAAAAAAAGTATTAAAAACTCAGCAAGCGATAGTGAAATCCATACTAAAAATATGGATTACTAATAGGGTATGGTTACCATAGATTAGGTATCCCATTCACGGTATATTCATATGACTTCTGACATACAGGACTTAGTAGCAGGAAAATTTCCAAAATTGCTTCAAAGATTTTAATTATCATTGCTTATTCTAGAATTTCTTTTCAAGAATTCAAATCTCGTGATTCATATCACTGAAGGCAATAGAATTTAAAATTCATGAAGCAGAACTCGGACTGATGACAAATAAGAACTACACATCACAGAGCTTTGGTGCATTTAAATATCTTTATACTTTGCGTCAGGGCATTAGGAGTAATAAAGTTTGATGAAAATTGAAGACAAGGAAGAATTGGCTATAATAATAATCCGAAAGTGCAGGAAGAAGGCTTTCTCCAGAAGCTTAGAAGATGTAGCCGGGGTAATTGCCGACAAATGCAGATTCTCAGAAAATATCAACGTTACAAGGGCAATTACGCTGCCTACTGCCGTGGATGTAAGAGTTACTCCAGCCTTTGTTCAGGCACATTTTTCGAAGAAACGAAAATTTCTTTCGAATCCATATTCATTAGCCTATGGTTTTGGGTTTGTCACGTTTCGTCACGTGACACATTAAAGTGACAGGAATTACCAGAGGAAGTGTTGTGCAGTACAACCGGTTTATTTGCCGGACCGGCCAACAAGATCACATAATGAATACAATTATTACCTCATCACTTGACTGAGCCTGCCCCTTCCGAGTGTTCAGACCTATTATTGGCTGATCGTCATCCAAATCGGATAAATCTTCTTCATCTGAAAAACTGAAAGGAAGACAACGGAAATGTTCAATCTCTGCTAAATGCATCAGCATAGAGTTGAGCATTGCAAAACAATACCTCACCATTATAGTTTCAAGCACCCACCATGCGTGCAGATCATTTTGATCAATAACTATACCTCAATTAAAACTGGCTGTGCTTCATTTAGCCAAGATACCACTACGGATAAATACATTCACTCAGAGCTGCAACGCGAAAGTTGGTTTGTTGCAGTCAACAAAGGCTTCGTATTTTACTATGCAGTCAAACAACTACCATGCAACAGATAAGAAAAAATACATGCTTAAAAATATTGTGTGGTACTTACGCATCCATACCGATGACAGGCATACTTTTCACTTCAAATCCAGCTTTTCTCGGAATTTAGAGGATCTAATACATTTAACCGTAATTTATCCAATAGAAAAACTACTTTTCTGGATAGAGAAACAACTTATGATTGCACCAAATAAGCGACCCAAGTTCAAACAACACGTGCCTCCAATGCTCTCCCAGGTTCGCTTGCGCTTGCATTGCGGCATCGCCTTCAATTCAATCATTCAAGTGGAGAAACCTCTCACCACGTCCGCCATGGCGCTGCTAAAGCGCGAAGGCCGCGAAAACTGATGGTTGTGCGGGAAATTTGATTTCAAAGTCGAACTGGAAAATTAAAACAAACATGCTCAAGGCATGGAGCCAGAAGTCTTATTAGGGCATATTAGTGAGTTTTGAGATTAAAATCTACTATTTAAACTAAGTATGGTAACATCCACCTTGGCCTCAATGCAACTGTTCGTGAAGCATTTATGCAATCATGAATTTTTTGCTCCTCAAGGAAGCTCTGAGTGTAGATAGTTCGAAAAGCACGCTAGCATCAAAATGGACCGAAAATAAACTACCCTTTACCCATTATTAATTTTTTTAAGAGTAAATTACCCATACTCAGTGCTGCAGTTGGGCGCCCACGGCGCGGTACCCCCTAAATATCCAAACTCGTTATAAGCATAACGGATAAACTACCTCTTCAAATCTGTAAAAAAAATTGCCCTACTGTAGATTTTCCAATGGATTTCAGAAATAAAAATCGGAAATTATTATTTACTTGTTCAAAGTTGTCTCGTGGCGCAACTTGAAACTAATGTAAGAGTTGGAGTTTGACATTTCAATCGCGGCCTGATATATAATACATGATGTTCAGCTGTTGGCAATTTTTGGTGAGTACTTCCAAAATATTTTCCCGACTACAGAACTGCCCATACTTTAAAATATTACCGCATTTTTTATTTGCATATGAGTGACATAGCATTTGAATCACAGTCAAAAATGTAATGGATGCTTCATTAAGAAAGCATTTGGTTTTGTGGCGGCCGCACCTCCTGCCTCGCCGCCACACCGCTTGCCCGGAGGCAAGTTAAAGCGCGCTCCGTCATCGCTACAGTCCAGATAGCCCAGCGGTAGCACGGTCGCCTCCCAAGCGGGCGGCCCGGGTTCGATTCTCCGTGCCGGAAAGTTTTATTACTTAATTTTTCTGGCCTTCTAGAATTCCCTTCTAGAAGTTTCTCTAATGTTCAAGAACAGTAAGATAGAACCAGCCCCCGGCGTCCGCGGCTCCACGTACGTTCCCTTACTGTCCGATTAGTTCCCATACCGGCCGCCAAGCGCTAGCAGTACACTCGTCCGGTCGTTCCGGGCGTATTACATGTGTTGATATGGCTGTGAGGTAACTTGATGGACTATATTTATAAAATTTTGTAAGCCGTGCTTCGCGCATGTACTCACTCTTACGCGCTTCAGTTTTAAAGAATACAAAATAGCTTTATTCGTGAAAACTGGTGCAGTAGCTTCCGTAAACGGTCATAAAATAGCCTACGAAATCGGGTGTTTGAATGCTTAATCCCACGGGGATAAATAATATAGGTGTGTTTTTTGTAGATCCCATTTCCGCGAGCCATTTAAGACCAATAGGCCGATGGTGTGAAGATAATATACCCACCTGAAAAGGACATCGGTCGAAATTACCTTGCAATAGAAGAAAAACTGCGAAGTGTTAACGGAGAATATCAGTAAGGTACTCAATAGCATGGACAGAAGTATTAGGCTGAAAACTTAGTAAATGAAGCGGCAATAAAGAAGCAATGGTAATCTCCCTTTACTATTCCTAGATAGTTGAGGAGAAACGAGTGCCGACCTAGCCAAAAAGCTTTCGCGTAACTTTGCCGCTACAGCTTTCACATTGATTATTGGTAACAAGCGCAACTGCTAAGTAAGTCCTCTCAACAGTAAAACTTAAGACCGAATATTTACCTCTCGAGTTCCATAGCTCAGGCCAATTAATTTTCTTTTCCAATACCCACCGAAAATCATCTTTTTTTCTACTTTTCATTAATTTTTTTCCTATCTATCTCCTCACGCCTCCCCCATTGTTTCGCCACTGCTGTATTAGCTGCTCCATTCCTTGCATAGATACCAATATGAATTCCTATAAACTGAAAATATTAATCCTTATGATAACTGTAATTGTAGATTCAGCATCTGGAAAGCAACACACGGCATACTTATACTTACAGGCACTACAAGCAAAGGAATGGTTAAACAATATATAATGGTGTGAACGATCAAAAAAGATATTTCTACAAGGCTAAAATGAATAGCATTTATTTTTTCAAAAACTTAAGTTTCTCCTTCTGGAGGCATACTCTCGGCCAACCTCGACATTCTCCACCCGTGCAGCTTGCCTCATCCTTAAATTAAAAAACTGGACAATGATGGCAGCAAGCATCATTTCTCGATGCTCACTGCACGGGAAGGAAAGGTCGTTCCTTTCGAGGATATCACTAAGAATAAGTTCGCTGGCATTCCAGCATTTGCCATATTTTTTAAATCGCACTTGAAGCGGAATTGCACTTGGTTGGACAAAATTGTT
This sequence comes from Ischnura elegans, assembly GCF_921293095.1. NCBI lineage: Eukaryota > Metazoa > Arthropoda > Insecta > Odonata > Coenagrionidae > Ischnura > Ischnura elegans. The sequence goes on along the minus strand of NC_060252.1, from coordinate 79,404,747 downwards.
GATTTTCCTGATATTGCATTTCGCAACCTTCAAAGCACCTCAGGTTCGTATTTTCCTTGTATTCTAATGGTGATATGGGGTCCCCTGGGATATTGTCCTAGTAGTCTTATTTTTTAATTGGTACCTACGAATTTAAAAAGAGAATGGGCCTTTTAGTAGATGTGCCGAAGCCAAAATATGGTACATCCAGTGATGAAAACTCAGCTAGGGGCTTTTTCAAAAATTCTCGCCTATCGGCTGAAATTACTGGCGAGGGTCAATATTTTTGAATGCTTTCTTTTCATTGTTGCAATATAACATCTTTTTATTATTGCTTTATGCAGTATTTTTCACATGATATAACATGGTTAATTAATTTTCAGGAGTAGAGGAAGAGTTAATCTTTCACTTCTCAACAATTTTAAGGTCTTTGTCTTGCGGATTTTTGATTGATTTAGTAAAATTAAATAAGTTCTGTATGGATACAGCGGAAAATTTTGTGAGACATTATGGTTGGTTTTTCATGCCACCCACTGTGCACAAAGTGGTGCAGATGTCATCGAGTCGGCTCTTCTTCGTATTGGAGAACTGTCGGAGGAGGCTCAGGAAGCTCGCAATAAAGACATTAGAATATATCGCGAGCATCACGCGATAAAAATATCTCGACTTCAAACTAATGAGTATATTTTCCGGAGACTGATCCTAATATCGGATCCTTTTATTAGCACATTAGGAACTGAACTAAACAAATGCCGGGGCCTTAAATATCTTCCGCAGGAGGTTCGTGATCCCTTGGTCTTGCAAGAGTCTCAAAATTCTTCGAGTGAATGAGAAGAGGAGGATGGTTGGGATTCAGAAGAATCTGATGCTGAACAATTATAATACATAATTGTAAATTTATGAGGAATTAACCATGCTTTTATGAGAATAAAAGAGTCACTTAAATACTATTTTGACACTAATTTAGTAATTACTTTTTAGTCCATACAGAAGAATCTCTCGAAATCTGGAAATCGTACCTCTTTAACGTAAGTCAATGCACCAAAAAACCCTACTTTTAGCCGTTTTTTTTTGTTTATTGACTAATTTGAAAGAATATTAACTCATTCTATACAACTAATTATCATTTATTTTCATATTTTATCATGATTACCGTTTATCTATGCAGTCAGCGTTACAATTAGCCAGTTAATAAGTTAAAGTTCCACGATATCGCATGAAATAATAGTTTTTTCGTAAAAATAACTGCAGAAATGAAAATAGCTCGCCAAATAACTTGTAGGGAGCAATTTTTCAAGACATCCAACGAAAATCTGATTTTTGTCTGACGTTTTCGCGATCCGGACCACTGTGCGACGTTTCCCTCGTTGTCCGTGATAATCTTCTCACGAAGAATATCGGATTCAATAAAGTGTTTTTCACAAACAACTTGCGGATACTTGACGATAAAATTATCACGAGGAATGCACCTCTGCCACTCAGCTCGTAGTCTTTCTTCCCTTGACACCAAAAAGATATGCAACTTTTCTAAGTTAGAGTCATACCCAAAGGTACAACCTGGCACGATACATCTTTTGCCCACCATTTTCCTTTTAAACCGAAATAGAGAGTTTTTCCAACTCCTAAACACTCGATCAACGATATACCATAAGTAAAACTGGCCTCCGCTGCAGGAAAAGACTGTAAAAAAACGTGGTTTATCGCAATGAATCACCAAGACGCATTACCCGCATGACTTCCCATGCAATCGCAAGGCTGACGTCGGACGAGTGCATAAGTAGCGCCAGCGGCGAAAATGACGAACTAATCGGACAGTAAGGGTCGCATGAGCCGGCAAGGGAGAGGTAGGGAGAAGCCGGGGGCTGGATAGAACATACTGGAAGTTGGCAAACTGAATAAATACTGCGGCCTTTCGGCCGGCAGTTCAGTGTAGAATTGTACACAATTCAATAAACATCGTCCAAACCATTCCATCGAATCTTCATTGTTAGCAGCCTACACGGACTCCTGCTACATTGGTGACCCCGAACTACGAACGCATCCAGCAATGCCCAGCAAGGACGAAGAAATCGCCGAGCTTACTCGTCAACTGAACGACCTTCGAAAAGAACTCCAGACGGCGGCTATGCAACAAGCGGAAGCACAACAGGCGCTTGTTGGACAACTCCAGCAGGCCCTCGCCGATCAGGCCCAACAATTTCAACAGGCATTTGCGGCGGAGCAGCAAAAACCGCAGCCACTTTTGCCGCCACAGCAACCACCGCAGCAGCAGCCTACGCAACCTCCGCCACCCCAGCACGACGCCGAAGCAAATGCCGCACGACTCCAGGCAACCAATCAACAGGAGGCATGCCGCGTAGCCGTGAAACTACCGTCCTTCTGGCCAAGTAAGCCTTCAGTTTGGTTCGCACAAGCCGAGGCGCAGTTCGAACTTTCCAACATAACACGGGAAGAGACTAAATACAACCACGTCGTCCCCATATTGGACAACCATTTCGCCGAGGAAGTGGAAGACATTCTATCAAATCCACCAGCTGAAAACCGGTATGAACACCTGAAGAATGAACTTATCCGCCGCCTTTCACTCTCCGAGGAAAAGAGGGTTAGGCAACTCCTTCAGGCTGAAGAACTTGGGGATAGGCAGCCGTCGCAACTCCTACGCCATCTGCGCTCACTCAACGGATCATTCCAAATCCAGGATACACTCTTGCGACAAATATGGCTGACGCGCCTTCCAATTACCGTCCAAGCTATTCTGCAAGCACAGACAACACTGCCGCTAGACGAACTCGCCAAAATCGCCGATCGGATCGTCGAGATCACACCGCTGCCTCCACCACCAGCCAAATGTGTCTTCGGAGCTACAAAAGTCACCTTCCTCGGGTACTCCGTAACTTCTAATGGGTGTTCACCCCTACCCGAAAAAGTTGCTGCCATCAACGACTTTCCACAACCGAAGACAATTCGAGACCTCCGTCGTTTCCTGGGTATGCTCAACTTTTACAGGCCCCACATCCCACACGCAGCTTCAGCCCAGACACCACTCAACGCGCTCCTGCAAGGTCCTTCAGTCAAGAGTTCCACGCCAATCACCTGGACTCAGGAACTTCTTCACAGCTTCCAAGAATGCAAAACCGGTCTCGCCCGGGCTACCATTCTAGCTCACCCGGACCCTGAAGCTTCCCTGGCCCTCTTCGTCGACGCCAGCCAGACCGCGATTGGTGCTGCTTTGCAACAACGCTCAGGTGACAATTGGCAACCCCTCGCTTTCTTTTCACGGAAACTAAAGCCGTCGCAACGGATGTGGAGCACCTATGACAGAGAACTCTACGCGATGTATCAGGCAGTGAAACACTTCCGTAACATGGTAGAAGCCCGCGACTTCGCCATTTTTACGGACCACAAACCGTTGACTTTCGCCTTCAGCCATCGTACCAAGAACGCTGACAGCTGCTCGCCACGTCAGTTCAAACACCTGGAGTTCATCACTCAATTCACAACTGACGTACGCCACGTCTCCGGCCAGAACAATGTCGTCGCCGACTGTCTGTCAAGAGTGGAATCTGTCAGCGCCTCTACACCGTTAGACTTCGTCGCCTTGTCCCGTTCGCAGGACACCGACGAAGAACTTCGTGGACTCCTCGACAGCGGTACTTCACTCAAGCTTTCTCAAATGCCAATTCCTGGAACAACCGTCAAACTCTGGTGTGACACATCTAAGGACACGCCTCGACCCTATATCACACCACCGTTCCGTCGACGTGTCTTTGATCAAGTCCACAGTCTTGATCATCCCGGTTCCAACTCCACTCTTAAAAACATATCCAACCGTTACGTTTGGCCGTACATGTCCAAGGACTGTCGCACTTGGGTTCGCAATTGCCTTCCATGCCAGCGATCCAAAGTGCATCGTCACGTATTGTCTCCTCTGGCTAACTTCACCATACCTACAGCACGTTTCGACCACGTCCACGTCGATATCGTCGGACCTCTGCCTTACGCCTCTGGGTTCCGATATCTTCTCACGATGATCGACCGTTTTTCACGTTGGCCGACAGCAGAACCTCTCGCCGACATCACTGCCGAATCCGTCTGCCGAGGTTTTCTCCTAGGATGGATTGCCCACTACGGTTGTCCAAAACGCCTCACCTGCGATCGAGGACGACAGTTCGAATCAGGACTCTTCAAAAAGCTCTGCGCCACCCTGGGCATTGCTCTTCACCCTACCACAAGCTACCATCCTCAAGCTGATGGAATGCTAGAACGTTGGCACCGCCCTCTCAAGACAGCACTAATGACGCACTCCCCGGAGTCCTGGATCGACGCACTGCCAATGGTTCTCCTCGGACTCCGCACCACCTGGCGCGAGGGCCTGAAGGCTTCACCAGCGGAACTCCTCTATGGAGAACGACTGCGTCTCCCGGGTGATTTTTTCGCCGACTCTCCGGCGAGCATCGGTTCTGAGGATCTGGTCTCTCGGTTGCGTACTCACATGTCAAAAGTGAGACCAACTCCTGCAACTCATCATTCCAACAGCCGGAAAATATTTGTTCACAAAGCTCTAGCCACGACGTCGCACGTCTTCCTGCGACAAGACGCAGTTCGGACGGCCCTCCAGCCACCATATCTAGGGCCATATCCAGTCATCACCCGCAGCGAGAAAACATTCACCATCAACATCAACGGGAAACCAACAGTCGTCTCCATCGACCGACTTAAGCCTGCGCACATTCTCCAGCCGGACGATTTTCAAGAGAGGACATCGAGACCTTCTGAACCGACCTCCGGAAAACCATCTTCCGCGCCATCGACCGGGACGTCGCCTTCGCCCGCGGGCACCTCTGCCGCCCCCCCTCCAACGACGCGCTCGGGTCGGACTCTTCGTTCACCTGTACGCTACAACGCCAGCTGTATTTCCCCGGGGGGGAGTAGTGTGGCGGCCGCACCTCCTGCCTCGCCGCCACACCGCTTGCCCGGAGGCAAGTTAAAGCGCGCTCCGTCATCGCTTCCTTCCAACAGTCCAGATAGCCCAGCGGTAGCGCGGTCGCCTCCCAAGCGGGCGGCCCGGGTTCGATTCTCCGTGCCGGAAAGTTTTATTACTTAATTTTTCTGGCCTTCTAGAATTCCCTTCTAGAAGTTTCTCTAATGTTCAAGAACAGTAAGATAGAACATACTGGAAGTTGGCAAACTGAATAAATACTGCGGCCTTTCGGCCGGCAGTTCAGTGTAGAATTGTACACAATTCAATAAACATCGTCCAAACCATTCCATCGAATCTTCATTGTTAGCAGCCTACACGGACTCCTGCTACAGTTTTGTCATTTTGGATACTATATAGAAAATAGGATTTCTGTATAATATGCGAAGGAGAAGGATTTGCATGGAGGGAGTACTGGCCAGTGAGGTAATGTAGAAATCCGAGTTAGAGGAGAGGAGAACATTATAGGCAAAGTTAAGAGTTAGGTAGACAATAAGGTTTATAGGTAAAGTGACACGGGATAGACATTGTTGTTAAGTGAACAGTGAAGTATGTATATGTTGGGAGGGTAGTAGAGGGAGAAGTTCCAGGCACGCAGCTAGGAATTAAGGGAAGGAGGCTTTTAGGAGCAACTACTGGGGGTATGGAATATGGGAGGAGCGGGTGCCCTCCCCCATAAAATTTTAATGAGAAATGGTCCAAAATGGTGAGTTTTAAGGCTTTCTGAGGGATATTTTATAGATCCTTCCACTATTGCATAAGTAATATTTATCCAATTAAGTAAAATGGATTCAATTTCAAAATTTATCTGAGTTCTGGGGGAGGCTATCCCGCAAAACCCCCCCTCGCTGCGCCATTGAGTAGTTATATCCACCTACCTTAACCGGTAGTATACTTAAATAATAATGCGTAGAAATGACGGGGTGAAACTGTGTAATCCGTTAGAAAAATTGCAATTAATTAGAGTTATGGACATAGTGAAGCAATAATGGGGCATATAGACGCAATCTTGGGGATATTAAATCTTCAAAAACAATATCAATAATTAAAAAATAGGTAATGATCCGGAAATGGATGAATCCCATTTCCCAAAAATACACAAATGAGTTGTTGTGAGACGTCTCAAAAGAGCCAGCTATGTCAGATATGCTCGGGAACCAGGCGGGGATTCAGCATCAAATTTGGGGGAGGGTCACGACCTGGGTCCAGGAGTATGGAATGCCCCCGGAGAGAGAAGCGCTCTCCCGTGTAAAAGTTTTTGTAGGGAGTGCTACGCTCTACGATAAATATAACTCAAACTTCTCTCATGCTTGGGACTTGTAGCCATGCATTTTTCTCCCTTTACTCCGGTACAAGAATACAAAAACTATTGAACTAATAAAAATTAGTATTTTTTGATAAAATTTGGGGTAGGGTCATGACCCCCCTAAATCCACCACTCTCGGGAATTGTACCTTTCACTTCCGATAAAGGCATGAAAAAAACTTATAACCTTCCTCTTTTCCCTTGCTCTTTGTCGGAAACATCCTGGTTTCACCTTTCCTATGTAATGGCATGGTGGAGACGCTCGTCAGTCGTGACTCGTCACTATACTCACTCGCCAAGTGGTCAGTCAGTCACAGTGCTTCATCAGTATCTTGGTCAGTTATCGGCTATTGGTTACTTTATGGCCATTCTATGACTATGCAGTCACAATATAGCCGTCAGTGGGAGTCGAAGCGCGGGCCATAGATCCAGTGCTACCGAAGCGCCTCGCTATCCACCCATGGCATCGCCAGTGGTCACTATCGTCGCAGTCAGCTATTTAGAATCAACATCCAGGGGCATAGCCAGAGCGATGTGCTGGGAGTTGAGGAGGGCACGACCCGTGGAGTCATAAGGAATGGAAACCCCTACAGGAGGAAATCTGAACATTTTTCTCTCTAGAAATTACATTTTATGGTATTTGTGCACTAAAATTACGATTGGTCGTCGGGAAGCGGTTTTTCTAAAACATAATGGTGGAGTAGAATAAATTTGTTTTATTGGTTAATATTTTCCTGCTAAAACTAATAGGTTTGGGGGGGTTCATGCTCCCTTCCCCTCCCCTTGGCTACGCCACTGATCAGATCCATCACGATGGGACATTTTATCTTCAACGCATTGGGTACAATATAAGAGCAGCTGAAGAGTGAGAGGAATGAGTGCTAGCAACTGCAGTAAATAATAATGGATAGACTTCACTTGGTCTTCATCTTGCACAACATGGCGGCACATCTCCTTTAGTCAACAGGTGTTTCCGAGATAAATACGATACTCGGAAATCGCACATAGCTTATTTATCCAAATGCGAATGGAATTGATCGGATTTTTATTCCATTACTTAACGCTGATTTACTATCAGAACCCACTCGACGGCAAACCCCATGAAAGGATAAAAAAGTTATAAAAAAAAACACTGTCGCGTGCTCACAATTCTGTTGAACAATGGCATGCTTTCCGGATTTTATAAAATAATTATTGGAATTGAATTACAAACTTTTTTATCTTAATCCGTCTCAGTCGAAAAAAGAAGGAAATATCTTTCATGCTGCATTCATTTCATTTTTACGGATTAGATTAAAAATCGTTGCGTTTCCCACGTGGGCTGTAGTGATAAAAGTCTTTCACTATGCACAACTTATCACAATTTTACGAAGATATTCACTCGCGGTGGGAATATCACACCTACTTCATGTAAAACTATTGGACGTTTATTTCATTCAAGTAACCACAAAATTCCAGTTGCGAATAAATTTTCCATTACGCTGCTTACTTTTTTGATACAGAAGTTATTTGTACATCTGATGTTTTACTTCGAGTTTTTACTCATAAGTAGTTTATATACATTATATTTTTCCACGAGTGATGATAACATAGATAAATGGACTGTGACTGACTCTCCTTTTTTGGAATACCATGAAGATTTGCGGTAGAATGTGGGAATGAAATCTACTAAATCAAAGTTCTAAGGTTTTTAGTAGATTCTAACAATCTTGGGCTTCTTTCCGATATGCTCCTTAGCAGCTGTCTTTGCTGATTTGTTACTGAAATAAGCATCTCGGACGGAAATTCAACATGCATAAATATTATAGGAAAGGCATACAAGAGCGCATGATGACCCGGTAGCCAAAAGCCAAAGCCAAAAGTTAATCCCATTTTCTGTATCATTATTGAAAATGGGGATTGCAGGGTTAATACTCATAAACAGATTAAATTCAAATCCTAATACTCAAACCTAATACCAAATAATAATATGGGAAACAAAATTTCCAATCGCAATAAATAGAATAATGAAAATACATTTAAAAAGATTAAAAAAACGCTTCTTCCAAAAAATATAAAATGCACAAAAGTAATGTATCTAATAATAATATTCATCACTCATTGTCAGATAATAAAGCTTGAATACCGATTAGATTTACAAGAAATGAGTGTAGAAGAGCATGATGAATGAAAACGGGTTGGCTCTCAATAATAATATCTAAACCTAATCAGCACCCCCGCATTATTCTCTGAGTGATAAAAAGTTAATTTCTATAGTTTTTAGTGTATAGTTTTCATAGTTGTTAGTTATTTAAATTTGGAAAAAGCTTGTTTTTTTCAAATATTTTTACGCTATTTTTATTCTCACTTTTTAATAGCGCATCATGTAAACGATTTAACTAGAGTGGTTAGAGAAATTTATGCAAAAAAATTATGGCTAACCCCATGAATTGAAAAAATTTAAAACAAATTTTCTGTCTGGAAATTTAGTTAATTTATTGGAAAATAACAACCACAACTTCAAATTCTTGATTATTGAATATTGAATTGCCATTAGAAGCAAAATTTCAAGGCGATCTGACAATGAAAAGTGGGTAAAAAATCAAGATTACATCGATGAAACACACCAACAGTCAAAGAAAGTTAAGGAAAAAATGAACAAGTAAACCCTATAATTATAGTGAGCCCAACAGACGCAGAAGATCTATCACGAGATCTAGGATTTTACCATTTCTATTTTGATCCCAATGCTAAGAAGCTCAAGAGTGCTCTTGTGTATAATCACTTTGAGGTAGATATGACCATTACGCAAAGGCGTATAGATATAAATTTATGCTGAAACGCAGGAACGGCAGAAGTATGGAAGATATTTCCGGCGAGGACCTAATTTATATTCTGAATGGGATAGGCAGATTTTGTGGGGTGGCACAGGGGCACGTCCCCCACCCCAAAAACGCTGAAAAAATATACAAGGTTTTTAATATCCCGTTGTCATTACTGTCGTTTTGTTTTGTGTTACGGAGTATGGAGATGAAGTATATATTTCGTACTGTAATTTTTGGATGTTGTTCTGAATCCCAAATATGAGAGGACCGATTGCTTTGCAGGCCTACGAAAAAATCCCGCAGCCGCCATTGCATAGTGGGAACAAAACAAATGCTCTAACCAGTGACATCATGGCAAAATTAGCAGTGCCGGAACGCACTTTCTTTAACTTTTTTTTTTAAGTGAATTATTACTCTGTGAGTTTTTATTACAAGTTATTATTTAGATTTTATTGCATTTTTTGTTTTGGTACGAATGTAAATATTAGACATTTTTAGGCACCAAAATTCATAAAAGGGTTATTTGACAATTATGTCTTTTGCTAACCAGTGCCGAAACGGCGTTGTGGCACGTTCCGGTACCATGAAATCACTAGCCCGAACACAAGAAAGTATGATGGTGGTTCCGGTGAAAGCTTCGTGGACGAATATGAACTTCAATGCCGAATTTGTCTGCCCTAAGCCTTTTCCAGATGAAACGAACGCGAAAACATAATTCGAAAAAATTGGAGGAAGAATTCGTGGCTTAAAATACTCAAAACCGAAAAAAAATATCAAAACAAACCGCCACGCGGAACTTATTTTTTGTAGTAATATCATGTGCAGTGTGGAGGCAAAATTTCTGCAATGAGCAAACTATGCGTTTACGATAACTGCGAAAGACACACTGAGACGCTGGGCACAGTTGCAGGGTCCAGCAGAAGACGCCGAGACAGATGGCGGGCTAAAAAACACAAGGGGACCGATGCCTTGAACTTAAGGCATCCATCCGTATTGAGTGCGTTAAAAATCGTTTAAAATTCTTTTTCCCGTTCTTACATTGACTTGAATTGATCGAATTTCACTGATTCAAAGGGCAAATATTGTGTGAGAACCGTACGTAGACAAATTTTTTGAGGAAGGAGTTGAAAGTTGTTCCTGAGATGGCTGCATTTAGGTGCCAATGATGTTAGCGCTAAATTTTCTCCGCCATTCACTGGTCTTAAAGTATCCTGCGGTTTAGATAAATTGGCATTACACTGGTGTGAATCTGAGATTTTAAGGCAGTTAATAATCAAGTTTTTCGATCAAAAATCAATGGCTCACATGTAATTCTACTTGATCAATGCTTTTAATTATTTGGCAGCATTCGCTACCCTGGAAATTCAGCAAAATTGCCTGACTATGATACCGATTTTCCTACAATTTATATGGACAAATTTCTGTTGCAAAGTATTCACGAGTTGGCGACGTCATCACAGTTTCGGATGATTGCGAAACGTCACCAACTCATCTGCAAAAGGGCAGAGGACGTTGATTTTTCGCCAAGAATGGCCCGAAAAGTAAGGGACGGATCAAAACAGGGAGAATATGGGTCTCTTTAATGTTACTATCGGTTAGCTGATTTGTAGCGTATCCTACTAACTTATTAATTCCTGTTTACATGCATGTTTCTAGATTTTCCTTATAATATTAACAGCATGCTTTGCATATCCACAAAAATTGAAAACAGCTATAACAGCGCCAATTTTCAAAAAAGGTGATTAGCAATTATAGACCAATATCACTCTTTCCTATCCTCTCAAAAGTCTTGGAAAAAATATTAAAATTCAGCTTTTAAATATCCTTAACACCAATTATTACTTTATCACTCGGCAATTTGGATTCTTAAAAGGCAAAAGTACAGAATATGCAGTTTTACAGCTTTTTTCTGTTATTTCTGATGGACTCAATAATTATAAGAAAGTTGCAAACTTGTTGGTAGATATCGCAAAAGCTTTCGATTGCGAAGTTCATGCATTTTTATTGAAAAGATTAATGCAAGCTGGAGTTTGAGGAGATGCTAATGAATGGTTCCAGAGTTCCTTGAGTGGGAGAACCCAGTGCGTGAAAATCAATGGCTGTTATAGCCAAGAAAATTCGCTTTCCAGTTGAATCCCCCAGGGATCGATTTTGGGGCCTATTCTATTTCTTATGTATGTAAACAATTTCAATACTGGAATCAAGAATATTACAAAAGAGGATTCTCAAGTAGCACTGAAGGTGTTGTAATCGACCGCGCATTTAAATGGGTTTACAGAAGTCGCCACTTGCGTCGCTAACGGACAATTGGATCCGAGTTTCTCGGGAAAATAAGATATATTTAGGGCATTGACCGAAATTCATATACTTGATGGTGCGATCTATCAAATTAATTACTTTTCAGTGCTATTCCTCGCAATAGCAAACTTTATACTGCAAAATATTGAAAAAGATTAGATCGCAATACACTATTCACTACACTGCGGACAATTTTGAAAACCGATTAAAATGCGACCGAATTTGCAATAGAAGCCAGCCTTCTAAGGGATAGAATTGGACCTCCTCTATGTAGTCCCCTTGACTGGAATGTTCAATGGCAATTTAACCTCCTTTGAGGACGATACAGCTTTGGTTTATGTATCGGACAATATGAGAGATATATATTCACAAATACAAGTAGATCTTGATCGAATAAAAGTTTTGTTTAGTTCAAATGAATTGGTATTAAGCGGAAAAACAAAATATGTTACATTTAATTTAAAAACGAAATTATTCGAAAAACGGAGTGTTTATTACGGATTATCATGTTTGACAGCGAAAAAAATCTATTCCACACGCTTTAAAATTAAGCAAGTTAACTTTATTAGATATCTTGGGCTAAATATTAATGAAAACATTGCATGGAAATAGCATGTTAATAAACCAAAATTGGATATGCTATCAATTCTAATGAAATTCTTTCTTTTAAGATATTTATGTCCAATAGCATTAGTTCGTTCTGTATATTGTGCACTAATTGAGTCAAGACAACAATATGGCATTTCTTGCTGGGGAGGATCCAACATTTTTAATGTTAAGTCTCTGCAGATTGCCCCAAAAAAAACTCAAAAGGGTGATTTTAGGCTGCCGAAAACTGAGCACTCGTTGCCCCTTTTGCAAAAACTTAACGTTCTACAACTAAGGTATTCATTAGTACTTAAGGGCTCGAGATGCTTTACGTTCGCGGGGAAACAGGGCAAAACCGATCGCATACTCAAGTAAACTCAGGTCAAAAAAAGACATGTATCTGTTAGGCTAAGGAACTGTTGTACCTAAGCCCAAAATTTGAAGCCTTCAAACATACATACACTCTTTTTGCACCGAAATTGTTCTGTTCTCTCCCGGTTGAGATATTGAATCAAAACTATGTGGCTTTGTTTCTGGATAAATTAAAACAATGGCTCCGATCCCAAGAGAGTGAAAGTATTGAAAAAATTTAAAAAGTTGTGGTGTAACTTGATAATTATATTGTGCTATTTCTTTTGTATTTTCATTGTTAAAAGTTATTATTCTTAAAAGTTTTCTATTTTTTTCTGTTCTTCTTGAAATTAACGATTTATTTTATATTTTCATTGTTGCAATTAATAAATCTAGAATTTTCTTTTCTTTATTCTACTCCTGTACAGCACACATATATTTTAGTATCAAAATCGTATTTGTTCAATTATATTTTTTTAAACGTTTATGAATCTCCACCAGCCCCTATTTTAAGATATGATAGTAAACCCAAGTCAGATTAACCTACCCTATATTCTACTTCACTGTTTTATTTTTTGTATATATATTTACTTTGTAATCTATGAATAAGCGTAATAAATAATATTATTATTATATTCTTGTTACTCTAGCTTCATAGGAAAATTTCCTTCATAAGCAGTTGACAAGTTTTGCCTTTGGATGAGTGTAGAGGCATTATTTGTTAGTATGCGTAACATTTTCATGACCTTGTGGTGTTCATGTGGGAAATCCTCTTGCATGCTGCATGCTGGTGATTGATCACCCAATGCCATACACCCTAGAGGTGGCTCGCAGTGTAATATGCAGGGCTGAGCAAAAAACAGGCCGAGGAGTATTTGAAATACAAAATACTGCTCTTAATGTGTTTGAAATGCAAAATACAAAACACCTTTGACTGGGGTATTTGAAAAACAAACTACAAAATAGCATTTTAAGTACCCTTTAAAATACAAAATACATTTGTGTGGAAACTAAGTGATCTTAAAAAAACATTACCTGCCTTGGCGCGTTATGGATAGTTGCAAGCATGAAGAAAACGTTTCTAGCGAAAACGAAGTAATCTCTGAAGCATAATGTTACAGAGATGTCATCAGAGCTGCTTCAAAAGTATTTGTTTTATTTTAAAATGGACAGATACCAAAAATTTGCGTTTGAAATACAAAATACATGATAAATTCAGGTCGTGTATTTTAAATACCAAGTAGAAATTACAAATGTACTTCAAATATGTATTTTAAAATACTTGTATTTAAAATACTACCCAGCCCTGGTAATACGTAGATATAAATGTACAACTTTCTCAAAATGTATAATAAAACAAATTGGTGAACTTAACCATTATTTCAACTCTTCAAGTTTTAATTTTTCTAGTTCAACTTCAATATAGCTCTCATCTTTCTAGCTGCATGCGTGAAGATCATTAATGCGCTTTACACGTAAAAAAGAAAGATGGGCTTCGAGACGATAGAGGCAGGTGAGAGGGGACGAGGGTTGACCCCTCAACAGAGGAGAGGTAAGGGGCATGAGCCCCATATCCGGGCGACTACGGAAGACTCTTTCTGCGTCATTTCCGCTCTCCCTGGTCGAGATTCCTGCAGAGAGGTATTCCAGTGTAAAACTCACCTTGCGGGCGAAGAATCGCTGTTGGACTTCCATTTCCATTTCACGTAATGATCTTCCCTGGGAAAGCTTCGCGGTCTAGGGCAGGGGATTCCAAAATTGTCAGTCCAAAGATTGTCTAAACTATGTATGAAACATCTGTTTGGGGGCCAATCAAATACTCTTTGGCCCAAATAATTTAATTTTGTTCTTTAAATTTACTCAATCAATGTTTAAGAACTGTTGATATTGGCAAACCTAGCATTTGTAATACTGAGAAATATGATTTTGTAAATAAACAAATAAAACAACATTCAGCCCGGAGGATGAGCCCCGAGTCGGAGCTTGAAACGTTGGCCGTTATGGATCAATTAGCCCAGTGGGAATTCCGATAAGAGGAGTACCCACATTTTTAATATTTACTACAGCTGCCATTGATTTGTTGTTATTGATGAGTTATTGAAGTGAAAGAAGCTATAAACAAAGCATATGAAGAAAGGGATATATATAAAAAGGGAAATGCTTCCCACATTAATATATTGATTTCATCATTAACACATGGGCACTTTCATTAGCAGGGATAATAGAATAGGGTGGTTTCCTATTATTTTTTTATTGCCTAAATCGAAAGATTATTACTCCTGGAGTACGCATTTCACGCTCTTAGATTTTTAAATGACGATATCTATTTTTCGCGATTAAACGAAAAGTGAAAATTTTCAAGCGCGCGAAAACGCGACGGCTAAGTAGGAATGATGGAAAAAGTCCGTGTTACGTATTTCTGGTTCCCGCTGCCGCCCTGTGAGGTGACTGTGAGGTGAGGCTTCAGCGCTGATACGACGCAGGCTGCTAGCAGGTAGCAAAGTACCCTGCTAGTAGGTAGCGCTTGGCTTAAATATGGATTATTACTACCTTATCAAACGAAGGAACCTTTCCGACCTTAGACAATTTTAATAAGTGGTTATTAAGAGATGTTTCCCTGAGCCCTGTGACTCATTCATGCATTGGTAATCTCAGACGATGTAAAACTCCTATCCTCTCGTGCAGAAACTAGATCCCTGTGACGTCACGTGGAGTGGAATCGCATGGGCGCCAATCTGGCCTTTTTTAAATGAGGTTAAAATTGACCATTGCCATTCGTTTAAACCGGGATTTCTAAAACCAAATAATTGGTGTATTATGAATACTCTAATGGTGGGTAACGCATTTCGCAATCAATGCATTTCGTTTTCTTTGAAGAAGGAAACTACCCTATTGTTTCGTATGTATGTATCGTATCTATGTATCGTAGTAAAAATTCCGTACCTAAAAAGATCTACGTATTAGGCCGGGGGACAGAGTCTTGCGAGCTTCATGCTATGGCCATGGAACCGTAGTTTGGACACCCCATACCTATAGCATACCAACAGCGCTTGGCTACTGATCGAATGATCCTGGGTTCAAGCCCGGGGTGAAGCTCTCGGACATCAAAGCAAAGGTCTTCAAAAAGCGAGAGGGCCCAGGGAATATATCTGACGCCTCCATCCTGAATGTGGAAAATTACACCTCCAAGGCTCAAAAGTGGCTCGTTGGTCAGAGTTGGTTGGCCCTACTTTCTCCATATCTAACCGTAACCAACCTTCGGGTTGAAACGCTGTCGGAATGAGTTTTACTCCCTCCACAAAAATGTTATTGGTCTAAAAAAAAAGTGGTCTAGCAAATTTAATACGAACTTATGATTTTTTACTGCAAGTGCAATATCTTTTCTCCTGCATTTTTAATTAGCTCTGCATGAATATCATCTATTCCAGATGCTTTATTCCCCCGTATATCTCTTACTGCCGCATTGAATTCTGATCTTAAAATTGGGGCTCCCGTGTCATCTTTAACCATATGTCACTTGATCACCTGTGCGCGGTAAATCGTGCCTTACCGATTTCAAAATATTCTCCTCTCTCTTCCCTTCACTCGAATAGGAGGTTCACATCCACTCATTCTTCCATGGAAGGCATAGTATCGGCCCTAATTATCATCTCCATTCGCCGCATATTCCTCGAAATTTCCGATCGCCCCTTCCGCTCCCCGCCTTCAAATTTCCCTCTTTTCTATTCGCTTCTGTGCCCGTCCAACTCCTCAAACGACTTCCCTCTGCTCATCTCCTGTGCCCTATCTAACGCCTCCACTGCATTTTTTTAATAGCCAAGCCCTCAATACAACACAAATCCATCTTCAAATTAATAAAACTATCGCGGAACATGCTCTTCAATATTAATGGACTTTGGGGGCAACTCGCGTTAAGATTTTAAAATGTTCAACGTTTCCTCTCTTAAGGACACTATACACAGTGGCGCCGACTCCATGGGGCTTGAGGGGGCCCGAGCCCCCTCAAAAATTCGTTATAGGTGTGAGGAAAAAATGTGTCAGGCTTGTCGATTTCCCCGGATTGTCCAGATATTTAGATTCGAGTTATCAGGGTTCTAATGTTGATCATATGACTCTTCTAAAATGCTTAAAAACTTAAAACTTACTACTTATAAAATTTTTCGGGGCAAGATCCCCGGTTTGCCCCCCCCCCAATACTTTTTGTAAGTCGCCATCCCTGACTATACACGGTGAATTATCATGCTGAATGATAGTGCGATTGCAATCATTAGCACTGCCATCATTCACGAGATCATGTGAGCAAAAATAGAGCATCTTCTAATTTTCAATGAATGATAATGCTCATGACGGTTCATTCACGAATTTTCCCGCTATGCAAGGCGAATTATTTCATTCGCATGATCAATCAGCGCGTATAGCGGCCTTATAGGAGAGGAAACGTCGCGACGTCCATTTTTAAGCGGGTCTTGACGCGGGTTATCCCCAAAATCCATTCATATTGATGTAGCTTTCTTGTTTACAACAATTGCAAATAGCGCAAATGTCCAGAGAAATTTTGCACATAAAGCCATAATAGCAATTTTAAATAGGGTTATATCTTGGAAAACGCAGACCTTGGGAAGAAGAGATTGGGATAGGATCAACGCTTTAGAGAAATGGGTTTGGAGGAGGCTAGAAAGAGTGAAAAAGGTGGATAAAGTGAGGAATTAGGAATCTAACGAGCTGGTACGGGATAGGAGGAGTTGGAGACAACTTTGGTGTTTGTGATCTGCCAGTGGGCAGAAAACCAGTCGATAAAGTGTATTGAAGGCACAATACAAACGCACATTTTGTTAACATCATAGATTATTACATTTGACAGACAATGAAAAATATGTTCATTTTAGGGCTATATATTGTTGGGGATAGCTGGGGAGAAAGAGATGTAGGATGTTATGGAAACGGAGGAAGATTAGGCAGGGTTCTCGTCGTGTTTAGTATAAAATCTAGATTCAATAGACCACAGTGCGTCAAATAGAATGGAGTAAGTGAGAAAAAGGTTTTCATTCACGACTTTACTGTGTTTCTTGTGCATAGGAATTTCAAGATTTCCCAAGGCATCTGGTCTCTTTCCCTTTCTTCTCAAGTGCAGCAACTCCTGTTGAAATATGCTCGTGCGGTTGGTACGAATTAAATGCCTGAAAAATATGATATATCCTCTGACAATTTTTCTCTCTCGACCTAGTAACCCTATAGCGGTGTAACCGGTAGTACATAAGAATTAAAAATCCTATGGAAGTACAAGGTGTTTTATGAATGTCATATTGTGAAGACTTACTTTTCATCTAACAAAATAAATTTCTAAATGATTGTTTCCGTCCTAAATACCCAATTGAGTCTTTCACTTGACGATATTTAGACTGAATTACAACAATATTTGACACAGAGCCTCAGTAGATTAGTTGCATCGGTAGGTACTACACACGGTGATCTATGGATCTTGTTACTACCCTCTTCAGCTGATAAAATAACCTTCCACCCAGTGACAATACCTCTCTGCTCTCAACCGTGCCAATGAATTGAAACCTTCACCGATAATTCCAGTTGGTATTATTCCAGTATAATAATAAAATATATACCAGTATATGATATGATAATATTCCAGTATTAAGGCCTAGCATATCATATGGATTCCATTCCAATCCTGTCCTGTTTCATACATTCATAGGACTATAATCCTAAGATTTGTATTCAACAACCGTCCATTTCTCCCTTTCCCAAAGTATTTCCTTCACCTCATTGATATTATTTCCTTCTTCATCTATACGAAGTACTTAGGTCTTCCCCGGGTAACTTTTCCTTCATTCTTTTCCTAAAATATATTCCTCACTTACTATTATATTAATGACGCACCCACGGGTCTACCCAGCGGGGGAGAGGGGGCAACTGCCCCCCCCCCCCAGAAGCGAAAATAAATTTAGTTCAAAACAAATGTTATGAACAAATTTTCCTATTGAAGAAAAATGATATTGGTATAAGACATGGAACTAAAATAAAATAAAAATCATTATTTCTTCAAGCAAATCATTATAAAAACTAATAAATTGCTGTCATAGTTTCCTTAAAATTTTGGTTTCATTAACCTTTCCCGTGCAAAAAAGTTACAACTTGAACGACCACGGCTAATCCCCCCCCCCCCCTTCCCCTAGTTTTGATTCTGGGTACGCCCATGGACGCACCTCTCGGTCGTAACGTATTAATCAAACAGCTCTGATTAGGTCACACATTCTCGGTAGTTCCAGACGTGATTTCTACATCTGTGTATGACCTATCCACCTTCTTTTTCTCCTGTTTTCTCCTTCGTAAGGAGCCTCACAGGTCTATTCCTTGAACTACTCTTCAGTATTCCACTTCAAAGTTGAAGTTTTTCTATTCAGCTCTTCCGATTGTCCAAGTCTCTGGTCTTTGAAGTGCTACTTTCCACACGAATATTTCGGTCATTTATTTCTCATGACATAATGTAGTCCCGTATTTCTCATAAACTAGGCTCTTTTGTGGTATTGTTATCTGGTTTATGTAAGGAGTTTTAGGCATCACTATGCAGAGCTTAAGCGTTGTGACATGGATTTAGGTTGTTTCTTGTTATTCATTCTGAATACAAGATTTACGTTAAAAGTGCTCTGAGTTATCTTTTTTGTCATCTGCCCACCTTTTATACGTGACACCTTGAAAGTACAGGATGACTGACGATCAAGGAAGCTTGCTAAATGAGGATTTGGTATGTTATAATGATGATGAAATGGGAAGAGAGATTTAAGTAGTACACGGTCGAGAGAGTTTGGACCAAGGATGAGGATTAAGTTCATAGGAAAACATTTCAAAACAGGAATTGAAATTGTAGATAGGTAGAGTATATATGGCTTTACTACTTGTGGCAAAGAACAACGAAGACTAATGATATTGAGCCAGAATACTACATAGGATTTTACTCTAAACTTTAATATTGTGCGCATAAATTAGATATTCGAGCATGTACATAAGTGGATGTATCTATATTGTATTTGAGTATGAAGATTTAAAACCATTAGACGAAAGTATGGAATTCTAAAACCTAGCTGTTGCAACGGCTGCAATTCCCCGCATTGCCTCTACAGGTATATAAGGAAAAGCTGAGCAATGAATGTTTGTATTTTCTTCCAAAGTTGGGAACTAAACTAGGAATTTCGATTTTTTGGTCAGCGGATGTTTCACTGATCTTTCAAAGAGCACCTAATCGCTACAAAAATGTCGGTCAGTGAATTAAGATATACAGCGACAGTGACCTGACTTGTTTTTTGAATATGAGAGGTTTAGCATTAAGCTTTTAAATATTTTTATTAAAATATATTAGAATTATTTACAACACCAATGGATCGCTAATACTGAAGAGCTCTTACTTTCTGAATAAGTAAGATAGAATGCATTTGTACAGTTATTGAGAAAAAAAGAGAAAAAATATTTGAGGTATAAAAACTCACTTTTAACGAATCATCTTCCATCTACGTTCGCCATCTTCCTCACTGATTAACGTAAGTAAACCTTGTCCGCACTCACTACTAGATACTTCAAGCTTTGCTAAAACTTTCATTGTTTACGAGGTAGGATATTTAGATACTTGAGCAGTAAACAAAACTGTAATCGTGTTACACTACATTATGGAGAGCCCTTACAGCCGACGAATCCGACGATACCTAATTAAGACGAGTAATTAGGGCTATCAGGAAAAGTTTTGAGCACCTTTCTATGAAATACAATAAAAATATTTAGTCAAAGAACTTAAACACAAGCCATGCAAACAGGGCCTCTGATGCTAGAACACGTGAATGGTAATAAGAACATGTGGAATTCTATGGAATCATGAGAACTTGTTCACCCTTTCAATGTAGGTTCGAAAAAATAAAACTTTAAAGGCTAAAATTATTTACAACACCCAACAAAAAACTTTTATGCTGGGATTGGCCCCTAAGGCTTGAGTGCCGCTGATAAGTCACTTATAGCCTAACTCTGACCCTTGGAAATACTTCACTACCGAATAAACATTGATTTTGTAGTAAGGATGGGAGGGGTGGTTTAAACTTTCAAATCCTAACGTACCACCAGCTATGATGGAAATGCGAGCAAGTGTGTCGACATTGGCAAAAGGGATTGACTTCTGAATGTCTACGCTGACGATTAACGAAGAGGATATGGAGAACTATCCATGCGTAAACATCCTTGTGTCTCGAATGGTACGGTTCTCTTTCTATTGAGTATTTCCCCCGCAGCCGTGCGTATCAGCAATCATCTCTTGAATTGCCGATGGTATACACAATGGTGAGGTGCCGATGGTTAGATGCATGAACTAAGCATTTAAACGAAGGACTAATGTATTTATGCAATGGCTCGTTGTTTGTTGGTCATTTATTCTCGTCAAAGGAAACGAGGGCGTACCCAGGATCAAATTTAGAGGGGGACAAGCCGTGGTCGTTCAAGTTGCAACACAGAAAAGGTTAAGGAAACCAAAATTTCAAGAAAATTATAACAGAGCTTCATTAGTTTTTAAAATTATTTGCTGGGAAAAATATTTTTATTTTAATTAAATGGTTTATACTCACATCACTTTTCTTGGATTTAAAGAAAATTTGTCAAAAAATATCGTTTTGAACAAAATTAACTTTTACTAGTAAAATTAGATATTGCAATATTTCCTCAGGATTTTATTTTTACACGACGCGTTACTTTGTTACAAACAGCGTCACCAAGTGCTTCATATGTACTACAGTTCTTCCTTATTTACGTCTTAGTGCTTAAGGTGAGGGGATAACAGCATTATCAAGCGCATGTTAATATCAACGAAACGCGTCGTGTTATTATAAAATCCAGAGGAAATATTGCATTGTCTAATTTTACTAGTATTAAGAACTTCCACAAAATCTTGCCTCATATCATACAATATATAAATTTACTTTCACCTCTGGGAGGGGGCAGCTACCCCCTCTTACCCCCATGGGTACGCCCATGAAAGGAACGACAACTGTCCGCGGCTCATAAAAAGGCCCACCCGCCCCGTGGCGTAGACCTTCTTCCATAGGCAAAGCATAGGCATAGGCAAAGCACAATAAGGTAATTAATACAACGGATTGTTTACAGAATCGTTGCTTTCTCTTCCTGGAGCATTATTTCCCGTGGTGATAGACTCACCGATTTAAAAGACAATTTTGATTTACCAACTGTTTTAAAGCTAAAAAAAGTCTCAAAACTTTATTTTCAATTTTTCTCTTTCAATCGGCAGTGCAATAACTCTTAATAATTGAAATAGATGTAATATTATGTGATATGATCATTAAATTACTAATCACCAAATTCACACCTTCCTCCACGGGGTCAAACTAACGGGGCCAATATAGTAGCAAAATTATTAATGGATATTGCCTAAAAATTGTTTTCCTCAATCACCTGAGGAAAAATAAAACAAAGTTAATGCTCAATATTCTTTGATTACGTGAAATTAATTTCAGCAAAGACATGGGCTTTCAAACTTGAGTTGTTTTAATTTTGAAACGGACAGTTCATTCCTCTCTTCGAACGGAAGCGATGACTAGATCCCAACACTGTATCACTAAGTATCAAAGACCACCAATGCATATTTATTGCAGGTATCATGGGCGTACCCAGCGAGGGGCAGGAGGGGGAAGTTGCCCCCTCCCAGAAGCAAATAACGCAAATGTCTTTAAGGAGAATAATGTTTTTTCAAGCTAATAATTTTAAAAATAATAAAGAGCAGTTACAGTTTCTTTAAAATGTTGATTCAATTCACCTTTTCCATGCTTTAATCTGACCAACAACTTGAAAAACCATGGCTTCCCCCCCCCAGTTTTGATCCTGGATACGCCCTTGGCAGGTATATGATGTATTTTTACTTTTACTTCATAGTTAAAGGTATACAGTTCCTTCTTGAAACGATAATTTGGTGAGGCTATATGCTGAAGGGACTCTGCAAATAGCCGCTGTTTTTAAAATGTCAAGAGAAATAAGGAAAAAATGTGGGTCGGTCCGTAACATTAAACGGCAGACCCTACTTTGCGCACGACGAATACGCAAAAATTATTATTAGCGTGTTTATCTTTCAAGTGAGTAGGAGCTGTGTGTCTGCTGTGCAATTTAAGTATCCCCCCCACCTTCATATGCTCCTGGGTGCTTGTCCGCGTGAAGATATGTAGGTACGATATGTAGCTACATATAGTGCACATGGCCTTTTTTATTTATTAATATTAATAATCTCACAAACTCAAATTTCCATTCCGTAGGTTTGCTTGGAATAGCGAGAGTAGAGCTCAACTCAATTCAAGTCAGAGGGGTGTGATTTTCAACTTGGAGCTTAGATTGGCCAGTCTCATTCCCTCTTTCGGGGTGAAAAAAGGCTTCCCTCGGATTCGAACCCAGGACGCTTTCACCATCGTCCAAAGACTAAGAGACCACGCTCCGCAATTATAACATGCGTAAATGAATTCTTCCGATGGCGAGGATTCAGTGCGAGTTCAGGCTTTAGAGATACGACATTAGGTAATAACTTTATTAAAAACAAGGGAACCAAGCTGACAAGATTACCAGCCAGTGTTATTATTATTCTTTATCATAATTATTATTATTACATAAATTGTTACAAGTCGACCATAAAGTCGGGTGGTAACATAAAATCAGGAAGTATATAAAGACAAAAATATAAAATGCAAAGTACCAGCTTGGTTGATTGGCTTCATCACACACAAAAATACCTATACTACAACCAAAATACAAAACATAAAATACTAAGTACAAAAAATTTTGAAAAAGCCCTCAAAAACCATTTTTTACGCAATACATGTCCCCATGTACATAGCACCAAATCAGCAAAAAAACAATACATGTCTACATTTACATAATCCTCAAAATCAATTTTTACACAATAATATATGAAGACCAAAGCAAAAAACATGAAGCAACAAATTAAAAAAAAACGTTTAGAAAAGCCTAAGAAAGAGAAATTAGCCTTCTGAAACCCTTGAGAAGACATCAGGACGACTGAATTGGCTACATCATGGGACATGATTGTCCGATGAAAACGACCGTTGAATAACAGTTGAGAGGGAAGAACGGCAGGTGAAGGCCTAAGATAGCATGCTGACAGCAGGTGATGAAGGATGTAAAACAGAAGAATCGTGTAAGATTTCAAAGAGTAGCTGATTGGAGAATCGAGTAAAGAGCTGCGCTAAATCAACCTTCGGATTTCTGTATGACATTTAGGAAACAATTTTTCTTGAGCAGTAAAAGTTAATGAAATACCGATTTTTTGAGGCAATAATCTACGTCATCTATTTATAATTTATAGGCATATTTAGGGGGTGCACGTGTTCGCCCCCCAGACGCTTAAAAAATAGACAAGATTTTTGGTAAGTTTATCATTACGTTCGTTTTATTTAATGTATTACATAGCCTCGATCATTTAATTTAATATTAATAACCTTCACACCAAAATAAAGAGAATATTTTATACAGTAATAGTTATATTTTGTTTTTAATCTCAAATTTTAGAAGACCATTCAGACCCTTGTACCCCTCCCCCAGAAAAAAATCCTGGATTCGCCCCTGATAATAATTATTTGATAATTATTTATTTTCTATTATTTTTACTTAAGCATAAATGGAGGCTGCCTATTGACACCGATGCGGAGGAAAGAAAATACTCCCTTGGCAGTCATCCTGGCTTGGCCTGAAATCTAACATCGAGAACTGAAACTGGCCTACGCGCCTAAAAATGTCACTTATCTTTAATTCGATTTATTCGATGCCTTAAACTCTGTAAAAGAGCCCAGGTCCAGAGGAAGAGGGGGACGGATAGTGGCCTCACCTGGACCAGGTTCAATAAAAACCAAGTCGAGTCATCGATATTTTTACCCCGCAATATAGCATTTTGGACGACAAAGATACTATGGCTAAATAAATATATTGAAATTAAATAAATATATTGAAACCTCAACGGGTTTCAACAACACTATATCACTCTCAAGAGGAGATATCGAAGCACTACGCACTTTTTCGTATTGACCGACATACGCGCATTAAACGCGACATACTCACTCCTTTGATTTCCGTCGCCATTGTTTTCTAAATGAAAACCTGGGAATGAGCGTAAGAAAACGGATATAAGCATATGGTTAGTATTTCGGCACTCATTGACGACTCTTTTATATTTATAAATTAGGATATTAAAAAATCCGTCTAAAGAGAGGATTCGGTCAAATTATGGCCCTAGTTTTCGGTGAGAAGGTAGGTTACAAAACTTTTCAGCATCTTTAAAAAGTTCTATATCTAAAAATGTCGGTCAGCGCGTAAAAATGAAGGATTATCGTGTCTGCTGTGTAGTAAAACTCCCTGAGGCTCTTCCGAAAACTATTCAAGTATAAATATCACGGAAAAAGCAAGTAAGATCAATACACAGGAATAGGTACTGGTTTGCATATTTTCTTACGCAAAAAATGAACTCCTGACCAATCTGTTGGACAACAAATCATCCCGATTCCAGGGAATCGGAATGAACATGTCAAATGTGCCCTAAATTGTTTCCACATTTCCCAACTCGATATCCCTCCTTCTCATGCAATACCATGACTTAGAATAAAATTGAAAACCAATGTTTTTAGAAACCAATTAAAAAGACCTAAAAACCCCTGAAATAGCATAGGGCTGAAAATTTTCTGCATAAGAAAATACCCTATATCAACCAGTGAGCCAGTGTAAGTATACGATCATGTCTTCATTCGGTGCTGCGTCTAGGAATTTTAACATTTCTTCTAAAATGGAGAATTCAATTTACAATTCTAATTTATTGCATGTAGGTTATGTGATAAACCTTTTCAAATCCCTCAGAAAATTTCCATGTCGAATATGTCGGTCAGTGTGTGAAAATAAACGTGTCAAGTGACCAGACTTTTCATGTCGAACAGCAGCGAAGAAGGAAGGGGCGCGCGATGCCCCTTCAGCCAGCCAGAGTCCCTCGCAAGCTCCGTAGTAAAACTCTCTCCTTCCCCGTATACTATGATTGCGTAGACTCACTCACGTGCGCTATTATGTGAACCTATGTACTACTAGTCAAGTTTTGGGAACATACTTATTTACCCCTTATATATTTATATATGTATACGTAGAGAGGAGGTTTTGGGGGGGAGGGTTGGTTGTCCGGGGGTGCAGTAAGGGTCGGTGGAGGGCGGAGGCAGGGAGTGGAGGGGCTTGAGGGGACGCTTCGGAGCAGGGGAGCAGCAGAACGTACAGGTGGGTGACTAGGAGAGAGGGGGGGAGATGGAGACGACGAGGTTCCGTGGTTTCAACCTTCGAAATCGATACTAAGAGAAGGGTCTCCCCTTTCCCCCACTGCCAACCCATCCCCCCACCACTCCTAGTTCCACCCTCCCCCACCAGGGGTCTCGCACACACACACCGATACACAGGCGCAGTCTAACCCCGGCGCGCACGCGGCATCCGTTTCATATATAAACGTCGGAGACGGTCCCAACGCAGTCCTCCCCCGTCAGCCGAGCTGGGAGGAACGTGCAGCTAAGGGATCCAGGGCCCGCGGCGGCGGCGGCGGTGGCGGTGGCTGTGTTGGATCCCCCGCCGATGCACCTCTTGCGATAACGGCTGCGCGCTCTTCCGACGTCTGATATACGCCGCCGCAGCGCACGAGGGAGGTGAGTGTGGAACAGAAGACGATCGCGAACCGCAATATAACTCTCTCTCTCTTTGCATTTCCGCCACCCCACTCCAGTAGCCCATTCATAACGGTCGCTTACCCCTCCTCTGCGATTTAGATCCACAAGTGTGCCCGTCAGCGGGAATACTATATATTACGACGCCAGGTGGTTCGTGTCGTCCCAATGAAACGTAATAACTTTTTTATTTTACCATAATCGTAGTATTTATTCCGCCTAACCCGATGAACTGCAGTGATACCTTAGTTTTCGAGTATGATTCGTCTGTAACTGCAATAACCGTCAGTGGAAATAATATATAAGACGTCAGGTGGTTTGTGTCGCACCAATGATGTTTGTAAACCTTTTCATTTTTACCATAATCGGAGTATGTATGCCGCCTATCCCGATGAAATTCAGTGATAGCTTAATTTACGAGTATGACTCGTCTTTAAAGTGTGTATGTAACTGCAATAACCTCTTCGTCACAGGGGTTCACGTAGGGGTCCTAGAAGACGGAAACATCCCTATCTTTGTAGGAATCTGGTGATAAAGCAAATACTTTCTTGTAATGTGAAATTGTCGCACTCGGACGTAGGTGAAAAGATTTTCCGCAGGTACATCCCAAAATGTCTTATAATTACCCCAATAGGCTCCGGTATTCAAGTAGTATCTTCAACTAGTCTGATTAAAAATTAGACCATTGAAAATTTAGCGCTATGAGGAGAATGAAAACTAGGATCGATTTCTATTCATAAATATAAAAAGTTCATAGTTAAAAAATAATAGCACCCGAACGACTAAACCACTTTACAGTCCTTCATGATGAAAAAGTTATCACATAACTAGCCATAATTTGTGATATGCGGCCCATTCCAACTGAATGCGGTGATATGTTGATTTGCGAGCATAATGTAGCTGCAAGAGCGCGTAAAATCGAAATAACCTGCTTATAAAATATTTGATCGCTTATAAAAGTATTATGCCATTATTATATTTCTATCTGTGCTTAGAACCAGTATGTTTGTATATCGGCGGATTTGGGTATACAAGATAATTGAAATGATTAATTTATTCGTTATTGGGTGCTTGCTCTAATGCAGTTATGAAGTGTGGTGATGGCAGTGATAATTTTTAGCCGACGCGGCCAATTTATAATATCTGTCCTTCGTCTAAATCAGAGTGAAGAGCCGATTGTCTTCTGCAATTATTACTGAAGTCGACTGCATGTAGAAATAGTCTAGACACCGACCTGTGGAGGTTATTGAATTTTGCGGGCAGTCAAGGGAACTTGATTTGCATTTTGTGATCCTCCCTTTTTAAGTCCTTTGCGTCATTTGATAGTGGCGCATTTTTATAACCCCGATCCTAGTTGATCATGTGGCTGATCCAATTTCAGGTGCTATAATTTACTCTCCGAATAAAACCAAAGTTCTTTTTTTCCTCATCTCATATTGAGATTGCTGTCTCTAATTCCATCTCCAAAGTAGAAGTGATCACCAAGTATCACAATCAGGGTCTTTTGGCATAAATCACTCGATTTAATTACCGATTCAACTTTATTAGTGTTTATAAATGGAAAGCTTGAAATTTTCGGCAACCTTAACGGTCGGAAGTTTTTTTTCGGGATAGATTGATATAGTAGGTGATAACAATTCTTTTCCAGAACGGAATAGGGTGGTTTCCTATTATTTTTTTATTGCTTAAATCGAAACATTATTTCCCCTGAAGTACATATTTCACGATTTTAGATTTTTAAATGACGATATTTTTTTCGCGATTAAATGAAAAGTGAAAATTTTCAATCGCGCGAAAACGAGACTGTTGAGTATGTATAAATGCTGAGAAAAGCCCGTGCGACGTCATTCTGGTTCTGGCTGCCGCCGTGTGATGCCACCATGTCGCGAGGCTATGAGCGCCGCTACGATGCAGGCTGCTAGCAGGTAGTAGAGGACCCTGCTAGCAGGTAGCGCATGGCTTAAGTAAGGATTATTAATACCCTATCAAACGAAGGAAACTTTCTGACCTTGGGAAATTTTAATAGGTGATTATAAAGAGATGTTTCCCTGATCTTTGAGACTCATGCATGCATTGGTAATCTCAGACGATGTAAAACTCCCCGACCACTCGTATAGCATCTAGTTCCCTGTGACGTCACTTGGAGTGGCATCGCATGGGCACCAATCTGGCCTTTTTCAAATTAGGTTAAAATTTACCATTATCATTCGTCTAAACTGAGATTTCTAAAACCAAATAATTTGTAGATTATGAATACACTAATGGTGGGTAACGAATCGCAATCAATGCCTTTCGTTTTCTTTGATGAAGGAAACTACCCTATTATTCACTGGCCCCACGCCCCGCATTCAAAACTAATGTTGACGGGGAAAATTTCAAGGGATTTGGCAGAATGGATACCTTCTCTTTTATTCGATACCCACACTACCCTCCAATCGATTTTTTGAAGAATCGCATTCATGTCTGACGTTTTTGGTGACGTATAATATGGCATTGTTTATCGTGGCACGAAATATATAAAATTGTAACCCTTTCAAACTGATTGTAAAATGGATTAGACTATAAGATGCTCTTCGATTTTGCATTTTTATCTTAAATTTTCCTTCGTTTTCCGTATTTTGTGCCTCCAAAACCTCTTTCCTATTTTAATGTGATCTTCCAGGTGTCCTATTCAAAGTTTCTTAATCTTGAACTTCTCTCGAATAATAAAGGCAACAATCATCTGCCTCGCAAACGCAGGTGATAATGCTGCTTTGAGCTCAGAGATGATGGTCACGAAAAACCACTTCTGGACCCGATCTGCGGAAAAACAGCTCCTAAAACTGGTGTCGAAGAATCTAGGAAAACGCGGCAAGTCAGGCGACGCGACAGTTGAGTTGGGTCACGCGAGCGCTTGATTCAAATGTCTCACGGTGATGATAACTCTGCTCGCCAGATTCGAGAGACTATTATACTATTCCTAGTCATATGAATAACTAGATACCATACGTTAGATAAAAAAAATAATTAAGGGTCAAAATAAAACGATACAAACATAGTTAACAATTTGATAAAATCTTTGCAAATTAGATGAGTTGACGGTTTAAATAAAACAGAAATTTTCGACGGTAAAAATTACCCTATGGATGAATATTCATAACTAACTTAACCCATTAATCCCCAGCGTTGCGTTAACGCAACATTATTGAATTATAATTCTCAGAACAAGTTTCTAGTTCAGAATAATTTTTTATTCAATATTCTGACTTTTTAAAAGTATCTCTAGTTCTAACTTTGTCATTTTCACCAACATTTCCATTAATATAATTGTATTTTTATGACTGATGGCGTTTGGCATAAAAATGTATGCGCACATACGAGACACCCTAGGAAAAATGACATATCTACCCCAGCATGTCCAATAAGGTAGAATGGGGAATTTCCTCCGAAGGAGTGCTGATAACTCCAGGCGAAGATGCCGAGTGTACAAATCAAGATAAAAAATAAAAGATGTAACCTAAGTTTTAAAAATTACTTTTTTTGCATTTATTTACCGGAGTTTTCCCAGCGTTGCGTACACGCAGCATTATGAAAATCATATAATATGATGAAAATATTTTTTTTCCAAAAATTCATGTTATTTAGGCCAAAGTAAATCGGAAAATGAGAAACAACCAAAGTTAAAAGCCCATCATACAGTCTGGGGAATAATGGGTTGAGTTAGTTTTGTTAATTTTTTTGATATAGCTACAGAAAGGCTGCATTTGGGCAAAAATCTTGCCTGACTCACATAAGGAAAAATTGGAGCCGTTTTGCCATGCCTTCTGTTCATATTTTTATTTACAAGTTTTTGACTCTAGAAAAACATAACCACGAATAACTGAAAAATTATTTCTGATATTTAGGCCACTATTTTCACTTTGACTTCTACCGGGTGTAGTTATTATTAGAGTAGCTATTGATTGATGATTTTTCAGAAATAAATTAAAATCTTAATCAATTATTTTTAATCTTTTCCAACCATGCCGAGCACAGAATCAATATAGGTTTCTGCGAAACCCAACGGAGGCTTATGAACGCTTTTGGCTAGGGCTACGTGCTTTAAACCCTTTTATGCATAAAATTGTTCTTCCAACTGTGCGAGAGTTTTTTGACGAATTAAGGAATACATGGAAAGCATTTATCCTCTTTCTTTAAGCACTTTTCTGATGGAAACCTTGAATTAACGCGTAATGCATCCACCGAGGGTATCGTTAGCTGGAAATAACTTCATCATAAATTTACTCATTCCACGATTTTGAAATAAATCGTAAGTTTCTCGAGCATTTTGGTACCAATATAAATTTCTTAGAACATCGATTCCATTTGCATATCATCTTTCCAAATGCGTATCCACAGCATGACTCATGAAATTCTATTCGAAGTTCATAAAGCACTCTAAAAGACTCCGACTGTAGTGCGAAAAATCACATCTCTGAATGTACTATAAAAAAACTTTCTGTTTGTTAAAAAAACTCAACTAAAGGGTTGAGATTAAGAATAAAATAACAATGAAGCTCATTGAAGGAGAGAGCATGGATTATATTCTTAATTAAATTTCTCAAATCACTCTCTTTATTATGATCCATTTTTCTCTTCAAAGTAATTTCAGAAAAAAATCCAATTAATTACGAAGCAAACATTTCACTATAATATTATCTCCAACAGCGTTTGTATATTGGGCATAATTGATAATGCATTAACACTAGGACGGGAGTTCTAGAAGGACGGGCATTGGACATTTTGTCACATCAAGTTTTCTAGCTTCATGATCAATAGTTACATGAAGATTTCCAGCTCTTTGACTTCTTTTCGTGATTTAGAGGGAATCAGGCCGTAGGAGGGAAGGAAAATAATTATCCACCAATCCCACTAATGATATAAATGCAATTTTCAGATAAGCTGAATAAATGAGACATTTGTTTTGATTTTAACAACCCACAAATCAGGATAAGTCCACATATATGAGCATAGCATTGAAATGGAACTAAAAGATTCCAAATAGTAATCCGTATGCATCCAATGTTATTACTTGATCCGTATATACATAACCCTAGTGTGTAGGAGAAGAAAGTATAGAGAAAACCTTGACACAATAAGAGGTAATGATATAGCACCAGTTATACGTAAAAATGGCCTATAGCAGTCCTTACAGGTATAGCATTTATCACAAAACTTCTTATGAGCAATTATGATTCTTTCAATATTAGCAGAGTATGAGTATGTACACGCAAAGTCACGAAATTTCAGAGGAATAGGATAGAAAATGATAAGTTAAATTTGGTTTTGAACCGAACGTATGGGTCAAATTGACGCAACTCCTCCTTTTGTAAATTAAAATGGCGAATATACCGAAAACATTTTGAGCAGTTGATGTTTGCTGCCAAGTTATAACAAATTTACGCGATTTTTATATGGATTTGCAATAACAATACCTTTTACGCCATATGTGCAGTTTTTGGTCATAATCATGTAAGTTGGCCAATTCCAGTAACTCTTCAGCGACATAAATATTTTCAGTTTCAACCGAAAATTAAATCGAGTAATAGCTTTTTTTTTACGAAAAATTGAGCCTCTGTTCACTTATTTTGTCTATAGAAGTTTTATAACAAAAAAGCCTTCTCATGAGGACTTTTGGCATTAGCTTTAAAACATTTTTGCCTGAAAACTGCATAAAATATTTCATTTTAGCATATTTTGTAAGACAAGTTTTAGCTAATCGCTATTTAAACCAATCGATTACCTTCGCGAATTTTTTTCAACCAGAATATCGGAGTTGATGCGGTAAGTGGTCTTATGTAGAATAATGACGTCAAGAATGGCTTCTCCACAGTAACTCAAAAGACGTGCTTATCTGAATTCCGGAAAAGTTCTTTCCGCACTTATCCTAACACAGGGCACACGTCTGATTTCCTAAGGTTTGAAAAATTCAAAATCAACTTAATTATTGACTTCTCGCGTAGATATGTTCAACAAAATATTTATAACTGCATGTTATTGAGAAGGCAAAACTGAATGACTGGAGCACTACATATTTAGTTTCCTCTTTAGAGAAAAAGGTTCAACGAATTTTTAAAGGTTTTTTAGCTATAAAATTTTTTATACGTACATACTACCCCGCCAGCCTCCTAAAAAGGCGTGCGTCAGGGGATGTTAAGACACCAGCTGTTCACACATATAACGTAAATGCTCAAACAAAATTAAGACTACCATTTATTAAAGTCCATTATGATTCGAGGGAAAAACGAATTCGCATATCTATCCGTTCGGCAAAATATTTCTCTTAATTTATCGCTTCTGTCGGACCTAGAAATATTGTGGGGCCCTAAGATGATGTTCTCTGTGTCGCTCCTAGAGATATTTATTCTCAATTGTTCAAGCAAGCTAAGCCTATCGCACATCTTCCGAGTTTCTACAGCGGATGGAGAAAAAACTCAAGAGGGGGCGCAAAAATACCTTAAGATACCTTTAATTCTATCGTAATAAAATATAATCGTGTCAAATGCAAAGTTTAAGAAATTTTTTATTAAAGTGATCATGTAAAAATATAAGACAATGCCATCTTATGATATAAAAAAGTTGCAAATGTGGTTCTGCAATGTTTGGCAATACGAGCGGCCCCACAAGGGGGGGGGGGAACGCCCCCTGCGCTCCCATCTGTATCCGTCACTGAGTCTCTAGCGGTTATAGTAATGAGCTGAAAATTTCTCCGAGATCATCTCAACGCGTCGTTGCCGAAGCTATAATATTTCATGCGTTATTGGATTTGCAGTTCTATTAGGAGCTTACCGATTTCGAGGACAAAGGCGAAGGAGGAGGGATTCATCGGGATTACTCTCAGTAGGTGGTTTCCTGGGAGGGTGGTGATATTTTTGAGCCCCATTCAAAGAGTGATCCAACGCATTTCAAAGGCATCTTCGCATACAATTGCCGTGGATTGGGTCGCTAATACATCGAAAAATGCACATAAGTCCTCTAAATTGCATCCATATTGAAATAAAATAAATAACGGAGGCACATATGGGGTCAGTGAAATGGATGAGACATTAAAATAATTAAAGTGGTTCCACTATTGCACCGGTGCCTTCAATAGTTATACATCCAGGGGCGTTCTGGTCAGGTCGGAAGTTCGTCAATCGCCGAGGGCCCCGAGCTTAGGGGGCCCTCACAACGCTTGAGTCTACCATGAAGCGTATATTAAAGGTTTAATAAAAAAAAATTAGTTTACTTGAACGTCAATTTTTTTGCAATTATAAAATTTTACGTTTTAAGTTTTTGCTTAACCTCTTGCGCTGTAATGACGAGTCTATCTCGTCATAAACTTTTGATGCCAAACCGCGCAGTGATGAGTGTGTCTCGTCATCGGATTTTCATGATTTTAGCACTATTAAAAGAGAACCACAGAAAAAATAAATGGAAAATAGGAGCACGATACTCGGAAAATAAATCGAAGTTGAAGGGGTTAATTTATAAGATAGTCAGTGTAACGATATTACATAAAAATAAATAAATAAAGGAGGCGGAAGATAAAATAGAACCTCATGCGTGCTTTTAAGGGTTATTCGAAAAGGCTATTGTAGAGGTATACATTATATTTTATTTCAGTGCTGTTTCAAGGTATAAAATCACTATAAAGATAACAGAACCATAAAAAATTAAATTTTATAGGCTATGCAATTTTCATTTTTCACAGAAATCTTTACTTGAGAAATTGCTATTATTATTAACTTTATCTTGTTTTTTTACGGGTCAGAATAGAGTCAAAATCCATTTCCAGGATTTCAATTTCCTGATATTTTCCGGGCTGTAGATATCCGAGTCCACTGGTAAGAGAGCCCCATCACGAGGCCTAGCCGAGGGCCCCCAATCACCCCAGACCACCCCTGTTATTATTATAGTATTCTACCGATTAAGGTAGGTTTCCATGGAGTATTCGATAAGTGATCTGGGAGCCTCCCTTTCCTTCCAGCACTGCCCTCTTTAATTCACTGTAAGGCCTACTCTCCTTCAATCTATCTAAAAAATCCTATTGTTTTCCTTCCCCTCCCTCGTCTCCCCAACATTCTACCCTCCAACACCATTTTCAACATCCCCTCACCGCTAAGCACTAGCTCCATCCATACCTTCTGTCTCCGGCGTATCTCATCTAAAAGCTGCCTCCGCCCCTGTATAAATCCTTAAACACTAAGATTATTTGGAATCGGAACAGAGAATATTAGAAAATTTGGAGTGAGGATTTAAGGCTTACTTATACTGAACTTCCATCCACATAATAATATCATCAGCAAAGAAATATTTCCACAGAGAAAGAATTAAAGTTGTGTTCGACAGAAAGCAAAACTTCGAGAAAAGGATGACCGAATTTTAATCATTGCAAAGCAGAATTCTATATTTTTGGTACCGATTTAACTATGCAATTACCTCATGAGTATTAATTTATGAAGTATCGGCTGATAAACGACTGTCTATTTCTTGAATGGCTACGCTGATATTGATGAGATATAAATATTTTGACCTTTGGGTTTTTAGGGCATCATTTTACAATTCAAACTCTTTTGAAATGCATGCACTGGATTGCATTCCCAATTGCGATTGAATTCAGGGACATCACCCATTATTAAAACTTTTAAAATAAAATGCAAGCTATGTTTTCAAATCCAACGATGGACCATAGCCATTATTAATACGCCCAAGCATGAAATTGTTTACGTTTCTTAGCTAACATTCTTCGCCGATCTAGGAGGGTGACTTATGCAGCAAGGGTTACCTCGCCCTTTGAAACTATTCACTGAGAAACATCAATGGCATTGTATCGAATTCACTGGCTTTATTGGAGAAAATCTATTACAATCATTCAAACGATGAGCGTATTTGGAAAAATTAGCCCTGGTATTATAAGTTTTTTTTTTATCTTCATACCCTCCTAGATGATGATTAAGCAAAATAATTCCTCAGGAATAAGTGCACTTTGTTTGTTTGACCTCGATGTCGTTAAAGTGGCTGTATGTTCCCAATTAAACATTTAGAATTGTGTTTTTACGATTCGAAATTACTTTTCACATCCTCATTAAGTAAAATAGTTTTATCCACTTATGAGACTAAACAACTTCAACCATATGAAGGATGGCAGGGAAGGATTGAATTTTGGGTCTAGTAACTCGTACCTACAAAATCGTCACCCCGTTAAAAGGCAGAAAGATGAGCCGAAGAAAACTTAGCGGTTCGGACTAGATTAGCGGAGGAATTGCGGCTTCTCTGATAGGTTTTCTAATAGAAGCTAATGTAACGACAAGTTAATTTTAAAGTTTTTTTCCGCTAATTCATCGTTAACTATTACTTCCTGAACAACGTTGTCCATTTCCGAGAAAAATGGCAAGGGACTTCTGAGATTCGCATTCACAAATAATGGAAATAATATTTTCATCACGGCCTAAGTAAAGACCTGACGAACTTATCAATTTTTTCGACAAAATTGCCTTGAATCATTAGCTTGGAATTAGAATAAAAGTTTCTCTGAAAAAAGGCATCCCTTATTTATTCCACTTTTATACTCGAATTCCTCGCACTACTATCTCACAGTCCACATTGCTCGCGAGCGGCTCAAAATTTCACGGCCATCAAGCCAAGCCAATCTTCCTCTGATTTTCATTGACCGCGTCATCTTGACCAGAAGCTATACCATAATTTTTATCAAACGATATTTTATAGCCTACTTTGATGAAAATCCTCCAAACGGCAAACATTATTAATATTTCAGGAGCGGCAATGCCATGCATTTGGCATATAAGTAGTTTACAACTTCTCCTTTCAATCTTTTCTTTATCGAATGGTACGTACTCTCTCTGATAACGTAACTATCTTAGCACTAAAATCATTTTTTTTTCGATTTCTTTCGAGAATTTTACTCCCATTTATTTCACATACTGATTCCGGGAAGAACAATTACACTTATGGACATGAAGCCAAGTATACTAAGTCATTTTATTAAGCGCAGAAATGGAAACAGATTTTCTAAAGCGCAAATTTTACAAAGCCGCTGCAAGTGCACCAAAAAACTCGTTTAAAACTTCTCCTCCTAAGAGTCTGAGAGACTTGACTGTAGACCCAGATCGCTCGTCTTTCTCATCTCTCCACTGGCAATAAAAAGTTTGAAAAGCTTGCTCGATGCCCGGGAAAACCCACTCCGTCAGACGTGTGACGAGCCCGTCTAAAATTTCGGGATCGAAAAGTTCAATGTGGCGTATTTACTCTGAAAGTTAGCGCCATCTTGGACGCCATCATTAATTCATTTCTTAATACTTGCTCACCTCGATATCACTGCATCTTCGGTAAGAAGGAAAGAGAATATAGGGTCGAGTTTCGCGGTGCTTGGACTGGCATTTAAGAACTTATTTTTGGGGTAATAATAAACAAATGCTCAAATTATAAGGGAATTTTCATAGTTTATTCGCCTTATTGGCAAAGGGTGCTGAATTTTTATTTTGTCGACCTGAACCTAATGTTATTACTTAATTATTCCACCCTATACGCCTCGGATTTCCATGCATCTGAACCGTGTTAAATAAAGATTCCGCAAATATTATTCCAAGCATTACTTCGAATTCAATCAATACCATGAAATAAAAATTGGTTTAACCAAACACCGTGCAGTGGCACGAAATTAGTTTTATGAATTTGGCTTTGTCGATAAAAACAACAGCTATTTTGATGAAACGAGAAACGAAAAATTGTCATTCTATAATGAATCGACTGCTGCTTAGTCAACCTGCAACTAATTATCTCTTTTCTTAGTCCCACAGTTACGAAGTTATATCATAAGACACATAGCGGAAA
Organism: Ischnura elegans; assembly: GCF_921293095.1. NCBI lineage: Eukaryota > Metazoa > Arthropoda > Insecta > Odonata > Coenagrionidae > Ischnura > Ischnura elegans. Next base: position 79,367,854 of record NC_060252.1, on the reverse strand, counting down.
AATTAATGCCACTGAATGGCAGACTAACGGAACAGGATGGGAGCAAACCTTTGGTAAGAAGTGAAATCGATCGGGCGGACTTAGCCTCGGGAAAGTCGTGACTTATCATTGGCCCTGATCGAGTCAATAACACGGAGGTCGTTACTTTTCCCATCTAAGATAGTATGTTGTTGGATTAGGTATTTAGGGCGAAAACGGATTGATTCCAGACCGTTAGGCACCATGTTATTCCACCTGATTAACTCATACCGCGGAAAATGTCAGTGAACCCGGGTCGCGAGAACACGAGGCCAAAAAGCCACAGCCCAAGGTGAGGAAACAGAATGAATGCATGAAAATCATAAGATAGCATGAGTAAAGTCATGGAAAAGGAGTATTAGGCAGTCTGATAGGGAGTCTGAAGCAGATCTATGCCTGATATTCTTTGACCGGAGTAAATACTATGATAATTCCGGGGTGAATCAACAACATGATCTTCAATACACGTCAAATTTAAAAAAAAAAAAATCCAAAATATCGACTAGTATGTTCAGCACAGTACTTTATTATGTCATGATAACTCATGGGTGCTGAAGTTATGCGAACGAGCAACTCTAATTTATCCAGGTTTAAATATTTTTAAAAATAAATTCCATATTTTAATTAGATGTTGATTCGCACATTGCTCGCTGACTGGATGAAATTTTACGTTGTGTCAAAATGGGAAGAAAACTTTGTTCCTCTTATCGGTTGACACTAGGTTGGAATAATTTTCTACTAATCATCAGTCAAAACATAAGGGTCTGAATTATGTCCCCCATTTTGATAACACCTTAATGTATTTCTACAATTAATAAAGACCCACAGAAAATGCTTAGTTTTTCGAAAAAATCCACTAATTTTACCTATAAAAGAATAATAATGTTCCATAGCTACTATTAGATGCAAATTTTTAATTTATTCAATATAATCGATGGCAAGAAATATGCACTATCAAAATAGTTCAACTTTTATACCTAATGTTTGGAAAATATTCAGACATTTTTTACGCAAATACAAAGTTGCTGTGCACAGGAAAAATCATACAACTCTTGAATTGGCAGAAAAAAGGCCATAATTAATACGTGTAAAAGATAAAGAGAGAAAATGGAGGAAATGGAGAGGAAAAAGCAGTGAAGTTCAGTAAAATCTGCGAATACTACAGAAAAATAATGTAATGAGGTAATTGCTGATTAATTAGTGAGTGAAATACCGAAATAAAAGTTTTGACTACGAATACAATAGGCTAATTGGTATTTTTTCCATATTTATTATTTCAGTATCTTTAAAATTTCAAATCAGGGAATGATATGGAAAAATTTTAAATTGCGTTCATTGGATAGGTCTCTCATAAATTTTCAAGACTTCGCCGGGTCACAGCCCTAGACACTCGGTTATTTTTTTCCCTGCGTCTGATCAGATAACGTGGGTTTCACCGCGATTTAGCGTTGACGAGCGCCATATTGGGACGTGAGTGCAGGTGTTTGGGCGAATTGCTGGATTCGTGAGGTCCTTCGTCCTTGCCAGATTGAGTGACGCAATGAATGTAGTTGGAGGCCGGATGTGCCCTGACTTCTTTGTCGCCCTTCCGAGGGTGGAGCGATAATGCGTTCCTGTAGTTCTCCGTCGGCACTTCCGGCCCCGCCAATATGAACATGGCGATCAAAGGGAAGAGCCGTGAATGGCGATAAACCCTCTCAGGAAAATCACTTTAATAGGTACTGCCCTGGTGATCAACCAGGGCAAAGTTGCAATGGAATTTCACGGAACGTGAAATGCTTTTTGAAATCCATTTCTTTTTCCCGAAGAAATTAACCAGGGGTTTCAGGGACCACGGATATTTTTGGTATAGATGAGAGAAAACTCACTTATTAGCAATTGAAAACGACTAAATGCATAGGAGACTCGGTTTGCCAGTAATTGGCGGTAATTCTTAGGCTACTGACAATAGATCAGGCAACAGCATACTTATACCATTGGCAATTGGCCACTCCTAAGGAATGATCCGAAATCTGGCATATACAGTAGAAAAAATATGTACGAATACCTCCCGTTTACTGTGCAGCTTATTCTAAAAATGGGCCTAATCATAGCAACTTCGGAGCCTATTCTGAGAGCAGTGGCATAGCCAGGATAGATTTTTGGGTTGATGGGAGTTCCATGGGATACGATACAAATGGGGAAGGATTCGTTTAAAAGAGACTGGACTGGCGGGACTATCTAATTGATCTCTTCGATAGCTGATAGTGATAACTGCCTTGCCCGCGACAAAGACCATATTGTACAGTTCAGATACAAAAAACCTTATGCTTTACGAATTCCACTACGTTAAGCACCGAATTCCAAGTAAACATGAATAAAAAAAATAGTTTAAAAAGCTTTCCCTCACGCTCAAAACTCTCCCATGAGTGGGTGAGAAGCCAAGGGGTACAAGTGATTTCTTTTTTCCAAGCAGAGTTACAGAAATTAGGTAAAGAAAATAAACGAGATCAATTAGATATTTAGAGGTGCACTTGATTTTCCACCCGATGTCAGCACATAACAGACACTCACTCGTATCCCATGGTAACCAAGTTTTTTTGTATTTCTTCTAACTATTAAGTTTACCCAACTATGCTGAGAAAAATATATCACTTGTAACCTTTGGCTTTTCATCCCCACATATCATGAATTAACTCTAACGGAAAAAAGCAAAATAGCGATATTAGTTAAAAGACAGGCATCGATATACATAATGATAAATATTTATGACCGAATTTTAGTGAATATGTATATTTTTTTAATCTACTTTCCTTAAGGTTATTTTCTATTCTTGAAAGAAAAATTATTGAATGGAAAGGAGTAATCAATCAACCTTTGATTTCAATTTTCATAGTATTAATATTAATTTTATTGATGAGTATACTTGTACAAGTTGATTTTTTCAGTCAGTTAGGGATTATAATTAAAAAATATCTTCTAACCTGAAATACGTATATTTCAGGTACGAGTTGTATACACTGATGACATCTACTTTGGCACCAACGTTTACAGCAGCTATTTTCACACAAAACAGTAGGTTAGTTTTGAACGCCATAGGAAAATTAGGAAGAAAAAGCGTTGCATTTTCTGATTTTATGTTGAGAAAAAATGCGAATGAAATTGGAATGGTTCATTAAATCCTTTCTTCCAGTTGCGATGGTTGTATGAAAAAACTCAAATGGTAGGATGCTCACTTTACAACCGCGTAAGTGATAAGAAAAATACTCTGATGAAACTCCTTTCTCTGATATTGAGACGCAAAATTTAAGTGTAACAGGGGTTTTTATTTTACGCCCCTGTACTCACAGCAAAAAGATAACCCAATGGTAGGATGAAAAATTTTCGGTGCTGAAGAGCCCACTTAAAACATTGAGATAAAGCCTCTGGTGGAGGGAAGCTGGGGGGAGGTACAAGTGTAATATTTTTTTAAACACAGCTCCACCGCTATCAGTAACATTACAGTACGTCATTTTCCTTGCTCTCTGATTTAATATTCATAAATATTTTATGATTATCCATACTGAGCAGAGTGGTAATATTGTGGAAAAATGTTATCATCTCACAAATTAATGCATGTGGAAGGGCCACCAACAAGCAGTAAACGCTATTCTAGCAAAGCATAAGTTCCAGGTGAAATTACTAGCCTCTTTGGTAAGTTTTCAGCAATGCTTAAAAGGGGAAAAATTTCATGGGCTATGAGATTTTCCGTCTTTTTGGTTGTTTTCTTTCTCATCCCACACTGAAATGAATAAGAATTTTCTCGGGAAAAATGAGTTTTTTTCGGGGGCATAGACTTTTAGGGAGCAAGCAAACAAACTTGACGGGACCAGTTATTGAATGCGGTTTAAATTAGAGTGCAGAAAAGCAGCATTAACATACATTGGTTTTTACCAGGTACAGGAATTAAATTCATTTTAGTAAGATAGAGTTCCATTTTTTAAATATAGGATAGACTGTTTTTTCAAATTTTACTCGTATTAATGGCGATGGAAAAACTGCAAATACTGCATGACACGGGTCACAATGAGCAGAAGTAATGCAAACTCAAATGAAATGAAAAATTAATCAATAAAAAAATAAGAATGACAAATATTACACCGAGCCAAAAACATAGCTTAGGAGGAGATGTATTAATATAGACTTTAGACACAACACGCTATTTGTTTCAATTTAATTTCAATAAAATATTTGAATATAGTACAATTCAGTTAAAATCCTAAAAGATTTTTCCGTTTGTCCCTCGCGTTCTGATTCGGTTTCTACCTGAGTTTTCGTAACCGTTTCCAGTCATTTTTCCAAGGGAAGCTAGTCACCTTCCCGGTGGAGGTTGGTTGGTTAAATGGTTCTGGAGTGGAATAGTTGGGAAAGGGTGGGGTAGAAAGATGTTCCATTTTATTATAAATTGTAGCAGGGATTCGTTTGTGGCTTATTTTGAGATGTGACCGAATCAGACCACGAGATACACCCATAAACATGTAACAGTTGTAATGACCCGCGAAGGCTTAGAGGAAGACACACCTGTTGGGTGGCCAATTGAGCATTTAAATTTAAAAATTAAAGTCCTTGAAAAATAAACAAAAATTTTCCACGGGTGAGAATCGAACTCGTCATCAACAGGGCCGTCCTTATTACTGGGGTAACGCCTTCAATATGTCACCACTGCATTCAATAGAATTTATGCATCGTAACTTCATTTTTTACGATCTTTAATTGATTTTTCCTCGAAATTTTACGAGATGTGCGTCGTCTCGCTGCGGCATATTGAATTTATTTCCATGATCTACCGAATTAGAAAATTTGAGCTCGATTGGCCACCCTTGATAGATCAAGAAATATATACAGACCACCAGTGTGAAAAGGCGGGGAAGAGAGGAAAATTGGACAATCAAAAACAATGCGGCTGCAGGTCACGACGACAACCCCACTCACGGAGGACATACACCAGAAGCAGGACGGAGAGGTGGCTTCTTAAGACCATGGGAAGCAGTGGACGCCGAAGAAGCAGCATCAGACGCACTTGCACCCGACACCGCGGCGTTGGCTGCACTTGCATGAGCGGCAGGCTGTCTAGAGGCCCGACCGACGCCATTAACTACAGTAGGCTTACATTCCGAGCTGACTTTGCGCGCGTTTTTTATTTAGTTTAGACTTCGCAGAATTTGCTCCTTCTTGCACAGTACGTCATCAATTACGTTATTATAGCTAAAAACTTTTTGGGCAATATCCGTGCGTCAATTTTCAATCCTAAAAGTTTTTGACTAACATGAGGACCACTCACGAGAATTTTAACGAAGAAATACGTCATTATAATCCCTATATATAAGCAAATACACATTTTTAACATAGCAACATTTACATGCTCCGATGTTCTTCAATATAAATCTTCGTCCGGAATTATTGCACATTCAAAAAATACGATCGAATTCGCTTCACGGTAACTGTTATGGAACAGATTAATATCGTAACGAAGGATTCCACTGTATTACCCCGGGCCCATGCTTCAATCGAAGGAGGAGGCATAAATTACAAGGAGGTGGGATTTATGTGACTATTTTGCTATACTTTTGCCCGTTTAAGGGATCGCGGGCACGAGTCACTCCAGACACTGTCGCATACACCTGAGCTTCAGCCTCCAACCCTCCAAGTGGGGACAGGTTGGGTCGTCACCGGAAACAAATGGATCGGTATGCCCAGTTCAGTTATCTTGCTAAGCAAATCAAGGCGATAACCCGCTGTGATAATAATGGCACATGACAAAGAAATTTTATTTCACTATGATCACTTCATACCGTGTTGTGTTCAGTATTTGATCATTCTTCCTATGAATCTTGATACTTTTAAGGAAATAGTGGCCTATTTTCTAATAGCCTTAAGATAAGTTTTCATTTTCAATGAAATTTAAAAGTGGCACTGAGCCCTGTTGTTATTCATCATGACTTTCCATTTCCGCCTTGGGATGAGGAGGAACTTTTGAAAAGCTGCCCGACACACAAGATAATGACACAACGCGATGTGTTGTGTGTTAGGGATCGGGTTGGTGTGGCAGCTTACGAGTTGGCTTCCCACCCTCGTGGGCTCGGGTTCAAATCTCGGTGGTGGTAGAGAATTTTCAGTGACTGCCAGATCCCTGCTTGAATTTTCTATGAAGGACATTTTATGCGCAATCAGTCAGATGGGACGTTCAGCCGTGGTCCCCTTGACGCCTTCCGTTAAGAGCAGGCTAATACCGAAGCCGGGTTTCTCTCCACCCTTCCTTCCTTCCTTCATGGTGCAAATGACCTCAGCTTTCGGTTGCCTCCTCCAAATGCCATGCATACAGGTATTTTGTGCCATCAGGGCATAAATTATTTTTATATTAAATTTAAACCCTCAACTCTCATACGGTGCGTGATAAAAACGTTGTATTGGGACAGGGGCGTGGTAGGTTATTGGGAAGATTAATTGACCGTTCACTCAAGGGTCCCTAGTTCAAATCTTTGGTGGAGCCTTTGGATGTCCCTAAACAAATCCTCGAAGTGCGTGTGACCCAGGAAAGGAACTGGCTCCTTATCCTGAACGTGTGATATTTACGCGCCTGAGGCATAGTCCGGGGTGAACTTTTTTGTAACCTGACCAAACCAACCTTCAGATTGAATTGCTGATTGCGTAAGATCAACGAAAGTACGTTAAAATAGGGAAATTTGGAGAAATTCCACCGAGCTGATCAATTTTCAATTCACTCCATGAAACAGGTGAATTTGTGCGCTGTCACGCGAACGGATGCTAAGTTGTATACACCAACGATGAAGATTTTTCTGAAAAAGTATTTGGCCTAGCAGAAATTCTGCTCAGTCAAATATTTTTTACGGTGACTTCCATCCTTGATGTATGTATGGCGTCCTAACTTAGTTATTATACAGTTCATATTTCTAACTTCATTATTTCATATGTTATCGCGTATATAATTTTATGTGAAGGGGTGAGAAACCAAGGGTTACGAGTGATTTTCCTTCAAAACAGAGTTAGATACAAAAATTGATAAAAGAAATATACAATAACTTGGTTGCCATGGGATACAAGTGAGCCCCTATGCTGTGCTGACATCGAGTTGAAATTCAAATGGACTGCTAAATGTCTAGTTGAATTCGTCTGTTTTCTTTACCAAATTTCTCTACCTCACTCTGTTTAGAAAATAAAATCACTTGTACCCCTTGGCTTCTAACCTCCTCATGTATAGTAATTTTTACATTGTTTCTGCTCAGTTTTTTTTTGTAATAAATAAAAATTCATTCTGGCTTTAACGGCGGTACTTTTAACTCTCATAATGTGCATCATTACAGAAAGATTAGCTAGGAAAAGACAGTCTGAATGAAGAAGCGTGTAAATGCAACGAGAGTTTTTGACGACAACACAGACACTGGGCATCGCTGCCAGATTTCTTTTTTCAAGTTTAGTTTTGGTGTTCTAATTTCGGGCTTTGATATTTAATTAATTCTAAGAACCCTCGTATGTGAGAAATTTTGCTGCAAACTACCGACGAGAAATCAAGATGACAGGAATGAAAAACATGGATTCCAATATTCCGAAGAAAACTCTCCCAAGAATCAAATAGGATCTCGATGCTGGAAATGTTTTCCACCTACCGTTCGAATTCTCTTCGGATGTTTTCTTCCGACTTTGCTTCTCCCTTCTCCCGACTGACAGACAAGCGAAAACCAACACGCTCCTCCTGCTCACGAGGAAGAAAAAAATAGGCCTAATGAGAGCGTCTGCATGCCGTAAACATCTAGAGAACCATCTCCGAGACGCTTCGTAATAATAAATAAGTTTGAGTTGCAGAGTGAGCGAGAGAACATAAAATTTATAAATGGGATAGGACGGAGTCGGCTCGAAATGAGATGAAATCGAATAACGCCTTCATTGGGTTATGGTGATTGGAGAATATTACGCGCAGTAAGGCAGGTATACGTCTCCTAGGTCGGTGGGGTGGGGTGAAGATTGGGTGGGGGAGGGGGAGGTCGAGTTTAGAGTGGCGGAGCTCGGGATTTATTAAATATATCGTCTGGGAGGAGCTTTGAAGAAGGTCTAAGGTGGGTTGCAGATGGCGTCGGGCGGGGGATGTTGGTCACCATGGAAACACTCGTTGGAGACTCAACAGAATCAAAACCAAGAGGGAGTGAGAAAAAAATATATACCTACCCACATTGCGGTGACGAGAAAATCTTTGAAAGCATAATCAGAAGCGAAAACTTCCGGTGGAAGAAAGGAGGTGGGGGAGCGTGGGACGAGGGTATGGGAATTTCTCCTGCCACATTCGTAATGTCAGAGGATGATCATCCTATGGATCATTTTTAAACTGATGAAATCTTGGGAAGACATGCTGGATTTTTATGATTTTCGGAAGTTAATCTATAGCATCGTAAAAGAAAAGAAAAACATTGTTATATTCTCTCAATTTATTTTCCGGTAGGTACCTGAAGATGACGCCGTCGAAACTATTTGTACCGGAAAATGAATTGAAGGAATTTAAAAAGGTTTTCCCGTTATTTAAGATAAAATTAACTCCCATAAGGTTGAGCCGGAGATGATAGAGATTAACCCATCGCATTTATACAGCCTTTAATCCTTTCTTATATAGCATTACGAATCTAAGAAATATCCAAGCTGAAGGTCAGTCGTTGGGTGCATTTTCAGTTCTATTAAATAAACAGGTCTGAAGTAAGAATTATTTACTGTCGCAAAATTGAATGGTTGAATATCTAGCAGTCATCAATTTCAATTGTACTGTCTTTATCCTAGCTAAAACAACGTTACGAATTGAAGGAAAATCAAATTTGAAGGGCCGTCGTTAAAAAAATGGGTGCATTCTCAGTTTTATTAAATAGACAGGTCTGAAGTAAGAATTATTTATTGTCGTAATATTGAATGTTTGAATATCTACCTGTCGTGATAGTTATGATTGAATTAAAAATCTATGCATGTTTACGCCCGAGTATTGAAATTTAATTTTACTTGGAAGAAACAATGATTTATAGGGTTTCAAATGTTGATTCACAAATTATTTCATTTCAAATCCATAATTGCTGCCCGAGTTCATATTTTTCGCTCATGATGCGCTCTTGCGGGTGATTCCATAAAGGTACGCCGCTGGCTAGACCACGATTATTTCCTTAAATAATATCTAAGGTGAATTAGCGCTGTATGTTCTGCCTTTTGCCTCCATAATGGGGCACTATGCACACTTATATGCTGCCTTTTGACATCGTACGTCTCAATGCGCGTCTGCCAACCACCCTGGCCCCTAAAGCCAGAAAATCTCCGCGTTGGAAAAAGACACCTTGATAGTTCAAGTGGTAGAACACCTGGAGCGTAGTCTAGAGATTCGGTGAAGGGAGGAAACTTTTCTTCTTTGGAATTTTTGGCCACTGGATATATTGAATCATGATGCTTGGTAACGTGGTGGCCTCGCGAAAATGACGTTCGCTGTTAGGCAGTTGTTGTGAAGCCAGTTACCTCGTCACTTGCGGCAGGGACGTGAAGTGAAGCAAAGAAATTGAGAGTCTGGTCATCTTGAGGAGCAGCTCGCGAATTTTCCTCCGTTGAAATGCTTGAGGAATCACGCAGCTTAAATTTTTTTCAAGCGGATATAATTAGGAAGAAATTGCGACTTGGAAGATACATTGCTTGCGTTCCATGCAACAGGGTCATGGACCATGAACATTTTATATTAAAGAGAAACAAACTTTCCATCTAACTTCACACCAATCGCACTCAGCATTAATGTGGAACGGATCCAATTCCAAGGTAGTACCATTTTTAAGGTTACGAAGAGGCTTCAGATGAGATTCAAACCCACAGTCATCGGATTTACAAGAGAGGATTTTCTTCTCTAACCATTTGTAACAAGACAACTATTTTTATCACTAGTGAGAGCGGTTACCTCAAGTTATTGGATCCCAAGTGTTCCTGCTGGCTCTCCTTTTTTCACGACAAAATATTTCGTTAGCGATTTCTGTACTTTTATCCATTATTAAATAATCAAATATTTCATTTTATATTTTAAGTTTCGTACTTATACCGCTATTTTATTGTCGCGAGTCAATTACAGAATCAAAGTATTTTAAACTTTATTGTTCTAAGAAGTTCTCTTCTTTATTGTGGTTGCTCGTGCGTATAACATATGGGGCACTTCTTTTTATTCGCTCTTTTTAAAAGCGTATAATCGTCGATGAGAAAGATTGCAAAACATTGTTAATTAATTTAAGAGAAGTTTCTTGTCGCACGGAAAAATAATAAAAGAGGCAAGCAAAGCCCTTAGAAGAATAAATCAAGTTTGACAGAGAGCATGAGGAAACTCTTTTTGTTAGTTAGATGGAAAAGAATACAATATGTTTTCTCGCCTCAAGATGTTTTTGAGGAAGGAAATAAAAGGGAAGCTCATCTTATCTTGGAGTTGAAAAATTAATAATAACTTACCGTCGAAAGATTGGAATCATTTCTTTGCATCGCAAGGGAACAAAACTAAATTAATTTCAAATACAAAATTTATGATTTATGACTGCCATAGTTGTAAAGTTTTGCCATGTAATTAACTAAAAAATGTTTTGAATTAGATTTTGGCCAAAGAGTAAAATAGTGAGAGAAATACCAGGAAACAATAACTTTCGACGCCGTTTTCAGAATATTTCAGACCATAATTGTAAACATTTTTCAGTCTAATTTCCTACGAAAAGTTTCATAATAGAGATCTTTTCCAGTATGTCCCTGATCTATATGATATACGGAGTGATTTACTTATGCATGAAAATATTCTTATCCCCATAGCCTATTTAATCAGTTGCTTGAGAAAAATGTCCAACTGAATAAGGTTTTTCTCAATTGAAAATCAGTTTGTAGCCGCGATTTAAGGTTAAGGAGTACTTCTAGAAAACTAATAAATCCCCTTCTAGAAAAATAATGAATAAAAACCCCTTATTTGGAAAACTGTACGAAAAATGTATGCTGTACAGTTTTCCAAATAAGGGGTTTGGGACGTAATAAAGGAACGCACAACTAAAAACCATATTTCAGTATTTTTTTAATCAATGTGAAAATTATATAAATAAGTCAAATTAATTTAGACTCTCCACAGTTATGGGCCAACGAAGCAGCTCACTCATCCAGTGAACTCACATAAATTGAACATATTTTCACAGGTGAACTCCCTCAATGGTCAATACCAGATCTCGTTAAAATTTTGCTAGGTAATTGGTAATGGATATCCAGGAGGTGTATATTTTGTTCCAGCTTCCTACGCTCAATACCTTTTGAGATCCTAGCGACGGACGGTAACGAGAAAACGCCTAAATGTATGCGACCCACGATACAACAATAAATCCTTACATTCCGTTGCTAGGATGAAGAGCACTGACGGTGTATTATTGTGCAGTAGGTTGCATAAATGTAGGCGTTTTCGTGGTGCATTCCGTCGCTAATAACTCGAAATGTATTGCATGTTGACAGCTGAAATAAAAACTACACCTCATGATTATCCATTTCCTATCACCTAGCGAAATTTGAACGAGATCTGGCGGTGATACTTCAGGGATACCCTTGTCAGCCGGGTGATAAAAAAAGCAAATTAAACGTTTGCAAAATATTTAAGTTGTTTCAATTATCCGGTTATCTATGAATTGCAAACTAATTATACCTTGCTCAAGAATAGATTCAACACAGTTAATCTTATGCGACAATACTATCCCAATGATGAGCTTTAATCTTTGATATAATTAGTTGTTTCAGGCGTGACTTTATGGAATCTATTTGTCATAATGAAAAGTAATAACAGATAAGTAAGTAGTGAGTATTACAAAGTTTTCTTTACTTTTCATTAATCTTTGATGCTATGGATGATTGGCGAAGTTTTTAGCCATATGATAATAGTTACAGTCGATTCTTATTTATTGGCGCCGACAGAATTTTTACTTTAAATAATTTTTATTACTGTTACAACCTTTATCGAACTCCCCAAAAAGGAATTAATGAAGTACAAATTGAAAAAGTAATGAATAAGATCTTCGTATGGTGTTTCCTCACTTTCCCTTTGAGCAGAAGTCTAGAGGTCAGAAGCTAGAAGTAACTTAAGTAAATTCTAGTGCCTTTTTCTTACGATACCATTCATCTGACTCCTGGACGGTGTAGTGTTAAGGAAATTTGCGGCTATGTTCTTTGGATGCTTTCCATTCGTCGACGCAAGTTGACATGCGTCGACACAAGTCGTGTTTTCTGCTTTCCATTCGTTTGAGTTGCCGACACAGCCGGACTCACACCGACTCTGACGAAAAGCTGAGTTTGAGACAGCGGACAGAGGAATTGCGCATGCATAGTAGTTATGCCTTTCACCTGCATTGGAGATATCACTATTTTTATGAGAGATCAGTTTTTGTACTGGAATTGAAACATTTTTTAAATAAGTTATAGGCAAGTGTGCGATATGTTCAAGGTATGACATTTTAAATAAATAGGTTATATGCAGGGATAATAATGCATTTTTTTAAATTTGCAGTAGTTATTATAGAATTGTGAGATGATTCTTAATGTTATTTTAAAGTTTTGTGATTTTGAGTGATATTATTTTTAAATATAACTAAGTCGAATTAGATAGGCTATAAACTGCTCTTCGTTCATCTAAAATAAAAGACAATTTTCAGCACAAGTTTTACTTTAAACGGTCAAGAGAACAATCCAAATGACCAATGATCAGAATCCAACATTGGTCAATAATATAAACAAAAAACATTCCAGATCTTCATTCTGAGTCACTTACATCGTTCTCCTTGGATAAATTTCCCGGTGTTCTGAACTCGCGTTCTACCAAGTTCTACGCGCATCAACTAATGCGCATACGGTGATTTCCATTCGTGGCTGGCTAGGAGTTGACTAGAGTTAACACAAGGTGACACGAGAGTCGCCTGAATCGAAAGCACCCTTAATGGTTTTATACCCACTTTTTAATCTCTAATTTATTTAGTCATGTGTACGGGTGTAATTTACCACGCCGTCGATGACGCCGCGCTATCGTTGCCTAGCAAATCCTTGGCGAGAAAGTTGAAGTGACTCCGGCACATTTTTCCCGCCACACTGCCACTGACCAAAATTTCCAATGTCAACCAAATAGTTGGTCCATCATCATCATCATCTCAGGTCAACGACATTAAAATTGGTTTGATGCAGCTCTTCAATCAATTCTCCTACCAGCTAATCTTTACACATATATACGTATTTTTTCTCATTCACTAGCTCCTTTAGAATTTCTCATTTACATCCTTCCTAGAAATGTATAGATAAGAATTCACCTTCCTACCATAAACATGTGAATATCATTCATCTGTGGCCCTTGGGTAACCCTCACCAACTTTAGGGTTGAGTCATTGGGTGAGTGGAAACCATGACAAAAATTCTGTAATAACAGCTCATTTCCTTGTAGCAAAAGAAGCTTCATATTTTTTAGGCAAATGCAGGCAAAGCATTCAAAATCACGTGTTGTCTAAAGAACTCGGTATCAGAGCAAACCAGTGGCCATTTGAAGCGCTTAGATCAAAGTTTCAGTAGCATTAAAATGGTACATTTTTGACCAAAACATCACTAGTAATTTTGGTTCAAACTGGCATCTGGTACCCAGTGCTAAAATTCCGTGACAAAATTTTTCTCTGCCCAGTATAGTCATATAAGGTGCACGTATGTATTACCTATGGCGCAGTGCTGATGCTGTATCGATTATCGTGAATATTTTTAAAATATCTACATCAAATATCGGGTAAGGGTTTTTGCTGATATAGATATCGAGCCGTCATTACCAAGCTGACCGGGAATCGAATCGGGAATCCTCAAGAAGGAAGGCTTATTTTCAATGCAACAATGAACGTATTCTTCAGATTGTACATAACTAAACATACTTTTTATAATATATTTTATATTTATCAGAATATGGCTATAGAAGTTTGTACTTCTTCCGTGTGGTCTTAAGCAATGGTGTAGCCACGGGAGGGGGGGTTTCTGGGTAACAATCCCCCCTTAGAGCCTTTAAAAGATGCGCCGAAAACTTAATGTGCTTTATTTTAATAAATACTCGTTCAAAATTAATGTTTTATGAGTCCTAAAAATCACATTTCCAACATCAAAAGTCCCAAAATTTTCCGCGCAACCCCCATTGCCGAGGGGTGTTTTCCATACATCCCGGAGGGGCCCAGAAATCTCCGGTTAACCCTTCCCCCATTTCAAAATCCTGTCTACGCCACTGGCCTTATACACATCTTTTCATATTTATTATGAATATAGATAAAATAATAGAAACAGGTCTGTAATAAATTAGGCAACCACCCATTTCCTTAATCCGGTAAGACAAAAGGTGTTATAAGATTTCTTTGCACGGTATCCCTTTCTGTTCCTAAGAGCATAATAAATAAATAAGTCGTCGCCATGTCATTAAGGAAACCACGTTAATGCACTTCAATATTAATTGGAAAAAATTGCTATCTTGTTGAGGACCATAAGAACCAGATCCAATAAACCAGGAATCAATTGAATGGTATGCGCTCTCATTGGCCACTGGTTTGCCCTCTTGGTAGATTCTCTGGACAACACATGATTTTGAATGCTTTAACTGCATTTTCCATAAAAATATGAAGCTTCTTTTGCTATATAGAATTTTTTTAGCATTTGGTAGAAATTCAACCAAATAACTACTATATTCTGAAAATTCGCATGGACGACTTGCGATAAATAACGTCAGCAACACTATTCCTCATAACAGTAAACAACTGCCTACCAAAGGAATCTTTGGAAATTTTTGATTGACTAGTTGTTTTCATTGCAAACTAAGAAAAAATAAATTGAGTGTCTAGTTATTTTAAGAGTGTAAAACTTGCGTTAAAAATGAATGCATATCTCGTACATATTTTCGTCTCGAGAGAGAAATAATGAATGTTAGCATGATATATTGTTCCTCTTCCAGAACGTTTAGTTGGACTTCTTTATTACCAGATACAAGGAAGAACCTTCTAGGGTTAGTTGGTGCTAATAACATAAATTGGGCATAACGTATACTGGGCATAACTAATGCATTGACCCAGGAAAATGCTAATTATTTCTCTACGGCAACACCTAATAAGTTGACAGCTTTGACAATGATTAATTTTACTACTTTTCCTGTTCTATTCTTGACCTTGTTCAATTAACTTTTTATGATGTTTCATGGAGTTTAGGTCAATTGAAACCAAGTTATAGCCAACGTTTCGATTTATGTAAAATTATCCTCAGGGCTATGAAAGTGGAAACATGAACAATATAAAATACAAAGATGACAACGATATACAATAGTTTTACATAAAAATGTTTTTCAATCAAAATTAATGGTAACTAGGTGTGGCAATACCTTAGTAACACAACATCAATTAATATGTACAAAGTTAAGAGGCATGTCAAAATTTTTTGTGTATTCTATTCTGTTCTTTTATATATATATATGTATACTTTAAATTATATTACTGTGTAAAAAACGCGATCGTAACATTTTTATGTAAAACTATTGTATATCGTTGTCATCTTTGTATTTTATATTGTTCATGTTTTCACTTTCATAGCCCTGAGGATGATTTTACATAAATCGAAACTTTGGCTATAACTTGGTTTCAATTGACCTAAACTCCATGAAACATCATAAAAAGATGATTAATTTTGTGAGAAATTAGCGATGTTTTAAAATAACATGTATTGCATTGCATGCTGAGAAAACAATAACCCACCCCCAGCCAATTACATTAAAGATGACTGAAAGGATACTAAGACGGTGTATGGTAAAGCCAGCTCCATCGAACATAGTTATTCACAGAAAGAGACTAATTATCATATGATTCACTTATCCCAATAACTTAATATTAATACAAAAAAGATATTCAAGGACCTTTTCGCCGATAATTACAAAAATTAATAAAGGACATTTCATAAAAAACTGTGACTGGTGATATTATTTTATCTTGGAAATAGGAAAAATTCTCGGGGCAGAAAAATGTGCACTTAAAGGTAAAAACATTCAACCAAGCCTACGCCATTTTTCATTAAAATCATCACCTCTATCAACCGCGATGAATTTATCCAAAACCCGTAAATACGATTTGTGGGATAATCTTTGATATGACTACTCGTGTGGGTAAAAAAAATCCATCTCAGACACATCACTTTTCGATATCTAAGGTGTCGGGATATTTTGCGGAAAAAATATCCAATAAGGAAAAGACGAAATGGCATTAGTCGGATCTTATGCGTCTCAAAACTCGCTTTAATCAAGTTTCCTCAATAGCATGGCAACGATTTATTTATTTATTCCGCTCTAAGGAACAGAAAGGGATTCCGTGCACAGAAATCCAATTTTTCACACCTAATAATACATTTTATGTCTTACTGGATCAAGGAAACACTCCGCAAAAGCATAATTTTGGATTTTTTAATAGCCTTTCTATGACGAAATAATGGGGAATATCCATAGTATTCTTAGCAATCAGTAAATGCATTACATCCGAGCCACCAGTCATAGCAGCTATATATAACAGTTTTCATCGAAATATTTAGCTTCATGGACCCTAGATATGATGTGTTCAAGGCAGTTGAAGTGGTTGTGTTCCCAGAGTAGACTGCACTTTATTACTGATAATTAAATATATCGTTTTAATTATCAGACTCATTCAAAATAAATTTATTTTATTGGTTATACATGAAAATAGATATTAATAATGAAAGAGAAGATTACCATTCGCTGGGGCAAGGCAAGATCCTGAGGAACGTCCATGTGATGTCTAGCAATGATCCTTTTGGTTTAATTCTAGCGCCAAATGTTAGAAGGCCAATATCTCTCACCAATGCTGGAGACCTCCTCAGTGCTAATAATCTGCCTTTGATGCGCATGGAATTTATATATAACCATTGGTGTACGAGAGGATAAGGGTTGAGGTAAGGCGCTTCTTGGCAGTTTCCTTCTTTTCTGGAGAGTACTGGTAGCCGGAATGGGCTAATGTTTTCTCCTCAATCTCTCTTGAGATTAATAGCGTGCTTTTATACCTCCAACGCCCTGCCTCCAAAATGCATTTTAACACTTTATGCGGGAATTAATCCAAAACGAGCGAAAGTTTAAACCAACTGACATCGATGATATTTGTCAAAGAATTTATTGGCTGATAGGGAGAGAAGGTGTAGGAAATTATGTGATTATCCGTATTTAGAAGGTTGATAAACGCGCAGAAAGTTTTAAAAATGGCACAGTGGATAGGTATCATTTATAGAAAAAACTGCTAGAAAGATCCTGAGGGTAGTCAACTACTACAATGATATTTGCCTAAGAATTTATAGGAAGGCAAGAGCAATGGTATAAGGAAATATAGGAATAACCGTGGATGGAGTACAGACGAACGCCTAAAAAGCGGTAAAAATGGACGCGTCGATACTATTTGGAGAAAAATCTCAGCAGGAAATATCCCGAGAATAGCTACAACGACGATATTCGTCTATGAATTAACAGCAAGTTAAGAGGACAGGATGATGTAGGAATATACAGGAATAGAAGTGTATGGAGCGCAGACGAAAGGCCAAAAGAAAGTTGAAAAAAATCAGAACACCTTCCATCCATTGTATCCATTTGGGAAAAAAGCCTAACCGGAAACACTGGAAAATAAAAAAAATGAAGGAGGAACTCGAGTCGACTGGAGAACTCAATTCGCAATGTCCTCTTCCAATCAATCCGCAAGCGATGGCAAATTCTGAATCTCGGAAGCCCAAAAGTTCCAACTGTCGGTTTAACTATTTTCGGGGGCGTTGGAGGTGAAATGGTGGAGGGGCGATTGGAGGTGAAGGGTGGGGGGAGAGGGGAGGAAGAGGGAAGTGCGGAAATTGGAAGCTTCGGGGATTAAATGCGAAGGAAGAGACATTCTGTTCTGCGAGAGAGAGAGAGAGAGAGAGAGATTCCCCTGCGCCCCACACGAATGATGGGAAGGATTGGAAGAGGTGGCTGTTCATACTCAACCTTCGGATTCTAAAACTGTGCGAATATAAAGTACCCACAACGCTTTCAAATTTTCTTTACCTTTGCATAACGAAAATGACAGCTCTTTTCAACAAACTTTTTTTGCGCTAACACTCTAGAACAGCGGTTCTTTACCTTTATTTCCTTCCGTACCCCTCTATGCGTAGATAATTAATATTGTAGGCTCAAAAATGTGAAGTGCGCATTTTAATACATAATTTCTCTACGGATATGTGACACTTTTAGCTATAAATAATTGTATAAATAGAAACTTATTTTTTAATACCCCGTATAATATGTATATATATTTTTCCTGGTTAAGAGATACATAGTTCCCGGCGCCTGCCATCGGCGTACCTCCGACTTGTTCGTCGCGCGTACAACCGGTTGGGAACCGCTATTCTGCAAACAAAGATTGTCTTCATAATGGTTCTCTGTGATAAAATTGGTGGAATATAACAAAGTTTTTCATTTATTACCTTTAGACGTATTGACGTGGGAGTCCACAAAATAGAAGGGCAGATTCTTATAAATGCCTATCCTATAGTCTGTCCGAACACGGAAGGTGGGTAAGATATTAAGGCACCACTCGATAGACCAACGCTATAGCCTCCGTTCGCCGTACAACAGCCGGGGTCTGGTCGACAGCGTACGCCACAGTGAGTCACGAATCGCAGTCCACTCCGAAAAATTATCATATAAAAGAAAGCGTAATTTGTAAATGTTTATTACAGTTTTGATTTCTAAGTTTGATTTCATAAAAAAGAGTCTAAACACGACGGAATCATTTCAATTAGTTGTGTAACACTTAGTAGTTGCAAAAAATTGTATTTTGACTTTTTTAAGTGCCATAAGTGGATCTTGTGCGGAGCCTGAAGTTCATACCTGCATTCTGTTTTTAGGCAGACATAAGAGTTTGTTCTTCCATTTTGTGTACCCTCGTGTCAATACATACGGAGGTTAATAAATTGAAAACTTTGGCATATTCCACCAATTTATTTTAGGTAACTGAGGGTGACGCCACTGCATCGAAACTAACACCTAAAAATAAATTGGTAGAATACAAAAAAGTTTTCATTCAGTAAATTTAAAATGAACTTCCACAAAGTCGATCCTAAGGCGATAGAGATAAATATGTGAACGTTCTTGAAAAAATAGCATTCTAAGAAGAGTAATAGTATTTCAAGGGTTAATAACCGTACCTTTTTTCAAACAAAGACAGATAAAAAATTTTAATGCAAGGAAAACGATACTTCCACTGCATAAATGCTCAACAATCGCCCACTGAATCAAATCCGCTGATCTAGTATTTTAAGGGCTATCTAGATGAGCGGATTTGATTCGGTGGGCGATTGTTAAGCGTTTATGTAGTGGAGGTATCGAAAAGTTACTAATGATATTGATAAACGTGGATATGATTTGTCTTTCCCTTCGAGTTTATTCCAGTACAACCGATAGAGTAGTAAACGGATAAAACACTTCCATCTCGGGTACCTTGACTTTTGTAAGGGCTGTCAACTTCTCCATGAAATCAACTGTTGAGGCGATTAATTCTGCAGCCCAATGATATGAAATAACCGCAAAAAACACCATCATTTTATCCTATTTAGCAACTTCAAAAACAGTCCGCGCGTAACATAAGAAGATGAGTGAGTCATACGAGTAATTCTATTTCAAATGGTATCGACAGGATGGCACGCAACGGCAACATTTTAGGCATAACAAGGCCTGAATTGCAGAAATGAATAATATTTGCGGCAACAACAATAATAACATACTTGAAGTTCGGCATTGGATTTCAACAACACGAGCACTTGCGGTGGCAACACAATCAGAACTTAGACATGAAATATTTATTATATTTTAATATCAGCATATGTTACGCTAATTTTGAATGAAAAAGTAAAATACTAATACTTAGTTATAATCTGGATTCTCCTTTTTTATAAAACACATTTTCTCGATTATTTTATCCACTGCCCCCCAAAAAAAGGTGCGCGTGCGCACAAGAGGCACGTGATAAATGAAATGTGCATTATATGTTAAAAGCAACATATTTTCAACTATTTTCTAAACAAAAGTAAAATGCTGCTTGGTTGTAATAATATAAATTCTGTTTTTTTTTTTATAAAACACATTATCTTGTCTAGATTTTCACGATTTTTATATTCATTACCTACCCAAAACAAGGGTGTGCATCTTACACAAGGCGCTTGGTGTTAAACAATACTGGGTAATATTTATGTAATCAAACACCATGTGGAGAGCGGAGTCCCAGCTAACTAACGGTCAATGATACAATGAGGCATTTCGAAGCGAGAGCGAAATTCATATCCCAGCTGCCGGTCGCGTCGTCGGCAAGTGCTAATTTCTGCAGAATCACCGCTCCCGCCCTCTGCCGGCACTGGGCGCTCTTATTATTGCGCCGCGATCGAATTGAAATGAAGGATTTGCACTCAAGCGCCTCCTCGCATATCCCCTTTCACCCTTTCGCGCGCGCGCGGCTTGCGATGAATGAGAGGCAATCCTTCTCCGCAGTCCAGATAAGCGGCATTGTCCGCTTTTCGACGAGAGCCGCGTATTTCGGACCTCTGGGCGACGATTCAAAACGAACCTCAGAGGCACTGCAGCTCGTTCAGTCCTCGAGTTCGTCATCACACGTTGGAGGTATTCAATTTCGAGCGTCGTCGGCGCCGAGAATGTACGCGGCCTAATCAAAGCAAGTTGATTAATATTTTTGAACCAAAATATGCCATGGTACGATGTCATTGGGATATATATAATTCGTTGTCTCGCGTATGAATTCATGGAATCGACTTAGCGCAATTATATATAAAGAAAAAACTTTTTCATTTTATAAATCCACATAAAATAAATACTTTACGACCTAAGGTTTGACGTGGCACGTCATCATATCGTATATTTGCATCGAAGACACAGAATTAATAGTCACAAACAATTCATAATTTTTTTATATCCACTCCTTAAACCACACCTCAGACCTAAATATAGTAATGTATCCAACATATCTTCTATATTATTTCTTCTGTATAGATACATTTTTCTCAACTTACACACAACCAAACTCTACAAATGAGGTACCAAAATGCACAGAATTTATCAGAGAACATGCGACGGCACATCTTACTTCCTAAATATTGCTATTGGTTCCTAAAATTGGTTTTTAAATAATAATAAAAAAAACGAAAAAACCTGTAAATATTCCTGACGGCGCACAAACTGATGCATCTTTTCATTTGCAACAATATCTCGCATTCTTTAAATAACTTTTATCAAAATGCGACTGATTCCACATTCAAGTCTCCTGTTGATACGTAAGTATGAGTCATCATGTGCGTTTAACAGAGGATAGTGTAATTACTTCCAATGTTGTGTTTAAAGAGGTCCTCTGGCCTCAATTTGTACATTAACATTCCAATTAAATTTATACATAAGACCCTGCCTTATTTTCTACATTTTAAAATTAGAAACGCGCCTATCCCTCTGTGGACCTGCATTGAAAAGAGCGGGGGAAGCCCGCTGGGAGCGGGCGCAGCACGCTCGTACATATATATTTTGCAATGAATTGTGCGTGACTATTTATTCGGTGTCTTAGATGCAAAACAGTGAAGTAGTGAGGGGGGAGGTCCTGAGAGACCCCCGGAAATATGAAAACACAATTACTTACCCTCATAAAATGTAACAAAATGTTGAAAAATCATGAATCAGCAAAAGATTTCTTCGACAAAAGTTTTTTTTCGATTATGAAAAGCATTAAAATCCTCACTGACGCAAAAGTACCAGGTGAAGACGTGCCACGTCAAAACCTATGTCGTACAGTATTAAAATAGCATAAATATGAAATTTATTCGGATTTAAAAAGATTTTTTTTTACATTTCACTAGAGGTATATTACTATGTAGAGAATGCAATGGAGAGAAAAATGTGAATGATAAGTCCTCAGAAGGAGACCTATGTACTTGATGTAAAATGAATTTAATTCTTAACCACTAAGATAATGTAGCTCCTTCTCAGCTTCTTCTTTTTTGAATGATGGTCATTGAAATAGAAACAGTAATTCATCGTCACTTAAACTTCTAATTCCAACTCATCCCAAGCCTGACTTACTACCTCCTCAGCTTGCAAGTAAAAAAGTCAAATGCGATAAAGGACAGCTTTGCATCACTCCTCGGCCAATGTTTACCCACCCAGATACTATCTGCGCAATTGAGCAGTTTTTGCCGTGCCCAGAAATACATTCATGAGTGACTCGCATTTCCCTCCTACCCACGGATATTTACTTGAGAATTTCCATCTATAGAAAGTAAGTAATTGATTCATTAATAAACGATTTAAGTTTTTCCTGGTGAATACTTCTGACAAGTATTTCTCGGGTTTTCATCCAGGTAAAAGCTTTAACCTGGATGCAAACCCGAGAAATATTTGTCAATCGATTCATTAATTGAAACTAGAGTTGCAAAAACTTTTGGATACTGTAACTTAGAGTTCTTTATGAACTCTTTCACAGCTTCATATTTTTTGCATCACCATGGTCACCATAGAAACATGTATCGCTCACATTGAGTCCGGTATGAGGGTCTATATCAGTCTTAATGAGCAAATGGTAACATACCATAATTTTAGGCAAATCCACATGAGACACATAACGTTTTAAAATAAGTAAAATACTCATTGCACGTCATTGACTACTGAAGGTTTTTTTTTGAACCGGATGGATATGAAATATGTCGATGGGTGATCTGAAGATTAAACATGTGTCAAAGCAGGCGATAACTAGCACATCGCCTCAAAAGTACTTATTTGCATAGGTTGAATGTGACTAAAATGGTCAGAACAATCATCCACGGATGCAGGCCTAGGAACCAACAATCGATTGTTGCTCCTGGAACCACTATAGTACCTTACGCCATCCTCGTTCAGTCTAATTCTCTGGCCGAATATTTTTCCTATAATCCACGTGAAATAACATATCAGAAACTATGGAAAAATCAAAAACTAAATTCTAATTCCACAAAAGGATCAGAATCTCCTCGGGGCTAGAGATGACTAAACGCTATCCATATGCTAATCACCCCTATTAGTAAAAGCCGGAGCCTTAAAAAAATATTATCTTCATTTTAAGAATATTAACCAAGAATAAAAGTCACAAATGTTCATGAGAATTCCAGGATATAACCTCTTCCTTAAAGCAGAATTTAGTGGTTATAAACGCAAAAGGATGGACAAGTAGGACCGTGTGATAATGGCACCGCGATTTCTCTAATTGCGTGATACCAACTTGTGTAGGTTCGATAGAGCTGTCTCCCGTGTACAAACTTTGCTCAACTCAGTAACTTTGCTCGTGAAGCTAACATTGGTTAAAGTTCTCCTTGTATCCCAAAATCGATGATCACTTAATTATTCGTGACGGTGCCATGCACGCTCAACTTTTGTAAGCTCGTAACTTCTATCGACAGATTCGATACGAGCCAAGCATCGTATGAATTTCAAAATTCTTCACACTCGGCAGCCATTAAACCTCTTCTGGAGAAAGAGCAAAAATATGGAGAGTTATTTCCTACAACAAAGAGGTCATTACGGAAAAATAACCTGCACCATTCCAGAGGGATGACAGATGCTTTAAAGCTTAAGCTTAATTATCAAATTAATGCTGAAATCTCAGAACTCCGACGGAATCCTAGAAATTAAGCTCTGAAGATTGTTTCTGGGATGTAACATCACATTCTTGTTGCATCATCACGGTGAAATTCATCCTTTCACCATGCCAATTTAACGATTCGTGATCTCTCATGTGGAATCACATTTATAGTTTAAATTTCATCAACTTACTCAAGCTTGTGAATTCTGAATGAGTAGTTTACGAAGAAACCTTCATTTTTGCAGAAGTACGGCTTATTTCGAATGGAAATTAAAGGATAAAATGTTAAAATATTAGTTTCAATACAAATTTCGAGGGTGCCACGCTGATTACTTAAACCGCCTAAATTCGTGAAACCGAGTACGCAAAAAATATTTTTTCCCAGCATTTTTCTCTTGAAACTTTTGCTGTAGCCTATAAGTCTGTAAAATTACCAAGTTTCTTCCTGGATATTCATAAAATGTTTCCCAAAACTCATTTCAGCGTATGCCAGCAATGGTCACGTCAGCTATCGAATGCTTATAATGGAAAGACATCAGTAAAGAGAGTTAAAAAACTTGTCAAACGATGTTGTTCACTGCAATCCCTAATTTAATCTCAAGATTAAAATCGTTTCCTCACAAACTGTTTAATTTCACAATATCTTTAATGGAAAGAGAGCGAAAAAATTACTACGCAACTTTCGTTATTGATAACGAAGGAGTTAAAATAATATATTTTTCCAAAGAGTAAATTTACAAAAAAATCTTGTTCCGATTAATCATTACAATTAGGGTGTGAGAGAAGCAGGTTCTTCCACAAAACAGATGCTCTCTTTCACCCAATATAAATTCTACATTAGATTTAAAATCAAAGCCGTCTCTAAATAATGGTAGAAATATTTATTCGCTACCTTCCATCTCAAGACTGATTGGAATTGCGTATCCCTACATCCATAATGGCCAATTTTATTCAAACTGTGTAAATTTATGTCTTACTAGCTGACCCGGCGAACTTCGTACCGCCTAACAATCAATGAACTTACAGTTTACTTGCACCATTTATAAATCAAGAGCGGCTGCATCGTTTTTAATCATGTTTAATTTATTATAATAAAATAAGGATACAAATTCAATAAAACTACGTAAATGAGAACCAAAATTGCTTGTCAGAAAGACATTTTCTTTATCGAATCTACATAGGGTGAATCGGAGCACGTTTACGCGGATTTTTTTCAACAAATTTTCTTACGTTTTAGCTTAAGAAATTTTGGGCATTGTGGTTTAATAAAGCAGTTCATGAAATAAAAATTATACGCATTCAGTTGTTGGCTATTTGCGTTATTAGCTGTAAAAAAATGTTTTTAGGTCCAAGTCTGTTGCATACACTTGGCCCATTCAGGGGGCAGGTTGACACGACCCCAGACCGACGCTTGACTGATGCTCAAAATCGTGCAAGAAAAGCCCCTATGAAGCAGCATTCGCATTAAATGACTTAAGGCGCGCCAGTTTTAGTATCTCTGTTTGGAAAAAATGCACTGCGTAAACGTACTGCATGCGTAAACGTACTGCATGCGTAAACGCACCACGGTGAGCCCTATACATTCGGGTTGAATGTCTTGCGTCAAGCACCTTCTGAGAAACAACTGTTTTTGTTTTGTTATCAGGCGCAAGATGAAGCGGATGAAGCTAAATAAATATAGCGAAGCAAAGCAGTGACGCAGCGAGGGGAGGTTTTGGGAGATAAACCCCCCCCCCCCCAAGAGCTTAGAGAATTTTTTTATGAAAGATTATGTTATTAATATTAGGGGGACGGATGACTAACAAACAAAACATATTTAACTATTCACACAGCCACAAAACCCACTATTTTGAACCATTTATCTTAAAAAATGTCTGGGGGAAGTGCCCCCACTCTTCCCGCTTACCTTAGCGAGTTTTCTATACCCTACAGACCCGTGGTATTAGCTGCACCCAAAATCCCCTATCCTAGCTACGCACTTGGAAGCGAAGGAAGAAATACAGAGGATGGTTTATCGACTCGTGAACATAGCACGCTAAATTGACCATGAGAAAATCATGGGTTTTCATTAGCACATGAGCACAAACAACCCAAAAACTGAAAAAATGACCATGCGATTTTTTAATCGTTATCACGAATGCAACACGAATTGTAAATTGAATACGTTTAAGCTCAAAAGGGCATATGAGTTGAGATCATGGAATCTACGGAATGAGGACTTCCTAACCTTTGAATTTTCCTTTGAGTAAAGTTGCGTGAATCACATTCATCACCAATTTTGTTAATGACCAAACACGTTCCGTTGGATAGTTATGGTTGGTTTAGGCTTCGAAAGATCATGAGCACAGAAACTACATTTTTCTGTAAATCGTGCCTTGGTAAGCCAGGTACGTCCAAGGACTTAAAATATTCAGATAGATATTTGGTGATTTCGTCTTCGTTTGTTACACATTTAAAAGATCGAATCCATGCAGAGTACGAACTATTTGAATTTACCTCGTTTTAGTCATCCACATCTTCGTCCTTGCTCGCTAAATCAACCATCTTTGATTCTTTTGGTGATCAATCATATTCTGGAACTCTTTGTTGATGAGCTCACCTCCCGCTGAAACTAATTTGCAATCATTCCAAGGAAATGAGTTAAAACTACTCGATTCCTCGACAGGAACACGGACATTACCGTTTGTCAACAATTGCTTGGAGATTTGTTTACAAACACGGTAGTGAAGTGTCAACTCGAGCTGGGCCACGGCTGGGCTTACAATCAGCTCGAATTAAATTTTTAAAATGTAATTTCAATTTAATTAATATTTTGAATATATTTAGTAATTAAAATGTTATATTACACACCTACATTTCTTAGATAACAGTGAGTGCTTGTAATTTAATATGAACTTTATATAATAGCAATAAAGCTCAAATTGATTCTACGTTTTAGTTAGAAAACGTTTGTATGCGAAAAAGAAAAGGGCTGTTTTTAGGGTTTTTCCGGCAATTATTCGATTTTTTCTCGCCGTAAGAACCATCCTTGGACTTCAACGAACATTTAAAAAAAAAGAATTGGCCAAATTGGTCCAGGCGTTTTTGAGTTATGCGCTTACCAACACATTTTGCGATTCATTTTTATATATAAGATTATTACTGATATACTCAGGCAAACAAAAAATTTGTGGATCTGAAATATTGCACAATGTATACAATTCGCTATAAAATTATTTTAAGAAAGGCTTGAATGCTGCAAAAATTATTAATTACATAGCCTCCTTCTTTAGTAACGGAAGCGATGGAGAGATAGTACATTTTAACTGCTTATATTCGGCATATTGTTTACTTTCTTATGAAAGTAACAACCGATAAATATTGTTGCCTACGTCCCTCTGCGTCGTGACTATTCGACCTTGCGATATACAGGCAAGAAATGACTGCTGATACCGGTGAGCTGACGGTAAACTGATGTGCCTTAGCTCTCCAAGCATCGCCAATACAGCAGTGTTTTGTCTGGCGGAGCTGTCTACACTCGCTATCTACCCCGTCTTTCTGAAGGACTAGACTGGTACAAAAATTTGCGAGAAGTTGACGAGTTGCTGGCATTATCGGCGCATTCTGAGGTTTAGACGATGGGTGACACAAGTCTATGAAAAGCGACAACAATGCAGAAGGTGCACTAATGCAGAAGTCGAGGTGGACGCTATCATGCACTTCGGAGTCGCTTACATACGTATATTTTTGTGGAGCGCGATGGTTGAATGAAGAGAGCGTTTAACTACTGGCCTGGAGGTCCCACGTTCAATTTCAAGAGTGTAGTCTCCGGGAACATCTAGCATACATCCTCGTGACGTGCCTTATATTTTGACCTCCTTCCCCTAAATTTCAGGAATTCGTACAGCTGTGGCTCTTATCATGAGGAGGACTCTATTCAAAATAGCTCCAACCTAACCAACCCTCCAGTTGGAGCACTTGTGGAACGGAGAGTATAAAGCGTTGCATAGGACAAGTGGCTTTGTACGCTGTCACGCGCGCAGTTGCAAAGTTATAAACACCATGGATGAAATTCGACATGAAATAATCATTTGGCTTAGCCGAGATTTGGACCTGGATCACACGATTGCCACTCGTATCCTTTCAGTTACACCTCCAGCCAGTGGCATTACTTGAAGCACACATGAACGGCAATCGGGAGATTCGGGTTCGAATCCCGGCTAAGCCAAATTATTTTTTCAATGGCGAATTTCACCCTTTAAGTATATAATGAGAATACATTTTTAAATTACAAGCAGATCCAAAGGGTGCCAAAAATTGTGTAAGTTCGATATGTTTAAAGTCAGATATTTAGTTCTCCCTGATATCTGCAGAAAATAGCCAAATACGTTGTCGAAACGACGGCAGTGACAAAATGTTACCCCCAAAAGACTGGGGCGTAATCGGTCAGTCCCAAGCCACCCTTTATTTTTCATATCTTTTTCAGATCTCACCCATGGGAAAATAAAATTCATTTGGTACTTGCCACACTGGCATGCAATCAGTAGCGACGCTGCCTTTTGTCCCAAGAAAAGAAAAAACTCGGACCGGATGTGATCACCTATTCAGCACATTTTATTTTAATAGCATGATGGGAAGAGTTGTCTACTTCAGATACGCACTAGACTTAGATTGTTCGAGCAATTAAGAACAGACATCTTTCACAGCAACTCGGTGAATATCACCTACTACTACTAGTAAGAGCCTGACTTTGTGCCTAGAATGGACAGGAACGATATATTAAGAAAGATGTTTTACCGAACGGTTAAATATTTTTCCCTCGAACAATAAAGGACTTAAATAATGGCTAAGTGGGACCCTGCAGTCAAACATCTTTAAAGCACACCATATTTTCTTTTTACTCTCAACGGCTGTTCAAACAACCTTCGCCACTCGCATTTTGAGGCGGCTGAAGAGTTATTACATGTATTTTGTGGTTAGGATGTAATAGAAAGGGCCTATATTTAAGAAAACTCAGGATACTCTCCGCAAATATCCTTGCTGGGCGTATTAATTATTGATTTGATCCTCATGATAACTGTATTGATGTCATAGCTTCGCACGGTATGAACTCCACCCTCACTTCCAAATCGGCCTTCAGGTTGGACCACTCGTTTCTTTCAAACTGCACATATTATTGATATGCAGCAATGAACAAGTTCAATTGCCTTGAAACATCGTCAATATCAGTCAGTAATCCGAAGTTTGGTCTGACGCAGCTCTCAACTCAACTCTCCTATCAGCTAGTCTTTTTACACTAGCATAATTCTACTGTTATACTTCCTTCATCACCCTCTCCAGAAGCTTCTTGCAAGACTTTCCCTTTTTTTCTTCCGCTCCACCAACCCTTCAGCGATTATTTTCATCAAACCATCGTGTCTTATTATGTCTACATCGTCCACACTGTAAAAGTCATTGGATGTGGTGTTTGATGTCCAGACACCCATGTCAAGGAAGATTCTTCGCCGGACCAGTTGCGCACTTCTCCGGGAGAGAGTGCAACACACGCGCTACGCTCTCAGAACCGACCTCTGATCCCCAAAGTACCTACATAAGACGGCCAAATTTATGCTGCTCTACTTCTGAGCTGAAGACGCCAGCAGGATGGCTGGAGAAACTGTCGTCGCCTATGGACAACTCAACGCGGAGGAACGCCCGGAAGCCGAGACTCTTATGAAGATACGCCGCGGAAAACTCAGATCAAACTTGACAACTATCTAAGTTAACAAAACATTTGCGGAGTCGCAGTTACTTTTTTTCATGGGAGATCCCGAACTGGAAGCGGTAGCCGATTCCGAAGTATACTGGGCCCTCACTTTACATCGTAATTTCGTGCTGAAAGATGGATCGTAAAGTGTACTCCATTGTATTTTGATTCGTAACTAATTATGGATAAGGAATCGGTGTAAAGAGCTCAGCATCAATCCATTCGATACACGAAAAGGAGCCAATGCGTATGAAAATTTAATTATAAGTATCAAAAAATTAAATCAACATCAACATAAGCCAACAATCCGAAGATTGGTTTGAGGCAGCTCTCCACTCCACTCTCCAATCTGTAAACCTTTCCACACTAACATATTCCCCTTCTTTTACATCCCTAATAATCTGTCCTAAGAAACTCATTGAGGGCCGTCCTTCACCGTTCTCCACGTCCTTCGACGATTATCTTCATCAGGCTCTCGTTTCAAATGATGCGGCGTTGTGCCGCTTTCTCCTGAAAATTTTGATGAACCTCTTCTCTCGCACTCTTCATAGCACTTCCTCATAACTCACTCGGTTGATCCATGTCATCTTCCTCTGTTCTTCGCTAACACCGTATTTCGAATGCTTTTACTCTTGACTTCTCTGCTGCTGTCAACATCTTTGTCTCGCTATCACATGCTTCATATGTAGCATCTTATGAATTCATTCCTAATATCAATGCTAGTATTCTTAGCTCTAAAAAGATTATTTTTTCGCAAAATGCCCTCTTCGCTTGTGTTATCCTACAGACAATTTCTTTTTTGCTTCGTCTACTGATGGTAATTCGGCTTCATAGGTAGCAAAACTTGTTCACCTCCTAGAGCTTTTGTATTTCTATTTTTATTTTAGTGCTAATCAATTCCTTGTGCATCATACTAATATTCTAGCTTTTTCTTTATTGACTTCGAGCCACCACGTTCATTTGTCTTCTTCTTCGAGATTCTTCTTCGAATCACTCTCCACCTCGTAAACGACTGCTACGCTGGCTGCAAATTGTAGGTATTAATTCTTTCTCCGTGAATAAAGGTATGGCAAATATCTTGCGTAAATATATAAATAATAAAAGTGCAAATAACATAATATGCAACAAAAATAATGACCTGCATAAATATGTATCGGAAAATATCCTTAAAATTTTTACTTTTAAAAATCTTGTGCAGAATCAGCTCGGATAGCACATCAAATCTATCACAAGGCGGGAATCTGATCTAACTTTATATTTGAAGAAAAAAAAACTATCATTAATCCATCAGATTCGAAATTTTACTCCAAATCCCGAAAATCCATCATATTTGCCGTCGACGGTTCGACTTTGTCCGGCAAACCGACAACGGATAGGAGAGCTGTCTCTTCTCCCGCCGCTGCCCTTATCATCCCACCCTCACCACCCAAAAACCACCTCACCCCCTCCGTCACAGCATCAATCCCCCACTGCCACTCACTCACCACTCTCTGGGACGATCGATGGAGGAGGGGAAATGGAGTTTCCAAAATAGAGTTTTGGAACCCGCCGGCTGACTAACGAGCTGCCGGAGCGAACGATGGGGTGCTGGGGCAATTCGGAGGGGGGGGGGAAATAGACGGGTCAGGGGGGTTGGAGATGAGAGGAGGGGTAGGGGTGTGGGGAATCATCCGCCAGAGGTTCCATGGTGCTGCCAGGATCTGGTGCCATCGAGGTGCTTGGAATTGCACTCTCCATCTCCTCATGTTCAATAGGTGATGCATAAATAGAGCTGGATATTAAATACTACCAATAAAATTGTTTGAATATTCATATGAAAAATACATGATACAATGGTAGAGTTTGATGTGAAGTGCTTCCAAAAAAAAAACACTGCTTGTATGCTTATCCTTTACATGAATTGTCCTTGGAGCCGCAGGACATTCTTAAGCTACGTGCTAGACTTAGATTGCTTGAGAACTTAAGAACTGATATTTTTTCGAGCGACATCACCTTGGAATTCCGAAATATTTCCAGGTCTGTCACAAGCGGTAAAAAAAGAGATATCATGCCGAAAGTATAGAAATTGGTCAAGGGGACTTCATAGATTCCCAAGCCATCCTGCCATATTCCATCCCATAGAGAGTTGATTACTGTGGCCAAATTTAAGTATACTGGGACTATCCACGGTGATAACTTTACGGGAGTCACCCGCAATCCACAAATTGTGAGGAAAATCCACAGAGAATTGATTTTCACCTGCGAATGAATCCAAGAATTATTTTTTCTCCGCGTATTTTTCACACAATACTGTTGCCACTTCGGTAGCATTTTAATCGGTTTTCAAAAATGTCCGCAGCGCGGTCAACTTTTTTCCAATATTTTGCAATATAATGTTTTCAATTTCGAGGAATAGCATTGAAATGTTATAAAATTTGAAATATCAAATTACCTTAAAAATAGGTTTTGGTCGACGAAACTAATTTTACCCAAACTAATTTTTGCAATGAAAATCGGATCACTTTACCCGTCAGGGACACGAGTGGCGACTTCTGAAATCCCATTTACATGCACGGCGGGTGACAGCACATTTAGAGGCCGACTTGAGAATCCTCTGCTGTAATATTCGTGGCATTGGTGTTTGTTTTATTCCTGGAGTATGAAGCAGTAAAATTAGGTTGAACTCTGAAGTCAAATTACTCTTACGCGCACCCTTATTTTACAAACTTCTGGTAGCATAGCACCCCCGAATCTCGCCCATTAATACGGCGTCTGGGATAGTATGTAGAGGTCTATATATAGTTAGACACGATTGTACATACAAGGGCGGATCCAGGATTTTTTTCTTTCACAAGGGTCTACAGACAACCAATCTTCTCATATTTGAAATTAAAAACAACATACAGTAATTACTATGTGGCATATTATCTTTAATTTAATATTGAAGCTATTTATATGAAATTAAATGATTTAGGCTCCGTAATACACAAAATAAAACGAATGGAATGATAACCGTGTTAAAACTCCTATCTATTTTTTAAGCGTCTGGGGGGCACGTGCCCCAGTGCGCCCTAAAATCCACCTATGAGTACGTAGATCTACTGTTGTCATACATAAAAAAGTATTTGGTTCCATTGGCGGAGCAAGCTTCGCGGGGTAAACCCCCCTCCCCCGAAACTCAGAGAAATTTGTAAGTTTATTCCATTTTACTTAATTGGATTAATATTACTCAGAGAATGGTGTAAATTTTAATAAATTATTCCTCAGAAAGCCGTAAAACTCACCATTTTGAACCATTTATCTTGAAGTATCTAAATATCCGGGGGATGGCCCCCATACCTCCCGCTTACCCTGCCGGGTATTCCATACCTCCATACCCCCAAGTATTAGTTGCGGCTAAAACCCACACTATCTTTAATTCCTAGCTTCACCCCAGTTTGGTTCAGCTATTTGAAATCATAGGATAGGAACATAAATTTACCTAGGTACAAATTTCAGAAAGCATCTATTGACTGAGCCCACTTAAATTTTCTCGGAACCTTAATCCATCTCTACCCGTGTAACACGAATTGGAGAAGAGAGTGCGAAGTGAGCGATTTCAAGACATCGATGAGGCCATTCTCTGACGGATCATTGCTAAATGTTTTGCTCTTTTAAGTTCCACACTTTTTCATTCTTATTTTGATAATAGCAATCGAACAAATGATAAGGCCTTTTTCGGAAGAAGTTTGGAATGCACAATGTATATCTGATCGCTGGTGCCTAGGAGAAATTGGAACCGCTGCATACCCGTAAGAAATTTTGAGACGTTGCTATAAACTGAGAAAAGTTATTTTTTTGGTACCTCAACGAACTCTGGTAATGTGTCACATATCGAACAATAGTAGATAAGTGTGCAATTCCAAACACCTCAATGGGTGCTTTCCATCAATCGACACACGTCGACACAAGTCGGCTTGTGTCGCGGTTTTCGTGTTCCGTTCCGAGTGTGTCGCCGACTGTTGTGACACAAGTCAACAAACGATTATGCGCTGGAATTTGAGAGTTATAACCAGTTTCCGTGAATCGACACTAGTTGACGTGTGAGTCGAATAGATGGTCGCTGCGTTGTGAATGAAGAGTAGCTGCGCGTTTCGTCAAAATCTGCTACGAGTGCTACGGGCGTACAGACAGCGTTACGCAGATGTCACGCGAATTAGGTTGGGAGCCGCTGGAGACTCGGAGGCTGCACGCTAGTCTTAGACTGTTTGAACAATTGAGAATGGATATCTTTAAGAGCGACGCTGAGAACATAATATTAGAGCCACACTATATTTACAGGTCCGATAGAAGCGATAAATTAAGAGAGATACTTTGCCGAACGAATAGATATGGGAATTCGTTTTTCCCCCTAACCATAAAGGACTTTAATAAACGCTAGTCCCAGCTTCGTAGAGCACTTCATTTTTTATGCGTAGACGGTTGGTGTCCTAACACCCCCTGCCACACGCCTTTTAGGCGGCTTGTGGGGTATTATGTAGATGAATGGTAACCACCCAATGAGACCATCCTCGCCTCGGAATTTCTGGTGGAAGAGTCGTGGTAGAAGAAAGAAGAAGTTTTGGAAGAATCGCGCAGCAATCTTTGTATTATTTTTTGTTCGTGGATGAAATCTTCCTGCGTTGAATCCCATTTACTTGCCGCGTATTCGCGATACAGTCTGACAGGACCAAGTATACGTCTATTGTGTTTTCATCCGAAAACATTACCACACAAGATTATCAAATGTAAGTTCACGATCGTATTCAGAAGCTACGGCATTTAACCCACGGAATTCTGAAATAATGGAGCACGAATTTCGAACGGATTCGAACTGAAGGCGTATGTATGTAGGAGACACTCAGTCAACTCACTAGCTGTCAAAAATAAGGATTTGGAATAGAAATAAGCACATGGAGTAAATCATTATTCATTTAAAACTAACGACTCGCCGCCAACTGGTGAATAGACCTTACGGCCAAAATTTGAAGCCGCTACTACAGTGTGAATTAGTCCAATTTTTCATCGGATAATCGTTTTTAAAAGCGCAAAAGAAAGTATGTCAATATAATCGCATGGGAATAGTATATACTTATCAGGATAGGTGAAGGAGAAGCTAAAGATAGAATACTGGTGGGACCGTGACGCGCAAATCAAATTTAGGAAGAACTACAAACTCAACGGCTACAAGTATTAAAATGCGGAACTCCAGTTGCAACAAACCTTTATTTCTCAAACTTATTTATAAATCAATTTATAGGAACTGGCATTTTGACAGCGACTGGTCAAGAACGATGTGGTCCATACAAAAAAGTCGTCCTCTTTTAAAACATGTTAAAAAACAAAAACACCACTGGCCACTGCTTCAATCAAAGAACCAAAACAAAAGACATTAAAACATTTAATAACGGACACAATTAAAAAAGGACAAATTTGCTCATTCCAAGAGCAAGATGCCGGAATGAGGCCAAATTGATGGCACACATACCGAAAAAAAATGGATGAGCTTTATTTTACAATTTGATTTTTACAATTACAGCATTAATCTGGTGTATAATTTGAGGAAGTGATATCGGAGGGAAACGTGAGCATCTTCCGCTGTGGTGCCCGAGCCCTCTTCAAATACACACCCTCCTCATGGTGCCATCTCGATGATGCTCTCATCAGCGCATTGCATTGGAGATCGGAGTAGGAGTGGCAGGCATATGTTTGCGCGCTCGCCACAGAAGAGGTGCGAGCGGTTGATGAAGGGCTGTTCTGCCGCTGAAAGAGGCGATTTGCAATCATAAGGGAACAAGCGAGGGGCCATTCACACCAATCGAAAGGTCTATGCTGTGCTTAGAAAGCACATGCATAAAAATTTCTAATGCATTAATACAAAATGGGGCTTCCATTAATTACGTAAGGCGACTTTTTGGACCCCTCTCCCCTCTTAGTGAGATATCGTGAGATAAAGCTCAACCCCCTCCCTCTAATCTCACGTAAAATAATTCAAAATGCGTCTTTTTAGTTCAAATACTTTAATATATACTTCATTGCGTTGGTTTTATACAAAAATACAATTTTTTTATTATTTTTACTTAATATAATTTAATAGTATTAAAAATTACTGAGATCACAATTTTGCGTTTTTTTGCGGGAAAAAAGTTACGTGATCCTTGTCACGACCTCCACGTGAGACCAGGTGAGAATCGGCTTAACCCTCCACCCCCCCTAAAAACCTCACGTAATTAATAGATGCCCCCAAATATGCCCATGAATGCCTATCTCACAAATGAAGAAACTGCAAATTTTCGCCTTTTTAGTGAGTTATCACAAGGTGATTTCAGCCATTTTTCACAGTATAACATAGGCCCAGGATTAATTTGCTACCGACCAACTTACCGATGCCGACAATTTTTTTTCCTCACATGCAGTTACCATGGAGCCCCCAGCGTAGTAATGTATCGTAATAAAAGTGAAATAAATAACTTTTTAATGTAAATAAAATGTCTTTCTTATTTTTGTACATACCCAATTTTTACTCACTGCTAGTAAATTGTGGTAACCGATATTTAGAAAAAAAATGTTAAGGAAAATCCTTATTTTTACATTTCAAAATATTTTTATTATTACGATAACGGAAATATTATTTTAAAAATTTATTTAGGAGGAGCAACATTTTTCTTACTTGCGTTTTATTTTGATGACGGTTGGTCAATAATAACGGATATATTTGGAAATTAGACCTTAATTAGACGTTCAATTGCCTTAAGAATGGAAGTAATGAAAAATCAAAACGTTGGCAAAAAATGCCTGCTATCACTGACATACCATGAATAAAATAATTCGAAATAAATATCATTCATTCACATGGCTTGAAACCAAAAATTGGTACACTGCTGGCCTTCCATTCTTCCTTCCCAAGCTATGATCCTTTTGAAAAATCTTTGCGACTGGCCCAATCGTGCGAGCTCGAAATGTTTCAAGAGGCGTCGCGACAGGAGGTGGGACTCGCGACAGAAGGAATGTAGGATAGAAAGGCAGGCGTTGCCATGCAAGAGCGGATCCAGGATTTTTCTGGGGGGGAGAGGAGCACCAGGGTTCGACAGACAAACGATATCCTCGTATTTGGGGTTATAAAACTACAACCTTTTTACAATTTATCTACGAAATGTAATCTTAATTTTATAAAAAATTATTAATATGGAAATATTAATAACTTTTATATTAAAACATAAAATTTATTAATTTTTGTAT
The DNA here is from genome assembly GCF_921293095.1 of Ischnura elegans. Lineage (NCBI taxonomy): Eukaryota > Metazoa > Arthropoda > Insecta > Odonata > Coenagrionidae > Ischnura > Ischnura elegans. The sequence continues at coordinate 79,331,167 of NC_060252.1, read as the reverse complement.
TGAAAATCTCGTCTATTTATTAAGTGTCTGGGGGGGGGGAAGTACCCCATGTCACCCCTAAATCCACCGATGTTTTCATGTTTTCTCAAAAGGTTTTTTCAGTGAGTGGAAACGAAAGACTATCTCAAAAACCCTCTTCCCACTTGGCAACACAGCTAACTTACGAAGCGTGTACAGCGGAGATCAGAAAGCGACTGAATTGCCCGTGAGCTAGGCTCCGCCTTTTACGATTTCGGTTGGTTTTCAAGAGATCACGTGTCCTCCTCCCTTTACCCTTCAAATGATTTTGGCCCTCCTCTCAGTCAGTCACAATGATATCTGAAATGAACTCTATTTGTTTCGGTACCATGATTATCTTCTTCCCAGCGTTCTTCTTCATATGTCACAATTACCTATCTCTTAGCCTACCTGCGGAAACTTTCCCCTTATTTTACCTTCCATTATAATTATAATCTTTGTGACTGTCATGGCTACACAACGTGATCTATCCAACAGGTCCCCTGTCATATGGTGACTCACAGTACCATTTCTTCTCCAGCGCTTCTATACACCGACTTATTTCTCACCCTATACATTCATTTGAACTTTAGCACCCGCTGCCAGCTACAGGTCTCGAAATCCTCAAGTCTTTCATGATCAGCCATTTCGATTTTCCATGTCTCTGATACGAAAAGTGCAATTTCTCATACTTACGTTCCCACGTACTGTTTCCATGCCTCAATTCTAATGCTATAGGAGAATAGAAGCGGCGTTTTAGCCACGAATGTCCTCTTTGCTTGCGCTACACTTACGATGCTTTACGATGCAGAGGCAGTAGATGATCACCGCTGTCCATGTCAAGTAGTCCAATGTTCTCAGAAGAGTTCGTTCCAGAAAAGTGATGGTCGTACAACATATGGTTACCCAAAGCTTCGGATAACTATTCTTTGCATGTTCTTGAAATTGAATCCCGTAATACTTTTGGCTAAATATTTCTATTTCTATGAGAGAATTGTATTTCTTTATCGAGCGGAAATTCCACGGTACCAGAGTTTATTTTTTACGTTGACATTTTTCTGACTTCAGCCGGTCTCTTTTGTATAGAAAGTATAAGTGGGAAGTGCTTTATCCATTACAACATCTTTGTATTGCAAAAGGTTTTCAGAGTTTTAGGACTTGAAAAATAGTTACACCAAATTGTAAAGCACAACGACTGGCTATATTTTCTATAACGTTTCATAACACCGGGTGTATGGCTCAATTTTTATCAAATTATTCCACAAATACAATAACTTAGACGTGGCCATTTTCATCCCACACGTATAAATACACTATTACCCCTTTATACACTATTACCCCTATGATATCCTTTTACGATTCCATGACTCAAAGACAAAGGAAGAGTAACTCAAATGATTTAAATTTTAATTTTTCAACCTAAGTTGTTTCATTAAGGGAGGACTCGGCATAAACAGCAACAGATTTATAGCACGCACCGTCCCGTGTCACTAAATGTAGCTGGTATGCTAAGAATATTGAAGGATATCAAGCCGATACAGACCATAAAAACGAAAAAATACTTAAAAAATACTAATAAATTAATAAAAAGACCAATACAGGCCAAAAAATATATAAAAATCATTCAATATTTGCAGACTGAACAATGTATTACCGCTTCATGCTTTGAATGAATTTGAAGGGTAAATTGAATGATTTGTAAAATATAGACACGTACTCTCGGGAGAACTAAGAAAATCTAAACCATGTACGCAATTATTTGTCGTTAGTATCTTATTAACTTTTCAGAGTAATGGGTAGTTAAAGCAGTTCAACTTATACCATTAAAGCTATTATCACTCAATAAAATTCACCCAATATCTATTGTCATACCGGTTTTTCGGCTTTAAAAAGGAAAGGTGAAACAAGTTCGCTCAAATACATAAGACTAAGCTTGAGCTGAGTCTCCTGCCGTTTTACGCTCATCCTACCAAAAGACTGCTCATGTATTGAAGAATTCTCTTGCAAACCATTGGCGGGTATAAAAAATTTTACTGGTAAAAGTCCCCACAGCATTACTTAATTTGGTCCATCAAAAGACATAAACGAAGGTAGTACCATATCTTCAGAAACGTTAAAACATTTTAAAAGTCAAGAGTCTGGGGAGAAGCAAATAATTAAAAATGTAGCTTAACGAAAAATTGATAACTTAAATTTTTTATTTGTTACGAAAAAACAAAATTTCGTAATGATGGAGTTTTGCCTTCTTTACATGATTGAAAATCTATTTACACCTTGCTTTACTATGTATATTTGCAAACCAGAACTTAGGCAGAGCATTTAAATCATTACCTGGTTAGCAAATTTTTTCAATTTATATTCGTGCCAGGTAACCTGAGCATTTTCTCTACCCCATTAATGGTTATCACTGCATTTTATTTTATGCCAATTATCGACTGCCACCACCAATTGAACAGAAGATTGTGACCTGTTGGAACAATAATTTTCGTGGATTTCTTTGTTAAAAATAAATTTTCACCATGAATGGAAAAGAAAATCATGATATACATTCAGCTGCGGCATGATATCCACGCATGTTTGTGTGAAATTTCTTTCCTGCAGTCGAAGTATCATCTAAATTTGTTCTTACTTACATTGAGAAAATTCAGGTCAAATGCACCCAATCGTAGCACCGTTTTCAAAATTGAATTGTTACAAGTTTTAACCTCATTAACATGCAGATGAAAATTAATAGACACAAAGTCAATAAATCATCAAAGCAATCAAGGAAACGCTTTCCTACTTTCAAGAAAATGTTTTCTAAGAATTGACGTTTTATTTTTCCTTTTTTATTTTTTATTTTCGAACAACCATGAATTTGCCTGAAAGAGAATTTGCACCCATGTAATTTAGTGCCCTAGTAGCCATTTAATGCCCCTTTTCGAAATTAGCAGAATTTACCTGATTTTTAGTATACGTTCATAATATTCGTCTGCTACGTCCATGCTCCCATTATTTAACTCTATTTAAATCACACCCAAACTATATGTGCTCTGATATGTATGGTAAAACTTAAATTTGAATAAATATCAAAACATGGCCTCTGAGACTTCGGTGGCTCCCAGCCTAATCCGGGTAAAAAAACTGTGTTGCCCTCTCTGTTCGTAGGTATTTTTAGAGCATGAGCCAATTTGAGTTAGAATTTAAGACGCTACCGAGAAGTTCTTCGGATTCCTCCGCTTACTCTGATAGCAGAAGAAAATTAGAGGATTAAAAAAAAAACAAAATTGTGAGGACGTTGCAATGGTTTAGAAAATCAGCGAGATATATAACTGTGGCGTTGGGGATGGGAAGGGGTTGGCTGATCATCCCCCAACCCCCCCCACCTCTTATTCCCAAATCCATCAGCGAGCACGGTGCTTAACACGATTTCCAACGTCCCACCCTCTCAGCACCCCAACCCCCGGATAGTTTCGCGCCAGTTTGATCGTCACTCACAGAAGCCACGGCGCGGTGTCCATGGCAACGGATAAGGGGTGGGGGGTGACAGGGAAACAGTAAGGGGAAAGGGGTAAGAGTTGGGGGGGTTGGTAAGGACTTCCAAGCCCCATCCTCGAATTAGGGGGGTTGTATCGAATTTGGGGAGGCAAAGGAGCAGATTCCAACCCCCTCAACCCCCCCCCCCCAAGTGGCCAAATCTACTTTCTTTCTCGCCGAAGCTGTTTGTCGAAGGGATTCCCCTGGTCGAAGTTGTGCTTCTCCACAGCACTGGGTCATCGCAAAGGACGAAATTATGGAGAGCAAATTTACATAAACATATAACGCGGCTTCTTTGGGTTACTTCCGCGTAACCACTGAAATAATGCATCATGCGGGAGATGATTTGTTCAATTTTAAGTATGCCCAACTTTTCTGCCATTAGATAGAAGAGCTATCATATTATTATCATATTGATGGTTAGATATATTTTCCAATTAAGTCACCAAGGAGTGAAAATAACCCTAATTAATGAGTAATCTTTCGGCCTGATAGGGGAATCATAGCCAAAAATTACTTTAAGTTGCTTCTGCCAAGAAAATTAGGATTCAGGGAGTACTTTTTTAGAGTACCCCAAGGAAATGATTACAATGAAAATTGAAGTGAATCACACTGCATAGACAAAAGACTTTTCAAACTTAATGAAATGGACCCTTAACTAAAGCGTTTGCGCAGTTGTAGCTCGACCCACGATAAATAAGGCAACTTACGAAGGAAAATAATAATTATATTAAGTGATCGTAGTCAGACGATGGTCATGTTCAAACTACTGGCTATTACCACCAAATACCAGATAGCCAGAAGGCGGATCGAGATTCCATTTGGATTCCGCGTGGTTATTCCCAATAGGCCGCGTCTACTTGTCCGCGTCAATATGTCTTTTCCTTTCTACACTTCACCTCGAGAGAAGGAGGAAAAGAGAAGAAAAAAATAAGGAAGGCCCAACCGCGATCATAAACCCCTCAACTTCTCCATGGTAGGGATAGGAGAGGAATGAAGAGGAATGGAAAAATCTCGCGCCTCCATTAAGGCGACGCAAACTAGTTTCCTAGAGAGAGGGAAGACCAAACTATGAGAATGATAGTCCAAATATATTTCTTAATATTTCACAAGGGTTGTTTTGATGTGCAGAGAAATTACTGAGACAAATCACAGTGGTTAAAGCTAATTATAAAAAATTAAATGCGATTTATTGTGGGTAGAGCCTTCTTGTTTTAAAGTCAGATAACAACCATGGTGTTTACCGGAGTCGATTTCGGAGTCCTTAACGTCATCATTTGGGGGAAAGACGTCGCTGGTGATACCTGAAATTGGCATACATATATTCTCACCAGTGGCTACTAAAAAAATTTGGTACGATTTCAGAGAGAGATAACTCTATCGCTCCTTACCTCATTTTGAGAAATGTATTGCAAATGAGCAAACAAGAAATACAAGCAATCGCAATGGCTCCAGTGACGTCATGGAAAAATTATCACTGCCGGAACACACTTTCCGTAACTTTTTGTATAAGTTAAATATTACTATGTGTGCTTTGTTTATTACAAGTTATTATTTACAATTTATTATTAATTTTTTGCTTTTGTTACGAATGTATATATTAGAAATTTTGAGGTACCAAAATTGATAAAAGTTTTATTTGACTATAATTTCTTTTGTAAACCAGTGCCGGACAGGCGCACAGTAGGCTAGAATCGAAAAAAGCTGGCCAAAACCTCAATAACGATTTTTTTGTGCTAGGAAGTTGAATCTTCGCATACATATACTCAAATAAATTGTGCATAACTTTCTAGATTAATTCTCTCCTGTGTTTTCACGTTAACATTATATATGAGCAGTGGCGCCGACTCCATGGGGCTTGAGGGGGCCCGAGCCCCCTCAATAATTCGTTTTGGGTGTGAGGAAAAAAGTGTCAGGCTTGTCGATTTTCCCCGGAGTGTCCAGATATCGAGATTAGAGTTGTCAGTGTTCTAATGTTGATCATATGACTCTTCTAAAATGCTTTAAAAACTTAAAACTCACTACTTTTAAAATTTTCCGGGGAAAGATCCCCGGTTTGCCCCCCCCCCCCCCCCCAATATTTTTTGTAAGTCTGCGTCCCTGTATATGAGGTCAAAGTTGAACAAATTTAGCGAAAAATGACCACTGCGCGAGGATGAAGTTGGCAGTTTTCAGAAAAAGTCGATGGTGGTAGTTTTTCGCTAAATTTGTTCAGCATTGATCTCACATATAATGTTAACGTGAAAACACAGGAGAGAAATAATCTGAAAAGTTATGCACAATTTATTTGAGAATATGTATGCGAAGTTTCAACTTCCTAGCTCAAAAAATCGTTTTTGAGGTTTTGGCCAGCTCTTTTGGATTCTAGCCCACTGTGCGGCGTTCCTGCGCGTTCCGCCACCATGACTCCACTGAATGGCTCCCACGCAAACTCTTCGCTCCTCTATAACCTGTGGATCGAAAGCACCAGATCGGCCGCTTTTTCACCCTCTGAATTCTAGCATCAACCATCATCATCCATTTGTTCGATGCCATCGCCCATTCTCTATAGTTTGCTCCTATCCACCGCTCAACTCACATCGATTTATTTATTTACTTGAACATGTGTATCACGAAGGCTTTTTTGCACGACTGTGGGAGAAAAAAATGTATATTTAATGCCAATTTGTGACTTTTTATTAGATACTCCTGTAACTTTCACGTACTTCATTTTTTTCTGTCTTTCTGAACGAAGCCTTCAAGGTATATACTTAAGGAATACATTCTGCGTCATATTTTACGCGATTAACGCAATTAATCTTTTTTCAATCACTTTTCTCTTAAATTCAATAGCCATTGAAATGAGTAGGGAGCGACTGAATTATCCCATACTTTCCAGAAACTCCTGATCACTGTATTTTTTAAAAATCTCTCTGAAGATGAGCTTACGCTGACTATTTTTTAATGCAAGTTAGAATTTGGACAAGAATTTCAACTGACAGAAATGTTATATGCAATTTAGCAGTAATTTTTTGCTCTTCGCAAAAAAACGCCAGTGAAATTTGTATCCTCAAGTACATCGAGGTAATAATAAAAAAACTCCTTAGATACTCCTTTCGCTTTAAGAAAACGGATAAAAATGAAAGAGATAAAAAATTATAAAGTTAATACTTTTTCCGATCTTTCCGACCTTTCAGCTCGAAATGTCACCAAGACCACTTGGTGACATTTCGACCACCTTATTTTAATTTCTGCTACTACACTTAGTCGTTCATAACTTGGAGCGAAAATCGACGGAGGGGCTATCTCAATTAATATGGAGGTTATCAGTCAGTAGAAGTAAATGAATTACATTTGGCATTTTCCGCAAAAGCTACATTGACTTTATTTCTTAGCGTACAACACATCTCCCTATCTCTTTTAACGTGCGCACGCTTATTTGTCTCTGAACCCAAGGACTATAGCATACACGAAGTATTTTGAGATTCTAGTCTCGTCGAATAAAAAGGAAAACTCATTTTATCAAGGTTATAATTAAACATAGAAATAAACATTTTATCAAGGCTATGTTAAACATAGAATAGGATGTATAACATAACTTAAGTTGAGATTTCTATTCCTGAATTAGTTTTTATCTTTGAAATAGAATCAAATGACTCATAAAAATATTTATAACTACCTAAGTAGTAACTTACTTTATTTAATCGTTTTTTGACAGGATACAACACTATCGTCTAATAAAAGCATTAGAATATTGCATTATCATCTGGTCTGACTTATCCTGAAAACTTCAGCTTCATAGCTAATCGGAAAGTAGGTTACAATCGAGTTGCAAACTTTTAACCCTGACATGATGAAAAATACAAAACGAGTTTATAAAAAAGTTTTAAAAAGGAAGTTCCCAATACTAGGATTTTTTTTTAAAGTCAGTATCGCTTTGTCAAAATGAGTACTTGGGCTTCAATGAATTAATGGAAATCAAGAGTTTGCTGTAGACGATTATGCGTAAAAAATTAAAAATTACTATCGAGAATCCCCAAGAGAGTATATTTTTAAACAATTACAAAAAGAGAAAAAAATCTATCGAAGAAAATAATTTGACATTGGAAAGCTGGAATTGATAACAAAAGTAAAAATGAAAATGCAATAAAAATATTTTTTAAACGCGGTTTTTATCATAACACAATAAAGAAGGCAATAAAAAGTTTTTTTTTAAATAAGCTTTTCAGCAATCGGAGAATAAAGCGTGGTGGAAAAGGTATGTTTTTTTTATCTTTTCTGATTTTAAATTTAAATTCTTCTTTTTAATTAGAACATAAAAGTGGATTTTAAATTACTTTTCAATACATTTTATTACTAATTGCATTACTTTATTTTATTGAAGTGATCTCTAAAAGGCCAGCGAAAACTTCCTCCTATAAGTGCGAGGTAGCAAAGTCTAAAAAGATGGAGGACGCGTAAAGCCAACTTGCAAACAGCATTTAAATATGCAAGGAAAATAAATTAATTTTCAAGGATTCGAAACTGTAATATTCTGGTCTCATGGCCTTATCCTACAGTGCTTGTGAAGAATGACTTTCTAATTAATACTTTCCCTGAACCTGGGTGGCTAATACAAATGTTGATTGTCAAAAAAGGTGGTTTATGCTTCTCTCGAGACCTAGAAATTATGTAAGAATGCTGCTATCTTGTTCTGATCAGTACTGAAAATTTTCTATCCGATCCGACAATGGGAGGTGGGTTAAAAATCATTTTCAAAACCGACAAAAAGATGAAGAAAATTAAGGATAAGCATGTACAGAAGATGGATGACCGTATTTTGATTTCTAAGAATATGATCTTTAAAAAACTTTAATTCAAAAAGATTTTTGGGAAATTTTTAATCCAGTTGTTGGTAACACGCCGGTTATGACAAGCACAGGAATTTCTATAATGTGGTGTAGAATAATGTTTACAATGCATTTTTTTAGCGGCTGTGGAAGAAAATTATTTATACGTCGATTCACGAGGAAATTATTAATACATTGACATATGATTGCTTTTAATAAATGAAAGCCTAAATATTGATGCAAGTCTTGGAAAAATTCATTCTTCGGGATTTTATGAGTAAAATGAGCAAAGTTGAGGTAAAATAGAGATAGCTGAAATTCAGAAATATTTCTGGCCCAATAAAGTCGCTATCGTTGAAAGGAGCTTAATTCTTGGGACGATATCAGAAAACTTGAGCTAATACTAATGAGTCCAATCCACAAAGAGGTTCAAGACTTGAATGATAATAGAAGTCAAAGACCGATTTTGCTCTGCCAATTTGCATTTTTAAGGATATATCTATCCGAATTAATTATCGAGTGTCCTCATTATCTAAGCTATTATTTGACTTCCGACAAAACCGGTATTAGCAAGGTAGTCGTAAAACATGAGGTATGAAAAATATGGCTAGGCCTGTAATTTTTTATAACTCAATAGATAAGCCTGAAACTCTACAAGGATAAATCGCTGACTATTACAATTCAAGATGCGTATAAATATTAATTGGAAAACATACGATTGTGACGATTCTCTAAGATAATAGTTGAAATTTGGGTTTTAGTGAACAACGAATTCGTACACGACATATGCAGATAACTCTTTCTCGCTAATTATATATTACCAATACTAAACTGAAGAGGTTCTGAATGCAAGTATGATGTATTGAATAATGTAACTTTCACGATAGGTATCTCATTTTTTTCTGCCTTTCTGAACGAAGTTTTCAAGGTATATACTTAAGGAATACATTCTGCGTCATATTTTATGCGATTAACGCAATTAATCTTTCTTAATCACTTTTCTCTTAAATTCAACAGGCATTGAAATGAGTAGGTAGCGACTGAATTACCCCATACTTTCCAGAAACTCCTGATCGCCGTAATTTTTAAAAATTTCTCTCTGAGGATGAGCTTACGCTGACTATTTTTAATGCAAGTTAGCATTTGCACGAGAATTGGAACTGACGGAAATTTTATATGAAAATTAGCAGTAATTGTTTGTTCTTATCAAAAAACGCCGGTTAAATTTGCATCTGCAAGTATCTCGAAGTAATAATAAAAAACTCCTTAACGTAGATCGCTTACAGCAGGTGGCTTTCACAAAAATATTGCCAGAGTGAATGTAGCTTAGGGCGTTATATTCCACAGCACATGTGAAAGTAGCATCCAGTAAAATTATCGTCATTGCCGTCTTCCGGAATAATATCCCGGCAAAAACCTAAAGGGCGATCATCGGTATCTCTTTGTCCCAATGACATAGATAGTTTAACTCAAATTATTTATCCACACCACTCACGTACCGCTGTTGTGTACATTGAAAATGTCAAAGATATATTCGTCCCCCACACACATTGAGCAAAACGCACTTTCGCCTCTTCCATATCTTGGCAATATATGTATAACAAGAAACTGAAATTTCTTTTTTAATTATTGACGCTTTATCATTATTTTTTGTGGACCTATTGAAAAAGAACCTCTCTCCTCATAATTTGTTTGTTCTGACGATAAAAATCAATCTTCTCTCTGACGCTCTGGTTACTAATGAAATAATGTATGGCTTATACATTCATTAAAGTAAGCAAGTGATTTTATCTGCGTTAAGAGTGGCAACAGAATAGACTATACTCGCAGAATGAATATCATGGTGAGGAAGAATTTGCAAAATAGGTTTCTAATGTTTAAAAAAAATTGTACTCCTTCAGGTAATTATTGGGCTATTATAACCGAGGCAAAGCCGTGGCTTTCTGCTCCAATTAATTCGAGAAAAGCCATGGTAATTCTTCAATTAGGCTCTGCTCTTGGAGTTTCGTGCCAAATAAGAGGCTTCCACGTAGGATGATCAACCAAATCTACTTTATTTACTTTTCCTTGAGTGCTATTGCACTAAACTACTGCATTACACCAAGGTAGGTACTCACCGCGTAAGAAACTGCTGGATGTTATGGCAGACAATAATTCCACCTTCAGGTGTTTAACCGATTCCAACCAACGTAATTTGAGCAAAAAAATGAAAAACGGATTAAGATTGCCTGAAATCGGAGACGACACACTTTGCAAAACAATATGTAATGGGTTTTCAAAGAGATAGTACAATCGCTGAGTACGTCTTAGGTACTAACATGGAAATACCGAAATTTATGTATCATGAACTCGCGAGCAAAACACTCGGAACCTGCTTCTGAAGATAACAGAATGAACCAATTCATATCTACAATGGCAATCGAGGGCAAGGTTTCCAAGAATTGTCATGTTTTCAAATTATTGAGAGGAAAGCGGAAACAGACCTATATAATTTATATTTTAGTGGCATGATTTCGATTCTTATCTGCCTATTTATGTGAAGAGACAAAAAATTGGAAATGACTTACTTTAAGAAACTATGATAAAACTCTTCTGGCCAAAACTATCGTAGATTAACTGAATTTTTCTTTCAAAGATATTATTTTTCTGGCATTCAAGTATAGTCGTGAAATATTGGATTTCTTTTTTTTACTAATCTATGCAAATATTATCAGGTATTATGTGACTCCCAGCTGATTGTAATTAATATGCAACTTGACTTTTAGTGAGACATGTGGTTAGGAAATGGTTCGAAAGAATAAACAAAATAGTGTAAAATTGAGTGCTGCAATTAGCATTTAAGCTATTTATTCCATAATGATACAAGATAATAAAGAACGAGATTTTCCGCAAAGCGAGGAAAGCCAGAGAAGCCATGTATTTGAGGAACCTATGCGAGGACGAGCAAAATGACCTCGTACATGGGAAAGTGGAAGCGGCCTATAGAATAGCGAGGAACCATTTCATGGAACGAAGCACAAGGTTTAATACCATTAGGGACAAGTATGGAAATATTCTAATTGAAAACGAAAACAAAGCCGAGAGATGGAAGGAATACCTGGAGGAATTATACAGCGGAAGCAAACTCAGCTAAAAAATTATCAAAAAGGAAAGTGAAGTAGAAAAGGATGACATGGGAGCGAGCACCTTAAGATCGGAATTTGACGCTGCAAAAAGAGACCTGTGAAAGAATAAGGCCTCAGAAATAGATGAAATTCCAGCAGAGATAATCAAAAAAGCAGGAGAAAAGGTCTTAACTCAACTGAATAAAACTGTCTGCGATATGCACACAACAGGAGATATACCTAGTGACTTTGAAAAAAACGTCATCATTCCCACACACAAAAAGAAGAAAGCAGAGAAGTGCAAAGACATTAGGACCATAAGCCTGACGACACATGCGTCGAAGATTCTGACAAGAATCATTTACAGGAGAATAGAACGAAGAGCAGAAGAATTCCTGGATGAGGATCAATTCGGATTTAGGAAAAGCAAGGGCAAAAGAGAAGCAACTTTGGCACTTAGGCTGCTCATAGAGAGAGAGAATGGAGATAAGCAAACCGACTTTCATAGCATTTGTCGATATACGGAAGGCATTTGATAACGTGGAATGGAATTCAATGCTTAGAATTATGAAAGAAATCGGAGTGCCCTACATTGATCGTAGAATTTTTCATAGTTTATATAAAAACCAAGTAGTTGTGACCCAACGGTGCAGAAGCAAGAAAAAGAAAAGGGGTGAGACAAGGGTGTGCAGTGTGCACTTTCCCCCATCATTTTAAATATCTACATAGAGAAAGCCATCAATGAAATCAAGGAGAAAGCTTTGGGTGTCAATATCCACGGAGTAGAATAGCGCAGGCAAAGAGGGCTTCCTACAAAAAGAAGTATCTTGTCACATCTGAGATACCGTAAACCGGGACAACTTTGCCACTTTTTTTTTCTTTTTCAACTGCATTCTCGTAAGTTAATGTACGAAAATTATTTAAAACCATTATCAGCCATTACTCTTGATCTCTACTTTCAAAATATGTGAAAAAATTACAACTTAAGTAAAAGTTTATACGTTAAAAAAATTGAAAACATAGTTGGCAAAGCTTCTTTGAAACTGGGGCAACTTTGCCAACGGAGTTATATTCAGCGGAAACCTCAATAAAACAATGGAATAAATAATTTTAACTTAGAAAACTCTGCACGCACTTAGGGGAATGTTACGCAGATACTCAAAACACTGAACGTAATATCCTATGGTTTTTCCCCTAATTTTTCCTCTATTTACAAGTTCCTCCAATATGATTCTGTGTGGAGGTGCTTGGAAGTGATCAAGCGTGATTTTTCCACGGTTTCTCCTGGGGCCACATTAACTTTCCATCTTCTTCTCTATGGCGAACTTTAGTTGGATTACGACGACATGTTTGAAGATAATTAAAAAATGAAGCACTTACTCTTGTAGGAGTGTCATTACGATCAGCTTTCTATGTATCCGGAATTCAAGACTAAACTGCTTTAGGATTTAGTGGCACGATGCCACATTTCTCGAACCCTGATATGATGTTTGAGTTCATTTTACCTCCGTCATCCAAAGCACTGAGAGGTTTTGCCAAAAGTGATGGAAATGCTCTATTTTCGATAGTTTTATAATTAGTAACGTTCCTCAATTTACGGTCTGTCAGTGTGGCTCTCCATTTATTTTTTACAAGGAGTGAAAACTAAAAAATCAAAAGGTTGTCATAAATGATTGGACGATGGTGTAAAAACACAAAACGAATCAATCATCAATCAATGACATTAAAAGGCATTCCCCGGTCTACATAAACAAGCACATGTTCGAGGATCTCTTCTTCCTTATCCTTGGTCAATGCCGTCTGGCGCCTTGTATTCATTGAATGGCGACACTTCACCTTACTGCCAATTGTCCTATGTGGAATATTATATATCAGGGCTGCTTTTCAACTGTTCATTTCATTATTAATCACTGCAGTGACAGCAAGTTGCAGCGTAGTGTCATCATAATTTTGATACCTGCGGCCTCCCAACTTGGTATTAAAGCGTCTTGGCATCTGAGCGGTCTATAAAACGTATATGAAAAACGCACTCTTAGGAAAAAGTGAACTAGAATTTGAGAAATAACAATATTGTCAGTTGGCAAAGTTGTCCCATTTCCACCAAGCTTCCTGATGCACCTTTGCCAAGTTACATTATAAACCTAATTGCAACGTACATTTTACCATTTAAAGCGATTCTGAAAGTAAATTATATGCTCTATTGAACGATACCAGAAGTTTTTACTTACATTTGAGAAAATGAGCAGGGCGAGACATTTAAATAGCCTACCAAAATATTCAACTTGGCGCGACGAAAACAAAACACTAATAAAGACCTGCAAAAAACTCATAAGACTACAAGTGTGTGGAAAGGCTATCACTCAATATGTTTTCTGAGTGATGAAAACATAGGCCCTTTCAAGGATGATTAGGGAACTTAGTAGGGCACCCAAGATAATATTTTTCAAAACCTGGCAAAGTTGTCCCACTTGGCAAAGTTATCCCAGTTTACAGTAAGCATAGAAGCAAGGAAACAATTCATCAGATGCTACATATGGAGTATGTTTCTCTATGGGAGCGAGGCTTGGACGTTGACAGCCGCAGAGAAGTCAAGAGTGGAACCATACGAAATGTAGTGCTACCGAAGAATGATAAAGATAAAATTGATTGACTGTGTAAGTAACGAGGAAGTACTAAGAAGAGTGGGAGAAAAGAGAAGCCTCCTAAAAACGTTAAGCATAAGACGGGACAACTTAGTTGGCCACATTTTGAGGCATTTTGATGGCCTGATGAAGGTTGACCCACCATCCGCAACCCGATGGACACACTCGGTGGCTTAAAGCTCAGCCGCGATGAAGACAATCGTTGAAGGACAAGTGGAAGGGAAAAAGGGCAAGGGACGGCCCCGAATGAGTTACATAGGACAGGTTATAAAGGATGTAAAAGAGAAGAAATACGTGGCTATTAAAATGTTAGCGGATAGGAGAGAGAAATTGAGAGCTGCGTCAAACCAATCTTAGGATTGGTCACTAATGATGATGATTTCATAATATTCTGGGAATGTTTTTCCCCCTACAAATTCTACTTACACCCCAGACCTGCATTAATACAGCAATGAGTTTTCCCTCCGATGGTCACCCAAATAAAAAAAGAGGCAAGGACCTTATGTTAAAGAAGAGCCATTTCTAGTGGTAGCAGCTTTGCAAGAATGTATGCCATTACATATACAGATAGCATGAGACCACTGACGCCAGCAGCAATGGATCAAGCAATAGGGTCCTTCACTCAGAACCGAAAACGTGAATCAATAAAAGAAAGGAGAGATGATTCATGACGAAAAAGTCTGAAAAATTAATTCCGCCATTCTTTAACAATTGGAATATAAAATAGCGCGAAAGTTGCCGCCCACTTTTCATCAGACGGTAATGTCACTAGAGCTCTGATTCAATACCGGAAATCGAACCACGGACCATTGGCTTTCCGGTTCACTTTGCTAACCACCACGCTATCCAGATTCGTTGCCAATTTTACTGCAGTTCAACGGTGCTTGATGTTTGCCCCTTATTCCTTTGCCCGGAGTATCAATGATGGCGACGCAAGGGAATATGGGCTTCAAAGAAGCCACTACCGAAAAGTGAACCCCATACCATCGCTTACGCCGCGCTTGGAGGTATACGTTTATTTCAAGCCTACCGCGTGAACAGCGATGATATTCACATTTACCCTTTATAAGCTGGAGCTGATTTCGTAAGAAATCCAATTTCAAGATTTTTCATTTTGAAAATTTTGAAATTTTGCACTGAATCATAATTACTGTGCCAGCTAAATTTTTCGTCATTAGACCATAAACCACAAAATAATACGTCGTTTACATACGTCCTCAAAAGAGCTGAAGATATATACATTGCTGATGTTGCTTAGAAGATAAATTGGGTTATTACGGGATAATGGCCATGAGAAAATATTATCGTGACCCGGGAATCGCCCTACGAACGCCGAGGGCGGCGTAAAGCGCTGGTATGTGGTCCACATCTCGGTAGTGGCTTCTTTGAATGTCCTCGCGTTGCCATCCATGATGGACCGTAAGGGCCTAACACCTATCACCGTTGAACCTCGGTAAAAATGCAGTAGGAATTAAGGAACAGGGATAGCGTAGTGCTCTGCGCAGTTGTCGGACCTTCCAAAGGTCCATAGTTCGATTCCCATTCTAGGGGATTTTTTTTCTCATGGCCATTGATCTGAACTCGTTCAGGGAAAACCGCTCATTAAGGAAATAATCGCTCAAAAGAAGGTAAGCCACATCAAGCCACGTGAGCCAGAAGTGCGAGGCCGAAGAGTATGGGATAGGTGGTGAGTCGCTCCATAGGAGCTCGTAAAGTCATGAAATCCCCTGCAAAAAGGGTTTATGCCGAAGATTTTCCCCGCGAACAGATCGATAAGGAAGCGAAGATTTAAGAAACGAAAAGCTGAGGTCTCTATATTATTAAATTTCTATCACGATCGAGATTAAAAATAAATAACATTAAAATATTTAAGAAACACTCTATTTTCCAAACGAATAAAAATGCACCAAAAACGAATAAATGCTTTTTTTATCATTCGGAGATAAAATCGTGGGTGCTGATTTGGTTTATTAGAAGGGAGTGAAGAAGATACAAGACGAAGACAAGTGGAAAAGATAGCACGTAACTTTAGTATCTAAACCTGATCAGCAACCTCGCGTTCTTCTACGAGTGAAAATGAAAATATTAGTTTTCACATTTTACTGCATTTTATAGTGTTTTTGGAAAAAATGTTTCTTTTAAATCTTTTTATTTTATTTTTATTTTCGACATTTTAGTGGTGAATCATGTAATCTATTAAACCAGAGCTTCCAAAGAAATATCTGCCAAAAATGTTGTAAATAACGCCTCATCTACTGAGAAAAATGAAAACTATTTTTCCATATGGAAGTAGAAATAATTAATTAGAACGCGATGGAAAAAAGTCTCATTATTGAATATTGCATTTTTATCATAATCAAGCTAGTTTGCAAAATTTTAACGCAACGACGAGAAGTGGACTGTAAATCCATTAAAAGATTCCAAAGATGAAAGTTAAGAAAATAGAAAGACGAAGCAAGTTAAGAAAAATCGTGTAAAATATTGGTCAACGAGCCCATTGCCACAGAGGCTTTGAGTCACAATTACCCCAACGGTGCCTTCATCACGGCAAACATGGCTTTACACCAATCGAGCAAGAAAAAGAAGGTTAACTTTCCCACAAACCCAAAAAGTTAGCGCTGAAATTGTTTCTTACTAGCACCAACAACCCACTGATTCATCGAAAATATATGCTTGGATGCATCCGCTCACATTAAACTGAGATAGTGAAGGGGAAAAACGCCAAACAAGGGGGGGATTTTGAGGGGTAAAGAGCTTATAGAAATTTGTAAATGTAATCAATTTCACTTAATTGGATTCCCATTTATTATATAATAGTGTGAGAATTAGTAACATAACTTAGAAAAGCCGTAAAATTTACCGTTATGAACCATTTCTCTTAAATTGTTTCTTGGGGAGGTCCCGGCACCTCTCACTTATCCTGGCGGGTATTCCATACCCCCCAGACTCTCCAGTATTAGCTGCGCCAGAAACCCCCACCCTAGCCTTAATTCTTAGCTGTGCCCCTGGTGCCAAATGCCATCCATCGTTGCAGTCATTCCAAGCATATCACGGTGGGAAACGTTAAGACCTTATAGTATTTCACACGCTCCTCAAAAAGAGAACAACTCAAGCTCTCTTATAATTGAATTTATCATAAAAGCCCCTATTTCATGATGATCAATCACCCATGAGAAATAATTTCTTTTTTCATTATTATCCCTGATTCAGTTTTAGCTCGTATTAATTTAAATATAACGGGGCTAGCCACGGTTAAAAATTAAGGGAGTCACCCGCAATACATAAAATTTGCGAAAATTGCACAGAGGAAAAACATTCGCCTTGACGGGAATTCAAACTCGGATCTTCTCACTTCCGGTCGAATGCCTTAGCCAGTTAAACTAACGAGACGTCTTTCACCTCTGTGGAAATTTGTGAAGTATACCAGGCAAGATGATTGCCCAGAATATTCTATAAATTTCAGTAGCTTAATAGGCTAAAGCACTCGACCGGAAATTGGTAGATCCGGGTTTGAATCCCGGTAAAAGCGAATGATTTTTTTCCCTGAGGAATGTTTGCTTAGCTAATATCAGTCTGAATATGCTATTTATGTTAATTCGTTCCCATTTCACCACCATGGATCTAAAGTAAAAAGCACGCGTGTTATTCGATGCTGGCTTCAAATACCCACATTCATAATTTTCAAGGATATAGAACGTACGTAAAAATATAATTAGCACTAATTTGTAAAAAAAATTAACTCTGAAATTACATAAAAATTGTTTCTTTTTAAATATGGTATTCTGTCTAAAATGACCTGAAAATGAACGTTAATGGCCAGACCATTAACCTGAATGGCCATTAAAAACACATTTCCTCAATTGTTTCACTGGAGTTTCGAATGAATAAGCTAAGAAGTTCAGAATGATTTAACATTGTCAGCATATGGTAACGCTTTGCGGGTTGTTTAGGCATAGGTACCCTGACTAAAATTACATACATCGAGCGCCGCTAATCCTTCTCTTACGTGCCGCTCAATAATTCGACCGAACAAAAGAAGAATCATCGAAAATCGGTTGCCATAATTCCGTTTTGCCAGATGCTATCGACGGGCCCCGTCTGAATACTACTCTTTCGCTGTTTTGTGCCGTTATCAGGGGCAGCAGGACTGTGGCCGCTGCGTGCGGACCGGTCAGCGAACGCTGCCCTCGATATACTCGAAAAGAATGGGCAGGTCCGTCCGTCCACCCAGAGAGACTCGTTAGCGCTTTGGATTGAAAAGGATTTCCGGTCGAGTGAGCAGGGATCCGATGGATGAACAGCAAGCCAGCGTCCTCAAAGGGCTGCTCGGACACATTTACGTGTGACAACGGCGACGGGGGTTGGTCAACAATGAGGGGTGTGGGGGGAGAGAAATAGTGCCGCCACCCTTTGGCTACTTTTTTTTATGTGCTCGAGAGTAGATGAGAGAAAAACGAGGGAGCACACAACCTCCCCCTCCATCCCCCAGCTTACACCACCCCTCCACCGATCCCGTGTCACGTGACGGGTGTGTGTTGAGCAACAATGAGCATCGGCAGGAAGGCGATAAACTCCAACCCCCCCCCCCCCTTTCCACCATTCCCTTGCTCTGCATTCATTTCCCCACTCCTCCGATCGCGGAGTGGGGCTAAAAGGTCGACCCTGTGGTACGAACACACAACTCTATAGAGTGTCTGCTGGCCTTCTTTCATTTAACTGCATACACACAACTTTGGGCCATTTGGCCCTTTCAAGTGTTAAGCGAACGTGTGGGTATTCTTGATATGCACCTCACCCGGACGCCCAGCCTTGTTCCTATTGGAAATTTACACAAATTCAAAGCAGAGGCGTACCCAAAAATTCACCAGAAAGAGATGAAAATTGCGGCATTGGTTAAAAAAAATTCTAAGTTTTGCCAAAAATGTTTTTAAAATATTGGTGCCAGTTCGTCACGTGGCATGCTGAACGAGGGAATACCTTCAGTCTCAGAGACAGGTTGGCATTTCTAGATATGCAGCTCACCCAAATAGCTAACTGTTTTCCTATTGAAATGTTACTCATATTCAAAACGGAGGCGTCCCCAAACATTTCGCCAGAATGTGATGAAAACTGCAGCATTGGTCGATTAAAAAAATGCATTCTAAGTTTTGATTAAAAAAAAGGTCGGCGCAATATTACCACGTGGTAAAAATGGAAATTCCTTCTGTCTCGAGGACAGGTTGAAAGTTCTTGATATGCAGATCACCCAAACAAACAACCGTGTTCCTGTAGGAAATTTACTCAAATTCAGAGTACAGTTGTGCCCAAAAATAAATTGTATCAGAAAGAGATGATAACTGCAGTATTGGTTAATTGAAGATATTTTAAGTTTTGATTAAAAAAATTATCGGTGATAATTCAATGATAGTTTCCACCAAATCATCCCTGAACGCAATCCATCCACTGTCTGAATTCGATTGCTCTTTTGGAGGAACAAGTGGACTATTTGCAACCGGGATCCCGACGCTGGAATCAAAATTCTGTGCATCATTCATCATTTCTAAATAATGCTTGGAAAGTTTTCCGAAATGGTATCGTTTGCCATTAAAATATTTTTGTCAATCCATATCCAACGATTGCAAAAAGTCAGCCGTGTGTGTATTTGCACTTGGTGTGCCTACCAGCTTGAGCACGAGGTATTTTTAAATGACAAACCATTCTCTAAAAATTTCACTCGCGCTAGGGTATTGTGGAATTCTTGCCTAGAGGGGATTTGGAAATCACTGACTAGCATCCCTTCCCGACTTTGTTCCCTTTTCATCGCCATTTTTACTCCTATCCTGAATATTTGACATCACTCTGACATTTAAGCCAAAATTCTGAACGTTTTTACCACTGCACATGGTTCTTGACAAGTATTAGTGTATATGAGTATACCAAAGCTACAATTGTTCGAGCGACTAACTGTAAATTCTAATCTATATCTTTAAGTGAAGCAAAGTTCTACAGGACTCCAATCGTTTTGCATCAATATTATATAAACACACCTAACAGCGTTTGTATTCGGCAGCTTGCGCCAATGAAAATTGAAGACTTTTGAACGTCTATGAGTATTCTTCATAGATACGTTCTCCATGCATAAATGCATTTGACTGAAAATAGAAAAACCCGATTTTACATATACAAAATGAATCCATTCCGTTGTCTTTGAATACGATAATGGATAAAGGTATCCTCTTCTTGGCTCTTTTCCGAGTAAATCGAATAAAAAATCAATATTTTTCAATTGAGTTGTGTATTGAAGCGGAGATTGCAAACTTTATACCATTCACACCAAACACCCTGTTATCAACGCGGTAACAATCTGATACTGACTTCATAACACACTCCTTTATAAAACCAAAGGAGTATCAGTGGGAAGGATCAAAGGAAACAAAAGTGAAACTAGCTGATTCGGTAATACAAGGAATGTAATTAGATTTCAATGAGACCCGAAACCGCAATTAATTTAAGTAATTCGTTACATGAAAGGTAAAGATTAGTAGGTACGAAAATGAAGTCGTCCTCGTTCAGCCATTATCTCATCATTTGAAAATAAAAAAATCTGCGAAAGTTGCTGCAGACTTTTCATGACTTGGTGACTTAATTAAAGTTCCGGTTCATTAACTCGTTCGGGCATAACCGCCCATTGATGTAAGGAATGCCTCAAAACAGTGTAAACAACAAAGCACCATTTTTTGTTGCAACAACAGCGCCACCCGATTATTATCAATCCACGAATTATGCTTTAAAATTTGGGCAGGTGCGAGTCATTTGTTTGTATTATTCACTCTACTGTGGGCTCTGAGTTCATATTTTAACGCATTGCTGATTTCAAGCCGTATTTTGCCTGCGTATAATCTCTCACCCAAGGTTAATGCCTTCGGTGTGTCTTCGAACCAATGGACTTAGCTTCATTAGGCAACGGGACATTAAGTTTGCGAAGTACCTTTTCTCTTTCGATTAGAGCCGTTTGTAAGGCCGACGAGTATCGAGAAGCGGCGACACACACGGCATGAGTCCGTGACGTCACCAAATTATTTCCAAAGGGTCAAGACCATCGAATCACTGCCGCTAATAGATCGAGAAGTAGTTTAGAGATACGGAAAATACGGGTCGCTTTATTTGTCAAACTTTTTCACAAGCAATAATGAAAGAATACTGTTGTACGAGTCTATTCTGAAACGAGAGAGTTTACGAAGCACATAGAGGCTCTTAATTGGGATAAAAACCTAATGATCCCTAGGCGCGATTTGTAGTTCAAGGATCCAGCGCCGCTAGGAATGCAACTCAAAAATATCTCCATTATATGCATCCAAATTTTTCGCCGAAAGCATGATTGGCGTCCCTATGGTTAGCAGCTGAAATCATTGAAAACGTAATTGGAAGAGCAATGGAAAAATAATAAGATAAACAACGATACTGCCGCAGTAAATGGTATTTAAAATGAATACTGATGCTGAAGGGTGGCAGTAAAAATACACCCACAAATCTGGATGCATAAATTAAGCGATGGGTCGCTAATTCACGGGTGTCAGTTTCACATTCGATTGAAGCCATCCCTACTAAATTGTCACTGAAGCATAGTTTTCTGATCAAAGCGGGTGACTCAGGGCACATACTGATAGCGAGAAATTTGCTCAGCAATGGTTTTTTCTTTATTGAACTGTACCCTCACCTATTATATGAACTTTGAATAGTAGCATATGGTAAAGCCACCATCCAAGAAACAAGTGTATGATATTTAAATAATTAAATTAATATTTTTCCCAATCATATTTGACTTTTCCATGGCATCCCGAAAGTTTGTTCGCTTATCTCCTTCGTTCAATAATTTGGTATGCAGCTCGTTCCATATTAGCTATCTCAAACTTTTTTTTCCAATATGCCTTCTCTCAATATGCTTTCACGCAAAAAGAAGGGACCGGCAACCTTTTGATACCTTTTAATACATGTGCAAATCTCCACGTGACTGCGGACAGCATTGTAAATATCCCTTCTCTAGGTATTTGCCTCGGTCTTCTAGCACTTTTTCACCAATGTAGTTTCCTGGATGGAACTTTAGCTATTTCTTCCACCGTAGGCAGGAGAAGAACATGGGTTCTTATTATACATATGCCTATTCGTATGAAAATTCCATTCTACTTCTGCCTCTCCTTCGTTTACTCAGCATTCTGCTCTCTCATTTTGTTTTCAACATCCCCTCCCCGCTCATTACTCGCTCCATCCATACCTTCTTTCTCCTCCGTATCTCACCTGGAAGCTGCTTCTCCTCATCCATCATGTCCAGCACTTCGTGGTTCATCCTCCTCTTCGTCAAATTCACCTTCTCGTAGAATAGTTTATAACAGTGCCGATGAAAGCGCAGCGCGCACTGCTATGGGTGTCTTTAATTCATCCCTCATCAGTTTCTTCCTCCGTGCGCAACCGCTAGACCCACTAGCTACTTTAGTTCGGACTTATCCTAAACCCTCACTCTATTCCAAAGGGACCCATCTCCTTAGCTGGCACAATAATTAAACTCGGCAGTTACAGCAATAAAAATGAATGCTTAAGAGTGAGTTACAGTGGATACTAAATGGTTTTATGAATGATTTAGGACTGCAGACGGTTTTATGAATGGTTTTGGATGCCATACTAGATCTTTGAAGGCATATGAAATGCATACATTTGTTCTCATTTGTGTTTTCTATGGTGAAACTCAAACCTCGGATTACGTCAAAACTGACGATTTATTTAAAGCTCAAGTTCACAAGATTAGCAAAAGATGCGGTTGATCAATGTGGGCTCTGTTGCCTTCACGTAAAAACGTTACAGAGACCTCTTGTTTTTTTCATCCGCAGGTAAACGACGCATCTATGGTGGGCGCGATGGCCGATCAGAGAGAGAGAGAGAGGCAACGTGTGGAGAGGGAGCTCACTGGGAATGCGACGCGTGTCCCCGCACGGCACGGGTTCCGTGATAACCGAGCCGTGTTGTCAGACTGGTTCGTTGTCGACGAAACCTGCAAGGTGCGGGGAAGCCGATGCGATCACGCAATGAGATCCTGCTCCAAACGGTTTGATCCGCATTGATCTGTACGACCAAATAATCCATGGATTAACCCAACGGCTCCATGAGGGATGCTTACAAGACTACAGAAGCATTTACATCTGATCCAACTTTATGACTAAGGATGTGGTGTACCACGTGGTAACTAGCAAAATTTAAAACCACGGGTACATTCTCCATTACTACCCAGATAAAAAGTATACTTAGAAGTCTACGACCTGTTTATGTAATACTTTTAACTGATTCAGGTTTGAATTTATACCTACTAAGACCTTATTTTCAAGCAAGGCAATTTTTTCATGAAAATATATCCTAGGTAATATTCACAAATAAAAAGTATACTTTGAACCTTACGACCTTTACATTTGGCCCGAGTCGCTGGCTACGTGTGTTCTGTGGTAACTGGCAAATTCTGAAGTCTAAGGTACATTTTCCATTACTGCCCAGATAAAAAGTATACTTTGAAGTCTAAGACCTGTTTATATCGACATTTTTAACCTATTCGGGATATAATTTTACAAACTAAGACCTTATTTTCAAGCAAAGTAAAATTTGTATCCTAAATTATTCGATTTAATATTCATACTTTTAGCCGTATTATCCAAATCGGTTATGCTAGGATATACTGAACTTTTAGGTCTACGACCTGTTTCTACTAACATTTTTGACGCATTCGGCATTAAATTTATACAAATCCAGAACTTATTTTCACGCAGAGTAAAATTTTTAGTTTAAAATATTCTGGGTAATATTCACACCTGTCGACGCAATATCCAGATTGGTTATAATTACATTTAGCACATACTGAGCTTTGAAGTCTACGATCTGTTTAATTCAACATTTTTAACGCATTCAGGATTGAATTGATGCAAACTAAGGCCTCATTTTCAAGCAGAGTAAAATTTTCACTCCAAAATATTCAAGTTAATATTCATATCTTTAGCCACATTATCCGAATTGATATATTTAGCTAGTCTAGTGAAAATTTTCATCAATGAAAATAATTAACATTTATTTACATAGGCATCCTCAACTACAGCAATAAAATATTAAAACAAGTCCCACTTACGAGAATGGTTGTGACACTGACAAGCGCATTTGGCTATACCATCCCGGCAATATAAAAGACAGCTACCGATTTATAAGGTAAACTGTTGAAATCGGGGATAGTATATCAGGTTGTATTAAAGTTCAATTCTCAAAATTTACTGATTGGTATTAGTGGGTAGGATATTTCAGCCAGCTTTCAGTCAAGGTCACAAGAGTGCAGTGGGGCCAGTACAGAGAATTTTAGGAAGTCTATTGACACTTTATTAGTACCATGGAAAATATATGGAAGTGAACTCTGAAACATTTTCGCAACAAATGTTACGAAATGCATGCATAAATAATATAACTATTTTAAAATACAATAATAATAGTAATAATGTATAAAAATATTTTTATAAAAGCCAAAGTTTTTATCGCTAACATAAAATCATGAAGTCAATTTTTTTTCAATCAATTTTTCAATGAACTTCGAAGTAAACAAATATGTTGTCATGACTCTATCATTCTCGTTACTTTAAATGGTCGGATTTTGGTGGAAAAGTTTAGAACAAATCTCCATATTTAACTTTAAATTCTGAATAACAATTGAGATACAGTTAAAATAATAAATAAAAGTGCTGGAATATTGCGCTGCTATCTGGTTCTGAATAATCCTGAAAATTTTAGCTTGATAACTAATCGGAAAGTGGGTTAGCATTAAGCTGCTAGATTTGACCCGGACAAAATGAAAAACAACAAAGCGAGTTCGTAAAAACGTTATAAAATAATCACCAAGTCCCGAATTCGGTACAACTGGTCGGCTGCATAACGAAGCTGAAGATAAAAACAGCTTCAATTTCAGGTGCGCAAATCATTCTTACGAGGAGGAGAATGAAAATGTGTAAACATAGCTTTAAAGGATTATGTACGAATCACACAATGCGAACGATTTTTTAAAAAAAATGAGTCAATTCTAACCTGTGTTGGATGTCCATCAGAATTTTTTTGGTATCTTTTTCCAACAAACCTACCCACGGTAATTTCACATAGGTATTTCAAGAGGGTGAATGAATTCTCCTTGCATAAACACAATATGATCCTATACATCGCTCGTGACTACTAAGAATAAAGTTAAATATTAATACATTTAGGGCAAATTATGTAGTTTCTATACAACTGCAGCTGGAATAGAGTTAATTCACAGGTCCTACTCGTAGAATCCTTGGAAATCCTAAACCTGTCCCAACATGCCTCATAGGTAGTAGGATTAACGTTTCCTTAGGCAAAAATAAATTATTTGGCTCATGCAGACTTTCAGTAAATATCTTCGTCATACATTTTAACTACTAATTAAAGGATAGCGCCTAAAAGTTGATCCAAATTGATAATTTTACTGAAGTGATATAATTCATGCTAACGATAAGCTCCGTCACTATCTGCCAGCTCGGTTTAACCTGATGCGAACGCAAAGTTTGGCTAGCCTTGGACTTTTCCCAAGAATTTCAGGCAAAATTTTCTTTCACCCTTCCACTTGTAAAATGGGAGATAAGAAGGGATGATATAAGGTTCGCACAAAGTTGTTGGACAAGCAGACGACAGGACAACAGGGAACACGTCGGAACTCGAGCTCAGTCATGAGGATCGCACTTTTTGTTGCTTCGGCATTGGCTTTTGCGGCAGTCAACGCGGGTGAGTTGTCCTTCAAAGAAGCGCAAGATGACCTTTTTTGTTTCAATCTTTTCTTGAACCAATTCTTTGGGCAATCTTTTCACCTATCTAAAAATACCACAGCGCAATCTTTTACGGAAATTAATGGCGCAACTGAGAAACTTTCCCCAATAAGAGCAATCAGGAACGTGGCTTAATTACTTCGGTTCATTCCATCGCATGGTCATTGGTACGGAGTGCGAATATTTAGTGGTGATCTTTATTCTAATCCATTACTATTAGTCATATTGAATATTTCATATTGAATTTATTGGACTAGTATAGCTTGTTGAAAATACATAAACAAAAGGCAACCCATTATGTTGCCGCAAGCCAAGCCAGCAATATTCAGAAGTCGCAGCTAACAGTAGCTTATGGAAAAACACGGAAACACTCATTGACAAGTTAAAAAATTTCGCGGCTTCGGAAGATTAGCTTCCTTAGGCACAATTTTTTTGTCATTCTTGACATTGCTCCCTAGATTTATAGGTATTTCGGTCTTTTTCTATGTTTTCGTCTGAATTTTGTAATGCATGTACGTGAAAAAAGGTTAAGACTCAATTTTTAAACAGTATGTTAATATTAACCAATTTCTTTTTTCTTTTCTTTGCTATGTTGATCTTAATTTTTTAATGTTGCCTCCAAGTATAGGTCGAAGAATGATTTGCAAAATTATTTGCCGACTTTTCGATATACGTTTAGTATCTTCTTCAGGACTATGAATAAATATGATTACATTAAAATAATACATGATGCCATGAAATATAATTATAATGTTTTTACTATAGTAAAATAAACAATAAATAGAATCCAATTGCGCAAAAATTGATCATATTCATTCATACCCTTGCAGAAGATCTTTAAAAATGTATCGAAACGTTGGCCAAAACTTTGCATATCATGCTTAGACTATACTCGGAGGCGGTGATCAACATGTGAATCATAATTGCATTAACATAAAAATTAATCTCCTCATCTTTTCTCAAAGAGCCTCTGCGTTATCTTCGGATATAGAGAGTCAAAGTGTAATATACAAAGTAAATGTTCTTTTTCTATTCCGTGGTTCCAAAAAGTGAAGACTCAAATCTTAAACGGTGTCTAAATCATAGTAGAATCCTCTTTAAAGTGAATGCACTCATTTTTTCTCAAAGAGCCACAGCGCTGTTTACAGAAATAAAAAGTCAAAGTGGAACATAATAAGTGAATTGTCTTTTTCTGTTCTGTGTATGCAAAAATTGAAGTCTAAAATTTTAATCAGATTGTAAACCATAATATTGCATCCTTTTCAAAAATTAATCTTTTCATCTTCTCTCAAAGAGCCACAGATGAATACGTTCCAGGCGGTAGCCGGCCCTAACCTCGCGGCAGCTAACACGGCAAATTTTGACTTGGCAAGTCTCTTCTCCGGCCCTGTCTCCGGCAACCCCCGCTGCCGTAGGAATGAGATATTCCTCACGTGCGGTTCAAGGTGCACGATTACCTGCGGCAACTTCCTGCAAACGACGACGACTTGCCCGACTGGGTGTAGGCCAGGATGCTTCTGCGTTGGAGGAACGGTGCGAGACGAACTCAACGGGGGATTGTGCGTGAATCCGCTCCGCTGCAGGAGATGGAGGATTCGCCCAATCCGTGACAGAAGCAGTAGTGAGGAGGACAGCCGAAGCAGCAACGAACGCAGAAAACATCGCAGCAATAACTAACAATCCGTCGCAATCCACACGAAAACAAAGAGTAAGAGACAATCCTTGGGCGAAAGTTCATGGGTACTAGAAGAGGTCGGATTGAAAATAAAATAAAAACTACAAAGGAACTGAAAGGACTGAGATGAGTCGCCAGTCTTGGGTTGTGTTACCGTGAAATATTTTCTCTTCCTGAAATAAAAATTTCCAATATATTTTAGTATTTTATTTAGAAAACAAAAACTTCATTTTCCTTCCAATGGAAAATATGGTATCTTGCTCTTCTCCGTAGGCAGTAGTGAGGAGGACAGACGAAGAAGCTACGAACGCCGATAGAATTACAGCAAAAACTAAGAATCCATCACAATCCAAACAAAAGCAGAGAGTTAGTGACTCCTTATGCGAAAGTTTAAGGGTACTACAAGAAGACCGATAAAAATTAAATAAAAACTACTAAGGGACTAAAACGACTGAGATATATCGCCAATCTCGCGTTGTTTGTCCGAGCAATAATAAATCTTCCTGAAGTCAAAATTTGAAATGCAGTGACCCTAAAAAATTGAAACCTCATTTTCCTTCGAATGAAAAACATGATTGCTTTTTCTTCTCCATCAGGGGTGGCAGTAAAGACATAGCCGAAGCAGTTACAAATAGGTGATAGAATTAGCGGAGAAACTAAATCCATCACAATCCGCACAAAAGCAAAGAGTTAGAGTATCCTTTGGCGAAAGTTTAAGGATATTACAATTGGACCGATGAAAATTAAATGAAAAATACTAAGAAACGGAAGAATTGTTAAGACTGAAATAAGTCTAAAATATTAGGACGTTTGTCCGTGCAATATTTTCTCTTCCTGAAATAAATGTCAAATATTTTTTAGTGTTTTATTGAACAAAATATTTAACCTAAAATGAAGTATAGTACCCTCGTTTTCCCTCGAATGGAAAATATATGGTAGCATATCCTTCTCCAGTTGTAAGGAGGATAGCCGAAGCAGCCATGGAAGCCGAAATAATAACAGCAAAAACTAAGAATCCATCACAATCTAAACAAAAGCAGAGAGTTAGACACTCCTTATGCGAAAGTTTATGGGTACTACAAGAAGACCAATGAAAATAAAATAAAAAATACCAAAGAATGAAGAAATTGTAAGGACTGCGATAAGTCTAAAATATTGGGTTGTTTTGTCCATGCAATATTTTATTTTTATGAAATAAAAAGTCAAATGCAGTAAACTTTTTATTTTTAAATTTGAAACCTCAATTTCCTTTGAATGGAAAATATGATATATAGCTTTTTCTTCTCGATAAAATTTTTCTTATGAATCAATAGGTATATTTACCGAGAATTTTTGACGACGTACACTAAAGGAGCCTAGACGATTTCCCTTGAAATGCAAGAAAATCCAAGGTAGCAGATGTTCAATCTCAGCTTCATAGGTGTCAAACTTCCTTCTCCCACCATGAAAATTCTGATCCGTAAAAATAATGATCTCAAAAAATGACCAGAAGGATGTGGCGGTAAGTTCTTTACCCTGTGATACCTCGTAAATAATGGATTTTTACTTAGGGTGTCCACGGTCATTCCCGATATACACTCACTTTTATTTTCCCTATTCCACGGTATGTCAAGCATTCCGCTCAATACGTTACCAAGTCATAACCTTAGGTTTTAATCCTCCATTTCCAACCCACCGTTCACCTGCATCTTTCTTTCCATAAGCTGAAATTTTTTATGCATATTTCCACCTTTCTCTGTCAGTAGAGCTGTAGAGATGAAGATATCTAAACATTTTTCTGGTACCAAAAGTATTTATGGCCGTAAAATTCTTAAATAATCAAAAGTTACTGGATTCAATAAAAAAATACTATTCACAAAATTTCGAGGAGGAACGTTAAGGTCCCCTATTCTTATTTTGATTTTGTTTTCATACAGGATTTTGAATTTTCCCCCACCTAGGTTATAAATTAGAAATTAAGGAATGAAAATGTTGAGGAGAAAACAATTATTTGTGAAAATAATGCAGAAATTCATATGGTGTTCAAAATACGGATCCATTTGCTCATCTATAGAAAGGTTAAGAGAAAAAATTCCCAACTGCAAAAATTAGCATTCAACATTGTAAATATTGGTCTCAGCTTTGCAAATTTGTCCGATTTGTCGAGAAAAAAGGTGGATATTTTCCTTTATCTCTTTCTACTCATAGTTTGACGAACTAATTCAACCCATTTACCTTTATAATATCTATAGACAAATACAAATCCTGCTGCGGGAGCATATGATAACCAGAGAGAATCAAAATCTCAAGAAACTTTTCATGCCTGCAATACTAATTGTAACTGATGCCTATTGCTATCAGTAACATACCTTTTTTGAAAAATATACCATTTCCTCCAAACCTCATCATCAAGAAAGAGGAGGAAAATATCAGATGGAGACATAATTCCAAATTCACGTCTTATTTATTCGTCATATTCCTTCTCTTTAGATATTGGACGACACAAAAACTTTGTATCAATATCCTTTTTCCATTTTGGAAAATTAGTCCCTTTTATCAGACGACTGGATATCTTTTTTGGTATACTGATGGCCTTCCTTCTTCTTCTTGCGCACCTAGCCGGTGCTCCACTATACCATCGCCTCGATTCGTTTCCAATGTTACCGCGATGTCATTGTTAATTGGCTTCGCAGTTCATATGTTATCACCGATGTCTTCTTCATCAGTCAAGTTCTTAACGTCTGGCGATATTTAGACAACATCCGTGGCGTCATCCACAGAATCCAGGGTTTCCTCTAGAGTGGTCAAGATATCTTGAGTGGACACACACCTTCTTTTATTATCCATCTACAGTAGTCTCGGAAAATTTGATGCAATGAAAAAGATAATTTTTTCACTCCTACGTTGCCTGAAACGTTGATCTTGAAGCTGTGGGATCATCCAGTTACACCCGTCATACCTAACGAATGCGTATAGACCTATGAGACTAACTTCTTGAAGCTTTCTTCTAGAATTGGGAGGTGAGATCCATTAATGCGTACATAGCAGTAATCCATTTCTGAACGACCAGCGCTGTTTGAGAAACTTACACACGGTTAAAAATCGATAGGTCTCGTGGCGGGGAAT
Organism: Ischnura elegans; assembly: GCF_921293095.1. Taxonomy (NCBI): domain Eukaryota; kingdom Metazoa; phylum Arthropoda; class Insecta; order Odonata; family Coenagrionidae; genus Ischnura; species Ischnura elegans. The sequence continues at coordinate 79,300,492 of NC_060252.1, read as the reverse complement.
CGAGCTGCTCATTAGTACGCAATGACTAAATGAAGCCACATTTTAGAAGACGACAGCTGTGAGACCAATAAGATAAAAAAATATATTTCATGGTTTTTTAAAACCCAACAATGATTAAATTGATTCACCGAATAATTACAGGGTGGCGTACATTATTAGTGACTGAGGTTTGCTAGATTTGTCTCTTGGTACGGTACCCCAGTCCTAATCTGCCATACCCCCAAACGCCAAAGGTGCGAAAACGCACCATTATATACAAGTGTCAAAATTATACATCTCTAAATATATTATTTGATTTAAAAAAAATCAGAGTAATTAAGCAATAATAGTACATTTATAATACTAGAATTAGGATTCATAAATATTCTTAGTAAACTCGTAAAAAAATATTAAGTTGATAGACCTCGAAGAGCATGAAATTTAGTAAACTTGAAACTTTATAATTAAATAATAACGTCAAAATTTTTAAAGAAAATGGTTTTAAAAATGAGGTTCTCATCAAATGAATTAACAAGGAAAAACTATTGAATAACCGAGTGGATATTTTTTTACGAACTAATTAAAAAATGGTGCGTTTTCGCACCTTTGGCCGTAAATGGGTTAAAGGTATTGAATTATATTTATTCTTTTAGAAGAAACCAAATTTTACGAATATTATGCAACAAAAATGAAGTTCGCGATGAAAAAATATTTGACTTGACCGGGATTTGAAATCTGATCTCCGATTACCGGTAAAGCGTGGAAACTAATCACCAAGCCATCCCCTCATAGAAAATTTCAGGATGGGTTTTACCACAAAGTCACTTAATGCATGGAGTGCTTTACGAAAAATGTTTTATTGGAAAAATAACTTATTTATTATGTATAAGTGAAAATGTTGATATAAAATAAACCGGTTTGATTTGGGTTCAAATTATGGTGCCTTTCCTCTTCAGATGGTTACCTAACCCAATTTTTTTTGTATGGAGGGTCTAAATAAAACAAATCCTCATGGATTGAAGGTAGGATTAGGAGCTATCGTTGTTTCACATTTCTTGAAAATAATTCCCGATATTACTCAGCATCGGTAATTTTTTGAAAACTTCTCCTATACATGTTCCATGTTCCAAACACTGAAGGAAAGGCGATCCTTTGCAACTTGAACCATTCGGGAAAATAGAACTGGAAAGTGCCCGCTTGAAAACTCTAAAGCTTTTGGAAAAAGCCTCGAGGCTCAATTGTTTATGCTTTTGACGAGGAATCTGCATTGTTCGCGGTCAAATGGAATGAATCCTCTGTTGTAATTGTAGCCAGAAACACAGCCAATTTACCATTTGAAAGAAAAGGCATAACTATTCCCCAGCTTCTCGTTATTGGGGATTGCAATAATCCCATAGGTGGAGTATATATCACGATTATACAAACGCGATTTATAGAATCAAAATCAGAGGGAAAACGAGGTGGTGGCTATTGTTTACCAATTTACTGGAAAGTGTGTTTACTTATTCATGGAAAATCTATGGGAAGGCTAGTTGGCTCAAAATGTCTCCAATTGATTTCTCAAAGATCCACAAAGGTTAAGAAAAGACTTAGCTGTTTCACAAAATAAAATATATTTGCGACCGGTTTCGATACAGCGTATCATCATCTGCCAGATGATGATACGCTGTATCAAAACCGGTCGCAAATATATTTTATTTTGTGGAACAGCTAAGTCTTTTCTTAACCTTTGTGCATCATGAAGGAGTTTCACCATGTTACGCCAACCACCATCGCATCGCATTTCTCAAAGATGTTTTGGTGCACTAACGTCAATCAAAGGTGACCGATTCAGTATTGGCAATCACTAAGATATACATGCAGAAGGACCATCAAGCCCGAAAAAAGACAAACCTTCTCGTAATTATTTACTAGCAGACACTAAAGCAGATAATGCAGGTCATATTGTCGAGAAAAAGGCATCAAGCAAAAGGTGCAGGTAATGTAATAGGCACAATGCATATTTTTGGGTAAAATGTAATGTGCCCTAATATCCAAATAATTTTCATAAATACAGTCATTTTTTTATAGTATGAACGGTTACTTAATGATTTTAAATACTAATTTATGCGTTTCTATGTGTTTATAAATAAAACAGTGGAAAAGAAAAAGATTTTAGATTTTCACGGTATGTTAACCGAACTACCCACATTCCGCCAAAGGAGCGAAAACGCACCATTATTTTTCTGGTATAAATAAATTTTTTAGAGCCTCAAAATTTTCAAAATTTCTTTTCTAGTATCTATTAAGACTAAATATGATGATAAATTAAAAAATTTCTACCGAATATTAGCCTTGGCCGATAATGGGTTAGGTAGTACAGCACCCGTTTATTCATCGTTGCGTGGATTTGTCGGCCTACAAACATGTGCCTCCTTGTATGAATGTTTGGAAGCTTTCTCAATTCTGCCATTAAATCGGGATAAATTGTTTAATTGTTCGCAAATATGTAGGATATATATTTTTAATCCCTTTGATATGGAATATTAAGTATAAAAATACACCGTAAAGCAGTAAAACAGTCACTTACACCTCCGTGCATTAGACGACAAGCGCTCCCCAGACCACAACGCTTCCCCCGTGTTAAACAGTTAAATTCGTTGACGCAATGCTGTGAGCCTCGGAAGAGGTAACACCGCGAAGCAAGGTGTCATCTCAGCATACGCAGGTCATCATCAATGGTCAACAATACTGAGATTGGTTTGACGCATATTTCCTTTCAATTCTTCTATCAGCTAATCTTTTCACACCTGCGTGTTTCTTCCCTTTCGCACAACTTTCTCCTTGGCGTATTTAACTTTGCACCCGTGCGCGTGACTCCATACAAATTCACTTATTCTATGGATTGCTCATGTTCCTCCTTTATGAGAAGTCAATCATCATTTGGGATCTTTAGTGACTGAGCATCATAACAGCTCTATTAAGGCACTTGTGATACTTAAAAAATAACTAATTTTCCCACATGTTCAATCGATGCACGATTTCCTATATTCGGGCAATATAGCTTAATGCTGCCATGTAATATCCATCAAAATTCTGGCAGTAAAAATGATACACGACGGTGTCATGCGATGTCACGAAAAAGTAACTATTTTCAGGGATCTCACATACACATATAAGAGCCCAATCTTTTCCTCGGCCGTATGAGAAACTTACAGAAAAGAATTCATAAAAACTGACTGAATTTTAATGTCCGAGACCAATTCAGCGAAAACTGCATACTGATGAATTTACCAAGTCCAATATAGAAGCCTACAAAAAATCTATTGAACTACCGTGTCTTGGAGAATCCCCTGAAAAATATATCTAGTACTCGCGAATATAACAGATGCAACATGATGCGATGTAAACTTCAAAATACTTAATTCTGAATTGGACTAAACGTACTTCATTTTCATATCCTCCACTCCTCATTGATGCACAGGATGATATTCGTCTTTTCTTAGTCGATTACCGAAACTTGCTCATATATACCTTAAAATATATCAATCCTTAATACTCGATTCATTCAGAAAAACCATCCATACACACAAAGGCAATGAAATATTTTTTTAATCCATGAAAAGGGGAATGATTTTTCTTCAGTGGAATTTTCGCAATGAATTTGCACTTACGGGTGACTCGGTAAAGGTAGACGGCTTGCAAGTCTGCGGTCATTTCTTTGAATAATAAGTCAGCACACAATTTTTCGCATTAGTCTTACTTCAGCCAAACTGAAGCTGGAATTGCTGAATAAAGCACTTGCTTACGGTACCAGATGATAGCGAGAATAAAGAGAGGAATTAAATATATTTGACAAAGTTTAACCATCTTCCTATCATTTATGATATAGCCTAATATTACCGCCATTCATCATAGGTGATCTAAGGTAAGGAAGTGTGATATAAAATTATTAAATAAGAATGATACGTGTGCCGGCTGTAGCTTCGAAAATACGGCCTAAGGCGAAGCTTACGAGGACGGAGGGGGGTGTTATTTTGCACATCCTCGCATAGGTTCACCCTGGTGATCCATGGCATTTCCTTGACAAATTTTCTCCTCCCTAAAATTCCTCTAGGGGCCTCCTGAAGCCCACTTTTGATATTTTCCCAAGTGTTCTCCACTTATTTCTCAGTATAATCTAATTTTATCTTTCTCTCCACTACTTTTTTAAAGGCATGTCGATTTTTTTGCTCTTTCAGTTTCTCTAATTGCCATGAATTCTTTGCTGTTTTCCTTCATTTCTTTAATTTCAGATGGTATTTCATCATCAATTGATTATGATCACTGTCGATATCTGCCCCTGGCTAGCTTTTGCAGTCCTTTATATGATTCCTAAACCTCTGCTTCACTGAAAGTGAAAGTGGCTGTATTCCAATTGAAATCTTCTTTTGTCTCCTAGCATTTTCCATGTATATCTTCTTCGCAATTGATTCTCAAACTCTGTGTTGGCATTCACTAATTTTTGTTCAGTGCAGAATTCCTAAAGTATTTATAATTCACAGTGTCCGGCGATATACAGTGGAAATGTTTTATATTCATGAGGATAAAATAAAATGCTTAACTTCCACACACTTTTTTATTAACACGACATTTATTAATTTCGACACGTAGTGTCATTATCCTTGATAATGACACTACGTGTCGAAACCGGGTCGGTAGTTTGTTAATAAAAAAGTGTGTGGAAGTTAACCATTTTATTTTATCCTCATGAATCCTAAAGTATTTCTTCCTTTTCATCTCTATTTCCTAAACCATATTTTCCGGTTATTCTTCTATCCTCACCTTCGCCGACGACAGCGTTCTAACCGTCTAACACAATAACGATCGGATTACAAGAATTTATTGTTACCCACGAGCCAAGACTATATAGCTTCCTTTGCATATTATTATTACCAATTGTTTTCTAGGCAAATAGCTCTCACCCTTTTCCATTAAATGGCTTTATTTGAGTTGATTTCATTTGCCAACAGGATTTTCTGAAAACACAGAGGTTTCTGACGAGGGCATTAGCTATTCCACCCACCGTTCCTAAGTGAAGTGAGGGAGCATGAAATTTCATCCACTTTGCCATGCTGTTCTACCTAGACTGAAAGAGAAATAAACACATTATTATGATTATTGTGACGAGAAAAACTCGAGCACCCCTTCAGAATGCTTCATTAGTGTCTATTTGCAGCAAAATTGACGATTTGTTCAACAATAACACGTGCATGAAACACAAAAAAGGAGGTTGATAAATAAGGAATTGTAGACAGGCTCCTGCTAGCTTCAAGTTAAAGCATTAGCGTGAGTCCAGGAACGCATTAAAAAAACCTCTAGACTAAAATTCCTTCTAAGTTCAACAGATTCAGGCTTCAATTGGTGGAAGTTAGACATATTTAAGTAAATAAAAGATCGTACAACTTTTCCACAAGAGTTTTTAATGCGTACAACGCGTTTCGGCTCACTGAGCCATCGTCTTGTACCATATGATGGCTCAGTCACTGAGCCATCGTCTTGTACCATATGATGGCTCAGTCACTGAGCCATCGTCTTGTACCATATGATGGCTCAGTGAGCCGAAACGCGTTGTACGCATTAAAAACTCTTGTGGAAAAGTACTACGATCTTTTATTTACTTAAATAAAATTCCTTCATTGCTCTTTATTTCCGTTCGAAGACTAAAAATTTCCAATCCATCATACCCAATGCGCAAAAATTGCACCGTCGGGCAGGGAGTGAATATGCCGCGAGTTAGGTATGCTTACATTTCAAACAGGCTAAAATAATATTAAATTCTTCTATTCACTCCCAATATAAGCTGGGATGGTACTCTTCCTTTATCATAAGTTTTCGTTAGTACTTGATGATGAATGTATAACATTCTTTATTGAACTTCAACCTCTTGATTAACAGAATCATCGTTGATCATAAGTTTTTACCTTGATTATTGGTCATTCAGCAAATTTGTCGGGATAGAAAAAATTGGCCTATTAAAACTGGCCTCTGGCCTATTGAAATTTGCCGTTAGCAATTATATACTAGCGTAATTCGAATTCTACACCAGCGTAATCAAACACGCAACGCATTTCAATAGATTACCCTTCAGGTACAAGAAACCGAAACGAATGGAATTGAATGGAGTTGTTTGCTGAATAAATAAGTGGAAATGCACAAGTAATTCAACGACGGAAACCTTTACCACGAAGAAACCTGAATCTGTCGACACTGTGTAACAAATTTTTCATATCTTTTTCTCTTCAACAGTCTCTCCATTTATTTATTTTTCATTATTTATATCCAACAACCCAAAAAAGGCACTTTTTGGCCTTTACACCGGGGGAGATATAACAGATAACAATGGGCGACCACAAAAATCCACGCACTGGTCAGGAGTAAGCTATCCAGGCGGGCCTCGAACCCTCGACCTTCCGTTTCGCAGGCGAGGACTGTACCAAGGCCGGCAAACTTTTTTGCCACAAGTATTGCCTCTGAGGTTGGGGAACAGGTTTTGCTTTATCTTCATGCCAATATATTCTTCGATGTAAAAATGTGAGTAAATGTTGCTTAAAACCGAATTCAAGATCACATTACTAGACTTCACAAGCATAAGACCTAACTTTTTTTCAAGCTTCATGTATGTTGAAGATATGATAAGTGCGATATTGCATGAAAGAGAAGAGGGAATAAGTATTGGTGGAGTATAAATAAGATGCATCAGATTTGCTGATGTTATGCTGCTTTTAGCCGAGGACATAGAGTCACTGCAGATATTGGTAACAGGGTTGGAGGAAGGAATGGAAACATGTGGAATGAAAATAAACGTTGAGAAGAATAAAGTGATAAAAGTGAGAAATGTAGATGGTATGAGGGTGAAGACAAAAGAAGGTGAAGTACAGAATGTGAGAACCTACAGCTACTTGGGGACTTCGATAACTGAAGACTGGAAACGTATAGGAAAAATAAAAAGAGGAATAGGAATGGCGAACAAAGTTTTCAAGAAGAAGAAAAGAGCCTTGTGTAACAAGGCACTGGAATTAAAATTGAGGAAGAGATTGATGAAATGCTATGTGTGGAGTGCGTTTATGTATGGATATGAGACTTGGACGATGGGGAAGAGAGACAGGGACATAATTGAGGCGTTTGAGATGTGGGTTTGGATGAAGATGGAGGGAATACGGTGGACGGATCGAGTTAGGAATAAGCAAGTGTTAAATAGGATAGATGAGAAAAGAACGTTGATGGACCAAATAAATCAAAGGAAGGGTAACTGGCTGGGGCATTTGATGAGGGAAATGGAATTTTGAAAGTAGCTTCGGAGGGAACGGTGGAAGGGATCAGAGGAGGAGGAAGGAGAAGGCTAAAGGTTATCGACAACGTAAAAATTCGAAGATATGGAGACTTCAAGGAGATGACCGGAGACAGGAGGGAATGGAGACAGCATTGGCGCGGGGGACCTGCCGACGGGCAGAACACCACAATATGATGATAATGATGAAGTATGACCAGGTAATTCCATCACGTATTGCATTTCTAGTTAAGTTAGAGAACTAGATGGATAGAATAGATATAATTTCTTCCATGCTGAACTTGTGCGAATCCGAGGTAACTCGTGTGCGATGGGCAATGAATTAATATGTGCATTCTTGGTCTTACATATGAGTCTATATTCGAGTATGAGCCCAGTTGCGGACAACCACAGTCGGCAAATCTGTTGCAACTTTTGCCTCAAAACTGTGAAGCAATTTGCCTAAACAGGCAAAAGACAGTGCTTCACTTGAAATATTTAAAAGGAAGACCATCACTTACTTACTTTCCAGTCATGTGCGTACCCAGCGGGGGTCAGGAGGGGGCAGCTGCCCCCCTAGAAGCAAAAATCTCAGAAGTCTTCAACGAAAATCATGACTGGATTGGAAGGAAAGTTTTCAACAAATTTGCTTTTAACCCATGAAAAATGAACGAGATATTAGATTAAGGCATGTAGCAAAAATATTTTTTTTCAAGAAAATAATTTCATAGATTAAGCGCAGTCATAAATTTCTTAAAATTTTGGTTTAATTCACCTTTTCCATGTATAAATGTTCAGACTTGAACGACTATGGCTTGCCCCCCCCCCCTACTTTTGACCCAGGGCACACCCTTGTTTCCAGTGACCCATAAATGCTGACTGAGACTGGTGTTGTTGATTTATATATTTATCGATAAGTTTAAGTTCATTTATAGTCAGAAAAATAAATTTATCTTTTAAGAAATTCAGTTGTATGAATATTTTGTTAACTCCAAGTCTATTGTCAACTGAGTTAATTAATTCATTAGCTATGGATACGTGAATGTTCATTTCGTGTTGGAAGAAGAAATTCAGTCTTTTCATATTGCTGTATGATTCTTTTGCTGCTCCTACGTATATTGTCAACTGAGTTAAATGATTTAATTATTTATGGATACGTTTATTGTTCATGTAGTGCTAGAAGAAGACATTCATTTTTTTCCTTTTTTCATAATGTTGTATGGTTCCTTTAATATCCCTATGTGCATTGCCAACGCACACCTAATAATTTAATACTATGTTCTGAAGGAGGTCAGACTCCTAGAACATAAATTAATTAATTTATTTATATTGAATATCTCTTGACAATATTCAGTGATTCTTCCATGGATTCTCACTGAAAGTAGATTGTAAACTTCACTGCACCTTTTTAAACCATTTGATCATTTATCTTAAAACTCGGTCATCGTAATGAAACCTTTAACATGGATATACCATACATAATCTAATATTTTAGTTTGATTTACCTTTTTTGTCCTTAACACATTTCATTAAAAGCGAAAAAGGCATTATATGCCCGCTATTAAAGGCATAATTTAAGCTACGCTCCAAGTCTGATGGAAGTAACAAGGAGAACTATAGACATTTTGCTGCTATTATTTATTATATACGCGTCCTAAATTTTATTACCGTGATTGGACAGGAAAAAAATTCGCTAATTATTAGAAACGAGTATTTGTAACGAATTAGATAAGCATATTTCGTCCAGAGATAGCTCCAACTATTGGGTTAGCAACGCCAGTTCATTCCGGTTTAGCAAAACACGACTCACGCCAATATTCTGAAAAAGGAGAACTTGGCCCAGAGCACAGGGGAGTGATATTTCTTTCGAAAATGTTATCACAAAAAAAGGAAGATAACGAATGTTCTCATAAAAAGAGCAACCCAGGGCATAACACCACAGAAGCTCGAGCAGACAGCGAAAAGTCAACTCATTAAGCGTAGTCATGGTGTTCAAGGTAGCAGTTCTGTTGGCTTTGGCCTTCGTATCAGCCAATGGAGGTAAGTTGTCTCCCAAAAAAAAAGCAAATTAGGTATTCTTGCCATTCCATTTTTTTAGCTGCATGCTGTAATGAAGCCAGTACATATTCTTAGAGATAAAATTAAGACGGCTTGCCTTTTCAAAGAGGGCAATAAACTCAGGTAACGTGTATTTTATTTTAAGGACTAGTGAATTTCTTGAATCTGTCGAGCCAGCAGCCAAATATCATTATTACTGTGCGTCCCACTTTAAAAATTTACTATATTTGGCAAATATATTATGTTCAGCTAACGTGGTAAGCTAAAGAAGAAAGCTGTGAAATCTTGAGGAATTAGATCAACTTTAGGACTTCATGAGTGGTATTCACTACGGTTGTGGCTAAGACCTCAAATTAATAAGGCATCAAGATCGCCCACTGCAACCAATAACTAAATCTCATATTTTATTTAAATTCATTCAGTTTATTAAATATTAAATTGCACTGGGAAGTAATAAATTAACAGAAATATAATTCAATAAAGTTGTTAAAGATTTACAATTGAACCACCAAGATTGTGTAAAAATGAAGTTCCAGTAAGTCTTGAAAAACAATACATTTGGAACTTAAGTAATGATCTTTATCACAATGTGAGATGTTTTCGAGCCATCGCCTCTCTTTCAAAATCGTCCACTCTACATGTTCCATGTTGTAGCAATTCTGGTTGAGTAGGCTCTTAGTTTAAAGGAGACGTAGAACAGATATCTTTCAGAATTATGGCGTTAGAGTTGGAGTTTTAAAAGTCATAACTGGTACCGTTGGCTATTTTTTGCTTTATCTAAATTCATTTTAAGAAGCACTATAAAAACTCATTCAGATAACACAGTCACTCTTTGTAGATACTAACGAATCTCTATTTCATTAATCAGTTGGAGGAATGTCGGTTAGCATTCCCTGACTGAGGGACCAAGAACCCAGGTAAATGAGTGTAATATGTGTGACATTCGTTTTTTAAAAAAACTCCCAAGAGAACAGAGCAAAAGAGTATTTTGAATTTTGATACACCTATCCCAAGTTACCGCTAGTACTTCAAAGCGAGTGAGATAGAGCTCAACATGAGGTAGATAGAAACTTACGAACGTTCCATACATCCAGAGATTTCAATGCACCGAGTGCAGTCCAACAGGGTCGAGCCAAGTGTAAGGGAAGATTAAGTATAATGGGGTTCACAAATACCGAAAAAACGAACCAACTTGGAGGTATAGACGGCTAAAATCATTTTACATCAGAAATATTCCATACTAGTGTCCACCCTTGATAGATGAGTTTTTAAACCCCCTAGTTCGCCATGTGTAAGAATATAGTGTTAGCGATTGCAAAGGAAATTAAGAGAAGAAAATTGAATCTTCTTCGAGCCTCAGAGGCATGTACCAACTATTCAAGGCAGGAATGGAATACATAAAACGCATAAGTAAGGTCTGTCATTTCTGTTTCATGTTTCATTAAACAGTAAGGAAAAAATCCATGAATAAAGATTGAACGAAAATATATATTATGATTCAGCTTTTGAATACTGCCATTCCAATACTACAAATTTAATGCCAAGCACATAAATAACCTTGGAATATAAAGAATTTTAAATGAATTAATTCTTCCTCCAATACACGCGATTGAATTATGCTGGATGAAATTAAATATGTTTCTCAAACCGGGGAAAAATTAGCCATGTGACGGTTGCCGTTTTTACGTAATCTGATTCTCATCCATGCTGTCCTTTTTTTATACGATAGTGCCCCAGCAGACATTCGTTGGCCAGACAATCGCTGGCCAGACCTTTACGGGAGCTACCATATTCGACGGGCCGGTTGCCGGCAATCCACGCTGCAGAAGGAACGAGATATTCCTCGCTAGCGGATCCGGATGCACAAGGACCTGCGGCAACTTCTTCCAGCAGACGACGACTACGACATGCACGGCTGCCAACCGCCCCGGGTGCTTCTGCATTAACGATTTAGTCCGCGACGAATGGAACCGGGGACTGTGCGTGAGGCCGAACAAGTGCAGCCAACTGAAGAGGCGCCGTCACCACAAGCACAGGAGCAGCGAGAGCAGGAGCCGAAGCAGTAACTAGGGAGGATCTCAACGACAAGATATTGGAGGTGCCGCACCAGCATGCATCTTAAAAACCTCGTCTGGAAGCGTAGAAAACCATCGACTACGAAAATGAAGAGTATCAGCCTTGGACAACACGCAGGAAGATCTTCAAGGAGTGTGGAATTGTGCCGCAAGATTGATATTTTGTCATTCCCAGCATGTTTTGAAGTTAAGATTAAAATACTTTTTGAAATATAATAAACAACGACAATTTTCATTTCTCCCATCCATCCCATCTCCCATTTATAGAGAAGTTATCGTTATATTACACATAGCCTCAGCAAGTTATTGTCATCCAACCTACTGAAAAAGGGATAAATTTAATCCGCTATAAGTTAAGGGATGAACTTTCTCCTGTAAAATTTTGAAGTATGCTTCAAAATTAGCTCAATTAGATAGCAGGTACTCTTCCAAATATCAATGTAGTACTCGGTGCTACAAATTACTCGCTTAATTTCCCCCAGGCGAGTCCGTAATCTAGTAGATATTTTATAAAAGCCCATGTGAAAGGTTGGAAAACCTACCAAGTAAACCGATTTAGAGTTAATACTTGGCTATGCGACCTCAAACAGTAATGCACATTTATACCGCTAGTAAGTAACGTTTTAAGCACAAAAAACTATGTAATGCCCTGGTCAATCTTTTTTTTTGCAAAAGAGTATAAGGATAACTTAGAAATGCTAACTTATAAGCACTAACTGGAAAAGTATAGTGGTTTGAAATGATAAAGTTTAAAACCAACGCAAAAGTAGCTAAAATGATGATGAAATGATACAGTCCCTTTTAAATATTCATGGTAATGTTATCAGAAATATTTTCTTGACATGACTACTTATTTTTCATTGTTTTTTTAAAATAAATTATATATGATATTTTGCGGAAAAACGGAATAACGTAGTAACGGTGCTGATAATGTGTCCTAGATTTTAAAAATTACAAGCACGGAAAACTTACCCCTGGTGGCTTGTTCCCCTGGTGCGAGTATTTTCGCAACCAATGTCCTTTTTAAATGACCAGAAATGATCATTTTACCGCAATAAGTGAATCAATTATACAAGTGATTAACGAACGTTGGCACCAGAGGAACTTGACCACATTCAACGTTGTCATAACTCGCTGTCATAAGCAATTAACTGAGTATTCCATAGTAGTCTTTGAATCTTTCCTACATTAAGAACAAAACTGTCTTCTAATCGACAAACTGAGATAAAAAATACGACGAATCACCTCACCGAAATATTGGGAAGCAAGGCGCGGTCGGGAATAGGAGAAACAGTATAATCATATGCAACTATTCGTCAGAATAACCTAGGAGGCTAAACCTCATCGGCTGCGGCGTGAACCTAGGAGGCTAAACTGCGGCGTGAACGCATTTCATAGCTTTGATAAGAGAATCAGAACTTATATATGTCTTAGCTTTCTGTAGCTCAATGGTTAGCTGCAGCGGCTCATACTATAGTTAAATAAGAGAGAGGAAACGATAAATGGGTTTTTACGGTTTTATAATTTGGATTTTTCATATTTTCTCTCTTTCACTAATGTAGCCGATGTGACCGATAATGGAAAATTTGTATTTATGCATAATCAATATGATACACTAAATATTTTTCCAATTACTGATATCAAATGTCTCCAGCATATTAAACATAGCTTTCATCACTAACAACCAACTTACCCATGCAAGTGGACTATTTGGTACACTCCAGGGAAATGTTTCCTGGTTCTTCGGAACTGAGGGATAAACATAATTTGGTTAACAAAGAAAATATTTCCATATAACAGGTAACAGGATACTGAAATGATATAGAATAACACTTGAATAATAAATGAGTACAAAATAGACGTTATGATGCTAATGTCATTTTAAAGGCAAGAAACTGACAAATAGTAAAAAAAATGTTGGATAGATAGCTGCAAAACAGACGAGTGATACTTAATTCGACAAGTGTATTTTCCTTTAAGTAGCAACTTGCCTCATAATTTAGTTTCCAGCTTTCCCTGCAAGGACCCAACCACAACTTTGAGCTAAAAAGGCGAGTGATATGCAATTCGACGTGTGAAACACCCTTAGAGCGGCAAATTGCCCCAGATGGTCCTATCTCAACCAATTAATCTAGGATTAAATGCCTCTTAATCAAAAGGGATCTACGAAAGAGAAATAAGTAACATAAACTGGGGATCGGGTTTGTTTGGTGACTTGAGTATTGGCTTCCCACCCTATGGACTGGGGTTTGAATCCCTGAGGTGGGAGAGAATTTTCAAAGACTTCCCGATCCCTGCTTGAATGTTGTGTGGAGGACATTACAAGCGCTATAACCCGTCCGTCGGATGGGACGGTAAGCCGTGGTCCCCTTGGCGCCTTTCGTTAAGAGCAGGCTAATGTCGACGCCGGGTTTCTCCCCACCCCTTCCCTCATGGCGCAAATGGCCTCAGCTGTCGGTTCTCTCGTCCAAATACAACACCAAGTAGCATAAAATAATAATAATTAATAAAAGTAATATTTACGGAAAATATCATTAAAAAAACACCTCGTTGTAAATCAGGAAATTCTAGATCTTTCTACTGCGAGTACTCATAGCCCTGAAATTGTTGGAATTTCTATCATATTAAGATAGGTTGATTGAGTTAATCCAATCGCTACTTACAGTCTTGAATGAAAAATACTGTATGCCGACGTGCCCCATAAGACGCCTATGATTGGCCTATCATATGGGTTCCAGACGAATGCTAGGATAGAGGGTTACAGACAAGTGTTTTATCAGTTTATTTTCGGAGTACCTTAATTTGAAAAGCTTAAGGACGTAAGAAATGAGTTAAATGATATCGAGATTGTTGCTGAAAACAGGTTAAAGATGTATCACTTTTAGATAGGCTGACTGAGTTAATATACGCGCTACTTACTGAAATTTACTGTTTAACAACGTGCCCTATAAGACCTTTTTTATCGGTTTATTTCAGCGCCGATAACTTAATTTGAAAAGCTTAAGGGCGAAATAAATGAGTATACAGCTATTGAGGTTGGTGCTGAAAATTTGTGAAGATCTATCACTCTAAGATAGACGATTCAATATAGGCACAGCCGTGAATGAAACCTAGGATGACAGCGTGTCCCCCATAAGACGCCTACCATTGACATTCCACAAATGAACGCTGGGATGGATGGTAACTAGCGTTTTAATAGTTTCTTTCAGCGTGGTTACCTTAATATGATAATTTTAGGGCGAAAAAAATGAGTAAACCGCTATCGAGGTTGGTGCCGATGAAGAATTAGGCGCTAAACGGGCAGGACGTCCTCCTAAGCGACAAAGCTCAACTTGCATTCCATCCAAACGATGAGCAGTGCCAGTAATGAAACCTATATACATTTCCTCGCCGTATATAAGTCTTCAAAATGTTTTAAAAAAAACTACCGAATTTTATCCCACATTTGTAATTAACCCTCACAGAACGCATTAGTGATAAATAAACATTCCGGGAATGATATAACCTCGTTCTCCTTCAAACGCCCCCGCACCATTTAAGATAACGGCAGGGCTACGCTAAGGCGGAAAGCGATATCTACCCTCTTCCTACACACCTCTCTGATCTGCATTCCTAGGAATTTGCAGGTTATCAGTACTTCTGGGATCCATCTCTACTCTGGGTCTGCTAGTTGTAATGTAAGGGAAAATGGTGTTCGATTCAGATGGCAGCGATATCATACTGAAAATAAAATGGATTGATGAAGAAATGAAATGGACTGATTGTCGGCCTCGGTGGCGGCAGGTTAAAGCCCTCACCTGCCAAACAGGAGGTCGTGGGTTAGAGTTCCGCCTGGGTTGGGTGACTCTATCCAGGGCATGGTTGTTCGCGCACGTATAATTGTTAACTTTGTTGAAATCCCCGATGTAAAGTTCCAATGTGTAGCACCTACTGTTTTCGATGGTATGGTATTCAATAAATACAAATCGGCAATTTCTTCTAGTTCGATTAATGCAACTAGTTATTATAAGCAACCTTAATTCCAATTTTCAATACATACGAAACAAAAAATCTTGGTTATTTCATTAAAACACAGGAAGAAAATTTCAGCACTTAGTAAAACTTATCCAGGATGCATTAAAATACATCAAAATCAGTTGGCTTTGAGGTTGCTATCCATTCGATGAAAAATGAATAGCACAAAAATCAAAAATTCCACTCGTATTTCTTTTCCTTAGTTTTCGTGACATCTAATTCCACGGTAGATAATTGGAAAATAAGTGTAAAAAATTGTTTTGATTGATTCATTTTTACTATCAAGTATGTCAAACATATTTTGCATGCATATAAATATTTATTTTGCTTATTGAGCCACGGAAATTGGAGAATCAACGACGGAGCCCTACATTACTCAAACAACTGGCATAGCAGTTTGCTATGAAAATTTTACAGCAAACTTAATTTCTATGGCTAAAACAAATGTACAGGATAAATACGAATATCAGAATTATTTCTCACACAAGTATATGTGAGTATAGGAGTATGAATGTAAAAAGTAATTAAATTTAAAATGCCACACTTTCCCTATGTTCAAAACCCAGTAAAAAGATATCAAGCGACACTTTTTAAAAACTGATTAATACTCCCTTTAAGGAGAGGTATCACCGTTAGCACATTCAAATTTGTTCTTTCATGCAAAAAGGCTTTTTTATGATTACAAGCGAATTATAATAAATATACCGCATTTAACCTCAAATCATCCAAATATCATCAATGACATTATGATAACATTTTATGGACAGAATGACATGAAATAGATCACGAACCCTATTACCTTCACTATGTATGTCAAGAGGAACTCCATTAATCTTAATAAGATCGGCCCAACAAGTATGCCTTTTAAAATTATCTCAGCCTGTCATTCCATTTATCACGGAAAGCTCGCTTGGAATACTTTTGGAAACTATATAAAAAATCTTGCATGAGCATTTACCGACAAGATAGCATAATCCGTTAAGATAGCTAGAGAGTTGCTACCATTTCCAGTCAAATGCAATTCGGTTTGCAAAATTTAACTCGTCACGCTCGGCCTGAAAATGAAGTTTGACTCTTTTTTATACCAAAGACAGAGATAAAGGATACTCTTAAAAGGGAGAAGTAAAGCGGTACAGACATCAGTCGTTTCCAAAGCAGCAGTCAAGTCGCACTACTTCCATCGTCATGGCGATCATCCTGGTAGCATTCTCGGCAATGGTCTTTGCATTGGCCAAAGCAGGTGAGTTTCATTTCACTTGAGTCATTGACGTGATCATCTCCTGGAAATTTTCAGTGACAGGAAGTACTTCATCTTCACCTTCATACTACTCTGCAAGCCGTCTAAAAGGCTTGCGGCAGGGAATGTTAGGACACCAGCTATATGCATATAAAAAGTAAATGCTCAAACAAAATTAAGATTACCATTTATTTAAGTCATTTTAGTTTCGCGGGAAAAATGAATTCCCATTTCAATCCGTTCGGCAAAATAAGTCTCTCTTAAATTTTAGTTTCTGTCGGACCTGTAAATATAGTGGGTTCTAAGATGATGTTCTCCCTGTCGCTATTAAAGATAACTATTCTCAATTATTCAAGCTATCTAAACCTAGCGCGCTGCCTCCGAGTCTCAAGCGGCTCCCACCCTAATTCGCTTAACACCCGGGTAACGCTGTCGGTACGCCCGTAGCAGTTTTTGACTTATTGGGCAGCTTTCCTTTGTATTTTATTCCATTCACGGATAAAGTTTTTCTGCGCCGGATCTCATATGCTCACTGCGTATTAAAGGTGTGGTCGGACAAGTGCACTTCTTTTACTTTCTCATCCAAAAATTTTCACGGGCAGAATTAAATACCTGTAATACAGATCGCGTCAAAAGGCAAAGATTTGGCTTAGCCTCTGGCATGGTTTTCTTTGGCTCTTGTTAGATGCATGATAATAAGAGATTCCTTAGATAAAGTATTTTAAATTAAAAACAGAGATTTTCCACACATTTATGCGATGAGTTCACAACTTTCAAAGAAAAAGAAAAACGGAATTTAGGGTGCTAACTTTTGTTCTTCTTGGGAATACATGGTTTTCACGTTCGACAAGGCCCACTTTCACAGCTTGTTAGGACTTAGTCGGCCTAGGACAGAGTTTTTCCCCAATATCGCAGCATTAAAATTCTCCCCTTAATCAACTAACATTACATTCGTCCATCAGCAAATCAATGCATAATTTGGTTCTTTACTGTAAAAGCTGCACCCTTTTCTCGGCTATGACCAACGCGAGATGTACATTAACTTTCTCTCCTGTTTTCCATCGGTCTTAAAACTCTCACTTCAAGATTTTAGAATTTACGCGGACGCCATGCTAAAGTTTCTTTCAGATGTAGTTGATTTTAGTCACCAAAATACCCGATGTTAAATAAGCATCCAGCAGTCCAATTCAACTAGTAGTCATCTGAGAAGGGAATGAAATTTCAAGGAATTGCAAAATAATGGGAAGATGACGACAAGGAAGTAGTGGAGAAGGAAAGATTTTGGGATTTCTAGGTGAATAAATGTGTGTCCTCACTTCTGAGTGTATTTAGTTATAGCGGCGAATAGACTATGTGAAGAGTTCTCGGGATCGCCACCGTGTGAGGAAATGGATTTCTGCCGACAATTTGGACATCAAAACGTTACATAAATGCAATTCCTAACCCGGCGATGATCCTATGAACTGTTCACGAAGTAGACGATACCGTTACGATCAAATATGAGATGGTTTAAATGATTATTTAACATTAATACCAGAAAACTAGTTATACATTGCGATTCGTTTACAACCGGCAACGCGAACGGCGTTGAATTTCACAAAACATTTCCACGGGTAAAAATTCCTCTTGGCCGGGAATCGAACCACATAATTTTGGCGTTGAAATTCACAAAAGTTCCTCGGGAGAAAAATTCCTCTGGACTGGAAGTCAAGCCACATGACTTTGACTATCAGGGCCACAACGCATTCCACTACGCTAGCCAAGTTCCTTGATTTCCGTCGCAATTTTCCCTTGATCATGAAACTTTCCCCTAAACATGATAGATTCGGCTCATCCACATGCACAGCCTAACCTTACTTTCCAGACCGAAAGCGTCTTAACTTCGAATAGTACTGCTATGCCAGCGACAATGCGTCGTCTCTCAGATCTAAATTAGGCATGAATTTATAAATGTCTAGTACCTATGGACAGATAACATCTGGATTTGCGGCGCAAAACATTTTTTTTTAGCTGTTCGAGGCATATAATAGGCATAATTGACCAAATCGAAAGCCAAACTTAAATTTATTTTTCAAGTTTCTGCGAATTTTTAGTTAGTATAACAGCAATTCTAAAAATTAATAATTTCGCACTATGCTATACACCTAGCACACATTGCAGCTGGCAGAAACACACCCGCTCGGAACAACTAGCTACTGGTAATTTGCGGAATACTGACGCACGAATTAGTGGACTTTTTTGCGACCTTTTTTGACGGTAATAAATGGTACGGAATTCGGATGCCACCGATAGTTTGAGGTTGCGGAAAGCCAAAGGTCGGTCTGTCATTTCTCACTCCAGAGTAATGCTTTCTCATTACAATTACTGTGAAATGTGACTGATTGATTAATTTCATATCATGTAAGGTTTGAATATCTCCATACGATATCTTTCACCGAGCATCACCAAACGACTAACTTTGTTTTTTATTTTTTTTATTTGCAGACCCACAGGTAGCAAGCAATTACCTTATCCAGCGGCCTCTTCCAGTCAGCGGCGAAGCAATCATAACAAGCGGAAACATACTGCCACAAAGTGTATTCAACCCTTCGGGAGTAATTCCAAATACAAATCCAAATGCAAATCCAAATCCAAACGTGTTCATACCTAATCAGGGCACTGGAAACAACAACAATAATATTCCAGACTTAGGCAATCTATTCAACGGACCAATTTCCGGTAACCCTCGGTGCAGACGGAATGAGGTATTCCTCGCCTGTGGGCCCGGTTGCACGAGGACCTGCGGGAACTACCTGCTGCAAACGACTTGCACGCGCCAGTGCCGTCCGGGATGCTTTTGCGCCGGCGAGCGGGTCCGCGACGAGTTTAATAGGGGACTCTGCGTGAGGCCCAGCCGATGCAGTGTGCTGAGGAGACGCCCGAACCGAAGAGACAGAAGCAGTCGCAGCAGCAGCAGCGAGGAACATCGCCGCCGAAGGAAGGGAGAAAGGAACTGAGCACGAAATGGGGAGCGAACAGAAACGGCTAGCAAAACAATATAACACAGAAAATAAAGCAGCTCATGAGAGCTAGCATTTATTGAATGTAGCACATGACTAAAGAATAAATACTGCACTGGAAATGGAATATTTTAAAATTTCCTACCTCTCCTTATCCCTGAGGCTTCTTGCAGACCCATCGATTTTGGACCGCTCAGTGTGCAATGAATCTTGCACACCGACCACGCACCAGCACCGGTAAAAAGCTGGTTATGAGCCGGTCATTGCCACTGTGGATCACCGGCACCGGTACAAAAACCAAGTAAGTGATCGTTTCGCCGGTTAAAATCCAGCGTGTGTGCAAGCAACGCTCCACCTGTAAAATATCGGCCGATATTCTACAGGCCGTCCGAAATCGATGTGTATGCAGGGTGCGCATGTTGCTTAAGCAGTCGACTCCGATGGCAAGACCAAATAATTTTCTCACAAAGAACTAGAACTGAAAGTATTTCCCATTCGTCTCAGAAAGATCATTTGTTTTTCTACATGCTCTCGTCACAGTCCAGTGATTCGAAGAGACAAGTCGACTCATTATTTCCAGGTTTGAAGTTGATGGTTCCTGGCGATACTTTATGGAATTTACTAATTTTGAATGAAAAATGAAACTTAGTTTTTCCATAGAGCATTTTTATTAGTACACACCCATTTTCGGGCCTAGTTGCTTCGGCAGGTGAGTAATGATAAAAGGAAAACCAATGCTGTACCCGCTAGGCTGACAGGTTAAGGCGCCCGAATCGACGGTCATGGGGCGCCATGAAAGGTGTTGGTTGTTTACGACAGCAGGAGGGTGGCCATGGAAGTCGGAATCCACTAAGAAGTGTGTAATAACTCACCTGCCGAGGCAACTTGCCCTGAACATGGGTGTACTAATAAAAATATTTTGTGGGAAACCAAAGTTCAATTTTTCATTCAAAATTTCTAGGTTTCACAAAAGCCTTCGGCACGGTACCTCACAATAAACTTTTATGCGAATCAGAGTCGTATGGGCTAAATGAAACAGTAGTAAACTAGAAACGCGACTCTCTGAGAGATCGTAAACAAAAAGAAGTTTTTGCAAACAAGTAGTGAAAGTAACATCAGGTGTCCCATAAGGAAGCGTAATCGGCCCCATTTTGTTCATTATAAACATAAATGGCCAATGCTCTCAAATTAGAAGTAAAATACGTCGATTTGCTGACGGCGCTGTCGTGTATCGCGAAATTAGTCATATCGGTACATTTCTTGCGGGGGTCGTCCAACTATCCCCATGTATATGCTGCGGATGAAGTGAACATAAAGGCGATATATGAAGTTAAGTGTCTAGTAGTTACGATTACTTCGAGCCTATCGTGGGGTACACACATCAGAAACATTTGTGAAAGAGCCCTAGAGAAGCTAGGACTGTCAAGCGTATTGTGGGAAGGTTTCCGAACGAGAAAGCAAAAGATAGGTGCTATTTCACACTCGTCCGGCCGCATCTTGAATATGCAGCGGGCACATGGGATCTGGTGCAGAAAGACTTAATTCGTGAATCGAATAAAATACAAATGAAAGCGGCGCAATTCGTCAAAAACTGCTGCGGGCGTACAGGAAGCGTTGCACAGATGTTAAACGGATTTGATTGGAAAGTACTAGAACTTCGAAGACTAGTCGCCAGGCTTATATTGCTTGAGCGATTGACAATGGGTTTCTATAAGAGTGACACGGAGAATATCACATTAGAATCCCACTTCATTTCCAGGTCTGACAGAAACAATAAATTAAGAGAGATATTTTGCCGAACGGATTGGTACGGGAATTCATTTTTCCCCATTTTCTCGTCCGTCATTAGCATCATCATCAGCACAATGCAAAACTAATAAATGCTAGGCGTAATTTTGCTGGGGAATTTCTTTTTTATGTGTAAACGACTGGTGTTCTAACTCCCCCCCGCCAAACGCCTATTAAGGTGGCTCGCAGGTTAGTATATAGATCATTAGTCAACAATCCCAAGATTGTTATGACGCACCTCGGCATTCCCTTTCACTTGTCCTACTATGATTGTTTACATCAGGCCACATGGTGTGGGTCAGTAAGTTGTCCCCGTCTTCTCCGTAAGGATCTTAGAAGACCGCTCTTCTCAGCACTTCCTCATTGCATACTCGGTCGAGCCATTTTATCTTCATGATTCTTTGATAACATTAATTTTAAATGCTTCCACTCTCGACCTCTCTGCTGCTGTCAACGTTCAAGCCTCGTTCCCATACAGAAACACGCTCCGCATGCAGCATCTGATGAATTTATTCCCTATTTCTATGCTTGTATTCTCAGCTGTAAGATTATTATTCTTTTTATAGAAAGCCCTCTTCGCCTGCACTATTCTATAGACTATTTTTCTCTTGTTTCGTCCGTCGTTGGTAATTCGATTTCCTAGATAGCAAAACTCTTTCACCTCTTCAAGCTTGCATGTTGCAAACTAATATCTTAGTCTTATTTTTGTTGATTTTCAGCTGATATCTGGCCATTGTTTTCTACGTATTTGTCAAAGTATTCGTAAAATCCTTTTCTGTCTCGGCTATGAGTGCTATGTCGTCGCAAATCGCAGCATAGTAATTCTTTATCCGTCGATATTGACACTTAAAGCCTTATCCTTGATTTCATTGATGGTTTTCTCGATCCAACGATTTGACCGGTGGATTTTTCTCTTTAATAGGAAAATCCTCCAAAATCGTTGGCGCATTAATGGCTGATCCCTGGTTTCACTAGTAAGTGGGCCCTTTCCGTTTCTATAGAGTTAAGGTGTTTTACCCCGTCCCATCCCTTCCAACCCTTCCCCTACCCCAGAGCCGTCGTCCGGCTCCAATCGTGGCGGCGCGGGCGCCTCTTTCTTTGTTTCTTCCCTTCCAACCCCTTTCCTAGGTGATCGGGCGAATCAGCACGATCGCTGGGTCCCGGCCCTGGTGCGTTGTTTTCTCGCACGGCTCCCCTCTGCCCTTATTTATTTCTTTCTAATGGCTTTCTCGATGTAGGACAGAGCACATCCTAGTCTACATACCATCACGAAACGTATTTTTACTCATGGGACCCTCCTGATATATTAAGAGTAGCGAGATATCGCATTTGAGGTACTGAGGGAGCAGAGCAAGTACGTCAAGCTTAGATTTGATGGGAAATAATATCACTTCTTATTCGGTACCCCTAGCATACCTGTGAATTTTTTCCCACTATAATGTCTTCAAGGTTTTCTTATTTAGGTGGTTCAGGTGCGGTTGATTCAAATTAAATTGTCGACCAACGATTATGTTCACGCAAAGGCGTTGAAAAAATAAGGCGAATTATATTTTCCTGCTTGTAGTCAAAGCAGCAGCTTGGAGCGTAGCAACTTAAGGAAGGGCCACTTACGAAACTGGGACCGGATCAAATGTATAGTGAATAGGGATGGCAACCACTAGAATACAGCATCTGATAATATGTTCAGAATCCTAATGATTCGTCTCAGAATCTAAATTTTCCTGATCAGAAAACACCTGTGCATGGATTCACAAATTTGTGAATTTATGCTTGCCTGGATTTAGATTTTCGATGCTGAAGTACAGGCATTCAAAGAATGCAGCTTCACTATTTCAAGTCACAAAATGCTTTCTTAACCATTGTATGATATGAGGTAAGGTAAATAATAATTAGAACGTTTCTGAAAATATTTTCCACATACTAGTTATTTTTCGAGCCCACTGAACTGTTATGGATGCCGAGCGTTTTCAAATACGTGTTACGATTTCGTTCGATGGAACTATTTACATAGAAAGTAAGAATACCTCTGGCAAACTGCTCGCATTTCTAGCAAAACTACTTTCTCTGTAAAACCACCACATGTATGTCATTCTTGGTGACCACGTCTTGATTTAAACTCCCATTTTCTTCTCAAGCCACTTTCAAGGTGGGTAGGTGAAAATAAATAAATATAAGGTCAGCTATTAGTGAGCCAACTTCAGAACAATATCAAACCGGTCAATGAATTTCGACTCATTATAACGATTTTCCAAGTAGGACCAAATCCAATCCACTTTTATAATCCGATCAACTTCTCATAAAGCTGATCATAACTAAATAGGACTGATCTTAAATATTTAAATATCAATAGCTACTTAATTATGGATATTTTATATCGTAATAGTGCTTTTGTCCGTATACCTTATTTTTTCCGCAGCCATTTCACATATTTCCTGTTTGAATCGCTTTTTTTTCGGTTGTCCATTAATTAATTTTATAGGCTGATTTCCATTCAATTCTGTAAAACGTTTTCTTTTAAATTTCCAAAAAAAATTTTTTTGGAGTCTATATTCATCTCAAACTAAACCTGAAAGCGGTTGGCGATTTAAAAAAAAATATATATGCGTTTTGCGCGCATTTTAATTTGTTCGCGTTAATGGCAAAGAATCATGCCCTAAATTCTATATTTCCTTCCGGATCTCCTCAACGTTGCCGTTAAGCCAAGATTTATAGCTTATTTTAAATGCAAGACTGCGTAAGAATATAAATGTGTAAAAAATATTGACTAAACGTCCATCCCTATTACTGTAATATTTAAATATTTCGAAAATTGTTAATATACTTTTCTCAAATACTCCTCCGCATAATAAGCCCAAATTATAAATTAACAATTCCGCAAAATTTACCTTGCCGTTTAAACAATAAAAGTTGGCAAAAACCCATACATACATTTTTTACAATAATACAACAATAACGACTCTCGATGCCGGCATACTCTTTCTCTCCTTTATCAAATTTTAAACACAATAACACCCCCTTACCTACCATGTGAGTTTAGTAGTCTTGACACTGTCCATATGACAAATACACGAGGGAATCACAATATTGTTATACCTCATCACCGAACTCTCATTAATGGCAAATCATTTACCGTTACTTCATATAGGGAATGGAATAATCTTAACCTTTCAACTAGGAAATCATCATCATTGGCATCTTTTAGGAATACGCTACAGAAAGCACTTTTCACTTCACAAGGAGCTGGTTAATATACACGCCACTAAACAGCACCTACGACCAAGTAATATGTATCACTGAAAGTTTATATGTATTCATGGTATATTTTATGTCTTACTTGCATGTGTAATATTTGTGTATACTATGTACCCCATTAACTATGTTGTCTTTTGCGTGCAAAATGGCATAGTAGTCACTCAGTGGGTTTTCGCAGGTCTGTCTTTCCCCCTTTCTTATGTGGACGTTTTCCTCCATTTCCCGCAAACAGGTATCTTTTTTCTTACTTAAATTTCCAAGTGTACTTTTTTTTATCTTGTTTGGCATTAAACTCATAGTATATATTGTATACATTATTCGAATTTTAAACGATGATTTACCGATTTTAAATATGTTTTCATTGACGCTATCGAGGGGTTAGGTGGAAGAGAGGACTTATTAGTCTCAACCTTCCCCGAATGAAGACATCTATTATTATTGTTAAGGAAATGCATGGATTAGAAACATATTTGGCTGTCAAAAGTAACCTTTTTAATTATCTGCTGAAGGACTGTAATTTTTAAGGCAATATGAGTTTTTTTTTATTGTTTTAGGTGTTTAACTACTTGCAACTCAATTAAAGAGAACACGCTGATGAGCCTGTTGTGGCTCAGCGGGTTTCCTAATTGTAAAAATAACTGTAAAAATAATTGTAAAAATTATCGACTACACATTTTTCGAAATGTATCCTTTACTTATGTATGTGTATCCTTTAATATTTGTTTTTCCTGATGACCTAATTGTGATAACAGATGACATGCATTGCTATGATTTATATTTATATTTGTAAGCACTACTCGCAAATGTGCATGGAACCCACTGACAAGTCCAAGTGGCTTAGTGGGACCTAGGTTGATGTATTTAAATTTAACCTTTTAATGTACATTTTATTCTCGTATTCTTGAATAAATTATTATATAAATAAATTTTTTAAATTATAATAATTTTTTATTATTTTACTATCATAATAAAAACCAAAATATCTGATCACTTTCCTGCTGGTGTTTTCATACATACAAACAGGGACATACCTGATGGCATTGATAATCTACAGTCCTCACATCTTTGTGGCCCCAGAGTGAAACAATGAATGAATAGGATAAACTGGTTACACTGTTAACACTCAAGGATTCTGACAGCATGTATCACTACTTAAGATTAGACAACAGGAGGGAATCATTAATGAAACAATTAAACTTCAGTGGATGAATAATAGTGTTTATTCAGAAATAAAGAGAAGAGACATCTTATTAAAAAAATATAAATCGAACCCAGCAATCAAAGCGCACAGAAAAAACTACAGAATTTAAAGAAATAAGGTGACTTCCCTGATAAGGAGGTCAAAAATCTCTCATGTTCGCTCTAATTTCGAAAAAAAAAAACAAAAAAGACATTAGGAAGACTTGGCCATTAATTAATAGCCTTAGGGGTGTCACAAGAAAGACTAGCATTGATGTACAAATAAAATCAAATTTTAAGAATATCAATTTAAACTATGTCTGCAAATCCTTCGCGTCACAATTCACTAATGATATACAAAAGATACTGCCCAAATGCTCACAACCTGTCCTTAACCTTGGTGCTAAAAAAAGAACTCCGTCCACCTTTTTATTGTTGCCAGCAACTCCAGTTGATGTTCAAAATATATTACATCATTCAAAAAATAAAAGTCCATGGCACGATAGTATGAGAATGAATGATCTCTGTTATAAGCACGACATCATTGCTGCAACATCCCACTGGGTAAATCTAAGCATAAATGAAATTACACAACGATTTAAAATTAGCTGTAATCAGACCGATACATAAACAAGGCAAGAAAAATGACACAAATAATTACCGTCCCATCTCTATCCTTTCTTCAATGAACATCATTGAAAGATACTGTAGCGTTCTCTTAATTATAAAAACACCAACTCCGGGTTTAACAATTTATTGTCTCTGAGTTACATCGAGGGAAGACGTTGAGTTGTAGACTGCTCCCCGTCATGCCGGGCCACAGCCTTTTCTACGAACGGCAGGCGATGACGCACAGGCTCTGCGTTAGTCTGCCGCCTCAGTCGACTGCCTCGGCCGGCACCTGGATCCCAACAGATACTTTGCGCAACAACTTATTAACTTCGTAGACAAATTCAACAACATTACAAAACATCAATATGGGTACCAAAGACACAAAAGTACACGATCGCATCTAGAGAACTTCAGTGAAGACGTACGTAAAAGCCTAAATAAGAACTGGTCCATTCTTGCCGTATATATAGATTTCTCTAAAGCTTTCGATACAATCGATATTAACGTCCTGTTGAGAAAACTGGAACGATGCGGAATACGAGGAGTACCGCTTTCATGGTTAGAAGGCTAGCTCACCAATAGAAAGTTACTTTAAATTATTCGATCAGAGTAGTACGATTAAATCTGTCGCCTCTGGCGTGCCACAAGGCTCTATTTTAGGGCCAATACTATTCTGCATATATATAAATGACATACCAGAATATATCAGGTATTCTAAAATATACATGTATGCGGATGACATTGCACTAATTTCAATCAGCAAATCATTTGATGGCTAAGGAAAAATTGCAACTTGACTTCTGTGCCATACAGTACTGGTGCCATGACAACAAATTAGTAATCAACGGTAGAAAAACTGTAACCATGCAATTTCGAAATGCCAAGGAAACGAGAAAATTAATTAGCTTAAGGTTTCACACGCATAGATGCCTTCACATTGTTAAACTTGGCCAAAAAAGGAATAACTTGGTGAAGCAGTAATCAGATATGGAATCGCAATATGGGGCACCACAAATAAAACTCTGTTGAACAAGGTGGAAAAAATGCAAAATAAAATGGAAATGCAGTTGGATCCAACAGAGAGAAATGTCTATAAAATCTACAAAAATCTAAACTTACTCCCTATACCCGATTTATTACAGTATACATTAATAACTGACAACTTCTTTAGCTTTAGCCTATTAATTTAGATGCCGCTTAAAAAATAATAATTTGGAAGGGCATCTATATCACATCCGGCCCGACACATAATTTCATCTGGGCCGCAAAAAAAACGTGTGTATTTACTTACAAATCTTATAATTGGCTCATCATATCTGGCGCCTGATTTTTTTAACACAAAGTTAAAACAACAGTATCATTCGTCAAACTAATTTGTTTTCATGAAGCTAAAGACATGAATCTATCAAGATATTTATTTTATTTTCCATAATTATACTCTATTTTTTTGGAAATTAAATTTCTGACTAATTTTTTTTTTTTTTTTTTTACTCCTTCGGCCAGCATAACAGTGGGGAATACATATGTAATGTGGCCCTTACATTGAAACTTTTTGAGACCCCTGCACTATGCTATCACGCTCCCCTATAATATAAACACGCTTTGCTCGCTGAGGGGGGCTCTGCCCCCCAGACCCCCCGAAAAAGGCCTTCGGCCTTGTTATGGTCGCTATAGAAGGTCTTATACTTCTTGTATGCCGCTTGTTACTTACGGATCTTTTACTTTTCATTTGGCTAGATTAGATATAACTAATATTTCCACTTTCAAGTAAAACGAGCGTATGGTACGTGGGTTACAATATGCAAATAAAATATTAATGAAGAGGAACGTTTTTCTGAGGGACTAAAAAAAATAAAATGGATTTCTATGAGTGTGACAGAGTTTCCAACTTATTCAATTCAAATACAAAATAACGTTGAGAGCATATTCCCCTGTAACACTCAATTTATACCTACTTAATATCATAACATAACGAATTTACGAAATACAATGAACTACAGTAAACTACATTTTAATTGATAAAGAATTATAGAAAAGGAGTAAGCACTGCAAAAAACATAGAAATACCAGTTTCTGATCGCACTCTTCGCAATTTTGATTCATATCGAGTATTGAATAGTAGGTACTTCTGTTACTTCTAACAAACAAGTTTGATAAATACTATCAACATCGCACCCATCAGATCGATGAAACAACAAAGACCAAATGCATAATAAACGCGACGTAGCGTGAGCATATGAAAGAATTTCCTCCCAGAAAAACATTGCTCTGATTGAAAATCATAAAATTAGGAGTTCAATGTAGGTTACTTCAAAATAAATACAAAAAAGCGGAGAAGAGATGTGCCTGCATAGGGTTCTGAACACGGGCCCCCGATGCGTCATAACAGACTCTATCGACCAAGCTAATCGGTTGTCATGATAAATATTAAAAACACGTTTATTAATTATTTTTCACATCAACCAAATTCTTGAAATAGGAATAAGGTGTGACCGCAGTTCCCCTACGTAAGTTTAAGTGAGGACGATACACACAATTATTTACGTAGGGTATAAATATCAATATCTAGAGAAAATGCACAAAGTGGAGATCCTTAGCATGAATTGGGCCTAGTATAACGAATTTAGAAATGACGATTTTATTGAAAGATTATTCGTCATGATCGCAAATGATACCACTTCAGGAAAACCTCTATAAATTTTTTAATGAGTCGTTATACACAAACATCTCCTTACAGATTTAATATCCAATATAATGCGAAATTAAATCATCTGGTGAGTAGCTGATGACAACTTTTGATGAACATGTCATCATCAATGTCATGATTTAGAATATATTAGCTAAATAACTTAGTCACTCAATGAAACGTGCTTTTCGTAAGACAAATAATTAAATAAGAAATACCTATAATTACACATATCCTCCATATTCTATTATTCACTTCCTATGGTGCACCAGCTCACGGATAAAATTGCACATTAAAAAAATTGTAACGGGAAAAGAACGTAGAGAAAAATAAAGCGCTACAAATAATTTTTACCAACCTATCTTTTAAGGAAAGGTTGTTTAGATATCTTTCTACTGAAATCGTGTGTCGGCAACAAGAGAGGAACTGCATCATGTGCACTTGTTAACTATGGAATTAATAACAACCACACTTTCGATTCTATAATCGCACTTATCCTCCATATTCTATAATTCACTGCCATTGATGCACCAGCTCACGGATAACATTTTACATTAAAAAGATTAGTAACAGAAAAAGGACGTAAAGAAAAATAAAACGTTATCGCCATCACAAAGAATGAAAATAAAATCATTTTTACCTACCTATCTTTTAAGGAAGGTTTGTTTACCTTATATTTCTCCTCTTTTCTTTTGAATACGCTTTGATGTGGTAAAATTTTAATTCATATGGAAAGACGCCATTAAAAGATTGACTTTTCAAAAATTACTAAGTAAATATCCTACCTTATCTTTATCATCCTTTCGTTTTAATTCCTTTATCTTCTTTCCCAATTTAGCTCCTCTTGTTTGCATAAACAAATATGTTGCTATGATTGTTTGTTTGTATGACTGCCGCGCTGCCATTGGAATTTGGTGGCCATTTTTTGAACTAATCCCCATACTCAATTTTATATGAATAGACAGATAAATAATTGAAAATTTAGTGTGTTCATAATTTTTCATGGGGTTTCAGACAATTTTAGAGGGGGTCTTTATAAGACTTTTTGTCGTATCTCGTCTCGTTCACCCCAAACATTTGTATGAGTGAGTAAATGAATGAATGAATGAGTGAGTGAGTGGTCGTTAAGGGGCTTTATGGAATATAGATACACTCAGTAAATAGTCAACTAAAATAACAGACCTCAGCAATAAGAACGACAGCCACCTTACGTGGAAATAGAGATAGAAATTCAATGGAGAATGGAGACAGATGGGAAATCTTGGTAAAATGAATAATAAAGACCTATTTTAAGCGGCATATTACCTCAAATAACAATGGCACAAATTAATCCCAGCCACGCAACGGAAGATTATAAACATACATGCTATGATTGGAGACTTCAACGCCCGGATCATTAACCATAACATAGGAATCTAAGAGAATCCCATTGGAAAAGTAACGAGTCTCTGTCACGAAAATTTACAGCTGAAAATTAATTTGGCTCAAATTTGTTCACATCATCAACCAATTTTCATCCAAGCATCCTTAATATGAAATTTTTACACAAAAAGAAAACTAATGTATAAGGCTTACGCAAGAAAAAAGGAATTTGGCATATTTTTTCTTTATTATACTAAATTTCTTTGATTGGGTGTATAAATCTATGTTATTAAAGGTTTTTAACTTTCTAATTTTTTATGCTTTTTGTTTCAAAGCGGCATAATTTTTTTTTCATTTTCTCTGATCTTTGAAGAAAGTATTTCCTCGGCGAGCTAATTTTTTAGGTTTGGGACGATGAAGTACAACATACCATAACCAGTGAACTATACTACGAGCCTCGTCGACAAAATACGTCGCATTTAAAAGCACTTGAAAAAGTACGACGATATGGAGAATAATGTCCACAGTCTGGACATTGACCCGTTGGGTCTTGTACAGCCGAATTTTTTGCTCGAATTCTGATAACGTCATAGCATGGCCAGTCATTGTTTAGCCGAATACGGGCATTATTCAGACGTTATATGAGTGAAACCGTCTATTACAAGCACGCAAGGGCTGATTCAAAGGACTCATTCGTACGGGAACTGTTCCTTTCTGTAATATCATCGATGTTGCCTTGAGAAATATAGCTCATTGAAAGATTCATGTAAAGATCTGTGAAAGTGGTCATTTTCATTTAAAAATGCATAATCCCCCCCTGAGGTGGTAAGGAGGTGAGGAGGTGTGGTGTTTTAAGGGTGGTTCAATTATTTTCCTTTGTGCAAGTGGGTTCGACTAGAGGGTGGATTTATTGATTACTGACGCTATAGTATACTATTTGGAGAAAAATTATCAACAAAATTTCAACCATGGATAGATGTTTCCAGCGGATGAGGACTCAGGGTGGGCCCTTAAAAGAATACAACCAAAACCCATTCGTCCAGTTATCACGGGGAGCTGTTTCATCTACATCTACACACTACCCCCTACTAAACCACCTAAAAGGCGTGTGGCAGGGGGTGTTAGGAAACTAGCCTTTTACACATAAAAGGCAAATTATAAAACAAAATTACTACTAGCATTTATTAATTTCCTTTATGGTTCGTGGGAAAAACAAATACCCATATCTATCCGTTCGGCGAAATATATGTCTCTTAATTTATCGCTTCTTTTGGAACTGGAAATATAGTGGGGCTCTAATATTATGTTCTCCGTGTCGCTCTTCAAAGTATCTATTCTCAGTTGTCCAGGCAATCTAAGCCTAGCGCGTAGCTTCCGAGTCTCCAGCGGCTCCCAGCCAAATTTGCTTAACATCTTGGTAACGCTGTATGTCCGTGGCAGTTTTTGACGAATCGCGCAGCCTTGCTTGGTATTTTATTCAGTTCGCGGATTTGTTGGGGAAGGAAAAAGGAAAGAAGTACCACTGCTAAAGGGAGTCCGCCGACGCCTCCAGGGTAAGGATAGTGTTGGAAGGGAGGGGATCGGGAAATCCCAACGCCGTCACTAGGGCGGCGTAGACCACTACTGGTGAAACCGAAATTTAATAAGTGGCGCAGTATCCACCACAAAACTGTTCGACTACCAATCAGCAAGTTCCGTCGCGGCGTTCGAGAGAGTTCGCCGTCACTGTCTAAACAATAGTGCTGTGCGAGAATCTCGTCTCGGTGGTCGAGACGAGAATTTCATTTCTCGGCATTGTCGGGATGAGACTCTTGGCGCGGCGAGAGTCTCGCCTGTGTCGAGAGTCTTGACGAGAGTCGAGAAGTCTCGTCCCTTCGAGATCTCTCGACACCGGTCGAGACTCCCGGGCAAGGCGAGAATTTCAGATGAATACCGCAATAAGTCGATGATAGAGTTTACTAAGGTATCCCTTACGACCTTTACGGATTTATTCAAATTATAAAAATATTTTATTTGATGATTTATCCTCTGCATCCAATTTTTAAAGATTGTTTATGATAATAATAGAGTTCCCAACGAGATATTTGAAAAAAATATATTTCCTTTTCCTGGCCTCAATTTTTAATTTAAAATTTGAATCTTGGAGCGTAGGTCTTTGAATTGAAATGAAAATTTTGCCGACGTTTCCGTTTATTTACAAACATTTATCAGGGCTTAAAATTAAATTGAGCATATAATTTTGATACATAGGCATGTTAAAGGGTTACATCAATGTTTCTTACCATAGTACTATAATTAAAAAGAAACATTCACTTGTAAATTAATTAAAAAGAAGAGATCGTACTCTAATTATATAGAATTCTACATAATTATTTTTGCAATGTTTATTTATGTCAACTAAGGTTCATAGTTTCCAGTCAATTTTGGTTATTTAAATAATAAAATATGCTTAAATTGTCAATTTCGATCTTACATTACAACTATTTTTGGTTTTTGAAATATATAACATATCTTAAAATAATCTTTTTGTTAAATTAATTTCAATGTCTGAAATAGAAATAGTTTTATTTTTTCGAGGAGCCGGGAGTCTCGACGGGTGTCAAGAAATCTCGAAGGGGCGAGACTTCTCGACTCTCGTCAAGACTCTCGACCCAGGCGAGACTCTCGCCGCGCTGAGAAATGAAAATCTCGTCTCGACCGCCGAGACTCTCGGGTGGTCGAGAGCCTCGCACAGTCCTACTAAACAAGCCATCTCGGCACACAATTAGTCAGTCTGTACTTTGAGGTGGTAATAAATGCTCCAATGCAGAAACCACACAAGTGTGTTATTCAGCGTAGTAATCGTTAGAAAAGTGTTATTCAGCGTAGAAATCGCTACAAATGTTTTCATGGAAAGGAAAGACTTTCCAATGGGGAAGAAAAACCCTACGATTTTTCGAAGATAACCGTAGGTATAGTTGTTGCCAGTTGGAACCAAAATTGCTGACGATATTTCGATCAAAAACGCAACATTTTTTTAGCTACAGAAACTTTGAGCCAAACGCTCCGGCTAGCCGCCAGTTTGCCATGTTGAGGGATGTTCTGGACAACATATGACTTCGAATGCTTTACCAATCGGAGATTACGAGGTATCCTAGGCATCTGGCAACAGAGCATACTCGTGACCAATCGGAGCGCTTGCTCCAAAATTTCTGTAGTTTAAAAATGGTGTGTTTTCGACCTAAATATCATTAGTATGCTGATAGCAAATAAGTTACGAACGTTTCAGGAAAAAGAACTTTAAACTGAAATTCGGTCAATTTTCTTTGAAACTAGGGTAAATTTACTTTAATCCATACAATTATCTGCTTATATGGTACAGCAATGAGCCAACTTCTCAATGTTATCACTCTCACAAGGGACTATGGATTTAGAACAGTGAAAGTTAAGGAGCTTTACTAAACCATCTATTAAAATTTTCACTAAGTGAGGCGCACAGCGGAAATTTCTAGCCCTATACTATGGGCGCATGAAATTCACACACTTTTGAAGTATGGGTGAGCTCTACCCTATAGAATTCAAACCTACCACCAAACACCTCTTTCTTTCTTTGTTGAATTGTTTCTCACTCCTGAAATAAACGCAATTTCACCTTCGTGATGAAAAAATGCATACAGAGAAATCTGTTGCCAGTTGAAGAACACACTGATGTCATTTACGCCTGGAAAGTTACATCTTCATAAATAGTAGGCAAGAGCTTCCGTCGTTATGTTAAGGAAACACCTAACCCATTGGATTGATCAGACGCTATCCTTAAAGAGTCAAAATAAAACTGGTTTCTTCGATAAATAAATTGATTCCATTTGGCAGGAGATGAGCGTGTGTTGCGATAATTTACATCCCTGGATAAAAATGGTTAGTTTAAAAATGTATTTCATTAAAACTTTTATACGACAAGGTGTTTAGGAAAACCGTTACGATAGTGAAAAATATATTCATAGTCAACTGGGGAATTAGAGTGCATCTTAAATGACCAAGAAACGATGCGGAGTAAAGCTTTTCGAATGTTACATAAACACAACATCTTCTATAATGACCTAGCTACTGACATAAAAATTAATCCCAAAGGATATCAAATTATAAAATGCTTTAGGCACCCTTCGCCCAACTCTTATTCTTTCAACCCTTGCCACTCCTCATCTGGATTCAATTGAATGAGTGTGACAGAATTCTCCATCTACTCCACTGCCCCAAAGAGCCTCCACAGCTTCGGACGTACACTGCTAGTACAATGATTCTTCTTGATCAATTTACAATTCATTTGGTCGCTTAGCCTTTTGTTTTGTTTGACCACTCAGCCTAGCTGGTGTTTAGATTCATTTGCCATAAAAAATACAATGTGGATTAATGACAGCTTCGTTCCTTCATCAGTAATTCCAATAAACCTTATTTTGGATACAAAATTAAAAATGAATGATTTGAAATTTAAGTAAAAACTCAACTATCGACTCATATCAGAATATTTATTTTCTCTGTAGCTCCAAACATCCCTCCAAATATGAATAATATAATAAAAATAATATAAAATAGCTGTAAATATATTCCATGTTATAGTTGCCCAACGATACATAATTTCTTCTTTCTAACACTGCATCGTAGTGTTACCTCGTCATTGGATAATTTCCTTAGAAACATATCCGTTGTGAAACAACATCGTGTATTTGATTGCAAGAAGACAGGAGCAGAAAAAAACGCCCCATCCAATGCCTAAGTCCTACCGAATGATGACGAAAAAAAGAGGTTCAACTAAGAATTTCAGTCTTTGATTCCCTTAAAATGTAAATGATAAATGAAAAGTTTTGAGTTCCTAGTTTCCGTCCAGCGTAGGTCATGTTGCATGAAGATTTTTTCACCGTACCATTCGATAGAGATATTTTATCTATATACCTTGATGCGGTGACAAAAAAGTATAGCAAAGGCATTCACCTTAGTCACTATCTTACAACTTAGTTCCTGCAACAAATTTGGAATTTTGCTGAAATTGAATCATGATTCATTGAACAGACACTTATTTCACAATCTGAAGCTTATTTCATTAGCTGCACGCCGATAGATGAATAAGTACGTCCAATTCATAGGAAGCAGTTGAACATTGTAAGGATTCCAATAAAGAATACGAGTATTTGGTTCTCTCGACTAAAGTAGAGACCATTTACGTCTCAGATTTTGATGAAAATTAGAATATATGTTGCCATCTTATCAATAAATACAATTTGAATTGTTTAGCGGGAATCAAAAACATAGCTGAATAAGGAGTATTTCCAATATAGCATTTTTCTGATAGCGCGAAACCAGATTTTTATGAGATTAATTAATGTATTCGGTGTTTGAAGACAATATAGTAAGCTTTAATCCGACCTTTAAAAATCCGAAATGTAGATAAAAATCATTTTAAATGTCATTTAATAAAGTTAATTGTTTAAAAAAAATTAAATGATTTCTTTATTTTAATTTTATATTATTTCATACTTCATATTTATAAATTTTGTGATTAATTTATTTGAAATTTAAACAATATATTATTAAAAGGTCGTGGAGGATATTTGGGGAAAAAATATGATTGAAACTCGTAACCTCATATTTCAGAGGCTGCTCATTTTTCTTTTTTTGCTCCTCTGTATCTTTAGAATGAGGAGTCTCCTCCGTATATATATCCATATTTAGTGATATTAAGCACCTATATATATTTCAATGGGTGGGCCGAAGCCAGCGAGATAGGAAATTGTCAATGTTAAAACACTATGTTAAACTTACTCAAGATCCGAAAATGCTTATGCCCGATATGGGTTATAAAGGGTTCAGCCGATTTTCATAACGAAAAGTTAATAAATGCTAATTAAAATATTTGTTAATCGATATTTAACATATATGGAATGACATTAAAACCATTTCCTAAAAATTAATTGCATTGAGCACATATTTAGAGATATTCTACGAGAAAAATTGTTTTAGTTTTACGAAATCTGGGAGCAACAAATATTACGAATAGCATTAATTAACGCAATTTTACTGCAAATTATAGAATATCCATAAACTCAAGTTCGTTGAATGATATAATTACATCTCCGTTTCAGTCCTAGTTGAAATGGAGTCATCCACGCATAAAATTACGGGCAAAATAAAATATCCCATACAGTTCCACCATATGCCATAGGTACTGTTCCATACCTTGGTCTTATCAATGATACGAAATAATAGTCGTTTGAAGGTATACTAAAAATTGATCAGAGAAAAATGGAAACCAATGATACGGCCTCTTAACTTAAGAATAGTTTTTAGGAAAACACTTTTCTTTATCGAAAAAAGTATATGCGTGATCCTTACTCACGCAAAATATAAGCATGCCGTAAACCTTGATTCCATTTCCTTCGCAACCAATAAAAGAATTCTACGAATTTTAATGCGTCCAAGTCGAAAAACGGGCCTTTTAAATGTTATCGCTTCCCGTAATTACCGTTATCATACAGAACCAGGTTAAAATAAATTATAAGTTCATGAAATATAATAGATAAGCAATTCCCAACCCAAGATAGCTCATTGAAGCGTCACCGTTGGTCACCGGTCAGGCGAAATAATGCTTCGGGCGAAAATTGACTTAGCAAGAAGACCCAGTTAAGATATTTCATTTTATCCGTTCGCTCAAAAACACAAGAGATAGTGAAACCACTTATAAGGCGTTCTGTTAAGTGCTACAGTCGGCAGTGGCTCTAGCAGAAACATACGAGTCGCACGCAAATTAGACTCTAAGCCATGGCGATAAAGTTAGCAGTGCTGTTTGCGGCGGTCCTTGTATCGGTCAGTGCAGGTGAGTTCTCTTCCATATCGAGTGTAAGCATCAAACTTCATCTATTTTCAACGACAGATAGGGAGAAGTAAATTGGTGTTATTAGAGTTCTAGTTTTTAAAATATAAAAAAACACAAATTTTCCAAAACATTAGAAAACGCACTGAATAGTAAATAAAATAAGCCTTTGATAAAGTTTATAGGGAAATAGCAGTCACCCTGGCGTTCCTCGGAAAGAGTGGTACCAAGAGAAAAGGGAAACGTGAAACTTTCATTTCATGATCACATAGTAGAATATTTATGTTTTCGGGAATCGGGTTGGCGTGGAGGCTAGAGTGTTGGCTTCCCAGCCTGCGGTCTCGGGTTCGAATCCCGGCGGTAGCAGAGAATTTTTAGAGACTGCCCGATCCCTGGTTGAGTGCTGTGTGGAGGACATTTCACGGGTAACACTCCGTCCGTCAGATGGGACGTTAATCCGTGGTCCCCTAGGCGCTGTTCTTTAAGAGCAGGCTAATGCCGACGCCGGGTTTCTCTCCATCCCTCCTTAACTACCCTTCCCTCATGGCGCAAATGACCTCAGCTCTCGGCCGTCTCCTCCAAATACCATAA
Organism: Ischnura elegans; assembly: GCF_921293095.1. NCBI lineage: Eukaryota > Metazoa > Arthropoda > Insecta > Odonata > Coenagrionidae > Ischnura > Ischnura elegans. The sequence continues at coordinate 79,262,531 of NC_060252.1, read as the reverse complement.
CTACCATATCTTTATGTTTTCCCATTCATTGTGTCAAGAGGTGTGCCTACCCGGCAGGATGTCCACCTACAGAGGTTGTATGACGTAGCGTAAAAAACTGTAATGAGAAATGACGCAAAGGACGCGTCGGACGCAACTAAAATTAGTACTTTGGGGTTCAGGAGCATGAGATGCACCTATGCACTAACTTTGGTCCCAATCCGTGGAGCCATATGTAAACGCATAGCGGACAGAAAAGCAAACACCCTCTACCTACCATATTTATAAATGAGTTTTGAAGAGACCTTATATGGCGGGTGGGTGAGGACTGACCCACAATATTAATATCTAAACTTAATTAGCACCCACGCTTTATCCTGATGAAAATCTTATATATTTTACTTTTAATTGCATTTTACACACTATTTGGAAAAAAGTGTTTTTTTAATATTGATTTAATTTATTTTTAATTTCTACTTTGTAGTGGTGAATCGATTAAACCTTTAACCTTAAATTAAGAACTTTCTGAAAAAGAGTTATTAATAATTATACTCTATATCAAAAGAGAAAATTAAGAACAAATTTTCCATATGGAAATTTAGTTAATTAATGAGAACATGATAGATCAATATTTCAAGTGTCTGATTGTATTTTTACTGAAAGCAAGCACGTATGCGAATTTTCAAGCCGATCCGACATTGGGAAGGAGGTTAGGAATCAATTTCATCATTCCACCGAAGAAACAAACAAACGGACGAGGAAAGTTAAGAGAATCATGTAAAAAGGCAATAATGCATAGGTTTACAGCGATAACAATTTGTAGTTTGTGACAATCCTCCAAAAGCAATATTTCTTAAATTAAAAACCTACAGAAATAAAAATTTAACTTCTACAGGTATCGATAATGCCAGCCAAAAGTGATTTAATCGATAGAGTCTTATTTATAGCATACAATGCTAAGAAACCTTATATATGTCGCATGACTTTAAACAGCTGAAGTAATAATTAGAAGCGAATTATAATAATATGCTGCTAAGTTTTAAATGAGTTCGAATTAGAATAAGATTTTTATCACCAAATATAAAGCTAATTTTTCTGGCTCTCTAGTTTGCTATTTGTAGCATTATAGTTTGGAATTCTATGCATACGCCTTTTGTTTTAATGTTCACATTACAGTAGCAAATAAAGTCCTCTACAATAGAAACGGTTTATTGTATATTCTTCTCATCACGTTATGACAATTAAAGGAGAAAATTTGTAACTCACTGCTCAAAAGACGGATCTGATTTAGTACTCAGCTTCGCAGATAAGTGACACTTATCTGCGGAGCAAAGTACTAAATCAACAACTAAGTAGCAATGATTCCACTTAATGGCTAACGTTCATTCACTAAAGAGGCATGAAAAATTAAGGTATGAAAACTATCTTCGGCAGTCCTGAGCCAACTGCAATGTACGACCCATTTAGTGGAATAAACTGTGCCCGCAATCAACCATAAATGTTTCATTTAATTTTTTATTTTGCATTCTGGCGGATAGAACTTGATTAATTCGATTTGCATGAATTTATTCCAATCAAATATCACGATATTAACCACTGAACCTCTATTAACTGGCACGTGATTATTTTCCTTGAAGATTACATTTACCCCTACATACCTTTGATTAGCTTCCTCTTCTCCTTCTATAACTCTACTTAGGCGTATACTCGCTGCATACCTATCTCTTTTTAGTACATTGTGAATAGCAGAATTAGTTCATTACTTGGAATCATGATCAGCCCTATCTAAAATTTCCTACATAGCGAAGTCATTCTCATTTTCTTACCAATTGATTTCAACAACGAAATTGATTTTGCCATATCTACCTTTATCATTTCCAAATATTCTATCACTTACCACGCACAGTCAAGTTCCCAAACCTTCCAGATTGTTCAGAATAATAACTTATACCCCATGATGCATAGCAAACGTTGAATTTATTTACATCGAAACAAGCCCAGCAATTATATATCATTAACTTCTGCCATTTTTCTTTCACAGGTCCCCAAAATGCCATCATTGGTCCCAGCAACGGTGTAATCGGAGCTGATAACCTGCTTAATGGAGCTAATATCCAGGTTACCGGAAATAATAATATACCCGTGATTGTAGATGCCAATAACAACTTGGTGGACGGCAACGGTAACAATTATGGGCCCGTGCCATCAAATGTGCCTTTTGGCGCTAACGGCTTGTTTATAGATCCCAATGGCAACTTGCAGGACATCGACGGAAACAATTATGGAAACGTTTTCCCAGAAGTCACTCTTGGTAACACGGGCACTGGCATCCTTATCCCAAACAGTAATGTTCTCACTGGTAGCCGCGAAGCAACCATAACTGCTGGAAACATACTTCCGCAAGCTGTGTTGACAGACGAGAGTATTATAAACAACATTTTAAATCAGCTCAATAATAATAATAACAACAACAACAATAATAACAACAACAACAATAATAACAATATAAATAATAACATCAGTACTACAACAAATAGCATCCTGGACCGCCTTTTCTCCGGCCCGGTGTCGGGACGACCCCGCTGCGCACGAAACGAGATATTCCTTGCCTGCGGCTCAAGGTGCACGAGGACATGCGGCAACTTCCTGCAACAGACGACTACTTGCCCGACTGGGTGCCGCCCTGGGTGCTTCTGCATCGACGGAATGGTCCGCGACGAGTGGAACGGGGGACAGTGCGTCTGGCCGTACCGGTGCAGGGCGCTGAGGAGACGACCAAACCGCAACAGCAGGAGCAGCAGTGAGGAACACAACCGGAAAAAGTACAAGCGCAGGAGCAATGAAAGCGGCCGCCAACGCGTGCTCGACTTGAAGTAGAGTGCCAACGATACAGAGTAGCAGGGATGATGATGATATATTTATGAGTAATTTGACTTCTGCCAAATTTAATACCACTTGATTAAAGTTTAAAAATAAAACATGAACGCGTTATACATTTATTTTCCCGCCAACCCTCTAAACCTAAAATCGTGTAGCTAGTAGATGAGTTGCTAAGTTTTACGTTACCAAAATCACAGCCATGAAATAAATTTACAGCATTAAACTTATTTGACGGCTCTATTAAATTAGAGTATTAAATAAATCGTCAATTTTACCTCGATTAGAATATATCAAAGTATCTTGAATGAGGGTATGAGTTTTCTTTGGTAAATGTATCACAAGGGTCTCTTCTTATGTGCTTCATGCAGGGAAGACAACATGGCGGACGAACTGAAAACCCTCACCCCCTGCCTTCACAACCAACGGTAGTAATTATAACAAACGCCCTCTTCTAGAACCCCTATAGTCTATCACAGAGCATTAGTACACTTACACCATTTAGCATCGTTTCCAAGGGCTTTCATGAAGTTTGTCTCAATATGGTATGCAAATGCATTTCGTATCCGTTTCGTAAACCCCAAAAAAAAACAGAAATGGAAAAAAGTAGAAATAAATACAATACCGGAAATTTTTTCCGTATTAAAAGAAGAAGAGCCCAGTTACTCGGCAAGGGAGCAGCTACTACACATTAATTACGACTGTGCAAAACTATAACCGAGTAACGCTGACTGTAAATCCAGAAGTCTGGACAATGGTAAAGTATTCAAGTTCGAAGAAACCTATCCGTTTACGTGCGTAATCTAGGCATGTCTTCCCTTAATGTCATCCATTTATTATTTATTTCGGCTAAAATTCTTTCTGGAATCAGCGCGTCTTCATTATTTGAGAGCAGGCCGAAGTGCAAAATTTCCAACGTTTTCTAAATAAAGTACATTTCATTCACTTACGATCCTCGCAGATGTAAATCCGCCACACAGATGACACCAGCAGAGATTATCCAAGCCCATATGCTCTTAAGACTTACGCAATACATTGCTGAATAAGAGAAAAGTTGAGGAATTTTCCAAGCCTCGGGTTTATGGGTGGAATGAACGGGAGCGTAAGGAATATATCCCATTTGAACTGCCGTGAATCAGAAAAAGGAATTTTCATTGCGATTTTATTTTCAGTTTTACTGCTCGGAACGCTTAAAAATGCTTCCGTTTGGAAATATTCTTTAATCTATTAAGGGTCAAAATAATTTTAATAGCACAAATAGGTTTTAAAGGTTTGATTTGAAGATATAATCACGTAAGGATGATAAAACTAAGTCTTACGAAAAATATCAATATTTGGTGCAAAAAAAAAAAACGCGTCCAATTTTTGGGACGTTGTCCCAGTTCAGTATATTTCTCTCCAGAATACGTAATTATCAGCAAAAATTGAAAATAATGATTAAGATTTTCGGGTCTGAACTTCCAAACACCATTCTCAGTAATTTTTTTGAGGATAATGCAATGTTCGAGGTAGAACTGCTTGAAACACTTTGATAATCAAACCAGGTTTCTACTGGAATTTGATAATATTTCTATTTTTATAGATTCTTTCTGATGACATCATTTTCTTCCTTTCCCAGCTTCTTATACCAAATATCCTATCCTCCAGCATAGTCTTCAAAATCCCCTTACTAACCCGTTAACGCCTAGCGGTACCATATGATACCAGCTGGTAGTGCAATCTAAACGAGCCTTTTGTGTTATTCATTCTGATTTGTTTGGGATTTTGAGCGTTTTAAACTAATAAGCATATTTATAATTACGTTTTCCAGAAAAGTTTGCCTTTTAAGCAAGATTTGACATTTTTGAGCAATTTTGATAACTTCTTGTGCAAAATAAAAAAAAATTCAACGCTTCTGGCATTGAAATGTGAAATTACTAACGCTTATTTGATTTCTAATTTGACCCCTTAAGGGCCTAGCGGTACCACATTGTACCTGGCTGTATTTTCAAGACTATTTTGTGCAAAGTGTATTAAATTTGCATCTTAGAAATCAGATTTTAAAGTTGAATATTACGAAAAAGTTCGGATGAAATATTTAATTCAGGCGTTACCGGGTTAACATCCACATCCATTGTCTCTCTACAATCGGCGCAAAAAAGGTAGAACGCTGAACTTTAAGAATTTGTATAAAATCCTGCCGAAGCTCCAAAGAGTCCTGCCATACTCCGTTTTACTCATTGTTTATTTGACTACAACAATGAATAATTAAACATTGTTTTAATGTAAACCTTTAGCTTTTACGGTCGAAAGAGTGAAGATGATCACGCGAGAAACTATGATAACGGCGAAACGGTCGTCTTCTTTATCTCGTCACGGGTAAAATATTTGATTGGCTAAGCATTTTATTGCATTTTGTCATAGAGAGAACGACATCTTCGCATTACAAAGGCCTTTGTAAAATTAAATTTACCCATTCTTTTATTTTTGGCCGAGAGGTAGACTCGGAAATTTAGGTTCAATTTCCGAGGTGTAGAAAAAAAAATAAGTATCGAAGTTACGTATACCTACTATATGTAAAAAACATAAAAAAACCGCAGGTTGGGCAAAATCACAGTATACAAAAAGATTTTCAAAAACACTCACAGAACTGAATCTTCGGTGGTGCATCACCACCTTCCTCAGAGTTAGGTAGGAGACTGTAGGTAAAGGATGAAAGATAGCTGAGGAAAGGGGAAATAGTGGGGAGGTAGGGTCCAAAGGGGGGATAAGAGTGTGCTGAGGCAATTAAGGGATTATCGGTTGATATTTAAGCCGGGAGGAAGAAATGCTTTAAATAACCATATGTATGTTAATTCGATGGAATTAAGTTTGAGTGGGTGGTCTATGGGGGGAAGGGAGGCCAAAACTGATACATTGTAACAATCATTGAATTGACGCCGATGAGTGGCCGCATATTTCGCCACCGGGAGTGACGCAAAGGGAGAGGAAGTGTATGATGCCCTGAGGAAGTGCATGATACTATATGAAAAAAATATTTCTAAGCTTTTCATGTGAGGAAATGCTAATATTGTTCCTCTTACTTAAAATAAACCAAAAAGACATCGCCCTGGGGCAATGCATCCCCCAAAACGACGATGTAAATACTGCGGCAATCCCAATGTTCAACTGGATTTACCCTAACATTCCCGGGAGAGTCCCATGCAATGCATAGACAAGGCCACATAGGACTCATATCCTATCCGTGCCGCGGATGTCTTATCTTTTGGCCATTGGGGTAGACGGGCTGTATAAATTCAAGACACTACTGGTCTCAGCCGTTCCCATTTTTTTGCTGGATAAACTCACGTTGCAAGCTGCCCTTGACTTTTTCCTTCAACTCTCTAGATTTGCTAAGCCATTTTTTCGTGGTTTTGCGACCTTTGGCAGTTCCCCGCGATATAAATGAGCCTGCCAAGTTGGCTTTATTACCTTAAGTTTTATATTTAAGTCCCTTTTAATTCAGCAATCCTTATCCATTTGATAATAAAACGTGTTGTCAAGTGGTTACGCCTTGAGCACGAGATCAATTCTCTGTAACTAGGTTTCTTCTTTAGTTAACAGTCACCTATGCAACTGCTTTTAAAAAGCAGTGGTATAAGTAACAATTAACTAGCGAATAAACGTTACAATGGAATACCTACCAATTAAGAATGAGCTAGTGATTTTTTCTATATCAGTAAAGAGTAGCATATAAAGCATAGATCTTCTAATTTAGAATATTACAACGGAGGAGTTACCAATCAGCAATTTGATTTGTTGTTACCCATCGCGAATTTAAATGGGTTTAAAAAAGTCGCCACAGGTGACATAGACTGCATAGCGATCTGAATTTCAAGGGAAAATAAACTATAATCATTCTCGGGATTTCAAACGGATTGAAAAATGGATTTATTCCGACGTTTCGAGCTCAGACTCGAAGCTCATCCTCAGGGATGCTGAATTTCACTTTATTTGTTATTTTTATTGATATATTATCTTGTTACAATAATTTGGTGTGTCAATTAACATAGAATCCAAATAAATATAACGACATTTAGCACCATTGAGGATGAGCTTCGAGTCGGAGCTCGAAACGTCGGAATAAATAGTTTTAAACTCGATGGGAATCCCGAGAAAGATACATCCCACATAATTTTACCGGGAGAGCATTAAATCTTATTATAAAAATGGGACTGCTTATCAATATCTTCATTCACGATGATATAGTTCACCAAATTCATAGCTTTTCAATGCTATCCCTCGCGAATGGAAATAATTTACTGCAAATACTGAGAAATGAATCTGGTTTAATTGCCACCTGCCGAACCAAAAAGCGCGGGTTGCCCATATCCAGAGTATATATACATATAAGATCGTCCTACGATGTTATTCGTGAAATTCTCCGCTGCATAGGTCTTAAAGGCGCTGTTTTCGAGGTGGTAAACATAAAAAATATAAAATGATGTTTCCTGGAGTTTAGGTCATTAAATTAAAAGTCATAAATCAAAATCAAAATTCCTGTAATCAAAATTAATGGTAACCTAGGTTGTGGCAATACCGTAGAAACCAAATATCAATAAATGTATTCAAAGTTTAGAGGTATGTCAAAATTTTTGTATAATCCATTCTGTTCATATATATATGTTTATATATATATTTCTATAAATTATGTTGTTTATTAAAAAAAAACCGATTGCTCCTTTTTTATGTATATATATTGTATATTGCTTTATTCTCTGCATTTTATATTGTTTCACATTTTTTTTTCTAACATAGCCCTGAAGATGTTTTTAAAATAAAACGAAACGTTGGCTGCTAACTTTTAATTTATTGACCTAAACTCCAGGAAACATCATTTTATATATTAAAATAAGGTCAAGAAAAAGGAGAAAAAATAATAATAATAATAATAAACATAAAAAAGAGAAGATGAGCAGCGCGCTCTAAATAATTTTGATACAAAAGAGGCATAAAAGGTTACAGCAATTTTTTACAATATTAAATTAAAAAATAAAAAGAATTTAGTGGTAATTTAAATAAAAAGAAGAAACTAGAATTTTGACTTACCTTGCCATTTGGATTTGTTTATCGATGGTATATTGGATAAATAAATAATAATACAAGTTTACGTCAATGAAACGAAAATCTTTGTTGTTTTCCATTCATAAGGTCATCTGATGTTGACGCTGCTGCGTCGAAACTAGTCATGCCTTAAATAAATTGGTATAATACAACGAGTTTTTTCATTTCATCGACGTTCAATTGAACTTCCACAAATTTGAGTCAGAGACGATAGAGATGATTGTAAATTTTGTTGAAAAATCAATTATCGAAATAATTTTGTGAAAATGCGCCCAAATTCGCAACATAAATCAAGCTTCAACTTGACGGCCTAAGGTCTCTTCCGTGCAGTCTCCTTGCTCGCTAATTGTAGGTGAAAGACCGAGGGAGAATTTGAGGTGCTCTGGGCGAACTTCCACGCGAAACACCGCCAGCGCAGTGTGGATCGTCCGTTACAGGAAGTTAGGTCCTTCTGCGCGCACCCAGGTGACCCAAAGCCAAGTGAAAGGGCAAAGAAAACGTGCAGCAACGGGAATACGAGATGTGAAGGCATCGGAGCGTAGAAATCGCGGTTCGATTTCCGGCCTTCACACTCAACGGCGGCGTCGTCTTTTGAAATAAATGGCTCGTCATTTTTCAAATCAAGTGCATATGTCATGTTCTCTCTCTCTCTCTTTCCGACCGGCGTCGCAAAAAGGTAGGAAATAAATTATAAATAGCGCCGTTTCCTTCACTTGAGAATTTTCTATCTCCGTGCGAAATTCCCAATCGCGACTTACTGCCGGCAGGGACGCCCGCTTAACTACGCCTTTATCAGGTGTCTTTTTGCCGGACGTGGTGACTGTTTCCCCTCCCAGGTGAACCGGATACTACAGGAGGAAATGGCAAGTGCGCCCAGCGGTGATAATAGATTTCGGTGGATGATCCAAGTTGAACAGGACAAACAATGAAAATTGAAATAAATAATTGCAGTTTTCCATGATTAAAAAAAATACGAACTACGTTTCATTGTTACAGCATAATCTTCAATGTACAAATGTAATATTGTTCAAATAATGTAATTAAAATGATTGGAATGGATGAAGGAGATGTGGTGACATTGAAACCTCTCCTATCATTTTTTTAATCGTGGAAAATTACAAGTATTTATTTCAATATGGAATAATTCTACTTCATCACGATTGAATCTTCAAATAAATGAAGAACTGGCTCAAATAACCGCCAAATATACTTCATTTCCACGGATGTATAACTACTAACCTTAAAAGAAACGATAGGACAATTAAATTTTTTATAGTAATTTTATGCTTTTAGCTGTAAAAAGTGATTACCTGGATCCCTTTTGCATATTTAACTGCAGGTGGAAACAAATCATAAATGTGTAACTGGTCTCAAGAATGTCTACTAGTACTTCCAGCAATATAGCATCGATTATTTTCGTTCTTCGCGACGTACAAACTCATGCAATTAAAGCGAGAAAAAACTGCGCATTTTCTTCACATCGCGGCCAATTTCAGCTTCTACCTTCGCTAGTACTATTAACGCATTTAAAGCAGAATACTGCCGTGGAGACAGTTATTTTCAGAAATTTGCATCAACCTTTGAGCAAATATCTTACCCTTCTTCAACATAAGACTAATAATGTTGCAGCATAAAGAATCATTCAAAATGGGAAAGGATCTGTGAAAACTGGTAAATTCACTGAATGTTGGTTAAGGTTCCTAATGAAAACCAAATAATTACAATAATAATACTGAAATGCTCAAATTTGAGGCATCAACAAAACGGTAGGCTACTATGATTTGAAAAGTTGTTATTAATTTCGCGAATTGGTCCATCACCCAAAACGGCTATATGATGGGATGTGCTTGAGAAATCAAGAAAATGTCTCTTCCTAAGCGACACGTAGAAAATCATCACCATGTTTCTAGAGCCGATAAAAACGATAGAATAAAATCTATTTAAACCAAACAGATAAGTATAGGAATTCGTTTTCCCCCGAATAATAAAGAACTTTCGCAAATTCTATGCGGAATTCAGAAGTCAAAATCACTCAAATGCCTGTTGAGACGACAGGTGGGGCAGAATGTATAGGCAGTTAATCATTACGTCTTCCAGAAAGCAACAAACTTCAGCTGTCAATTATTTTTTTGGCGGTGGTAAATAATCAAAATCAAGGCATAAAAGAAATCAAAACAGGCGCCATTAATGTTATATGAACTTAGCTTTTAAGCAAGTAAGATCTCTCAAATTTGAGCACCAGAATCAAATATACCCTCTCGCAAAGTGGAAGGACAAATAGGATACTATGAGCCTCGGGTTCATTAGAAGTTTTACACTAGCGTTAAACAGTTCAACAAAATGAAGCTTCAAATAATTATACGGTAAAATGTTTTATTTATCCAATGGAAGGCGAATCTTACTCATTTTTTTCAAATAGATCATTTCTTTATGTAAGTTTTTTTCAACTTACTGTAGAGAATTAAAAATATTATTACAGACTAACCAGAGGACAAAATTTTTTTTCTGCAACACAAATAATATGCTTTATGTTTTTATATAATTTTATGCCTTATTTTAAAACGGCAATAAAAAAGCTATTCCAAGAAATATAAGTAGCAGAAACACCCTTCATTTTGATCGCTTGGATAAAAATAATATTCGGTAAGTATTTAAATTTTAATTTTGCTGATTGAAATGGCTCACATTCATATGACGGCTTTAACCCCTTTACAAAATGATCTGCATCTCAATGAAAATGAATTTTGGCGATTATAATATATTTTGTTTCGAGGTGAATGAATACTTCAGCTCGGATACCTCATAGGTCTCGCACAAGTGAAAGGCTCTAGTGGCTTTGGTACCTCAACTAAAATATTTTTGTCCATCTTAAAAGACAGATCCTAGCTTTGAGCTTTCCATCTTTTGTAAAAACACAACCACATACCAGATATTGCCCTCGTGCCAATATTTATCACAAAAACTTTCGATTTTTTATTTTATGCTAATTAGAATGCTAAGAATTCCTCACTCAAGTGATAATTTCAAAAAGTATTCATAAAATTTCTCGCGTCAAAACAATTGCTGCGGTAAAATGTAATATTTAAAAATTCTAAAGAAAAAATTGACGTCGAAAGCGAGAGATTAACTGAGTAGCAGAGCCAAATTTTGAGAAAAATAACAGTGTAAAACCGGTATGCCGGTTTATTTATACCGCATGTATAAAAAAATTGTAAAATATGCCAGCGGGTCTTTCAATCTGAAAGCTTCCAATTGGATCATTCTGTAACCTTTTTGATGTTGATCAAAAATGTTAAACAGGCATAGAAGTTTAACTCATGAAACCTCATGGCAAATAGGAATAGTACGCAATAAATAAAAAAATATCCCCTAGCAACCAAAACTATCACTATGACTCTAGTTAAATCAATAACCTATGAAGCGTGAAAGGAGTCATTTTCAATCATCCAATAATTTCGCCCTTAGAACAGTTTTAGCCGCATTGAAAATAGGAGCGGCGTCGAGGTAACCTTTGTCTCAATGAAATAAGCACGTGCCCTTGGTACGCAATGATTCTATCTGCAACACCTTTGGAACCTTTTCAGAGCTAATTATTTGAGTATGCATAAGGGTGTATGATTTTTTCCAATAAAGTAAATCATATGAACCAGTGCCGCTCAATGTTTACTTAAGTTGCAGGAAAAATCAACTTTTTGCGAAATTTATATTATATTTATCGTCATTCGGTATTTTTGGAGATAGAGATTATACTGGAGATAATTTCATGAATTTTCCCAAGGGTATAAAATTGGCTGATGACGAGATTTCCAAATGATTTTACGATGTATTCGGTATTGATATTATTATGGTTAATGGGTGAACTGAAGGTGGCTTGCAAAGTCGAGTAGACTATGCCGTCAAACGATAAATAGGTGTAATTTAATAAAATACGCAGTATGCAAGGAATATGGATCCACATCACTGAAAAGGTTTGTGAAAAGGGATACATCAAGTGGAAATTGGCGTATTAAGCATTAGAAATCGCAATGAGAGCACCATTAGCAAAGCAGACCGAGCACTTAAGCAAAGCGAGAAACATAAGATTACATTGGGGAATAATCATTCCGGTTCTTAAAATGGCACACACTTCCACGTTACCAATTATAAGATAACTTTCTGATGTCAGGGGAAACACTGAAATTCGCTTAATGCACTGAGCAAGTGGAGCGTAAAACATTTCGTGGAAAAGGAAATAGAAGTACATACGAGTTATTGGAGAAAATGGATTTCAAAACAGAAATCAGCAAGAAAGACAAAGTTATGGTTAAGGTTTCAAGGCAGTTACGCAACATAATAACAGATATTAGAATTTTTCAGCTATAAAATTTCTTCCAAATAGATTTAAAGCTTCAAACTATAAATAAATGCGTTAAAGTGGACCGACTCTGGGGCAGATATGATTTGGATAGACTTCCGCCATAGCTTGCTAGGCGCCTGTAAGAGAATAAACCAACCTGGAAAAGTGGCTTGCTGAATGGCGAGGAAAAAACTATCGGAATAAATTAAATTAAATATAAATCAACTAAAGGTATTAATGCCAAATTACACTTTTGGGAATGAAATTTATCGGAAATAAATGTTATGGCCACATGAAGACAATCGTTTGTTTGATATTATTGTTATAATGAATTGTCACCTTAGTATCGCCAGTCCGCACAAGGTGCAACTGTTTGAATTTTTATTCTTTTATAGGCATTCTATTCTTTTTAAACATTTTAATGAAAGGGTAATTGAGTTCTGCTTCTGTTTAATCACATTGCGAACATTTTATCTGTACTGTGCATTATGCGGAATGGTTTTTGTTACCTTGTCAAAAAAAAAAGAGAAAGATCACATCGTGATCTTTCTCTTTTTTGTGACAATATTTTTTTATTGAATCGCCTCCATTCTATCGATAGTCCGCACAGGGTGCATTTTTATTTTATTTTTTGTACTTTTTTCTCTTCTTATATGCATGTGTCGATTCAAAAATTGTAAAAAGTGATGTTCAGTTGCGTTCTCATGGGCCTGGTATTCACAAAAATAAATTAAATAACTACTTTTAAGACTACGATAAAATGGCGGGAAGGCACTCCGTGCAGCTAAAGCCCGTATGACACTTCCCAATTTATTGGCCAATCCATTGGATATTGGATTGTGGTCCAGCTGACACACACCAATTTCTAGTCCGATATACTTTTCACAATATTGGACAAAAGTTCTCGCCCAATTTGGAATTTAGAACAGGTTCTATTTTCTCGCGGCCAATCTCTAATCAGAACTCAGTTTTGTTGACTCCTAGTGGCCAAAACAAGCAGCTCTTTGCTAAACATCCTGTTTGGCTGAAAAATATTGGTTTGCGCCAAGAATTCGCTTGAAATTTCGAAAGAAGTTGTTTCACTATTGATTGAAGCATACAAAGCACACGAATGCTTATACAAAATAAAATCATCGAAATACGATAGCGTTCGAAAAATCCACAGAGGAAAAATCATTCGCCTTGACCGGGATAGACTTCCGGTCCCGGCGAAGGCGAATGATTTTTCCTCTGTGGATTTTTCGCACTATTTGTGCATTGCGTGTGACTCCGTAAAAAGTTATCACCGTGGCTAGTCCCGGTACACTTTAATACAATAGCGTTCTCTAGCGGGACATAAGAACACTATTACGACCAATATTGGTGTAAACATTGATACGATTCATAGGGCACGTAACGCCCAATATTTTAAACAATATTGAACACCGATTTATTGGCCAATAAATTGGAAAGTATCATACGGGTTTAAGTCTATGAATACATTGAGTAGAAGTTTGCGGCAGAATGAACTAAAACCTTGAATTTATTTTACTTCAATCCTGTAGAAAAATCTTCTAAAAAGATAACCTTTGATATCAAAATTTTTCCCTTATTACAGGCATAATTATTGCTGAATCGGCTGCATTACTTGTTAAAATACTACTTATCCTATGAGTTAAGAATAGTTATTTCTTATTATAAGAATAGGATATCATTACGTGAAGGCCAGTAAAAAAAGCATGAAATATTTAACTCTTCCAAAAGCCATCATCTTCGTATTGAATTCAAATTCCGTCGACATGCATAAAATGGTAGACACCTTAATTTCCTGTTTCTAATGATTGATTTATGAGCACTGCGATTCATTTCATAAAGAGTTCTCTTTCCTTCTAACACACAATTTAGAGCATGCCCAACAGGTTTCCGCCAAAAAAAGAAAGTTTTTTCCTTTAATTGCCAAAATATGATACCTTTTCCAAAAGGTCATGAGAGCTTCCGATAGAGAATTTCACCTGAGGAAGCAAATAACTGACTGCTTACACGCGGCAAAACAAGTCTGACGTACGTTTCCCTGCATTTCGAAAAGCAGACGCGAATGTTTTTTTTTGCAGCATTCGCATGCATGCTAATGGCTATTATCATTAATGCCATGATAATATATTCTTTGCGTTTGTTTTAAATATGGAGGAAGAAATCGGCATTCATTTCATACGCAGGAGCATGAGATTATGTCTCCTAGGACAACAGCCTCGTACAAACGAGTGTTCTCGTCAGCACCTGACACATTAGCGTTAACGTGAGCGTGAAAAATACAAATGGCGATAACGGTGCAAAAGAAAACATTTCCTAGCACATTAATCAATAGCCATGCGAGGGCATTCGTATCTCCTCCTTGCTCTCCTTCCGCCAGGAGATAAGCGGACGCCCTTCGCCGTTTTCGCCGGCTGGCCCGTATAAAGCGAGAGCATTGGGACTGACGTAGCCACTGTTTTGCGGAAAACGTTCTTTGAAGCGACAATGGCGACGCGCTGTTCACTCTTCACCTTCCTGGTCATCGCCACCATGGCTGCACAGGCATTCGGTACGTCTCTACTCACGGTAAACTATTTGAATAAACAACAACAGAAATTCATGGCTAAAATTTTCGTTTATTAATTTATAATCGCTATAACAAGCGCTACCTTTCATCATGCCTCGTTCAGATTACGGTCGTTCCAGCAATCAGTGGAACTATCGCGCATTTACATAACGATGGTTAAAACCTGCGCTGCCCTCTAGAGCTGACATCTAAAGTGAACAAGAAATTGACGGTTAGCAAAGCAGGTGCAGGGTCAAGATATTGCTGTGTTCAACGTGTATTTAACGAATGATTTTTCTCCCGCCCGCATTCTTCCTTGCTTGGACAAATTCACGAAAAAAATAGAGCTAAGGGAGCATCACGAACTTTTCGTCTTTCTCTTGCCGCTTCCTCTTCCGGTCTCCCAGCGCCTAACCATCGTAAAGTGGCAACGTTCGGAACTACTGTAACTATTATCAGGACATGCATTCACACTGCTAGTTCGGCCAACTATCGTGTGGATGATCGCTCGGGCAATCGTAATCTGAATGAGGCATCATCATCGTCAGTCGCTATAATAAGCGCTACGTTTCATCATATCGTCAATCGCTATAATGAGCGCTACTTTTGATCACCATCGTCATCGTCACTGGTCAACGATTCTAAAAACTGTTTGGCGCAGCTCTCCGCTAAAGTCTCGTGCCAGCAAATCTTTTCGCCTTAAAACTCTGCCTCTCTTTCATTACCATCATTAACTTCATTCCATGTGTTTCATCCGAGGTCATCCTTTTCCTTCCCTGCCATCTACTTGTCCCTCGACAACTGTCTTCATCAGGCTGACCTGTCTCAAGATATGGCCAATCCAATGTTTTCAGTAGGCTTCTCTTCTCTCTTACCCTTCCATGGACTTCCTCATGGATCGCTCAAGTCGATCCATTTCACTTTCATCATTCTCCTGTGCATCACAAATTAAATCTCTCCATTCTTGATTTCTTCGCGGCTATCATCGTCCAGCCTAACAGCCTTAGTCCACATATTCTCCACTGCATACTCAACATGTAAGTTCTGAGGGTGCGTTGCTTTCAAGAAGCGCTAACATTTCATGTACTCTTCCACATAGGCTTTTGTATGTTTTCACTTTTTTAAAACACTCAACCAAGTTGTCTTTCCAAGTTTTCCATAACCAATTAATAGGGATGTACGAGTACCAAGTACTCGACTCGACTTGAATTTTCGAGTCGAGTCGAGTAGTTGGTACTCGACTCGAGTGATTCGAATAGCATTACGAATACCGAGTCGAGTAGTTTCGGTTACTGAGCTGTCGA
The DNA here is from genome assembly GCF_921293095.1 of Ischnura elegans. Classification (NCBI taxonomy): domain Eukaryota; kingdom Metazoa; phylum Arthropoda; class Insecta; order Odonata; family Coenagrionidae; genus Ischnura; species Ischnura elegans. Next base: position 79,246,396 of record NC_060252.1, on the reverse strand, counting down.
GAACAGTAAGTTCAGAAATCTGCCGACAGGAAGCGCTGTCATGAAAAATTATTAAAATGTTGCAAATGTTTTTACTAAGGGCTCTTCCTAGCAGTTTGGATACATATATATTAGTATTATTTAAATTGACCACATATTACCAGAGGCTAACTAATTTCAATTGTGCTTCTGGAAATGATGAATAGGCTTTAATTTTCATTCATCTCCTAATTCTGACTCAATTACCATCAACATCCCTTATTATCTTTTCCTTTTTACATCAAGCTAAGCATTAAGAATAGAAAATTCATAATGAGATTTGAATGATGAGAATAATTTGTAGCATACATTATCATATTGCCAGAACCAGAAATGACCAAACTCTACTCGATACTCGACTCGAGGTCAAAAAGTACTACTCGCACATCCCTACCGATTAGTACTCCTCCCTTTCTGCCTACAGAGTATTGTCTCTTTCCGCTTTCACTCTCTATATTGATCCATTATTTGTTCGTTTATCACAAATTACCTTCATCCAACAACTCCACTGAATTTAGAATCCCCAACCACTCTCATTAACGACTCACGCCTTTCTTATCGAATGATTTTTGTCAGCAATCCTCTGGATAATTTTCGTATCTGTGGATTCCAGCAACTTTCTGCTTTTCTCAAGTGATTATTCTAGTATCTAAACGCATTTTTAAACTGCAATTATTACGTGATACAACAATGATTATGCTTAACATAGTATGGTTCCAAATTCTTCACACCAGTCTCTTGTAAATTTTAATCTTTAAAACTATTCATTTAAAAACTTTACTTAGATATATTTTCAAAAATATTTACCAAATAATAAATTTTAACGTCCCATTCACTATATTACGGGGATTATAATAAGCTACTATTTCAGAACGGCAACTAACTTCAACTAGTTATTTTTCAGATATTAAATTCAGCATAGATAGGTAATTTTTCTAACTATGCACATTGTTACAGCATACAAAAACTTGTCTAGACGAAGGAAATAATCAAATAAATATTTGCATGATTCGACAAAGCTACAAATTGGTGCATTTCAATACGACTTTTAATACGAAATAATTTTGAAACCACTGCCAACTAGCACTATTTTTTATTAGCATTATGCCATTGTACAAAGTTTTTCACCGATTTATGCATAAGAATGTCATTTTATCCATTTTTTCAAGTCCAGCGACGGCTGAAACAATAATACTTAAGTCATATTTACAAATACTGGTGAATACAATTCAAGCTGCTATCATGATAAGTTGATGTCAGGATGGATAAGGTAAAGTAGGGACAAAATTGATGGAAAGACACAAATTTATTTTTAAAAATATCAGTCGTCACTACGCAGATGATGCAATGGCCCTTGGTTTCACCAACAAACTAAATAACCAGAAAATAGCATAGAAGAATTTTGATTTGTCAGCTTCTGAAGCATACATTTATTTATTTATGGAAATATAAAATAAACACTTTTTTAATATAGTACCAGTATTTAAACATTAATAATGATCCTACATTCTCATTGCCATGTCTTTTCAGGATACATAATGTCAAGAAACAAAGTTTTCCCTCTTGGAAACTGTCATTCGTGCTTACCTCTGCAGTTATCTAATGACATTGGGTTCATTCTGGTGAATTTCCGACATTTTAAACACTTAATTTCATATCTTCAGACAAGACAAAGACTCGCATTGATTAGATGTGCCATTATTACCTCTTGTCTTGCAAGTAATACTATCATTCACTTAATCAGTTGTAACTCCCATACCCAATGCCACACGTGTGCTCAATTTCATTTTTCTTATCACAGAAGTTATCGAATTGGTATTGTCAGCTCTTGAGACTATTTCAAAGGGATCGTCAGAATAACAATTCATTTCTATAAATTCATTTCTAATCTTTTCACGCCTACGTATTTCTTTTCTTTCACGTCCTTTTTAACACGTTCCACATATTTTTTTCGAGGTCTATCTTTTCCGATCTAGCCATCTACTTATCCCTTGACGATGTTTCTTAATCAGACCATCATGTCCCAAGTTATGGCCTATTAGAGTTGTTTCATCTTTTTATCAAGGTTTCATAAGGCTTCTATTCTCCTTTTCTTAGAATTTCCTCATTATTTACTCGGTCAATCCATTTGATTCTCATCATTCTCCTGTAGCACCACATTTAGAAGGCCTCTACCCTTCATTTTTCTGTAGCTGACATTGTCCTTGCCTCACTTACGTAGAGAAGTATATTCCTAGTGTAAGTTCTGATGTACTGTTTCCTAACTCCAGTGTTTAATTTTTCCTCTATAAGCATATATTTCTTCTGGTGTAATAACTCTCTTCACCTGGGTTATTCTGCTGATAATTTTCTTCCTTTCTTCTCCCATCGTTAGCTATCCTGCTTCCCAAATAATAGAATTCATCCACCTCCACCAGCTTTTGTATCCCAATTTTCTTGACTTATTTTCTTCTGCTGCCAACTAATATTTGGTTTTCTTCGTGCTTATTTTCATCTGATATCTACCTTCTAATCTACCTATATTAAGCAGAATATTTCTTCAAATCCTTCTCTGTCTATGCTATGACACCTTTTTTATCGGAATTCTAACCTTTTCTCCGTGTATATTTTCACACCTGAGGCCTATTCTTTGTTTTTCCATCATGTATGTAAGGCATTCAAATATGTAGAGCACAATAAAATCAATTGGCTGGTCTATTTTTCAGTAAATTCCTTTTCCGCTCCGGCTTCCTACGTGCAATATCCACTCTTTTTTATAGCATTAACTTAGTGTTATTTTAAGTGTATTTTCTTAATTGCCTTCCAAATCAATTGACATAATAACAATTAGAGAATAAATATTCCATGTTCTCCCGGTGAACGATGATCGTTGGATACAGTACGGTTTCTTCGGCTTATGAAAAAAAAACAAAGACCAAAAATCGCTTAAACCCAGAGGAGAATTGATCTCTAACAATTGATCTCTTGTAAGTATGGATAAGAATAAGCTGTATCACTGCCACATACTTATAAACTGTTCCCTTAGTTTACAAAACAATAGGCAAAGCTACAGTCATTACTTTTCCGCTCATTGCAGGTGCGAACCTTTGATACCTTTCATTAACCACAATGTTCTTCCTTTCCCTAGCTTATGATCCAGAGGAAGTAGAATGGGAGAAACTCTCATTGAATGAGGCGGCCAATCTCATCGCTGACAAACCGCAAGCATGCCCGGAACACGAGTATTACCGCCAGTGTGGCTCCTACTGCCCAGAAACCTGTGCCACGCTTAACAAGCCAGTGGCGTGCCCCAACGTGTGCCGAGCCGGCTGCTTCTGTCGACGAGGCCGAGTCCGCGACATCACAGGCAATTGCGTGCGACCCAGCGAATGTTCAGTTCAGGGATCTCCGAGGGATCTCTCCAGGGACAGCAGCGAATGAACTTATCACGTTGTGTTGAAAACAGGGTGAATCTTCAATGTAAAGTGATTGGGTTAGTTTTAATAATCATCCTTAAAAACCCACTCTAAGCACATGGGGCTCTTGACGTATTGAGATTTCAACGCTGACATACAGTGACTTCAACGCCCGATTTGGTGACGCCCAACGCAGAAGTCATTGTAGCTACCATAGGACGTATGTGCACGTTTAGAAGTCAAGATGATTAAAAAACTACACCTCTGTTGAAAACTATCTTGCCATTATATTCCTTCGCCTAATCCGCAGAATGTATCTTTCAATAACTTCCCGGGTATACGACAAAATATAATAATGTTGCATACAACATTTCCTCGAATTTTTAAGAACATAACCAACATTCTGATTAATAAATTGTATGAGATTACACGTCTATAATTTTTTCTTCACTTTATCAATCAAAGAGAATCATTAAAGTAACCTGTTTTTCTTTCCCTCACATTTATGAGGTTTGTCATAGTTTGGAATTTGAAAGTCTAAAAATTCCACATCGGGCCGTTGAAATGCATGTGACTTGACTTCGGACCATTTTATGGAGCAGGGAAGTATATTCTACAGTGTCAATAAAATTATTTAAGCCTTTTAATTTTAAACTAAACTGGATGCAATGAACGTTTACTTAGGGCTAGCAGTGTACATGGCTAAAAAGCTTCCAACTTAACTACAACATAACTTGCATTGATTAGGTCATCACTTCCCACCCATTTTCTCCAAAACCTATTTAATTTATTACGGTTGTGTGATAACTACAATAAGGTTTAATTGAGAGTTCGGTGAAATCACATCGTGTGCTCTTAAAGGGGTGAATAACCACGCAAGGCTTGAAAAAGGTAATGACAAGGCGGTTCAAAAGCAATTTATGCTGATAAGAAATACCAGTCACCACTAAATTTTCTAATTGTGTAAATCGAACATTGATATAGTTTCAAAAATAAAAATGTAATTATAACATGCAGAATACACTCATTTAAGTATTCATGAATCATGCTCGAATTTCTTACTTAAACAGAACATTTATGCAGGTAACATTTTCACTCATTTGTTAAAAAAAGAAAAGGAAAATAAGGTAAGTCGGCGGTGTAAAACTTCAATTGGATGTAATAGAGACTAAAATAGCAGGGGTGACAGCAAATATTTGATAACATTACAGTACGTGGGATAGCTTCTATCATTGATGCATCCTGATTCTGAAGTGGATGAATTATCTTCCCAACCAGTAGTTTATCTACCCATTGCTGTATCCCATAGGGGTAGTTAATGGCTGACAGTAGTGAGCGGTAAGAAGAGTTATCAGTCGTCAGTAAGCAATTTTGTTAGTTTTTACACTGCTGACTAATCTATTTACTAGGAGTTGGACCTAATTTCGACAATTCAATGATTGTTTCAGACGAATAACTAAGGCATTTACACGTTTCCTCCACACCGGTAACGATTTAGTTTGTTGATCTAGAAAAGGCTTTCATTCAGTGTCTAGAATTACGGATATTTTTTTCAATTTAATTATTACAAGTGTTCTCCTTCCTTTATTTTCCTACTTTTATGTATAAAGGGGACTTTTTTGCACGATTTATCTATTCTATTAAAGAAAAATTGGCATTTTTAAAAAAATATTTGATGGATTACTATAATTGTCTACCACCGCTGGTACGGCAATTTTGTTCCTTTGAAGGGAGACGAGGTTTAACTTTTACTCTAAGTTTGCAATTATGACAACAAATTAATCGTGAAATAAATTTATATTTTGAAAATTTAGAAAATCTTAACCCTTTTCTTGATTATTACATTGCATTTCAAAATTATACAAGGGAAATTTTTACCTACTACTACACTAATTAGTCATATACATATAAAAAAAAGTCGAAAATCGAATTAATTAGAACATTTTTAACTCGAGAACGGCTATACCGATTTTAATAATATTTGGTTTTTTGGATTCTTCTATGCTCCGGATAACAGAACAAATATTTTAAAAAAGTGAAAATCATCGAAACAATTTATCTTGATCTTAGGGCTATTACTTTAAGAGTTGGTAACACTGCAACAGTAGTTAAGTCGGTAAAAACTACTAATTGAATTGTTTGTTTTCTTTTCACCGATTTAAAGACTGAGCTTCGGATCAATATAAAATATTAATAGTTAGACATATTACAAATATTGAAATCATATTTTTTAAATTTTATCTGAGCTAATGGTATGGCAATCTCGAGTGGACACTTCACTACCGTATTTGCACTACTGCCCCTCAGCCTCATGTGAGCTTTTAATAAATTTACAAGTGAATAATGGTTCGTTGCGAAATAATAGTATTGATCGGATTATTTTGAAAGTAATACAATCGATACAAGGAAAGGTAAAGTGATACAAGAGAATCATCAAGACAATTCATGAACTATAATAGAAACAATTTTTTTGTAACATTCAGTAATTTGTAGAGTGCGTTAAATTACATTCATTTCATGTAAATGCATAAACTAATACAGATAGGGGAACCCGGGGCCGAACGGGGTAAGCCTTTTTTTTAAGTGAGAAAACAGGTGCGCAAGAGGCAATAATTATTCTAGTGCAGATTGGTGTTGCTTATGAATGAATCCAGCCAGCACATTATAAGTCATTGAGATAAGGTGAAAGGAAGAAATAAGGAAGGCGCTTATCAAGTAAGCTTGTTACGGGTTTCTTTCGGCCAGGCCGACAAATATCCAGAGTAATGGCAAAATGGATGCCAAACTTTCAGCACTTCTGTAGATGTTGTTTTTATTCCATCGTTTTACAGAATTCATCAAGGGATTTATGTGAAAGAATAATTTTTTCATTCTTGGCACTTCTATAATATGAGTAGAAATAACATTATATGGCCATAATTTGAAAATCATTCACATTTTTGAACTGATGGCGAAACGAATTCGTAGGAAATTTTGCAAGTTAGCGACGTAGAATAATATAACAATGCCGGAAGGAATATATATATATATATAATCAGGCCGCATTTTTACCCTCTGATTTCTGGCTTTTTCCATCTACCACAGCACCGTTGTCCTTGTCCTTTTTCTATTCCATGTTCCTTTCCCTTTCTTTCCTTACCTGTGAATTTATATGCATATTTGCGCTTAAGGCGTCGTGTGAATGAATGAAGTAGTATATATATATATATATATATATATATATTTATTTATATATAAAGTCTTGAGGAAAGCGCACTACGCGATAGTATAAATAACGAACAAAATAAACACTAATAAAAAACATAGGAACACATAGAAAAGGACACTCACAAAGAAGCTTGCAAACGTTTCAGCGGGTTGACCCGCTATCGTCAGTGCTGAAGGTGAACTGCTGCAGGCGGATCCTCCAGAAGCTCTCCTTGGTGGAGTAGTGGGGGTGGAAGAAGGGGAAGGGGAGAAGGGGGGAAGGGGGGGTAGGGTTTGCTTTGACTATTAGTGGGCAATGTTTAGCCCGGGCGTTTCGAACGCCTTTTCAACCCAAATATGTGCCATTTCCCTCGTTCTCACCTCGATGATGGTTGCACAATACCTACACTACACCAGTTGCCATCCACCTCACACCAAACACGCAATCCCCTACTCCCTCTCAGTCCGCGCCCATCGCATCTGCAACAATTCACCATCTCTTCAAAGAGCCACACAGAACCTCCACCATGCTCTCCTCAAACGAGAGTATCCAGAATCCCTGCTTAAAAAGAAAATACTCTCTCCCTCTGAACAGTACACCCCACGCACCAAAAAAGAACAAACCAGAAAACTCAATCTCACCACCACATTCTTCCCTGGCTCTCAAAAAATTAAAAAAATATTAAAAGATCTGTACCCCATCATCAGCAAAAACAAAACCACAGCTGCTCTTCTTCCATCCTGCCCCTCCATTGCCTACAGAAGAGCACCTAACTTAGGTAATATTTTAAAATCCACCCGCCCCCTCCTCCGACACACACTCCCCCCACTCTCCTCCCTTACTCCATGCAAACGCCCTCGTTGCAAGTGCTGCCCTCTGCTACGCCCCACCACTTCACCTGTCATCAATAGATCCTCCTCTATACCGTCTTGTACTTCCTTCAACGCTGTCTACAAGCTACTTTGTAATTTTTGCCCCTCGTACTACATAGGAGAATGCACCACACCCATATCCATCCGAATGAACAACCACAGACACTCCTGCAAAACCCCCCCCCTTTCATGAACCCGTCCCCATTCACACCGCCTCACACAATAGTTCCTTCGATAAATGTTTTTCCCTAACCATCATTGAAATTCTGCCAGAAAACGCAACCATCATCGAGGTGAGAACGAGGGAAATGGCACATATTTGGGTTGAAAAGGCGTTCGAAACGCCCGGGCTAAACATTGCCCACTAATAGTCAAAGCAAACCCTACCCCCCCTTCCCCCCTTCTCCCCTTCCCCTTCTTCCACCCCCACTACTCCACCAAGGAGAGCTTCTGGAGGATCCGCCTGCAGCAGTTCACCTTCAGCACTGACGATAGCGGGTCAACCCGCTGAAACGTTTGCAAGCTTCTTTGTGAGTGTCCTTTTCTATGTGTTCCTATGTTTTTTATTAGTGCTTATTTTGTTCGTTATATATATATATATATATATATATATATATATATATATATATAAAGTCTTGAGGAAAGCGCACTACGCGATAGTATAAATAACGAACAAAATAAACACTAATAAAAAACATAGGAACACATAGAAAAGGACACTCACAAAGAAGCTTGCAAACGTTTCAGCGGGTTGACCCGCTATCGTCAGTGCTGAAGGTGAACTGCTGCAGGGTGGAGGATCCGCCTGCAGCAGTTCACCTTCAGCACTGACGATAGCGGGTCAACCCGCTGAAACGTTTGCAAGCTTCTTTGTGAGTGTCCTTTTCTATGTGTTCCTATGTTTTTTATTAGTGTTTATTTTGTTCGTTATTTATATATATATATATATATATATATATATATATATATATATATATATATATATATATATATATATATAACACAAAAAAGAAACACTCACATTGAATAAATAAACTCGTCGAAGCTATCGAAGCACTTCAGGCTTCTTCGTCAGCTGAAGTATGAATGGTGAGGAAAGGAGAGGGTTGGAAGAGGGAGAAGAGGGGTAAGGGGAGAGGTGTATGGGGAGGGGGAGTTAGGAATAGCGTGGAGATGGAATGAAGGCCGAAAACACATGGAAAAAAGTTCACCTGAACCGGGAATCGAACCACGGACCTTCTGCTTTCCGGGCAGATGCTCAGACCACCGAGCTATCCAGGCTAATCTAATCTCCAGTGTTTTCGGCGGGGGTTTATACACTAAAACCCCCGAGGTCTAGCCCTATCATTTGGCCAAGAGATGGCTCTGGGCGTAGGTCCCGCCACGAACGAAGAATTCAACGCGGACAGAAGAAGAAATGGAATTAAAGATGGTCACAATCACACACACAGTAGGATAGACATAGAGGCGGAGGGTGGGAGAGAGGCAAGTATTCCTATGTGAAAGCAATCATCAAATTCTAAATTGTGGGAAAAGGCGTGGGTAGGGACAGGAAGCGAAGCAGATTGGGAAGTGGGTTTACAAGAAGCTCGATGGTTGTTAATCCGTAGCTTGAGTGAGGTGGTGGTTAAACCAATGTAGAAGGCGGGGCAGGAATTGCATAAAAGGATATAAATTACATTACTAGTTGTACAGGTGGGGGACGGAGTGGAAGGAAGCGGAAAGTAAGAATTTTGTTAGGAAGTGACTGGGTAATGAGGATAGCACACGTTTTGCACCGGGGTCGTTGGCAAGGGATAGGTAAAGAGCTAGTACGGGTGGTGAACCTTGAGAGTGGTTTAGTCGTTTTGAGAATGGAAGATAGATTTGGCGGCCGACGGAAGGATAAGGATGGACAGCTAGAGAAGATTTTTCCAGTAGTGACGTTGTTAGAAAGGATCGGAAAAAGGCTTTTGATAATTCTGTTCAAAGCCTGCACGCCCGGGAAGTATGTGGTGGAAAGGGAGAGATATAAGCTTACTCGAGCTCGGATGACTGGTGTAAATGGCTCGTGCGCCGCGTGAACGTCATTAGACTCCAGAGAGCGATGTTATCCAGATTTCAAGCCGTGTCTTTGAGTTCCGCGGATAACCAGTTATTACTATCGCAGCACAGTCCTTAGAAAGTTCATTGCTTCTGAGTTATAAATGTGAAAACCTAGCAGGTTTCTGTAAAAGAAAAAGTAGAAGGAAATAATGAAAAAATATTACCACAGATGGGAATCGAGCATGAACCTTTAAAATAGTATTCCAGCTGCCGTAACCACTAGACCACATCAACAATTATTAGTCCTATTTTTGAAGGGAGTACAATTAACTTGTAAATGTTTAATGGCGTTTTTTAACTATTATATATGACATTGAGCTTAATATTTATTAATTGAGCTTGAGTTTGAGCAATGAACGATTACATTCAACGCGTAGCCTATCTCTTGCTAGCTAATACATATGTTAACTCTTATCCTAGCTACTCTTGCGCTGCTATTTATAGCGATCGGTGGAAATCAATGGAACCATGGAGGTGGAGAATCCTGCGTAGAGTATTTAAAATCATGCCTATGGGTACTAATGGGTAAATCGTCAATACTTGAGTCACAATCTTTCGCCAAGAAACGGAGTTACTCGAAAGGAAGCGATAGGCGCGATAAGAACAAGAATAATCGCGAAGAAAATATTCGCTCCGCTTCGAGTACGTCGAACAGCGCAAACTTATTAATTTCGTATCATATTTCTGAAATATTTTATGTCATAATTTTTTTATTGCGAAACACTATCTTTGCACTTAGTGCTGCTGTAAAATATTGCTAATCCATAAGTCGTTTTCCGTAGTTGAGCATAAAACCATATTCTTTGTTTATATCTTTTGCATTGGTGTACACGATGAGTCCAAAAGTGACTCAGGTGAAACTTATGGGTAAGTAGTTTCAATTAAAACCAACAATCAACAACAACAACCAATGAGATAAACACACTTCGCCTCCTCAGTCCGTAACAATTAAAGTTAAAATTACGTTATATTTCTATAATATATTATGTCATTCTTTGTTTATTGCGTGAAACCATCAAATGGCTACAGTTAGTATTGTTATACAATATGGGTGATTCATTTTTTCGTTTTCCTTAGTTGATCATAAAGCCATTATCTTCGTTTTTAATCTTTATCGTATACATAATCGATGAGTCCAAAATCACTCCGGTGAAATATATGGGTTAGTATTTTCAATTTTAACTTAATCCAGATAGCACAAAATGATATTTATCCAATTCTTATGGTTTTCTGACGGGAAAAAAATATATGAGCAGCTTATCGCAAGCAAAGGAACTTATGTAAGGCAAGGATAATATTTTAGGGAGGAATAGGGAAGGAATACAGCCAAATATCCTCTAATTAACATAAGTAGCTTCAGTTGGATGACCACCAAAGGCGGCAGGACAGCGTGCAACGCATCCTACGCTTCTAAGAGCTCTGTCCGACACGAATTTAAAGAGTACCGGTGAAATTCAGTCAGTCTTTATAAGAGCTGAAAAACTGATAACGCATTTTCCTGAATAAGAAAAAAAATTGACAACTTCAAACGACTACTGGTGATAATGCAAAGCACTGCATGCGAGCCATTTTCTTGCGGTGACAGGAATCGAACTTATAACTTTAAATCTAACTGCCGGCCATGCTATCCACTACACTACTGCGTCCCATGATTTTTATAGCAAATCCCCCGCGTTAGTCTCTTTCTTATGGTTTCTGGTGAAACCTTCACGAGCATAAAAACCAAAATATTATTTTTTCTCAAGCAATCCAACACAATAATATGTTCAAAAAAACAGAATTCTCACGGTATTAAACGAAATCTTCGCGGTTCATTGGCATGCAAACAGATTTTCAATCCCATTTATTTCATCACATAGAACAAAAAGGCAAGTAAAGCCACATACAGGTTATATACCAAAAATCTTTATGACATTGTTGAAGTTATTTCGGGTTTCCCACCGGATAAGGTTCTCCATCTCTGCCGACGTTTCGATGGTCGTGTCGTCCATCGTCATCAGGGCTTGTCTTTGCGTTGAGTGATCCCACTTATGCTGTGATACAACGCAAAGACAAGCCCCAACGATGGACGAAACTTTCAAGATGCTGTTTCATTACGTTTTCTAAAATGGACAGGAACCTAATTAGCGCTAAGATCGTTGATATTTAACTATACAGCAAGGGAAGATCAGGGTTTAGTGATTTTAAACGCTCTTTCACAGCATAAAATCAATAAGAAAGATCTTTTTTAATTCTATCTTAAATAGCTACCGAAAACGTTAAACAAGGCTACTAAAGACAGAAAAAAGGCGGTGGGAACAAAAGCAAACGTTTTTTCGCGACTTATTAAAAAGGTTTGAAATTTCGAAACTCGATACTACGAAGTGCCTATTTTTCGGTCCCGCTGACTTAGCATAATCGAGAGTTTACTGCATAAGTCTTCCACGGGCGGGTTTTCTTCAATTTTTCCCTTCACTATACTAACGTAATTTATTTCCTTTAGGACATGACCCATCCATCGTGACGTTCTCTGGCGTATGATGCACCACAGTTCCCTCTCTTATCCTATTCCTCGGCATACCCCATCCTTCCATTTCATCTTCAGCACCCGTCGCCGACAAAAAGGCATAGACCAGGGGAAATCCACGGCGCGTCGTCTCATTCCAAGATGCATGCTGTTTTACTATCCATGCGCGAGACATGTTAGTGATGATTATTCGCTGGGACTGACGCCACTCGAAGCGGAACTCAATTGGCGCCAGAGGCCTAACCAGAACCCACTCCCCTCTCCCTCTCCTCGAGGACTCGCCTCCTCCACAGCACGGATGCCGCAGCGAGAGAAATACCACGAGTAGAGCAGCGAGAGAAATACCACGAATACCAGAGAGTAGAGATCTAAATCGCAAATGCGATATAGATGCGATGTCCGCAAATAAATGCGACATAGATGCGATGACTGGACTTATATGATATTTTTACGAAAATTTGCCTTTTCGACGGCAAAATATGTACATTTTGTGCCGAGCGCAGATAAAATGCTCCGCCCACACTCACCGCTAAAAGCATATGAGCAACTGGCCAGCTGCTAGTAAGCTGGGACTCTACGTGGCCGCGAACTACAAGTGGACGCGGACAAGCTACACCTCCGCCACTATATGTATTATTCCTTAATTATGTATTATTGTTCTACAACATAATTATTTAAAATATTCTGTATTTTGTAATATAATTGTGTTTCACTACATTTTATCGTCATCTACCTCATTATGAAAATAAAAAAGAGACACTACAAACTGCGATAAACTGTTTTTGAAAGTGCGATTTTCACGTATCTCTAACCACGAGTAATCGAATACTTACTTGTCTTGAGTAAAATGCGAACTCTACCCTGTTGGTCGGAGGCCTGTTCAGCCAGGGTCTCGGTGGCGGAGGTGTTAATTCCTTGCCTGGCACACATGAGGTCACGGGTTCGAGTCCTGCCTGGGTATGTTGCCCCTATCCACGGAATGTATTTTCGCACATGCTTTATTGTTAAGTTAAAAACCCCGATGTTAAAGTCCGATTGAGCTGTTTTCGTTGGTACAGGAATAAATATTTAAAAAAGAACAGTCTGCTTGCCTAAGGGCCCAGTTGGCAACGTGGTCAAAGGTGTATATAGACAACGAGCACATTCCGCCTATGTAAAAAAAATGAGACGACACGTTTAGGAGATCATTATTAAATGATGAACAAACAAAGTAAGCAAAGCAATTCAACATACAATTACAACTACTATACAACTGCAAAAAAGTGTGATTTCACCCTCCCCACCGCGTACACTAAATTTATTGACAGCAAATTTCACCAACTCTTGATTAACTTTGTAGTATTCCATTATAAGTTTTCCTTTGATACTACACAATTACTTACACCACTTATTTTTTACAGAGCGCGACCCGAAGTTTCAATGAATTATCATCATCTTCAAGCGCCAATTACATCTTAATTTAAATCTTAAATAATAATTTGCGCCTGAATATGATGGTACTTCACTGAAACCCGGGTCGCGCTCTGTAAAAAAATAAGTGTTATCAGTAATTGTGTGATATCCAAGAAAACTTTTAGTGACAACAGGCAATGAGATAGAACTTTCCGTAATTTTCCACGCAGTACATGAAAGAGCAGCAACTTGTCCGCTTCCAGGTGACCAAATGGAGGAGATGGATATGAATGTGCCACTGAGGGGGTGTTAGGGGGAAAGAGATGGCGGGCAAGGAGATGGTGCTGATCTATCGCTAATTATCTCGGATCACATCGCCTCCTCCTCGCTCAGTTAAGCAGATCACAGGAGTCGCGAGAGAAGCAGCGGAAGGAGAAATCGGCGCACATCAATTCACTCGAGAGGTAAGAAAGCTCCAATTTGATAATTCATTTTATTGATGTGTAAAAGTATTTCAGTTTTTCGTTGCGATCACTCCAAGTACGATATTTTCAAGGATTTATTCCTACATTGACCCTGCGCTTCGGACATTTGTACACTTTCTCGGCTTTGAAAACAATTCATCTCCACAATGTGAATTTTTTATTTCCATTGTGTTTTTGCTTATTCTAAGAATTAAATTTTAAATTAATAAGCACACTTTAATAATTTTCCACCGTTTCCCAGTACCTACTAAATCAGGCTTTCGTCGTTAACATGTTCAAAATTTACTAGAATGACATTTTGTGGTCGTAACCAAGGATTTAGCTCAAACAATTACCATTCCCTATTCTTTCGCCAAACAACCATTACCTTAGGAGAAAAACGCCACGTGATATCCTGATTCTCGGGTGGTTTCCGAGGAAAACGTGATAGCCCTTATGGCTACTGAAGTTTATTTTTTTCATGCTTTTTTCGCCAAAGAGATTGCTTCGCAGAATAAATATTCCATAGGTAAGATTTTTTCTATTTTTTTCATAAAGTTTTATACTGTCTAATACATTCTTAGGCCTCTTCCTGCTGCTATAGACAATACGTTATCTTTCGCAGCGTATAGATGTCTAAATTTAATGCTGGTACTTATATCTTGCTTTGCGGTATTGTTACCTTTAAAGATAATCTAGCGCAAATGATGAGATCATACTACTCTTCGTACATTTGAAATATTTTTTTGTGTTATTTGCATACTCTGAGAATTTCATTTTGCAGTACAAAGCACATTCGCATATACGTCCACCATTTGTCAGTTCTGATGGGCTTTCGTCGATAACATTAAATTCGCTAGAATAATAGTTTTTTATACCTGCTGCAAGCTGTCACAACGAACTTTTATAGGGTAGCCTCTGAACTTGGTGGCATCCCAAACGAATTCAGATATTTAAAATTCAGCACAGTGGCCGAAAGTCACCACGCTCTCCGAAAACTATACGTGAGCCTATTTAATATACTGGTCAGTCTTATCTTTGATATAGTATTTGGAGGATTCCTTCCTTCTCGAGGAATCGAATAATCCTCATATCGACCACTAACGTTATTTTCCTAAGTTTTCTTATAACTAAATGCCTACATTTAGCATTTACCACTGCCATCTTAATCTACGATTGTCTTTCATCTTCTTAACTGCTTACTTTTTCCTCCAACAGAACCTTTTTATTCAACTTCAAAATTCTTTCCAAAAGTCACCTCTCACTAAAATTCAACAATGAAAACGTTTCTAAGGCCATTAGGTTGTATTCACTCTTTGCGCATTTCTTAAAGCATTTCATGCCCAGCTTTTTAAGAAACTCTCAGTTTGAAGCCAATCAGATGAGAGTCATCGACTTATGGCGCCTTCTGAGCGAGTACAAGCACTACTTTTCTTTCTCTCAAATGCAGTAGCGCCCAATTTCTCATCGCCAAGCTCTACAGACTACTCTTATTTCTTCAAAATAATTCCTTCTATTGTTAGCATGCTTTAGTGCCTGTATGACATTGCTAAAATGCACTTTAGACACTCAAGATAACAAAAACAATATTCAAGGAGTTTGGGTAACCAAATGATATAATTAGACTATTAAAGTCAATACTATTGAAGGCTTCATTGACACATGTTGACTTCAAGAATTTGACTCAAATAAGATAGGGTTAGCAAGATATACGGACGAAGACATAACTTTACCTACGAGTTATAGTAAACTTTCCCGAACAATCATAGGAATGGGCTCCTCCATATTTTCACTACAACCATATATTACAATGCTTAGGAATCTCTGACCTCATTTTTTAATCATCAAACAAGTTCTTAGTTAGCACGTGTCATGGGATGCCACATCTATGTTTCCGTGATTTTAAAAATGTTGTCTTAAATTCTTCTCTTCGATTTAAAACGAATAAGCACGTTATGCTCAATGCATTTACTCGTTTAGGCTACAAGGGTAAGGTGTTGAATGAACACTAAACCAAAACATAAATGATTAGAGATTACATGGTTTTTTTAGTGTTTAAGTAATCGAGGATAAAACTGGGAAATCGATTGGAAGGAACAAAGCAAAAGGCGAAATATTTTGGCATCAAATATCAACATGAAATTCCAAAGAAGCAAAATGAGTACAGTAGCGATGACGGCGGTCATAATTAATGAAGACGCCAGTCGATCACTGCGATCAGTAATCATTACGCATGAAGAAACAATTTTCTAGCTCAATCGACACCATTCCAAATATTTAACGATACCTCGTAAGAGATCAATTTCTGTATCCGCTAAAAAAAGGAAATAGTCGCTACTCGTTTTAAATACAATCTCAGACACCATTTTCCATAAAAAATATTTTTCTCAAATGTATTTAGCCGCACACAGAGAGGATTTATGAGTACACCGACGAATTTCAACAATTAATTGAAAATAATAACATACATTATCGTATATTTTCAAATTAATAAAAAAATCGATTAAAAAATTAATAAGTTAAAAAATAAACTTCATTCGAATAGATGAAAGTTATAATATTTGATAGCAAGAAGGATTTAACACTTAAGTATACAAACATATCAGTATCAATACCCACAGACGTGAATTCTGTGAGACGCATTTCGGTCTTCGGGCCTAAATAAATTTAGGATTCGATCTTAATGGATTTAGGAATTTAATATTAAACCACTGGAAGGTTTTAAACAGCGAGAAACTAGATGTATGCACGAAATAAGGCGCAGATATGGTAAAAAATAAATTTTACAAATGTGCAGCTTAAAATGTATACTGAAAATATTTCATGTTTGCATCACCTAACGAAGCTCATGAGGCAATATCACCTATTGACATCGGCGGCCTGCATCGCCCTCAGTAAAATGGACTACAGCGACTGAATGTTTTTTTCGGTCGAAAATAGACGCATCCGTCAATTCAGGAATTTTAACTGACGTCTCGTTTGAGGCACTCGAAGGGGCGCCAAGGAGAGACCGAGAAAAATTAACGTGCGCTTGCCGCATTCCGCAACTGGACGCTCTTTCCTCTCTGGCGGGAGAATGACATGATTCTGTCCATCATTTAACACCTTTCCATTTCGCACGCTGAACGACATCCTCAACGAGGATGAAATCAGTAGAACAAAGAGCTTGTATACAGTATGTTCCAGGATGAATCTGCAATACTTCATGAGTTGTTAGGGTGAAAGTTTTAAGCATTTTTTTGTCCATTAGCATGTGGTCAAAACTCCTTAGTTACTGAGCTATGGCAACGCAAACATTTTTTTCTAAGCAGATATCATGAAAACGGTTTTTCTTGGGTATCAGGCCTTCTTGATATTTTATTAATTACTCCAGATTTTTATGGATATTAAATAATTATGGTTGGACGAAAATGTGCGATTTCAACTATCTGAAACAGTCTAAAAATGGGTGAGATTGCCCAAAAGTACAATGGATATTCTTTCAAAGGTCTTGTGTATTTAAGCTCAAATATTAATTGCTGGGGAGCGTGGTAAACCAGTGGGTTGAGCAATTGTCCCTCAACCGAAATATATCGGGTTCAAAACTCGTGCGAAGCCTTCGGAGACTCGGCGAACAAAGGCCTTCGGGCGAGGAGAGTGGCTAGTTGGCCCTAGGGAAATCCTCCTTACCTGAATTCAAATGCCAGTGGTTTCGTTTGGGGCTAGCCATCTACAAATGCATGCGAAGAAAGCTTGCCGTTGAAACACCGAGCGAGTTCCTCAGAACCACTCCGCTTGCTGACCCTGGAAAAAGAAAAAACAAATTTGGCCTACTCCTATATCTGTCTCCGCAAACTTGGATTGGGACTTCAGTTCCAAAATCATAATAACAGTGGATAAGAGGAAATGTTTTTTAGTGAAGGGTTCTCGGGATCGCCACCGGGTCAGGAAATGCATAACTAACTACGTTTCGATGTCCGACTCGGCCATCGTCCTGAGGGCACATCGAAAAATCATAATAACAGTGGATAAGAGGAAATGTTTTTAGTGAGGGGTTCTCGGGATCGCCACCGGGTCAGGAAATGCATAACTAACTACGTTTCGATGTCCGACTCGGCCATCGTCCTGAGGGCACATCGAAAAATCGGTAGTTATGCAGTTCCTGACCCGGTGGCGATCCCGAGAACTCTTCAGTCAGGCTACTCGCCGGGAAAGTACGAAATCTTTCTTCACCTTCCTCTACGGGGAGGAGATACACCGCAGCATTAGGAAATGTTTTTCTTTGCGATTTTAAAATGGGTCAGAACTGGAGGCACGAAGTGCGGTCAACCTATTTGCCTTACGAGACCGTTTTCACCTCTGTCCAGATTTTTCCCGCAGACCGTGGTCTTCAACTAGCATTATACTGTGTAATCGGAGGACTAGTCTGAGCAAGAAGATAGTTGGGGTTGTGTTGTATTCCGCTGTCCGGTCCGGGTACTCAAGAATAAACCAACCAGATGATCATGGTGTCAGCCAGGACACTTAGTAAATATTCATCTAGCGCACCTATAACCCGATGATGAACTCCTGTCCCACAAAAAAACGCTGATGATAATTAACTGATGAGAAAATATCGGAAATTATGATAATTGAAAAACCGATTTCAGGCACCTTAAATTGATTATGGCTTCTGCACGTTCATAATATCGTATTTAATGCCACAATTCAGCTAATTGTTTATGCAGTCAATAAAAAGGGAGAAGGATTACCTACTTTTTTACAGTGCACAAGATATCGATCGGATTTTTGTCAACGACATTTTTTATCACGTTTCCACTGACACAACGGACGCAGAAACGTGGAAACAAAAATTGCTCGATTCCTGAACAGTTGGAAAAAGAATGAAAAACAAGGAAATAAGGATGAATCTCCGATTTCTTTGAAGCTTCGAGATGTGGGTGTGGAGGAGGATGGAAAGATTGCAGTGGACGGATGGCAAGAGGAATGACGAAGAACTAGAAATGGTCAGCGAGGGGAGGACACTTCTGGAAAAGGTACAGAGGCGACAGAAGGTTTGGATAGAGCAAGTTCTGAGCGAGGATGTTGTTAGATGGTATACTGTTGGATGAACGAGGGAGAGGAAGGAACAGAATATGTTTAGAGCCTGATTTGTAAACGGCGGTGAAATTAACGCGAATTGCCTTAGAAAGAATTCCCTTTAGTGGCCCCGAAAAGCCAAAGATCCGTGGTTCGATTCTCGTTCTAGGGAATTATTTTAGGTAAAAGGTACTGCCATATGTACCACCATTTTACGGGAGGGTATGTTGGAGGAAGGAGTTGTTTTCCAACCTCGATTTCCCACCTCACCCCACAGCTGATGGCTACAGCGTTGCCACGTCGTAAGAGGACATAAATCGCAGATAGCACAAAATTCTTAAAAAATCACCATAGAAAGAAGACCAAAACACGTCATTATCTTCGGTGTGATCAAGAAAGCGATAAAAGTCATAATTTTTTGATAAATAGTAGAAATGTAAAATGAAAATTGCACCACACGCTACCCGGTTGGGAGGGGTCCCTCAGTGTTTCGGATCCGTCTTTCTTGAGCGAAAAAAAAGCTCACAGCGAAAACAAGCGCACAAACAGATGCGCGCGTAGAAAGCGCACAATGTGACATTCTGGTGTAGGATTCACGTAACCAGGAATTGTAAATTCGTGGTGAAGTAAAAGCCCATTACTGTTCCACGAACTTTTATTTGCTGTCGACCAGTTCCGACGGCTATAGCATCATTATCAAGGCAAGCAGAAGAAGTAATTGCAGCGTCGAGCCTTGCATATCCGACAACAGTAGGGGGGAAAGGGGACCTGATGAGGGAAAGGGGGGCGGGCAGGTTAGAGGGACGGTCAAAGCATAAAAGTATAAGATCTGGGGAGGGAGAGGCGGATAGATGGTCAGTCTACGTTCCACCAAGTCACGCCAAATCACCTGATTTCAGGATACGTAAACTTGTCGCCGCTTGGAGATGAAACTTCGAGAAATACAACAGCTCAGGTACATTCCTCCTGACCTTTCACCACAGTTTACCTCACCCTTCAGGAATGTCATCGCGCAATACAATAGCGCAAGTACACTGCTGGACTGTACTCCCGAGTACCCGCATCACTTCACCCACCCCATCAGGCTGCGCGGTTCGTCAAAAACCCCTACGTGCGTACAGACAGCGTTACTCAGATGTTAAGCGAATTAGGCTGGGAGCCGCTGGAGACTCGGAGGCTACCCGTTAGGCTTAGATTGCTTGAACAATGGGTATCTTTAAGAGCGACACGGGGAACATAATATTAGAGCCGCACTATATTTCCAGGTCCGACAGAAGCGATAAATTAAGAGAGATGTTTTGCCGAACGGATATATATGGGAATTCGTTTTTCCCCCGAACCATAAAGGACTTTAATAAATACTAGTCGTAATTTCCTTAGAGCACTTCCTTTTTATGTAAGAACGGCTGGTGCCCTAACACCCCCTGCCGCACGCCTTTTAGGCGGCTTGCTAGGTATTATGAAGATGCAGTTCTTTGTCATTACTGTCCTGATGGTCCTCCAAGTCACTACGGGAGCAGAAATCGTCTGTTTCAGTGTTTTAAACTTACAAAGTAGAGTTAAATTTGTAGTTAATAGTTTACTTTGTGTTTTGAAAATCAAAATGTTTTGAGCATTTTTACATGGTTTAGTTATGGGAGTCATTACCACTAACAACGATAAGCCTGCTGCACTTTATAACGGATACGCTTATCGGGAGTTTAGGAAGAAGATGGATGGGTCAATAGTTCGGCGTTCCTTATTTCGAAGATAGAGGCTGGTTTCCTTATGTAATTTCAAAAGGATTACCTGTGTGTTTTTTTCGCAGTGCGCTATATTCACGATACCCGCGAGCTTATGTTCCCAAGAGAGGGACGCATAAAGCTCGGAGTCGAGGCTGAACCCTCATTAGAGGGACTGATCAACGGTGGTCCCCATGGCAGAAGTATCAAAAGGAATACCTTGAACCATTTTTTCTCATGCCAGCCATCGGGTTGTTATGGCGGCTAGAGTGCTGACTTACCATCCAGATGGTCAGAGTTCAAATCCCGGCGTTGGCAGAGATTTTTCACAACTGCCCGATCCCTATTTGTGTGCTTTATAGAGGACACTTCAAGTGTACCACTCCGTCCGTCAGTCGGGACGTTAAGCCGTGGTCCCCTTGTCGCCTTTTGTAAGGAGTAGATTAATGTCGACGCTGGGTTTCGCTCCATCATTCCCTCCCTACCCTTCATATTGTATTTAACTGCGTATATTTTATGTTTGACGAGGGGTTAGATGGAAGATGGGACTTTCTAGTCCCAATCTCGCCCAATAAAGACGCATTATTATTATTCCCTCATGGCGCAAATAAACTTAACTGTCGGACACCTCCTCCAAATTCCATACCTTCCATCTTTTTCTCATGGAAATTCACGTAGAATATAGTAATATTTTGATTTTTGTAAGGATTTTTAAAAAATATTTCCTTTCCAGCTTCCTTTAAGGCTTACATCCACCCATGCCCTGAGCAAGGAACGACCCTCGCCGGCTTCCCTCCCGTTTCAGATCGACCGCCAAAAGGCAAGAGGCCTTGGGGGTCAGTCCGTCGCCGTGACGAGAAATAGATCGGAGGTGCAGGGAGGGAGGGGAAGATGATGATGCTGTCGCCGATCGTGAAGAGGTCGTCTGAGTCGCTGGGGGCGGCGGAGGCGGGTGCGGAGGGGGGAGGGCTGCTGGCGGGGGAGGGAGCCGCCTGCGCCATCCAGGTGAGTTGAGAGCGGCGCCCACGCAAACCAAGAACGAAGGCAAAAGTGAGAGAGAGAGAGGCGACTTCACACTTCTGCCTACACTTTCTCCTCACCTCAAACTCTCACGTGAATACACAACGTAAAATCGTTTTACACAGGGCACGACCGGTATCATATCCTCCTCAGTCCCGGGACATATCTACGTATTTAATTTGATGTTAACAGACAACATAAGAACATTTCTGTGAATCATGTTTCTGTATGATACTGTACTTGGGGTGTGCGATGTCTTCAAACTGGATTTGAACCGAGGACCCCTCGATCATCAGCCAAGTGCTCCACCCGCTATCGCGCTCCCCAAAGATAAAATACGCAAGTAAGTACGTTGTATTTCCATCCAATTGTGAGCTATCCTAAAATTTTCACCGCTGCCGATATTAAGAAATAGATCGAAATTTGATTAGCAAGATTTTTCCCGGTAGGACAAACAAAAAGCGAGTTTATTAAAACGTGATAAAAAAGAAAAACAACAAAGAAAAAATATGTACCGATAGAAATACATATACATATTTACGATATCCCGAATGTTGATACCTGGGAATTAAGCTGTCCAAAGCATCCACTCTTATGCATATTAGAATGATTATTATTTATTCAAACAATATTTTAAGGTTAACATAAAACGTATCTAAACGTGAACGTATGATATATTTGTATTTCACTTAGTTGATAATTATTATTCATAATAACATGGAGTACAGATCTCCAACTATCAAACACATCAATCATGCTTAATCCATTATAACCCAATGTTGCGCCTAAGTAACATCAAACATGTATTAATTTCCATCTCTATTCAGGAAATATTTAAAATACGTACTCCGCACGGATGAGATATTCTAAGAGCGCTTTAGAATATCTTACCCACGCGGAAACTCGAGAAAAGTTTAAATATTCTGTTCGCCGGGAAAGTGTAAATTCATACATATTAAAAAAATACGTGTTCTTCAGTGCTGTAAAGTTTAATGGAGAAATAAGTAGCTGCCAAAATAATTATGATTGAGCATAAAATTTTCACATTTTAAAAATGAGAAGTCCTGAAATTTAATTTCTCCCAGAAGCAGCTCAAGGTTATAAATGGTTAAGGAAATACATATTACAACTTAGTCACATAAAACTCACACATCCACTGAAACCTGGGCGTGCATTTCATCAAAAGTATGAGGGTCGTTCAATAAGTCTTTAGAAAAAGGTATAAAAAGAAATGATAATGGGTGAATTTTAAATTTTTTTATTATAGTCATCTTTCATACACATAAAAATTTTAAAGCATTTTTCAAGCATTTTAAGGCTGCCCAATAAGTAGAATTTTGAGATCTCCGCAAAATAGGCATTTGTTTGGGCTATGATCTCCTCCTTAGACATACACCTTTGTCCGCATATCCATTTCTTCAAGTTGTGAAATTATAAAAAAGTCACTGAAGACTAAATCTGATAAATTTGGTGATTTTATTAATTATTGAAACTTAAATTCCGTAATTTTGGCTATTGCAACTGAACGGGTGTGAACCCGTGCGTTGATTTGTTGAAGGAAGGACATTTTCTGTTTCAAAAAGGACGCTTTTCTTGATTTCTACTATCAACAGGTCTAATAACAATGCATAATACTCTCCTGTTATCTATTTTCCCTATTCCAAGTAATCGGTGTAGATTATTTCGCATACATCCCAAAATATCGTTTCCATGACTTGACCGGTCCATTTCACCATCTTCGCCTACCCTGGAGCCCATTTACCTTCGGAATTCCATTGTTTTAGACTTTTTGTCTCTGTAGTGTAGTGATGATTCCATATTTTATAAAAAGTTATGAATTGATGCGGAAAGTCCACAGGATTGCGAAGGAAAGGCGCCTTTGAGTTGACCACACGATTGCGGGTATTCTCCAAAGTGAGAAAACGCGGCAGCAATATTGCCGATATTTTTTTACACCCAAGTTTCCGTGAAAAATTAAAACAATTGTGCATATCTATATGCTTGCAGCCTAACCTATATTGCTCACTTTCATTCGTCTAGCACTTAAAATCTCATAGTGGATTTTTTCAATCATTTTGATGGGTAGACACTAACACAGAGCGTCCGGAAAATGTTCATTGTTTTGGATGTACGGCCACGTTTTAACTCATTTAACTAATTGTAAATAGTTTCAAACACAGGAAAGGATCTTCCATAAGTTTCATTCAAGTTAGCTTTGAAATCTTTCGGCGTTAACACTTTCAAATACATGCGTTTTAACCCCGCACTAAACTCAATTTTATCCATTTTTATAAACAAATGAAAGTTGTTCACTACAATCGGCAACAACAATGAAACTATGGGATGGATACAGCTGGAAATTTCTCAGCTGACTAGTCACAAGTGCTACTTTCTACTCTGCATTAATATTTGATACTATGAGAGATTCTAAGGGCTTATTGAACGACCCTCGTATGTGTCACAAATTGAGCGTTCCTGAGCCGCATTAGTCAATGGGGAAAGGCGATGGTATGGATTAGGATCCGAGTCGGGGAAGAGATGATAGAAGCCTTTAGCCCACCCTTCCATCCCTCCCTTCTCCCCACACCTAACCACCCTCTCCGCTTGATTTCAGCGGTTACACAGCAGCCCTATCAGTCACCGTCCAATGGCTCAAAGAAAGAGGGAAGAAGAGACACTAAAAAGCATTTTTACCCAACCACCCTCCGTCCTTTGCCAATCCTTGTACTCCTACTCGCGAAGGTGTTATGGAACGGTCCACTGAGCGAAAAATCACCCGAGAACGCGCGCCTCATTTAGGAGGCACAAGTTCACGCCTCATGTTTGATCTCGGGCGATTAGGTACACGCGCTCTTGCAGGGAAATCCCTCCAACCACCCCTGTAATGGAATGACGAACAGCCCAGTGGTCGACACGCTATAAGGTAGAATCTAAAACAAAATTTAGTCCATCTAAAAATTGTGACATACTGAAGTAAAATAAAAATTCTGAAACACGAATTTTCTCAATTTTTTCTACTTCTGGATGTACCCTTTGCATGCCAGAAATCGCGCAAATTCATTTGATATTTGGGTGCGTAGCCGACTACGGTCATTCTTCACTGAGGCTTTTGCGGTCGATTGTTTGCAGAAATAATTAACTTTTTCGGGTCTTACTGCATAGTTCAATGTGGTAGGCAAAAGGCACCATCGACAAGATAGGGAATATTCCATTAAAATACAAAATCAAAAGCATCTTCAAACCTCAATCGCAAATTAAAACCTCACTGAGAAACGTAAAAGAAAGGACGCCCTTGCAAATTGAAGATGTGTACAAAATCCTGAGTACAACATGCGGGAAAAAGTAAAAAAATAATTAATTAAATTAAAATTATTATTTTAGCACATAAAAAGAAGGTAAGAAGAGCGCCAGCGGCCCGCTGGCAGCGGGTCCTTGGATACCATATAGATTTTGAAAAAAAAAAACATTTCCCTCCACGCTCCACAAATTAAAATACCGGCTGGTTAGGAAAAAAATAACAGCTTCGCTTTTCTACAAAGACACTTATATTGTCGTCAATGAGTTTCGATACACTGTATTATTCTCAAGACTAGTGGTACAGGAGACTTTCTTACTTGGTTTTATACCCAATCCGGCGGTGGCTATGGTCGAGAAGGAAAGGGTGAGGTTAGTGTTGAAGTGACCCCTAGTGTTGAAACCTTCATTCTTGGTGTATATAAATTTGATAATACGTAGTTAATGAACGATCTCGTATTTTATTTGCAATGCAATACTTAATACTCATATGAAGAATTAAATATACCTATCCTGGCCGTTACGTTAAAAAAATGTAAAATATTACAACTTATTACAAAGGGGCAGTACTTATGAGGTGAATCGATATGGAAATTTTCTAAGGCTCCCTTAACTTCGGTCTACCTTCAAGGGGACCGACATTTATCACACTCCGCCAGTATGTGTAGAAGCACTCAGTCTATCGCGGTCGTGGTCACTATGGTGTCTGTTTCTCTTAAGTGAAGGTTCATTATGAAAAACTTAACAGGAGAAATCAACAATTTCATTAATAGTATATTTAAAAAAATATTTATTAAATCATTAAAAAACAGCTAAAACGGCCTTTACATTGATTAGACAACTTAAAATCTGCAGCTTTAACAAATATAAACTATAAAAAAATAAAAAAAGGATTTTTTAAATCAGAAGATGGCTTTTCGAAGCTGCCTCTTGAATGATCTGATGGGCATTGAAAGATCCAGGGAAGAGAGATTAGTCGAAATGGTATTAAAAGAGGTAGGGAGCCTGTAAAAAAGTGATCTCTGAGAGAGAGAAAGACGGAATTTCGGTTGGTGTAGTAGATGGTTATTACGAAAGGCGCGGGTGGGAATGTGGAGTGAAAAGAAAGGCAGTATTTCTGAGGATCGGAACTTACCATTTAAGGCATTGTAAATGAGGGAATCATCATGAAAATTCCTACGAGAGGAGAGGGGGACCAATGATAGGGCAGACATTACTTCAGAGCGAGAGGAATTACGGAGGTGAGGAGCACGGTGTCGGACTGCTGAAATAAAGAAATTAACAGGGCGTTCAAGAATTTTAAGGCTGGAGGGATAGGCAGTGGAGTGAATAACGTAGCAGTAGTCAAGGATTGGGAGAACGGAACCAGTGAAAATAGCTCTCATGGAGATGTAGTCGGTAACGGTGGTGAGTCGATAAAGAACTCCCACGACTGACATGGCTGGATTTCATTTAGTTGAGGTGCGGAAGAAAAGTTAGTTTGGGGTCAAAAGTAACATTCAGGAATTGATGGAGGAAGCTATCGGAACAATTTAATTAAAAATAGTGTATTTATAAGGAGTGAAGGTGCGTTTTAAAGAAAAAGGTATGTTTTCTTGAAATCAGACACACAACAATTATCGCATACCTAAGGCGTCATCAGAGGGATTTGACGGTAAGAAGGAATTAGGATATGAGAACATTTGAATGCGTAAATTTTCTCATATTGTACAGCAAGCAGTGTAATGTAAATAAACCTCAAAGCCAAGAAAGCATGGGCGCTGCCATGGAGTTAAATTAGTTCAAGAGACTCCACTTCATCCGCAATCTCATTTCATCCCTACTCACCAATTACTTTATTTACAATCACCTTCACTGATTGTGAGCGAACTACGACCGTGCAGTCCAAGTGCATTGCAATTGATAACACGCCAGCGGGACAGTATTAGGAAAATATGACGCTGATTAGAGCCCATTAGTAAGATATAAAATTAAGGTTTAAAGAGTTTACTTTTCTGGAGTTAAAAGAGTTTTCTTTGCGGTTACCACGCCGTGGAGTACCATCCCGAGTCTCCAAAAAAACTATTTTTTCATTCTAATGATCAAAATGATAAAAGTAAAATATATTTGCTAACATGTAGTACTTCTTATTGTAAAAATTTGTACATCGACCAATTAACTGCCAATAGTACAAGCGAAAATATTAAAAATACATGGTCTCGGCGCGTCATTAGATATTCAAGTACATCTACATACTACTTCCAAGCAAGTCGCTTGAAAAGGTGCTTGGCGGCAGCGTTGCTAAGACGCCAGACGTTTGCAAGAAAAAAAAGGTGTGGGTACGAGTGATTTGACCTCTTTGACCGCCTGAGATGTATTATAGTTCTAGAATTTTTGTTTTTCCCTAAGTATAGTTTGAAGGAATAATCCTCGGGTTTTCCACCAAGTGTGGTTTTGAGTTATTGGCGCTAACATTTCAACGGCTGAGTCTGCCATCTGTATGAGGACGATGGCAGACTCGGCCGTTGAAACGCTGGGACCAATCACCCAATACCACAAATACCCAGCCCAGAAATTATTCATATATTAAAGTTGTTTACTGTTCGGAAGAAAAATTAATTCCCACAGTTCTCCTTTTGGCAAGACATCTCTCTTGTTTAATCTTTTCCGTCGGACCTGGAAATTTGGTGTGGTTGTAAGATAATGATCTCCCTGTTTTTCTGAAGCATTCAATTAAAGCATCTGAGCCATGTCTGTTCTTTTCTGATTAAATAATTTTGTATCTCGCTCCCAATTCCAGCGAATAGACACTGTTGTGTCCCTGGGTATGACGTCATCGCCTCCAGACGAGTGTGGTGGCGTGGTGGCCCTAGGGTCCACTGCAGTGGCCAATCCCTCGACCGTCACGCCCTCCACCGCGCCAACCGTCGACACCGGATCCCATGGTGAGTAGATACAAAACAATCACATCTTTTTTTTACATTTCCTTGTCCTTAGGTTTGTTGATATATGAAAATAATAATGCAAGGAAAAAACAGCATTTGATCACTTTAAATTTATTTGAATACCATAGCATTGAGAAGAAGAAAAAAATTTTGAGAGCTGAAGGTGACGGTAAATTCTTTAGCGCAGCTTTTTGTTTACAAACAACAGAAAAATGAACTTGAATAAAAAGTATTAGACTCTGGTGAATTTCGTTTAAAAAACTTTTCCTCCTTTTTTTGCTATTTTTTATTTGAAACATGGGATTTTTCTAGTTTCTCCGACAAAATGTGTGGTTTTCAAAGGAAATAACAACTCTTAATGATGAGTAACACCTTTCCCAGTCCGACTTGATTTTTAAATGTGATAAAAACTGGATATATCAACTTTTAGCTCACCTTAAAAACAATTTTCCAACGGCCACATAAAATTTGCAAGCGATTCGGTCACCATTTTCTGTACTGCACCTTACGTTCATTTAAATTAAGTGCTATCATCGGCAGGGAGTCCTGATAAGGGATATACTCTGTGCTTCATGGTATTTTTTCCATACCGGTTGGCCGTATCATTCTTTGTGAAACGAGTTCTCAAGTTCCTTTGTCAAATGGCACGAGATAAAAAATGGTCACTGTGATTAATAAGTTCTGAACAACTTCTTTTTCACGTACTTCCTCGTACTTCACGGTCATTCCTCCACATTACAGGCATTAGTAAAGCCCATGAAATGCGATTCAGCATAAATTCATATATTCTTCAGGCAGGAATTAAGAATGAATACCATTCACTATTCAAATTCATCATAAGTATTGAATTATACTTCCATTCTGCTATATTTTATCAATTTGTAGCATATCACTAATTATCAACTACAAATCCATAAGATGAGATATGATTTACGCAATGGAGTAAAGGACTCGTTCAACATTTTTTCTTTATCATGGATAAAATTAACGTGTTTTAAAAATAAATAGTTACGGTATTCCTCCGTTTTTCGATT
This sequence comes from Ischnura elegans, assembly GCF_921293095.1. Classification (NCBI taxonomy): domain Eukaryota; kingdom Metazoa; phylum Arthropoda; class Insecta; order Odonata; family Coenagrionidae; genus Ischnura; species Ischnura elegans. The sequence continues at coordinate 79,217,426 of NC_060252.1, read as the reverse complement.
TTCGAGCTATTCGTGACAAAATTAAACGGCCTTAATACTTTCATAGATAAGTTGGTGTCGTCACGAGCTCATAACAAGCGGAGAACCGCTTGTCCCCTCGGTCTTGTTCGTGAGCTTCCCAAGATTCGTTGTCGCTTACACTCCAGTGAGCGAATCTTCCTCTCAAATTAAATGTTGTACCTGAACGAGTAAGGCCAAACGATACGCCAGAACTCCACTGACGTCACCAACTAATGAAAAGCGGGAACGGAAACTTTCACGCGGTCTAATTTTAGCTTACGAGAGAATGGCTCAATCAGGAAGATTATTTTCGGCTGCAGCTTATCTTTCTCCTCTTTATTTCGGACTTCTTTTAATGAATTACTGTTTAAGGTGTATCATACCGTCATTTCAGTAGTATATATTGCCATGAAAAGTGGGAAAAACTTTCACTTTTTCTTACTTTCAACTTAGGACAGAATAGCTAATTGGGGAGAGTTCTTATCGTCGTGAATTACATCTGTCCCTTCCACCTCCTGAATTATTTTAATGAATCACGATTTCTGGTCTAAGTGAACGACGCCATTGTAGAGGAGAATTCTGAAATTAACCATGAATATACCGCGTATTTCAGTAAGAATCTGCAATGCTTCAGGAGGAGGTAATTGAGACAATTTTAAGCATTTTCTGTTCATAAACATGGGGTCGCAACTCCTTAGCTGTGGCAACTCGAATACTTTTTTGGATGCACTTTTTCCATTTACCATGAAAACTTTTTTTTATATATATCCTTTCCGGCATTTTATTTAATACTCTGGATTTTTAAAGACATTAAATAATTATAGTTGGACGCAAATATGCGATTATAATTGTCTGAAACAATTAATATTTGAGCTTAATTAAATGAGAGCTTTGAGCAAATATCAAGATTACGATTGAGAAATCTCACCTACTTCGAAAACAATTGTTTCAGAAAATTGCAATCGCATATTTTCGTCCAACCTTGGAGCAGTTGGAAGAAGTTGCGACCCCTGTTAAACCCATATTTATGGACAAAAAGTGATTGAAATTGTCTCCCCTACAACTTCCTGAAGTATTGTAAGTTTATTACTCCTGAAACCAGGGATGGCAATCGAAACTATACTGAAGTCAAAACCAGTAAAATTTAGTTTCGTTCTCGGGAGCGAAATGTAGAAACAAAATGAAATGCATTTAAACCCCGGGAGCCAAACTCAGGGTCGAAAGGAATTCGAAGTCATAACTACTCCGAGTCGAAGCTAAAATAAAATTCTGGGACGAAATGAAACGCAGATAACGTTTCGCACCGGGGGGACCACGTCCTTCACCATCGAACAGTTTAGTTTCGACCCACGCACCGCGTACGAAGTATAGTTGAATGGAGTAAAGGTTCGCCTTATCACCTCCAGATGAATGGGGCACAATGAAAAATGAAAAAGCAGGAACAATTTCGCTTTACCTGATACCTGAAGATGCTGAAAAGCGAAACCGGTAGTACAATAAATTTAAAATTGTGGAAATTGCTCCTGCTTTTTAACTTTTCATAATGTCACGTTTCCACTCCATCTCGCCTGAAACCTCAGATTATATGCATGGGGCACTCTCTCACTCATAATGCGCAACGATGTATTCAGTCGCAAAGTGACGAAGCTAAATGCTTTTACCTCTCCACATTCTGTTATGAAATGGGTCGTAACTATTCCCTCTTTTCCAACTCCACTCAACTCTTGGGATCGAAACTTAAATATGAGCAGCGAAGTTTCCAATACTTTAGTTTCGTTCCCGGGAGTAAAGTTTCGTTCCGGATCGAAATCAAAATCCTTGGTGATCTTAATTTCATGCGGGAACGAGACTAAACCTAAGCCTCGTATTTTTTAGTCTCCTTCCGGGTCGAAACGAAATATTTTCGTTTCGTTTCACTTGCCATCCCTGCCTGAAACACCATTTATATTGCCCATAAAAGTGACCGCAACTTTCGCATTTTCTTATTCTCAACTTATGGAAATATGGTTAAATGGGGAAGATTTTCTTTCACCGCGGCTTATGTCCCTTCCACTTCCTGAATTCTTTCCTTTACAAGCCAGCGTTATTTCTGGGAAAATCAAAGTTGAAGATTTATCATTAGGAAAATATGAGCAATCTCAGGCCAATCACAATCATCAATAACAGCTTTATATTGGGCCATTCCTTTTCGAAACATAAAGTGACTAGTTGTGCATATCCATCTCTAGAACAGTCAATAATACTTCGTGAAAAAAGATATGTTGCTTTCCCGGCGTATGCTAGAAGTGAAGGCTGCTCGGGCGCTCCACCAGGTAATCTCCTTCATGGCTTCCGACGTTTCGGGGTGCGAGTCGTACTCCATCTTCAGGGCTGAAGATAGCCCTGCCCTTCAGCTCATGCAGCCTTGAGATTGGAGTACGACTCGTGCCCCGAAACGTCGGCAGATATGAAGGAGGAGATAAAACTATTTGTTCACATTTGTAAATGACTTTTCTTCATGTTGTTCAGAAGCAACACTGGATAAGAAAGGTTTTATGAATCTTGAATTCTGGTCTAAGTAAACGGCACAATTTAATAGCACGATTCCCGTTTTTGTACGACGAATATGTATAAAGCCAAGCTACAAGAGCAGACATCCCTCTGATCCCCCGGGTCATCCAACTCTAGGTCACGACGACCCAGGGTTTGGCTCTAACCACCACCACCACATTAGGTCAGCAGCGTGGCGAATCGATAGCAGCCGCGTGCAGCGGCAACGCGTCTGGCTGGATCTCTTTTTAGCCTCCCTCACCCCCCTCTTCCCTTGCAATTTCCTACGCACTCTCTTCATAATTTCCCTCCACAGGCAACCTCCTGCCCCGCAGCGGAAGCGCCATATGCTGCACTCTCGTGTCGGATCAGGGTGCGGACCTGTTGATGCGGCCCCTGAGGACCTCGCGACGCGTCGTCTACAGGTGAGTTTAACCGCTCATTTCAACGCTTCCAACGCAGGGGTGTCTACAGTGGGTGCCGTGGAACACACGCGTGATCTCCAAGGGGCACGGAAGTAGCCAAGAAAAACCATTTTAAAAATTAACTATTAAGGGTAAAATTAAATTCTAAATAACCAAAGATGTAAAATGCGCAGAACATACGACAAAGTAGCCAATAAAATAAAAATACAAGTGATAAATGTAAAATTAAATTCTAAAAACCAAATATATGAAATACGCAGAAGCTATGAAAAGTAACCTGTAAAACACATAAAAACTCAAGTGTAAAGGATAAAATTAATTTCTAAAAAAACAAAGATTTGAAATACGCAGAAGCTATGACAAGGTATCCTAAGAAACCCATAAAAAACAAGTGTAAAGTGTAAAATTAAATTCTAAAAACTCTAAATGCGCAATACGCAGATGCAATGACTTTTAATTTAAAGGTAGGCGCCTCATGGGTAAAGAATTTGGTTGGTTATCGAAAGGCCGCGGTTTCATATTCCCAGTGCAGCCCTTGGACGCCAGCAAAATAGAACCATCAAAGAGCTAGTTAGCCCATGGAAAGAATTGAACCTCCTACACTGAATGTGTGATTATGACACGCCTCTGAGGTTAACTCTAACGGTTTAATTGCATAGATGATATATGCAAACCAACCTAAGAGTTAAATCACCCACTGAATGATAGCTACTATGTCGTAGTCTTCTCCAATGGAAGGTCCACATACAAGTCTTATCATACTAGCAGATCATTTTACTGCGGGTAATTCGATGAAGAACCAGGAAAACATAGCGGGAGATCAGGAATAATCTCTCAGTCTAATTGAGAGGTTAGCCAGAATAAAATTATAGAAAGAAACCATGGATTCGTAAAATATTTACATATTCCTTGATTTGATTTATTGAAATGATTAAGCAAGTCACAGAATTGAAGCATGCTTTTTGGAGTGCGGTCACCTAAAGGATATTTTTGCGACGTTTAAAGATTACTTTACGAAATGAGATAATGCATACAAAATAATATAATTATCGATTTTTTCTCATATGACCAAGAATTTTTTTTTTTAATTCTTAACTTACACCTTTTGAGTATAAAGTCCAATAATTTTTCAAATTTCCATCAACTACACGTTAGTCAGTCATGATGGATAGAGAGTAAGCCGCGTCATAATGCTAGGAGCACCAGGAAAAGGAATTAGCTATCCTAGCCTAAATGTGTGATATTCACACGTCAGTGGCGAAGAAAAGTCAGCTGCGAGAAAAGCGAGTTCACTCGTCGAATGAGAAGACGTGGAAAAAATCGGCTACGTTCAGATGGGGTATTCTTGGGTGAGGCAGAGCATTTAAAAGATACCGAAACCTGTGAAGATGCCGTGACTTAGCGACTGGGGGCCGCCAACAATCATGCCCCTCATCACCTCGGGGAGAGGGCAGCAGCTCTTCTTCACATGTGTGAAGGTGGAGACCATATTGGTCCGTACAGTGACACACATTCTACTACGGGCGAGGTAATATTTACTTCAAACACTGTAGTACTGCGATGTGGAAGGCAAGGGGAAACCACCATATGATTATCCCATGGAGTCGCAACTACTCCAATTACTTTTACATCATGAAATGATGGAATTCTCTCGAGTAAAATATTCCGGAGTCAAACTAGTTCCTCATTAGGATGTCGGGGCGGGAACTACTCGAGAGGGTACATGGGTCAAATGCACGGACTTAGAATGATCAGGACTGGATACTTAAAGCTTCATCTGTCGTCGCTATTGTCGCTAGCGAGAAATTATTCTCATAGACGGCAGCACTGTAGCTCGCCCGAAACAACTAGGGAGTTTTAAGGTGATTGTACGGGAGTGATCTTTTTTCAGCAAACTTTCGAATACAGAAGCTACTTAAGAACGATCAATTTTCTTGAGATACCAAGTGCGATGTGTAAGGAAATTTTTCTCGATGAAGTTTTTTGACTCTTTCGAGGGAAATGACGAATTTCTTGCAGTAGAATTGACTTCGTTGACATTTCCATATCTATCCCTTAAGATTTTCAGCCTCAAACTTTTCGACCCCAACACAGTGGAAATATTTATTGGAAGGCGCTATTCTTGTTGAAATAGGGCACTTAAAGCTAGTATATTATATAGGGTCTTATCATTTTATCCTGTTCCTTCCGCCTCGATTAGTAAAACAACTATGACGTGCAATTATTTCCAATCTAGCATTCACTTTCGTAGCATCACATATGCTATGAAACGGAGTTACCTGTTCACCACTTAGAAGCTGAATTTCACTTATAAACTGTTGATATAAGTATTAACTGTTTATCCATGCAGTGTGTACAGTTTACTATTTTAAATTGTTGATTGACCTAATGAAATCCTAGCAGATGATATTTAATGATACACTAAATGCGAAGTTCGGGGGCCTACACTTATGTATTTCCACATTTCTATCGCAGGAAAGAAATAGTGTGTTAAAAATGCTATTCAGGGCTTGATTCGATATTTAAAGAATTTAAATTTGTTGTTTAGAACCTCTTTTATAACATACGTTGATACAATACTATCACCTCTAGTCTGGGACTGTTTCATAGCACGATATAATCTCCTTGAATCGGAATTACGTGCTTATAACTCAGGAAGTTGAATTCCACTGATAACCTTTTGCGATAAGTATTAGCTATAATCCCATTATGTAGAATTTGTGCTTGACTGACGCCGTTGATTGATCTGTTTGAAGCCTAGCGGACGGAATGCAATGAGGTAGAGAATGTCATGTTTTGGGGCTTATTTCATGGTTCTCCACGCATTTATTTCATAGAACAAAGATTTTTAATTGTGAAAATACGTTTCAGTGCTTAAGTCAGTATTTAAAAGATATAAATTCATATTGAGAGCCTTTTCCGCTAAGCCCTAACAAGGTAAATGAATAGGAGCACACGGGCGAGCTTTGGTGCTGCCATCTATGTTTGAAACCATCGCCGGGAGACATTAAGGACGACATCGCTTGGCATTACCAGGGTTCGGGAGTTGCACTGGGCTGGTGAAATGCACGGACTTAGAATAATCGTCAAATGTGATAGCATGTTAAGGATAGGAACATTTGAGTTGATAGCTGCTTCAAACCATTCTTAGGATCGATAACCAGTGGTGATGATATTTACCTGACTGCGTACACTTGATGGTTTTATTTTTCCCGACGAACAATGGCAGTAAAGATTCCTCAGGTCTCTTACAGGGTAAGGTCCTCCATATCTCCTTCACCGCTTCGATAAGCAACTCGCCCATCGTCTTCAGGGATTCAGAAATATGCTTATCGAAACGTTAGAAAGAGATATGGAGGGCCTCACCTGCTGAGACGCGAGAAATCTTTCCAGCGTGTATTTGATATTGACCTCACGTGTCACCTACGGCGCATTCTCACCCAGCACCTTTTTTTCATAATTATCGCTTAACGATACTCTGATTTTCCACCAAACTCCTATCCCATATTTCCCACCTCACGCAATACATGTGTGGACGACCCTTTAACCCGTCGAGTCAAGCAAGCAGAGGGGTGAGTATTTAGGCCTCAGTTGGGGATTTGAGGGGTCGAAGTCAGGCGGAGAATAAGTTGAAGCCACTTCATTTCCCCACCCTCTCTCAATATCCACATCCTCCCTCCGAAATATAAGCGCCCCTTCCGTCACAATAGGGAGCCTGCTCTCATCCGCCTAAACCCCTGGAACTCAGCCCACCCTCCCAGCAAAACGAGAGAATTTTCCCCCCTGCCCCACGCGCCCTATCTCATCCGTGCCATCCTCGGCTCGCCTATGCGATATGCGGATTGATTCCACCTTCCACTTATATTTAGCCACTCCCATGCAAGTAGTATGGTGACGAGAATAAATTTTATTCCGATTGATATGGCATCACTCACAATCAGTGCATCGAACAAGTGGACTGCATGGAGACCCCATTCTATCCCATATAAGGCTGATTTCTGTTACCTTTCGGTTGCATTTTTATCGGTTTTCAAAAACTTCTGCGGCGCTGTGATGAGTGCAATGCGATCCATTTTTTTCAATAATTTGCACTATAATGATTGGGTAATTAGATTTTCTTTTTCCTCCTATCTTGATCACATTAAATTAATAATAAAATAATTCCTGGAGTATAGGTCATATATATATATAATGCGAAAAAGTTGTTTGCCAACGTTTCAGTTTATTTTCTTATTTAAAGCCTTCATCAGGGCTATGAATGAAAACATGAGAACACAATAAAATACATAGATATACAATATTGTTACATAAATAAATGTTACAAAAGAGTTTTTACAATAATATAATTTTTTAAATTAGAAGAGAATACACAAAAATTTGACATACCTTAGTTTGCCACATATTTGTTTATTGATAGTAGGTTACTAAGCTATTACCAAACCTTGTTACCACTAATTTTGATTGATTAAATAAAAATAAAATTTTCCAAGGTAAAAAACGTTGGCTAACAACTTGTTTGCATTGTACATATGACCTATACTCCAGGAATTATTTTATCATTACTATAATGATTGAAATCACGAGGAATAGCATTAAGTTATGATGCAATTGATAGACCACATAATCATATCTATAAAAATTTTGGTTAAAACCACTAATTATACCTTATTTACCCCGTGAAATTCGGATCAATTAGTTTGTCAGCGACACGAGTGGTGACTTTTGTAAACCCATTTAAATGCATAAACCCATTTAAATGTGGTTGAGAACGCATTTAGAGGCCGACTTGAGAATCCTCTTTAGTAATATTCGTGATTCCAGCATTGAATTTTTTTATATCACATTATCCCAGAAAAAAACTAAAAAGGTTTCAACAGATCCTTTTAGCTGAATTGCAAACGACGTATACCAACAAAATAATTTTCAAAAATTAAGGGAACTATACTGACGTTCCGCGACTGATGTACCACAAATATAAGTGCTACACGCCGAATAACCGACCGAGCGCGATTATTAACCGATTCCAGGTAAAAGAAGTAGAATTTTTCTCATATCAGTATTATACAATCCCAAGTTTTAAAATCCTGAGACCGGTGCATCGTAGCCCTCCGTTTCTCCCTTTCCACAGCATGTTCTTTCAGATCCCTCATGTTCAATGTTGTTCAGTAATCGAGTAAAATTAATCGGATTACTTGTTAAAATTATTTTTGCGAGTAAAAATTACATTTCGTAAAATTTTCATTTCGCAATTTACTCCGAGGAGGAATATTTGCTTTCATTTTTATCGTCACTTGCTCGTAATCGACTATTACTGATTTAACTGAGATACCCATAGTCACAGATAATTTCGAGTCCATGAGAAGCTTAATTAACTTTATTAACTTCAGCCACTCTTATATTGTGGCCTACTTATGAATGGTGCAAAATATGACACCCCTTGTGTAGGTACAGCAGTCATAATTGAATGCATTACATGCGAGATTGCAACTTTAGCTATTTCTATTACTCAATTATTCCACATTTTTACTTCAATATTTGACAGCTTACAGGGTTTCAAGGAAAGGGGAAAATCTTACTAGAAGTAATTTTTCTGATTACTTTTTAAAGTCAGTAATTAGTACTCCTAATTGACAGCTTTTTTACGAAGTAACTGAAATTGAGGCCAGTTGCCTTTCCTCCGAACTTTTAACAACACTGTTGATGTTCCTCTTCCTTCTGTCCTCCTTTCTTTGCTTGTCTCAAGTAGGTAATTATCTCTAGATCTTCCTCGGAGGACTTTTCCTGCAATTTTTCTCTTCATTACCCACTTCCCTCAATCCTCACCCGACAGTTACAACACATTACTTTAACAGAATTGTAATAAAACTCATGCAAGATCACGGTAACTCTTCGCGCTGTTCTCTCGGGGTGTTTAATGAGGAATCTGCATTCCTTCAAGTGGTGGTTGGGGAGACAATTTTAAGTATGGGGTCACGATTCCTTAGTTACTGAGGCATGGCAACGCTAATATTTTTCGGATGCACTTTGCGGTTACCATGACAATGGTCTCTCCTGGATATACAGCCTATTCGACAATTTATTTAAACCTCTTGATTTTTAAGGACGTCGAATAATTAACGTTTGAGTAAATTGTACCATTATGACTGTCATAAATAATATCAAAATGGGTGATATTGCGCATCGTATTCATGAAACACGCTTAAAACTCTCGTCTAAGCTCAAATATCAATTGTTTCAGACAATTATAATCGCACATTTACGTCCAACCTTAATTATTAATTGTCCTTAAAAATCCAGAGTATTACATAAAATGTGTACAAGGTTGAATACACAAGAAAAACTGTTGTCATGCTAACTGCAAAGTGCATTCAAAAAAATGTTTGCGTTGCCATAGCTCGTAATTAAGGAGTTGTGACCCCATGTTTTAAGGACAAAAAATGCTTAAAATTGTCTCCCCAACCACCTCCTGAAGTACGCTAGCGTTCAAAAGTTAAGCGTAATCACTAAACGATACCGCACCGCCTAATAGGAATGTCAGACTGATTGCTGAAGATACTGAAGCTGAATCTCAAATTTCGTCCATATAAACAGTGTCAGAAAGGTTCTAATAGCTAAGGTACACCTTTGGCAAAAACCAACAAAATTTGGCAATGCCTTCCACAGCAAAATATGCACGATTGAGTGAATTAGGGATTCAGGCACTGGCCGTGTTTACCTTGCTGTTACGCCGCTAATTAACGCAGAGAATACTCCTTTCCTAAACGGAGCCATCACGTATGGTTGGTAGATGCACATGTCAAGCCTGCACATTTCTGATAGCTTAGGTACGCCATTGGAAAAAATAACAAAACTTGGCAATGTCTTCCACAGCAAAATATGCACGATTGAAGGAATTAGGGGTTCACGCACTGGCCGTGTTTACCTTGGAGTTACGCCGCTAGTTAAAGCAGGGAATACTCCTTTCCTAAACAGAGCGATCACGTATGTTTGGTAGATACACATGTCCAGTCATTTCGGTCTATTTCCTGTGCCCTTGCTCATTCGTAAATTACGCTTAACTTTTGGATACTAGCGTATTTCAGATTCCTCCCGCAATACCTTATATATATGTATATATATATGCATAGAATATATCTATCTCCGAGTCACCTGCCTCCGGATTGTGACCTAATATGTGAGCCAACCCACGAGTTCGACGCGACGTCAAACAGTCACAAGGTCGAGATAATCTCCGCACAACCTCCCGCTCGGTGCGACCTCTCCAATCTCCTTATCCGAAATTACATTTCGGGAGGGGATTGCCTTCTTCCCGGGGATACTACCAAAGGCAGGTGGAGAGGGGCATTAAATAAAGAGCGAGCCCAAAAGTCAGAGACGCGGAAATGCGACAAAAGGTGTGGCAGTCGAGATAGGTACAGCAGAGAAAAGGAGATTGGCGGAGAACTACGCTGATGTCGATGGATCTTTCCTCTTAGAAAATTCAAAAGCTACATTTCAAGCGTCTCATCCATCCCCTGAGGACATCCATGCGTTAGTTCGAACAAATGAATATGATATGAAGGGGTTCAAACCAACTTTTTGCGGAAATATTAATCTTCAGTAAGGTGGACGCTCTACAGTCCATGACAGTTATTAACAAGTCGCAATTAAGAATTGTTACGTATTGATATTATTTGCTGACCCATAGTATTTTTACCTGCCATCACTATTTTTCCCTCCAATTGACCCAGAGTATTTATGGAAGAGCATCTTTTGCACCTGCTGCAGATCATGTCTCACATTGACGAAACCGGTACCTGGATTAAAGATTCCTACAATAAATTTACAATATTAATCACTTCAACGCGAATCAATTTGACGTCACGCTGTAAACTATTCAGTTTTCTTTAAATTTTTGTGTGTATATTTATGCTAAAATAAGAATACTTACCAAACACGGTTGCTCGATTAAATGAAATCCCAAGATTTAAAACAGAAAAAAGAATATAGTTTCAATCGGTAATCGATGCGCGCCAGAATGTTGCATGTTTATGAGGTTGAAATTTAATCACAATAAATCCAGGCAATTAAAAATATGCCATGGAACAGAAAAAAGTTTAATACCGCTTTTCAATGAGGGATTATAATTATAGAAAATTTCACCGGCATCTACCCTATGAAATAATTTGTTACGAAACTTAGCTATTTTTGCATTGTAATTAACTGAGACGCAGATTAGTAAAAAATGACATAGCAACGAAAATACTTCCTTTGCGCTATTACATGCATAGAAAATCCGTATATTGGCGAAAGCGTATAATCATACTACTGGAAATCATTTTGGGATGTGACAGCAATCACAGCATTCCAAGAGACCTAACGAGAATATTTTTTGGAGTATCGATTCACCCCAGAAACAAAAAATAAAAAATAATTGCAAACCTCATCTATTCAAGCATAAACTTTTTGCTTTGCCCACGTGCGGCATTTGAAAGTTTTTGCTCAGCGCAAATTTCAGTTCCTGGACATATTTCGAAGCATATTTATAAATAAAAATATTTATAAAATAATACAATTAAATATTTTGCTGCTAACGTTTCGATGGAACACTTATACCATCTTCAAAGCATTAATATTTGTACGACTTTCTTCTGCGCTTTTATATTCAAGTCTCATTGTTGGCTCCTATTCCGTTATTTTTTGAATGAACGGTTTCCACTCCCGGATGAAGATATATCCAGTGTCACCATTTACGGTGTTCTTTTCCAGCCTCATTTCAATGACTTCTTAAGAGGATGCAATCCCTTGACGCAAACAACCTAGAAACCACTTAAGCCTTGAGAAAATGTGGGTTCCGACTCTAATACCGCTATCGTTATATCGAGCGCATATACGCTCTGCAGTGAATCTCCTCCAAGTATTAACTTACTTCACGTCTGCTCCCATTACAAGGTGTTGATTAATAGCGAAGCATCCCTGCCGTGCAGTTAACTCGATTTCAACTGTAATGGGAAATCATGATTTGCACCAGTACCAAATATCCCTCACCCCCCCACAACTGCGTTTGCAGTTCCTGTCTACAACAAGTCCTCAGCGTTTCTCTTGCGTCGCCTTGCTTCCATTTCCTCACTGAAAATGTCTTTTAACTTTGTAACTGACAGTTTATTCACATTTTAAGTTCGTTTCCGCAAACAATCAGTTCCTTACGGTAGAAGAACATTTGATCATGGACATATTGATCTTGAAATGGGTCCCAAGCAATCAGTTTCACTGTTATTCAACATTATATCCAATTATATTTGCATACGGAAATTACACTTGCATATATAAAAGCTATTGAGAAACGATCAGCATGGAGTTTTCCTAGAAAACACGGTATGTACCCGTGGGTATTATAGTGGGTCGGACACATCGATTTTTCAAAAAATGCGATGGTGGTTGGCGTAACATGGTGAAACTCCTTCATGACGCACAAAGGCTAAGAAAGGACTTCGCTGTTTCACAAAATAAAATATATTTGCGACCGGTTTCGATACAGCGTATCATCATCATCGAATTCCATTATCACCCAAAAGTTGCGACCGTCCTTGCTTACCAAGGAAGAAACGAAACATTTTTTCATTGGTTTTTAAGGGTTATTATAGCTTGAACTCCATTCATAAATAAGAATTCAATTGAAAATCTATAAGTAGGGATCGAATTATCATGGACCGCGAGATACTAATCATGTGATGATGCTGTATTCTTCAGTACAGTGTTATATAACGCAATAATTTTTATGAGATCTTTTGAAAATAAGTGTCTTCTAGCATAAGCAACATTTTAGAATCTATCATTTAATCATGCATTCGTTGTTTCATTAAGTGACCCTACCAGTCAGCAATCGTTTTACCCGTTTTAATCGTTGTCGACGCTTTCAAATATTATTTCATAATTATTGAAATCCTATTTCCGAGCACGTTCATGAGCAAGCAGATTACATGAACAACGCTTTGAAAGGATGAGGTAATTCTGACGGTGATGGGTTATTAGCAATGAAAACGCTGAATTGGAATTCAAATATGCTTCTTGGGCTTAGGACATTTCTCATCGAAAGATCTTTGAAGAAAAAACTTCATCGGAAACAGAAAAATTACTCCTGGAATCCGAACTCTCGAGGATAAAAATTGCCAATAATCGCATTACCTTCCGAGGTAATTGTGTTTACTAAATGGTGTGAACTGGTTTTTTTTTCACTCGACGATTTTCCTTCTTTTCGCAGTCTCCACCGCTCGTTGTGCATACCTTTATGGAGAAATTTGGAACGACTGTATTTTAATGGCCGTTTCATCAGAGCGAATCGTTTTCGGGATTAACTTTGATTTCCTCTTCTATTTTCTTCACTTGGCGGTTTGAAATAGTGTTGTTCTGCAGTTAGAGATCCACTCTACATACCATTTACGTGGCATATGATCCATTTTGTATTCTTTTTTACCTTCTTTGTACGACCCTAGGCGATTCCCATACCTTTTTTGCCTTTCTTTCGGAGTTAGATGACTAAATATGCACTAAGGTTCCTTAGATTTTAATATCTTACAAATAAATGCATAAATACCTTAATAATCAGTCGTACATCCATTTCATAGCATTTTCAGGAATTTCAGCTTAAAAACTCTTTCACTAAAAATGTCATACGTATCAAAACGTCGACACTTGAAACGCATTCGAAATTCATTTCAGAGTTATTTCGTGAGGAAAACCATAAAAATGTGATGTTTTCCAAGGATTCTCAAAGGCAGTAATAAGCCATGAGTTTTCATTTTACGGATATTGAAGTAGAAACTGATAGCAGATGCTTTTTGACGCCGCACCCTTCTCTTGAAGTATCTTTTCGCCGGGTGAGTGGAACGTAAGAAAATAAATTCACCTCAAATTTGCAGAGAAATTGGCGCCGCAGTTTTCCCGGGAATTCCACTTTCCCAGAGCCCCGTGAAATGCTCTCAAGGTGCACGAATCTGTCAGATCGTCGCCTCTTTGCAAGGGCACACAAGAGAGGCGTCCCCAAAATCACAGCGTGGCGATGCCACCGGAGGATAGAGCGATGAAACTCACGAAGGTAAAAGCAGGTCGTTCGGGAAAAAGGGGATTTTTTTCTCTCTCGAGGACCTCTTCTTTTGTGCTGTGCACAATTTGCCATACGAGGGCGGCGCTGTCAAATTCTGTCGGTGACGAACATAGACACTCGTGTGGGAAGGCGGGGGGAGGCTGAGTGGGTGGCTGGTAGGCGTTCTAGGGGAGGGGTTTGCAGGAGAGGCGAAACTTTAAAACGCCAGGGACCCAAACCACCCTCCTCCCTCACTTCCTCTCGCTTCGTTACATAAGGTGGGGTTGTGCAGCGGCTCTGGGAGCGGGGGGGGGGGGGGGGGGGGGGGGGATGAGGCATCTCTCCCGCCAACTCTCTGCTCAACCAACCCCCTCTCCCAAAATGCTCTCCCAAATGGAGAAGCAAATTCAATTGCGTCTGCGGCAAATTGCTCAACTTGGCAAAAAACGACGGCGGGGGAGGGACAAGGGGGTTGGGAGACGGGTTGGGGAATATGGGAGGAAATAATGGAGGGGGTAGGTGAGGGCATGTTGCAAAAAGTGGGTGGAGAGAGTGCCGGGACCCCTTTTAACCCTCTTTCTCCCCAATGTGGTGGTGGTGGCGGTGTTGGCGTCCACCCTTGCTTGCAGCAGAGGGGGCTCTGGCTGGCTCCCTGGGCGCCCTCTAATATTTGCGCGTAATGGAGGAGGGTGTCGCTCAAGGAGGAGGAGGTCCCTTGACGTTTCATCCTTTGCTAGTTGGAACCTCGCCATCGTCGCAGGAGAACGCACCTTATTTAGGAATTGTGTTGCGCATTATTTCGGCATTCCCACAGATATGTGCAATATAAACTAAGAGTCGCGCCGAAACAACAGGTATGGTATGGCATTCGGAGGATATGACTGACAATGGACGTCATTAGCACCATGACGGAAGGGTGGAGAGAAACTCGGTATCGGTATTAGCTTGATAAATGGTCGTAGGCTTTCCCTGGCGAATGTGTATAATATATTGTAAAACCTATTTCCGACCAATCACTCATGCTTACAAATGTTTGGGGTGAACAAGACGAGATACGACAAAAATCATTCCATCGACCCCCTAAAACCGTTTGAAATCCTCGTTTAAATTATCAAAGCAGTAAATTTTCAATTCTTCATCCAGCTACTCATTTAAAATTGAACATGGGGAACAGTTAAAAAAAAACTGCCAACAAAATCCGCTGGCGGCGCTGCGATCATAGAAACAAATCATCATAACGACAAATTGGATTTTGCAAATAAGTGGAGCAGAAGTGAAAGAGGAAAAGAAGAAAAGAAGAGGGAGGAGCAATTGATAAAATCTTCTCGCTTCTGGCACCGGGAGAGTCTGTTTAAGGCCAAAGTTTCGATGAGAAACTGCCTCATCGTTATCAGGGTTAAAACTGACTGCCAAATTTGGTCCTCGCCGGGTTTAAGTATAAATCACGGTCATATATAAAGGCCTCAAGGAGACCACGGCTTGATGGCCCGACCGCTTAATACTTAACGCGTCCTCCACAAATCACTCAACAGGGATCAGTAGGTCTCTGAAAAATTTCTGCCGCCGTTGGGATTCGAACCCGATTGTTCTGGGTGGGAAGGCAACACTATACACCACTCTCCTCTCCCCTCAAAACAATTTCCACCCAAACGAATCCTCTTTATCAGGCCCGGTGACTCTCTACTCTAATTTTATTTATTCATGGTGATAAAGCTTTGTCAATAGCCTATGGCTAAAAGCAGAGGATCAGGAGTTCCTTAAGGAGAACATTCTAAACAATGGCTGTGCAGTGTATAGAAAATCGTAAAGATATTGAAAAAAATGAACCCTGAGATAAATAATTTTGACAAAATTTGGTAAATTGCTCTTCTGAATACAAAATGAGAACACCCGCACCATTTTGTATGATATTTCACGTTTTATGAGCTAAGTTTCGAGACGAAAAAGTGTCTTCTCATATGACGACCTATGCCAAGGAAAATGGAATTTTAAACAAAGAAAAATAGAGCGAGTTCTCAGTTTAAAAACTCGAATTGAAATAAAATAATTTAAAAAACGAACTGGTTTAGCATTAAGCGGGCCAAAATTTCGGTTTTTGCCGCTCGGGTGAAAATTGCGGCGGGACGAAATATTGGTTCTTACGTAGTCCATTATTTAATTTGCTGTAACTCATACACATTTATATTGAATGATTTATGAGTTTTGTTCTTTCAAAAGTGTAGATTGTCTGCTTTATGCAACACATTTTATTTATTTTTATCGTCACTTTGAAATACATTTGATAAAACATAAATGATACTATAATTTCAGTTGGTTCTTTCCCAGTCGGGAAGCACAGCGCAATCCAAGATCTATCTATCAACCTAAGGTATAATTTTTCCGATGAGTTTTCTTTCCTTCGCGATCAGATACCCGATGGCTTATAACCTGATAGTCCCGCTTTCAAATAAATGCGTTTTGGTGAAGTTTTTTGATTCAGAACTGCTAACTCAGTATATTGTGTTACGTTCCATGAACATATGAAAGGATTACTTTGTAATCATTTTGGTCTCTCCTTTCATCCTTTCTAGCAAATCATTGAGACCCTGTGGAATGGAATTGCACTATTAGAAGTTCCCTACGTGTAAGGGCTTTATTTTTTTCTGCCTTGAGATAGTGAATACATTGATCATAGAACATGAGGAAAATACTTCTCTTATGACCGAGGAGGTGTGTGGTTGTGTCTAAAGCTATTTCAAGCAATCTTATATTTTTGTTTCGGTTACCTGAAATGGCAACTCCAAACGAAAAAGTGGATGAATAACTTGCAATTTACCTGTTATCGATGCGTAATGATGATGATTATACAAAAGAAGAAGACTTGAGCGAATATCTGAATGATGAGGATAATTCCGTCTCTGACAACTCTGATATTGTGATCTCTGAGTCACTCAGATACTCTGATATTATATGATTTTTTTCTTATTTATTTTTAATTGTACTTAGTTTGTTCAAACAGTAACGTCATTAGAAAAAGTTTAAAAAATATATATCAATATTGTGTCTGAAAATCAAAAAGTTATTGTTAAGAAAAGTTTGTTTAACTTTGTTACATTGCAATAAAAATATTTATATTTCAGTAAACGTAAAAATATTTTTTCAATATTAACCAGGTTAACCTCATCAATTAAAAAAACCGCATTTGGATATGTAATAATTTGCTTTTTATTTTTTTTCTTAGTTGCTAAATTTTGTTAAAATACCCTCCGCATTTCTCGCCAGAGCTCCGCGAAAAAGGATAGCTCTAAGAGGGTAAAGTCGCGCTAGGTTAATAAGTTTCCGCAAACTCTGACATTGCATCTATATCATATTAATACTCACGCTCATCAATTTGTTTTTATTTATTCTCAATTGTGGTATTATACTTAAAAAAATACAGAGACCCCAATTTTTCCGTTTCTTAATCCGTCGCAATCTTCTCCAGCCATTCGCGGAGAAAAAGCGAAGACCTAAACCATTCTGCAGATAAACTGATCACGTCATAAACACCTACCAAGCGGATCACTTTTTCTCCCACATCGGCACTTTGTTAGTTGTTGCCTCTCTTTAGATCGATTCGTTCCCTCAAAGAGCAGTTCTCCTAGAAGGAATTAATGAACCTTCACTTTTTATGTCGTGATTTTAGCCGCCAAGAACTTGCGATAGAAAGTAAAATGTGTCCATGTCCTTCACTGCATTACCTAGTGGTTTTTTTTTCTGTATTTACGAATGAATATGACCACATTCCGAGACCTATTGGATCTTTAAACGAATCGATTAATGACTCTTTCATAGCTAGAGGCAACAACGTGACACGTAGGAAATGAACCGTTCCCGTTGAAGTGAAACCTTTAACCCATTTCCTCCCAGAAAACTTTCTGCTAGCGATTGCGAAGATATTTAGGTACGTTGCTCCTATAATTGTCTTTAGTTGTTATATTTCAGTGAAATATATTGGAGATACAACTGCTTGTTTCTTCATAATGAGCCGTAGCTGTATACTGTAGGCTGGTGCGAAAAAACTCAAGTTACAAATTTGGTGTCGTAATAGCGCGGAAAAGTTGCGATACGTTAGTACAAGAAAAACAAAAAAAGAATTATTAAAATCGGACGTCATCTTCCGATCCCGCAAAGCACCTGAAAAAATGACGAAAATGAAAAAAATTGTTTTTTTTTCGTTGTAAAAAAATGAAATAAAATTAATATCTTTTAACGCCACAGCAAAAAATGGTTACAAATAGCATAGGTTATTATTAATATATGCATATTTATGGTTTTAAACTGTTATTACCGATCGCACCAGATCATTAAAAATGCATAAATTTTGCAATTTTGCCGGTTTTTCAGAGTTGTGTAATAATTACTTAAGGTAATATTTTAGGCTAAAATACATGTTTGATTATGAAGCTCTTCCTTTGTTTATATATGATTTAATTATATTTAAACAATCCAGAACTCACCGCGGAGAGGTGGCTGCACTTTGAGTTCTACCCACACCCTCCATCCATCCAACCAATGAGGGCTACTGCTATTTACAATATTAAAATTTTTTGTCCTTCTTTTAAATTTTAGCTTGTGAAAACTACTTTGTACTGCGATTTTGTGGTGAAGTCGGGCATAATGGACCTTGATTTGAATATAGCCCTAATAAATCCATCTCTGGATCGATAGCCACAAAGCATAGGGATGCCTCTGTTACCAATTTCACACACGGCTCCATTGCTTGCCTGTGATGTAGGAAGTTATAATATCCCAATCTTGTTTATCACCAGATTCAATGAAGGAAGCTATTTCTTCATTAATTGGGTGCTTTCCATTCATGTGACTCACGAGTCGACTTGTGTTGACTCACGGAAACTGTTTATAACTCTCCTATTCCTGTGCGTTACCGTTTGTTGACTTGTGTCACAACAGTCGGCGACACACACAGAATGGAACACGAAAACCGCGACCCAAGTCGACTTGTGTCAATGAATGGAAAGCACCTATTCCAGGCAATCAATTCTATACAGTCATTTATTTCGAAGTTCATAGCAGGAGTAATGAAGTTTACGATAGGTTTGCTTTTAGTTAAGTCTGTCTGGCCTTAAATACTCTTTTTAGCCCTAGCTCTCTAATGTGCCTTCTGTATTCAAAAACCATCGCCATCAATACGTTCTCTGCGTGGTCAAAGTTAGAGTTCCATTCAATAACAGGGAAAACTACTTTCTTTTAATATTCAGGTATGTATCGAGAGGTTTCCATTGCTCTGTCCACACGAGTCATCGAGCATGTAAAATTGGTCCAGGATCATGGTTTGGTAAGTCATTTGGAAATTCAGCACTTGTGATTGCTTGTCTAATGTCAATAAGGTATCTTTTGTCCTTGCTTAAAATTTATCTATCAACTTGTAGAATTTCACATTGAATTGCTTGGAAATGCAGAATTGGAAACTTTCCATTACCATTCAGATTAGTCCAATTGGCCCACTAAATGATTTTTGGCCACTTGTTTCACCATCTAAATACTGAAAAATATAACAAAAGTAATTCAATGAAATGAAGTAAACCAACTGCCCACTCCAGCGAAGGTCCAATGTTTCCTACGAGCTTTCTAATAGTGCACCTTTCCATCTAATGTTGATGTTCGTGCCATCACAGCAAACTAACCCTAAGTACTCTAATGATACTCCTTGATCAGAGAGATAAGATAATATGGAGACCACTACATCTTTAGCAGACCCGGAGCTTGGAGAAACATGACTCAAATACACAAAATCCGGTTCTTTTATTAGAGACTGGTGATCCGCTTTAACCCATTAATGCCCAGACGTATCTTTAGATACATCACACTTTAAAAATTCCTAAATACTCTGTGGTTTGTTGTTATTGCGATTTCTTTACGTAATATGACAAAATAAAGTCTTCAAATGGTATACAAGTGATTTAGATTATTTAAGCCAATATTTGCAATTGTTACGCTTACTTACACATGGCTGGTCATGAACTACTCAGAAATCGCTACGCTATGGTCATGTGAAAATTAAATTTTCACATAAACCATTGAGTTATCTGAATCCAGTTTTTACCTGTTTTATTTTAAATGTATAAGGAATATTATCGTTTTAAAGAGATTCATTTTTCTTTCAAGCTCATCACAAAACTAATCCGTAAAGTTTTGACGTATCTAAAGATACGTCTGGGCACTTATGGCACTAAAAATTCAAGTTTTGACTCATAGGTATGTTTCATTCTATTTATTCATTAGATGAATAAGTAATAATTTTATAAACCTAATTATGTGATAGATCGAAGACAAATTTATATTCCTGCCATTTCATGAAGTATAATATTGAACAATTAGGTAAATACAGGAAAACAGGAATTTTCTCAGAATTGTTGTGCATCCTCATTTGAATTGTGATGAAGTACCTTCCCTGGAAGCAGAAAATGAGTCAGTATTGGATTTTTGGAAATGCAAATACTCGCAATATCAAGTTGCCTATCCTGGCACAGTAGCGGATACAGAAAAGAATTCAAGGGGGGCACAAAAAATATCTTGAGCTATCTTTACTTGTATCGTAATGAAAAATAATCAAGTCACGTGCAAAGTTTAGGAAAGTTTTATATAAAATGATTATAAACAAGGCATTATTATTATAATATATATTATATAATTATTATATGTACAAGGCAATGCCATCTTATGATATGAAAGAGTTACAATTGTAGTTCTGCCCTGTTAGGCAATGCGGGCGGTCAGGTAAGAGGGGGGCGCGCTCCCCCTTCGCCCCCCATATGTATCTGCCAATGTCATTGCATTACTTGTATTCTGTATCGCCGACGGTGGAATGGATTGATTACTTTGTTTCTCGTTCAACTTTCCACTGGCAATAATATCCAATTTGCAAGCCGGAAATCAGTGTGCGAAATAAGCAACTTTGGTGAACTTTGATAAAGAAACTTTGTACTACGCTCCATCACCAAAAACTCTGTACTTTGTATTCAAATTCGAGTCTCCGAAAGATATACCTGACATAAGGAGGAATCTGCGCTTTAAAGACTTTTCAATCGTCTCATCTGTAAATACTTTTTTGTTGCTTTTGTTGCACACCGCTTGCTATATAAGTCAAGAAAACAGCATAGGGGCTCCCATTTACCGCTGAGAAGAGAAGACGTACCTTAGTGATGGAGCAGAGGTGAAACAAATCTGAAATAGCTCTAACATCAGCGCTGTCAGCAGAAAAAATTCAAGACAAATTTTATGAACAATTGTTAAAAATGTTAGTACATTCTTCGTACGTACAAATCGAAGTGATTTATGAAGTGTTTGGAATATTGCTTCTCTCCGGTCACCGCCTACTTAGTTGATGGCTTTATCGGAGGTCATCTCCAGACTGCACCATCGAAATACTTTCTCAGTCAATGCGAAGGAACAGGTTTGAAGAAATGTTAAGGTTTCTGCATCTGGCAGATAATTATTATAATGGGAAGAATGATCGCAAGGATAGGCTATATAAAGTTCAACCTTAGTTTGAGGTTTTGAACTAGAATTTCAAAATTGTAAGCGCTGGAGAATACTGTTTGGTGGATGAATCAATCAACCTCTACTGTAGTAGATATGGCTGCAAGCAATGAATTAGAGGGAAACGAGTAAGATTATGGTTAAAATTATGGTGTAATTTCGAATCAAGTCAACCTTTATCCTGCTGTAGCCAACCTTCAGAGAACAGATCTTGGTCAAGGAGAAGTACTTTTAGGACTAGTGGATGAGTGAAAATTACCACCAGGTACAAACATGTTTGCTGACAACTTATTCATATCAGAATTGATTACTATTAGTATACATAAAAAAATGAAAACTCCTGTTTGTTATTCTGTTTCCAAAATGCCAGTGGCGATCACGGACTACAATTCTCACATGGGTGGAGTGGACATGTGTGATCAATTCCTGATAAATTACCGGACAACAATCAGGAATAAAAATGGTGGTTCAAACATTTCAGATGAGACTTGGATGTATCAGTTGTACAGGGATGGTTACGGTATAAAAAACTCGGATACAGTATCACACTGCTGTAAAATTTCAAAATGCAAATGTAAATTGTTCACGTTATAATACTATAATAATACTCAAAATTATATTATTTGATGCATAATAATTCTAATTCAAGTATTAAAAACTACTGATGAAGGCATGGGCAATGAATTATATAGCAAAAACGTGCAAAAACACAATTAAATGATAATGTGCATTTTTGACCCCTTAAGTGCCCAGATGTATCTTAAGATACGTGTAGGATTAAGTACTATGCAAATGTTAGAGATTTTTTAAAATATTTTTTCCCGCATCAGGTATGATGCCTAATCATAATTTAAGCAAAAAAAGTAAAATTTTTAGAAAAAAATCTTCTGGGCATTAATGGGTTCTGTCCGGCAGTACTCTTTCAATTCAATCATTTCTATTACTATGGTATTGTATATCCTTCCGTCAAAGTATAGCCCGTGTAGCTCACCTAGATCAAGATGGATTTTCTGTATATCGCTAATAATATTTCTCTTTTTCCTTCTAATTCTACATCAGTCAATGAACTTAGAAGTATATTCTTCAGTTATAACACCATTGTCTACAAATACACTTGATGCTATAGCAGCAGCTGCACGGTGAGATACCCCGTATTGATAACAATGAAAAGCTGTAGTTTATAAATTTACCCTAATTTGCCATGGTGATTTATATTTTGTTGGGTGTACTAGGCATGTGATCTTCCTGGTCAACAAATTTCTCCTTGATTGTTGAACTTTGCGTTGCGTCATTTAAAACCTCAACATCTTCACTTTCGGTTTCAATAGGGTTAACATGCTGCCTTTTTAAGGTGCAATTTTGCCTTTCAATTCTAGTGGCCAGTTTTATTGTCATTTTGATCTAAAGGACTATTTAAAACTTCGCAAAAATTATCCTCAAGTAATTATTACAAAACTCTGAAAAACCGGCAAAATTGCAAAATTTATACATTTTTAATGATCTGGTGTGATCGGTAATAACAGTTTAAAACCATAAATATGCATATATTAATAATAAACTATGCTATTTGTAACCATTTTTTGCTGTTGCGTTAAAAGATATTAATTTTATTTCATTTTTTTTCAACGAAAAAAAAAAAACAATTTCTTTCATTTTTGTCATTTTTTCAGGTGCTTTGCGGGATCGGAAGATGACGTCCGATTTTAATAATTCTTTTTTTGTTTTTCTTGTACTAACGTATCGCAACTTTTCCGCGCTATTACGACACGAAATTTGTAACTTGAGTTTTTTCGCACCACCCTTCTGTATAGCTACATTGGGTATTAACGAGGTCAGAATCTCTTGTTGTTGAATTTCTACGAGTGGTCTTGATAGAGTGGATGAATCTTCGGGGCAAGCACATTTTTGGATGCGGGAAAGATAAGATAATCTACAAAATGACATTTCCAGTTTTAAGACAGTATTCCTCCATATTGAATATTCGTTTCGAAACCGTATTTTTCCGTCAGTGGGCTCATTACGACCTGCTTGACAAATAAACTAACGAGTGGATCAAGTTATCGCGAACTTAAACAACATTTGTGACAATTCGACAGCAAAAATGAGTGCGAGTTTCTTCAAGAGTTTCCTCATATGCTCAGAAGAAGCCATACAGCTATGGTGGGCGGAAATGGGTTTAGTGACCCCAGAGTCCTCAATCTCAACACTACTCCCTCACCACGTCTTCGAAGTTAGCCTTCTTCTTACTTCGTAGTTATTATATGCCAATCTTGAGACTCTGAAGTGAGCAGTTACTCGTGCGCCATAGGCGGTCGCTTATTGAACTTCCAAACAATGCACATTTATTTACCATTAGAAGCCGCGCACCTTTTATCCGGATATGCCGGTGAGAAAAAGAGGTGCGCGGCTTACACGGATCATCCAAATTTTAATGTAAGCCGCGCACCATTTTCCCTCAAATTCTTTTCGTTTATTTCTTCAGAGTTAAGCATTGATGAAGGAAACATTCGCAGGAATTATATTTCCAACATTATTTAACCTTATTAATCACGGTAACGTAAATTTATTGATTTTGCAATGAATCACGAGTACCTACGTTATACCGCACCCAAAAAGCGCTGGGAAGTTTTTTCCCCCCTCATAATCCGGCCAAAAAATGGGGGGGCGCAAGATACTCAAGGGCGTGGCTTAAACGAGTAAATACGATATGTGACGTCAGAATAGCCACTCAAGAGGTGATGTGACTCATCATATTTCTCATTGACTGACGATGTTCATTTCTTTCCAATTCACAGCATCATGGGAAGAGGAGAGAACGCCCCGGGTCGCCTGGAGCTCACAGAGGTCGCTGACGGCGAACAACCGCAGTCGTCCGGCCACGGAGGCCAATGTCCACCCGGTTGCTCCAGCCACAGGATGAACAGCAAGAAGCGGAGGAACGAGGATCGTCGAATGGGATAGTAAGCATCGAACCAAGGACGTACCCAACAGTGAACATGATGACACAAGCAATTTAGGCTTTGCATTTCTTAAAATCCACAGAATTTCAGTATTTGTAATTGCTTTAACATTTGTCGTTTTCCCATGCCTATTGCTAATTTCTATACGTACGTAAAAAGTGACATCCTCTTATATCCAGCAGCGAGGGGTGGGGGGTGTGGGGATAAACCACCATTTTAATTAACTTCAGTAATATTACTTATAGAACAATGTAAGGATTTATAAAATATCCCTCAGAAAGCCGTAAAACTCCCTATTTCCGCTAAAATGTTTTTGGGGAGGGCTCCGCACCCTGGCGGGTATTCTTCACCCTCAGATACCCCAATATTAGTTGCGCCTAAAGCTTCTCCTAGCCAAAATTCCTAGCTGCGTCCCTCGCACCCAGGATCAAAACAATGACACGGGGTCAAGCCATGGTTCAGGTTGCGACATTTCAGTACGGAAAAGGCGAATGAAACCAATATCACGAGAAAAGTATCTCTAATTACTTGGTTATTACAGGGAATTAATCGAAAAAATAATTTTCATTATTTATTCAAGTATGCCGGGACTGGCCACGGGGATAACTTTACGGAGTCACCCGCATTACACAAATTGTGCGAAAAATCCACAGAGAAACAAATCGTTCGCCTTGACCGGTATAGTATTCAAATTTCCACAGAGTAGAATGACGCCTCAATAGCTCAACTGGTTAAAGTACTTATCCCGGTCAAGGCGGATGATTTTTTCTCTGTGGGTTTTTTGCCCCATTTTTATTTTATTTATATGAGTTACATTAATATAATTTTTCTCGTGTTTGAAGAAACTTTGTTCAAGACTTTATGACTATTAATGTTTTTGCTTTCACGTGGGGCATTGCTGGTCATATTAAAATTAAACAACTCAGTACCTCTCCGCGATGGAAAAATAAGATGCTAAGTTAATTAACATAGATTTGAATTTATATCGTTGCGTCTAAAAACAATTTCACCAAATTGTGTGGAGATATTTCTCGCTTACATTAGCTAGTGTTATCGATTACCGAAGGCGATAATCCAACTTGTAGGAATTAAAAATTTCACGCACCATATAGATTTTTCCAGCACTCTCAAGTTTATTTACTGGAATGTTATGCTATAAGTGAAAAAAAAGCTTTCTGACAGCAGTTCTGGCGTACCCTCTCCCCAGACAAAAAAAAACAACACTCTCTCCAATATGGGGCGAAGTGGATTCTAAAGAGGTTGAGCAGAAGATCACACTGCTTGTTGCGTCGGAAGAGCGAAATACTGAGAATGGATTGCCAGGAATGTCGAGAACGGCAATGAAGGCAATTTGGTCCAGCCACACTTTTTAGTACTTTAAGGATTCAAAATGGCGGTCGATTTCATCATGGCGAAAAAATGAAAAACACTACACTAACGAAAAATCCTTTGTCACTCGACGTGTATTTCGTCCAATTTGTGATAAATTAAAACGAAAATGAGTCACTTCCTTAAATTTGTTTTTCAGCTATCGTTATACGGTGCTGGTGTCACTTTTGATATGATTTGGGACATGATACAAAGAAATGGCAAATCATGAACATATCAATGTTATTATAGGCATTAATATGGCAACCATTAACTACATGTCCACTTAAAAACGTTCGAGTTCAGTTTCCATAGATGTTGAGAAGTCAATTTCCTCGTAGATTGAGCGCGCAATCTAATAATAAAATTTATTTAGACTCATCGTTTTCTTGTACTTAAAAATGTTTACATTGTGTTTCATGTTATTATTTTTTTCAATAGGAAGTAAATGCAAAAAAGACAATATACAATAAAATACCTTCCTAAGATAATAAAGACTTCCTCCGACAACATTTCTGGCGTGCCCTCTCTACAGCCCGATAAACTTATTACTCTATCCACGTGCGACACTTGAAAGTTTTTGCTCATCGCGAATCCCGGTTCATGGGCACATTTCGAAGTATATTCAGCCGATTTAATTTTTTTTGGCAACTAACGTTTCGACGGAACAATCTCAAGTCATCCTCACTGCAGTTACGTTTGAATGAATTTTATCCTGCGCTTTTATATCCGTGTAATTCTGGGGCATTTTTGTCTCCTTTCCCGTTACTTTTTAAATTAACGGTAGTATATAAACTTGACATCTAAATATTATATTTATTTCGCACGCAGACTCAGAATTTGCTAAAATTTCAACAATTTACGCAGTGATTCATGTCATTCTTTTTTTCCAACGAGAATAATATGCAACAAAGACAACGTACAAGAAATTACCTTCCTACGATAAAAACGACCCTTTCCTCAGACAAAACAGTTAAGGTTTGCCCTCTTTCCTGGCCAATCAACACTCACTCCAGGACGCCAATATGGATGGGGCTCTGAGGGCTCTAAAGGAGTCGAAGGTGGGGTCTCGAACTGCTTCTTGCGAGGAAGAGAGAAATGCAAGGAAAGAGAGAGAGGAGCGTAATGCGATTTCCAATAGCAACGTGTGGGAGGGGGAGTGTCCTTCCAGAGCGCCTTTGCTACGGAGTCAAAAACCTTCCTTCTCCCGCAAAGGAGAAACTAAAAGCATCACCAACAGCTCAATTACCGCAAGGGTGCACGCGAAACAGTAGAGAGGCGATTCTCGGGACCGCAAACGTGGAATGGGGAAGAGAATGCCTGCACATCGTAGGGCGATAGGGCAATCCGAATTTTTCTCTCCCCACCCCAACTACGATGATAAAACTAATTATTTGAAATTGGAATTTCAGTGAACATTGACGTAAGGAGAAGGAAGGGAAAACATATCCCTTTCGAATTCCACGCCAGACACGTATACTGTGAGGTATTCATGGAACGTAAAAAAAAACTGGTTCAACGTTTCATTTTCAGATCTTAATAATCTGTTGCGAGAATTAAAATAATAATTAATTCGTTTATTGCTGAAGGAGTGAACTTCTTTGAAACATAGCATGGGTTTATAACGGAGATATTTCGCCGTAGTTTACACTATAGGGAGCGATTCTTTCAAACGATGAAAAATTCTCCCTGAACTAGTAATTGAACCAAAGCTCTAATGACGTCACCAACTCATGAAAAGGCAGCTTTCGCAACTTCTTACTTCGAATTCACAAAATAATGGCTGAATGAGGAATATATTTTTTCGTCGTAAATAACCTTTTCATTCTATCCGCTCATCTAACCCTCTTCATGAATTGCAGTTTTGGGTTGGAATTCCTAACAATTCATTATTTTCTCTCTCCCTATGCGAAGCGAGGCGTTAACAACAGCGCTGTCGGCACTCTATGCAAAACTTCTGGTGGTGCTGGGCGTGGCTCTACCAGTCACGGAGGTGATATCTACCCAGGTGCCAGCAGCCTTCTACCACGGATTCTACCTTTACCTCTATTCCGGCTCCCTGCTCTTCGTGTTCCTTATGCACGCTTCGCTGATTCGCCAGAGGGCCGTCTTCTCCATCGTGAAAGCCTACCACAGTGGTGAGACAAAGTTCATCTATATATCAGTCACTAATCGTATAAATTATTTTGAATCTTTTTTTCGAGTTCTGGCGACGGTAGGAATTGATATAGCTTTCAATAGCTATATAACGGATCACAAGTAACTAATATGGAAACAATTGATTTTTATAAATATGAGGTAGATAATGGAAAGACAATAGTACAAAGGCGACTGTTAAAAGAATTGTTGTTCTCAGTATCCTGGGATATAAATTCATATAATAAACGCAGTTGTATTTTGAACCCAAATTCAATTTGTACAGGTTTCTAAAAGTAATATTTCAACTAGTTTATTGAAAGAAAAATATAGTATATTCGCCACTATTTGTTTTTCCTCTTCAATCTTATAATTAATATTTTTTTATTCGAATTGAAATATTACTATGGCTATTCTGACTTGTATGCACATAATTTCTGTTTTCATCTGCATCGTTACTTAGTTCGTTTGAACAAATCCTAAATTTTGGTTACAATAGTAGTACGATTTTACTGTAAAAAAGGATAGAGCATTGTACGAATACTTTTAAGTATTTTCACTAACTCTTGGTCAACTTTGTGGTATTCCTTCATAAGTTTTCCTGGATTACTTAAACCACTTCTTTTTTAATAGAGCGGGACCCGGGTTTCAATGAATTGTCATCATCTTCAGACAAAGGTGATGATAAGATGGCCTGAAGATGATGATACTTCATTGTAACCGGGGTCGCGCTCGGTTAATAAAGAAGTGGTATAAGTAATTGTGTGAAATCCAGGAAAAAGTTTAAGTATTATATTTTTTATTGTATTTTTATTTATTAATTAGCCTTAATCATATAAGTGCCATGCATGTTAAAATTTCTAAAATTTTCGCATTAAATTACACTTCCTGAGGTATCGTTTCGTATTGGTTGCTCTGGAGATGGTAAATATAACTCGTAGAAACATTGGCTGAATATAAATTTCTTTCCTCAAACGAAATTCCAGGAAAAAATAGCTCAGAATAATTTTCAATGCACAATTGGTTGATAAGAATGTTAGTATTAGTCACAATATCGGTAAAAACTCCCAAGCCAAGGAAATCAATTTGAGGAGGCGCGATACATTTCAGATGAACAAGCTCCCTTTTAAACATCTTTCGCAGGTTTTTAATTTATAATTTTGAAGCACGCCTCAAAAAGTTCCAAATGTCATAACGCTCGATTAATGCATCCGGCGAACACAGAAATGCGAAAAACATCAAGAGCAACGATAAAAAATGTAATCCACAATTTCATGCAAAACTTCCTCCTTGTGCTATTTTCAGGAAACTAGAAAATACACCAAACTGAATATTTACAAAAAAACTAATTCTGAGCTCACGCATCAATCGCAAATTAAGGACAATAAGCGTTTTTTCTAATGGAGGAAAAAGATATAAAGTTGAAAATATTGATAAATTCTCTAGCAGATACAAGTCATTTTTCATATCCAATGTAGAACCTTTAGTACTCTACTGAGTATTTTAATGCAGACCACAACTAACAGTTCTAAGCTAGTATTCATGCGGCAATGTGACAAAAACTGTTGATCCTAATTCTCAATTTCGATTTCCACAGAGTCCGGACAACGGGCGTTCAGAAAGCCTCCAACTCCTGTCCAGAGGTATTGCAGCTTTTACTTGCGCGTGGGAGCTATTGGTGAGTACCTCAACCTCCCCCAAATCGACCTAGAAGCTCGTACGAGAGCACTACTGACGAGCCCACTGTCACTTAGAGCCTGCGGCGTGGTATATGCCTCCATTCAACACGACAAATCCCAGTCACCATTGGCCGTATTCCGCTTTATTTAGTTTTAAAGTTTTCTAAACCTTTAGCATGGGACGTTATCCTCATTTTCCGTGTCCTTTTCCAGAAAAGGATAAATTTAGCCGCATGGCACTTCATTTATACCGTAATGCTTTTCAATATCCCATAAAATAAGATTTACAAGTCGATAATTTCTAAATAATCGTGTTATCAACTCCAAGAACAATGAGAAAAGTCGATAATACCAGCAAGTTAAGACAATTCTAAAGAGGCCAGCGCACATTTAACTTCATCATCATCTTGAATGATTCCTTGGTTGTCATCTTGAATATTTCACTTCTGGTCAAAATTCGAGTTGTTAACAGGCATATCGTGTAAAAGGGCTTCAATACTTTCAGAAACCAGTTTTTACATTTTTTAGCATTTAATACTTCTTGAATAAAAGCTACAGGCCTTTTCCCGCATCATGACTTAGCAACCACAGCCATTTCATCGACACCTAGCATCTAGAATCCACCACCGACATGACAGCATCGTTATCATTAGAATAAGACAAAGCATATCCTTTTATGAACAGTCTCTCCGAGAAATTCCATCGGCAGAGGCACTGTCACTACTATACATATTTTTTTAATTCATCAAAAGTTTAAATGCTTTGGGTCTAATTTCCTACAGAATATTTATTAATTTAGCGTGAGTAGCATATTTCCCAATAAAATAGAGACTTTACAGAACATAATATAAAGAAACGTAAATAAATGGACGAAAAAACAAACGAATAGCTCGGATCAAATTAAAATAAATGCATCATCGAGAAGAATGATGCCGAGAGACCCTTTGTACTGTTCAAAATGGAAATACTATCTTGCATACACGCCCCTACATCTCGTCTGTAAGCATTGTAGAAGGGTATTCACAGCAGTTTGACCAACTGAAAATCATATTTTCTCCTCTCTTTTCTCTCGTTTCACAGGCTTTGGAATAGGGAGTATGATATACTCGGGATTGGAGTTTGGCCAGTTTTTCGAGCTTCGGAAGGAGCAGAAGTGCCACAAGGTGCTTCACGCCGTCACCCCTGTCACTCGAATGTTGCTCACCCTCCTACAGATGCAATTTATATTCCTCAACAACAAGGTGAGTCGTGTTCCGTCGCATCACGCCCCATATGGTCGTAAATCCTAGCAGCACTACAGTACCTTTCGACCAGCATGTGCCTTCTAGCTCAAAAGGCGCCTCAGTAAACGAGTGGCGGGGAATTTCAGGATACCAGCCGTTTACGAGAAAAAAGCTGCACGTGGAAGTGATCTTAATCCTGCGTTCCACATAGCATTAATTAAATCCGTTTTACACGGAAAATTTAATAATACCAACTCTTTCGGGAACATTTGATTGCAGGCAAATTCATTGAGTACGGCGTCGGATTCCACGAATGACAGAACGAAAACTAGAACTTCATAATTCGTTCCGAAAAGTTTAAAAACTCATGTTCTATCGTTTGTGTAAAATCTTTCACCGTGTAAAACTATCTTTGAACTTTTTCAATGTTCCTGGGAAAAATTAATCCCTATACATATCCGTCAAGACCAACATTAAAATAGGGAGGCAAAAACTGATAGAGGTGGATGAATTCTGTTAATTGGGAAGCAAGATAACTAGTGACGGGAGAAGCAAGAAAGAAATTATCAGCAGAATAGCCCAGGCGAAGAGAGCATTCCACCAAAAGAGAGACCTGCTTACAGCGGGAAACTTAAATATAGAAGTAAAGAAACAATATATAAGAACCTACATCTGGAGTATGCTCCTATACGGAAGTGAGGCATGGACAATGACCGCAGCGGAGAAAGCAAGGATAGAGGCCTTTGAAATGTGGTGCTACAGAAGAATGATGAAAATCAAATGGATCGACCGAGTTAGTAACGAGGAAGTCCTAAGAAGGGTGGGAGAGAAGAGAAGCCTCGTGAAAACCTTAATAAGAAGACGGAACAACCTTATAGGCCACATCTTGAGACATGATGGCCTGATGAAGACAATCGTCGAAGGACAGGTGGAAGGCAAGAATGGGAAAGGAAGACCTCGAACAAAATATATGGAACAAGTAAAGAGAGATGTGAAAGAGAAGAAATATGTAGGAGTGAAAATATTAGCTGATAGGAGAACTGAGTGGAGAGCTGCGTCAAACCAATCCTAGGATTGTTGACCAGTGATGATGATGATGATACATATCCGTTCGGAAAAAGTTCTGTAGGACCTGAAATAATAGTGAGGTTCAAAGGTGATGTTCTCCGTATCGCTTAAATATCGCTTATATCTAATCGATCAAGTAATCTAAGCCTAAAATATGAAGCAGGCCCTCCTGACTAGAGGCTGCGGATTATTGCGTAAAACAAAACACTCATACACTAAATTAATTGGGAGAAGCAGATACTTTGTGGCAGAGTTGGCAAGTGAAACGAAACGAAAAATATTCGTTTCGACCCGGAGAGAAACGAAAATAAGAGGCCTCGGTTTAGTTTCGCTCCCGCACGAAATAAAAACATTAACGAGTTTAGTTTCGAACCGGGACGAAACTAAAATAAATCGAAACTCCGCGGCTCATATTAAAGTTTCGATCCTATAAGTTGAGTGGAGGGGGATAGGAGGGAATAGTTTCGACCCATTACGTTTGACATACGTGTAGAGAGGTTAAAAGATCGAGCTTAAAATCGAATGGCCAGTTTGCGTTCACCGTTCTCATGCTAGTGGTAAAAAGATGAGAGCCCCAATGCCCCATGCATCTAATGCCGGTAGGCCGAACCACTACTTCATTCAACCGTACTTCGTACTCGGTGTGTGGGTCAAAACTAAACCGTACGAAGGTGAAGCACGTTATCCCTACCGTGCAAAGCATTATCTGCGTTTCGTTTCGTCCCAGAGTTTTATTTTAGTTTCAACCCGAAGTAGTTTTGACTCCGATTTCGTTTAGACCCTGAGTTTAGCTCCCTGGGTTAAAAACCATTTCGTTTCGTTTCTACATTCCGCTCCCTGGAACTAAACTATTGAAATTTTACTGGTTTTAACTTTCGTTCCGTTTCACTTGCCAACCCTGCTTTGTGGAGATCGATTGTAAGACATGAAATCCTGCTACTTTGCACTTTTCCACACGAAACTTAACTTCACCTGAATCGACATATTTCACTGCACTGCAGCATTATCAAGACTAACAAAAAAGTTAACCAAGGAAAAGGATAATTTTCTCCTTCAACCCCCACCCTCTCATTTTTTTGTGAGTGTGCCAAGTTGTACGAGACTATTCATTCCGGCACGGTTAACTTTTTTGTTAGTCGTGATAATGCTGCAGTGCAGTGAAACATGTTGACTCAGTTGAAATAAAGTTTTATGTAAAAAAATGCAAAGTAGTATCACTTCATATCTAACCTTAACACTACATAGCCGATATAATACTGGGGACATTGAAGGAAGCCTTCAGACAGGTCATCAATGTTTAAGATGACCCATGAAGCTGGGCCCTGAGCATGAAGTGAATCTTGAAGGCCTATGGCTCTTCTTTTAAATAAATTAGTTTAACTTTGTTTTTACCTAGAATTTTATATTAAATCACGACCATAGTTTCGACGGTTTACGTCATCTTCTTGTGAGGCATATATTGGTTCACCATCTTAAATAATAGAGGGGTAGATACAAAAGGTAGATATAAAAACTAGAGGGAGTGGGGAGGGACAGTAGAGGTGAGAGGGAAGAGGCTTGGGGTTGATTCTGGGAGAGCTCTCACCTCCCCTATCCTCTTTACCCTTTGGGTGTAAATACAAAGTCAGTGAGGGGATGTGGTTGGTTCGTTCTGCTGGTAATTGGTCGTAAGATTGGTAATTTCAGGCTTACTACTCATCGCGAGGATTCTACGTATTTAAAACTGCTGATTGAATTAAATAAGAATGGTGACACCAAAGTTTCCTCCATGACTCAAGTTGACCCAAGCTTACCTCTCTGAAGTCCAATGTGTCACAAAAACTTAAGATAGGGTACATTTCTCGGAGTGCAAATAATAATAATATTTTTTCGTGCTCATTATTATTATTATTTTTGTAATGAAAGGCAATTTCAAAAACGGTACCAAGGTATGAAAATCTGACATTCAAGGAATGACTCTTAAAACATTAGTTTTGTATAAGTTTCCAACTGTAGATAAATGTAAGAGGCGATTCACGGAATTCGGCTAATTTTCCGAAGACCATGTTCCATTCACGCCATGAGTTGCGACTTCTGCGAGCTCCCGTTTCGGTTTCATCGACGAAACTGTTCTTTGAAGACATCGAGAAAAAATGCATGCATGAGGACTTATACAAGCACGCACATGTCCATAAATACCGCGAAATTTCGCAGAATTTTTTGTCTTCCTCCTAAACATTGAAAAGTTTCTAAGAGCTAGTCTGCCACTCTTCACCGTATTTCTTGGTTTCATTTCCAGCTGGTGGACATACGGCGCCACAAGATGTTCGCCCGCTTTGGCCTGATGCATATGATCGCCATGAACATGTGCGAATGGCTGTACGTCATAGTGGAGGAAACCAAGCACGAAATCGTGCATCTGACCTATCCACCACATGGAGATCATCACGGTAAGGCTATGCAAAGGAATCATAAATAATCAGAAATAAGATTCAATACACTACGCGAGTGCTTCCACCAAGTTAAAAAAGTAACAAACTTTTCAATATATGAATCAGTTGGTTACCTGGTACGGGTTTTACTATCTTTGGGCCCTTATTTATACATTTATATCTACCACAGAGATGATTCTGTTAACAGATCAAATTCTTTCCATTGATACCTACGGACTTCTCTCCCAGAGGAACCCGAGTCTTTTTTCCAGTATTTAGAATGAAAATAATAGTAGCATTTTCTCCTTCGCAAATATCGATTTACGAATTGAGAGAAACATGATACTCCGCGGCTTTGAACTTATTATTAATAGAGGTTAGAGCTTTGAGGTTATTATTTTTAATGAATCTAATAATACGACTGAATTTTACCTCTAACTTGTCAATAAAGCCTTCAGAAGAATGTCTATCCTACAAGGATGAGAACCCCAGATCGGAATTACAAAAAAATAACTACTGTTGAAATATAAATAATTAACATTCTTTCCTCTCCATTCCATTCCAAATGACTTCATTACAATAAAAATGCACAGAAAAATATGCAGCATGAATAGTCAGTTGTCTCCATTGCAGCTTGATTACGAAAATCTCTGAGTAACAGGTGTGAAAAGCTAAAATACTCAGAAAGATGACTCAGTTGTTGATGCGAAATTCTCCATCCTCAAAACTTACTCGTGATTTAAATAAATATTGTGAAAGCTTTTATTTCCTTCGCCCAATTACTTTGGTTTCTCAGATACACTTGGGATATTTTATGCTTAAGTCAAATTTTGTGCCGTTAATTTGATTTAAAATAATTCAAATATTTCTTTTGATATTTTGCTTTCTTCATTATTAATCCATTAAACAGTATTATGTTAAAAGAATGGTGCGGTTTTAGTAAGTTTTGGAAAGAGAGCCGTGATGGGGTAACAGTGATTTTTCAGACACCGCCCGATCTCTGTTTGAGTGCCTTTAGATGGGAATTTCAAGTGCAGTACTCCGTCTGTCGGATGGGACGTCATTCCGTGGTGCCCTTGGTACCTTTCGTTAGGAGTAGGCTAGTGTAGACACTGGGTTTCTCTCTTGTCCAGCGACTAAGAGCTCACGAATTAAAATGTATAAGTCATGCAAAAATAAATGCCTGAGACAACAAATTTGAAAGAAAAAAAAACAAAAAAACTTAACTGATATGAAATCCAGTTTTCATTTAAACCATGCTCAAAGCCGCACCCTGATATGATAATTCTGTATTATGTTTTTCTTCAAAAATAGCCTATATTTTGATTGAAAACTGCAACAGTGACTTTCATTCATTTTTTAACAACTATCAAAAAATAAAAGCTGTTGTTTGATATCCTCTGGGGAAAAAATAAAACTTTGGCCGAAAAAATTAGGAAAAATTCATGGATATTTCAGACTACATGCGTGGAAACTATTCTCATCCACTTTTTCAGCAGACTACCACGAAGACGGCTCCAGCAACGCCACCTCAAGTGCAGTGGCTGACCTCTACGACTGCCGGCGTACCAACATAATGGGTACCCTAGTGCAGAACGCCTCTCCTTTCCTGTTCCCGTGCACCATCGAGTACAGCCTCATCTGTGCCGTCATACTCTACGCCATGTGGAAGGACGTGAGTCGATACGGGCCTTCCACGACGGACTCGCCGGCCAAGAAAATAACTGCGACCGCCGCTAAAGCGGGGAGAAGTCTCACTGCCAGGTAGTGATGGAAAAAAGTCGTCGAAAAGGATTTTTCGAGAAATCGATTTTAATCGAAATGAAAATTTCGACTTCAGCACCGACCGACGCACTGTGGACTAAAATCGAAAAAAGCTGGACAAAACCTCAAAAATTGTTTTTTTGAGCAAGGATTCGAAACTTTACACATATGCTGTCTATACATTAGTGCATTTTTTTACGCAAACAGTTTTTCATTCTAATCTAATTCTAATAATTTCATTTTTATCCCATGTGAAACAAAATGGTTACAGATAATCAAGGCTAACGGTATCCGAAAGAAAGACCATACGATTATACACACAAATTACCAATATAATGTAAAATATACGCCGCGTCAAGGCATTCCATACCCTCACGGTGCAGCCAGCCGCGGGATGCGCGGCGCAGTAAAAGCATCGATTTTATTTTTTTTTACGATAACGGTCGTATTAGATTCATTTGGATGAACACTCTAAAGAGTTTTATGTAATTTTAATGTAAATATCTCGAGGTAAATCGGTGACCCTTCTGTTATAATCCCACATAAACACAAAATTTCGACGAAAAACATTCCGCCAATTAGTATCGTATCGACGATAAATATCGCATTACAGTGAAAAAATTAGGTTATATGCAATGCAAAATAAATGTGAAACTGATATATTTTAGCTTTTATTCAATTCACTTGCTGTAAAAGATTCAATTGCCAACACCCGTCGAGCATGATAGCCAGCAACGAGCGACTGTGCCGCACGATCGAAAAATCGATCTTAATTCTGGTGTCGCAGGCGATAGCACATCTTCTCTAGGTATCACACTTTACGAGTTTTGTTGAATATCTGGTGTAAATGTCTCGAGGTAACTAGGTGATTCTTTTTTTATAATCGTACCTAAACATCAAATTTCGACTAAAAACAGGGTCCGCCATTTTGTATCGTTTCGGCCACAAATGCCGCAACTAAGTCGTGAAATTTAATGAAAATTAACAATAACAAACCGTTTAATGATATTGTTAATTTTTGTTGTCATTGAATAACTATGAAAGGTGTGGCATTAGTTTTAACATGTTGAATTTCGAAAAAAATTCAATGCGGGCAATGAAAAACTGTGTTGTGTAAAATGATGTACTAGTGTATTGACAATAACTCTGCAAAGTTTCAAATTATGTACTCAAAAAAAAGATTTTTGAAGTTTTGTCCAGTTTTTTTTTCGATTTCAGCCCACTTGTCACCCAGGTCACTTCTTCAAATCATTTTTATAACGTTTTCTTAAACTCGCTTTGTTGTTAGCCATCTTGTCCGGGTCAAATTCTGCAACTAAATTACAACCCACCTTTCAATTAGCAATCAAGGAAAATTCAGAACCATATGACTTTGCTATATTCTCACACTTTTTTACGATTTTAACTGTACTTCTATCGTTATTCACAATTTAAAATTAAATATGTAGATTAGTTCAAAAAAAGGCCACCAAAATTCGATGGCGGCACTTTGATCATTTAAAGGAATGAGAATGATAGTCATAACAAAAAAATTGTTTGCATCAAAGTTCTTTGAAACATTTATTGAACAAACCATACAATTATATACACTTAAGTTCAATGAATTCCTTAGTTTCATTCTGTTATGATACTAATTATGAATTGAGTTTTATAGTGGAACATGCGCCCAACGTTTCTCGTTGTATTGACGACTCAAATCACCACTAGTGGTGGTGACGTAATTTTACAAAATTCCTATGCATTAATGATAACAGTGGCGTAACTATGGGGGGATGAGGAGGATGGATCTCTCCTTCCCCCTCAGAGAAGTAAAAATAAATTCAAAACTATTGTCTAGTTTTGACATATAGTAAATTTTAACGTAACCTTTTAAAGAAACCCAAATTTTAAGTGCTAAACTTATGTAAAATGCATTTGCAGGCATGTCATTTTTCCAAAATTTTCCCAAAAGTGGCGGGGTGGGAGGTCGCCCTCCCCCATCCCCTCTCATCAGCCCCAAAGCATATTCCTAGTTACGCCAATGAATGATAAAATGCGTTACTTCATTTGATAGCAACGAGCTTTGTATTGCTATTTTTCTCCATTATATGTTTCACTTTCTTTATATTTGTGGATGGGCAAGAATCGTATTTGCACGTGACAGTAGCATGGATCTTCTATATTAGAAGAAAATTATTTAGAGAGTGTGCCAGGCTCATACAAAATTTATTGTGCTTTTTTAGTTCGCGATAAGAATGTTTTTTTATAAAAAAATATATGTATTTTGCATGATTATTCCATAACTACTCCCAGGTCACCCTCTGGGATATTCCGGAGGCCATCACTGACCCACCACCATCAGGCGCACTCGGCGGAGCTCTTCTCCGTGGATTGCGCAAACGCGCACCGCGGCCTCTTCGCCGGCATCCTGGTGCTCGTGCTCACCATAATCTCGCTCATCACGTTCTTCGTGCTGGTGCACGCCCCGGGCTTCGAGGCCGTCGCCGTGTTCGAGGTCACGGTGTGCGAGATGGTGCTGTATGTGCTCACCACGATAGCGGTCATCGTGTGCACCGTCCAGATGCGTGACCTCAGGTGAGGCAAAAGCTAAGAACTATTTTTCGGCTGAACTGCTAACTTGAATCGAATCGTAGTCAAAGCGAATGATTTTTTTCTCTGTGGATTTTTCGCACAATTTGTGCATTGCGGGTGTCTCCGTAAAGATATCACCGTGGCTAGTCCCGGTATTCTTAAATTTGTCAAGAGCGACCGCCTCTATGTGGTCAAAGTTTGGGCTTTGCTCTCCGGCCGTGGCGCTGTGAGCACGAATTGGACAGCTTGTGGCATCATATGCTCAGCAGTCCATACCACCTTGTCCAGTGGAATCTTCAAATTATCTCGGTAGCCTGGCTGGCTGAAGCACTCGCCCAGAAATCGGGGGATCCGGTTCGAATCCTGATCAATGCTGATTTTTCTGTGGATTTTTTGCACAATTTGTACATCGCGGGTGACTCCGTAAATACATCACCATGGCTAGTCCCGGTATTCTTAAATTACTAACCTGAGGTTTGGTCAATAAAATTACAGTAGAACTTCAAGTATCCGATTCAGTTGAGACCGTAACCAATTTGGATAATATAAAAACTCTGGTGATTGGAATTTTTCCCACGGAAACTCCCTTATCTGATTGTTCCATATTTTTTTAAATTTACCCGCTAACGATAGCACAAAACATTTTCTTTCACAGGTCAAGGTAAACGATAAAACACACACACAAACGCAACAATGCAACCTTCCGTTGGGCGCAATGGATCACAGCGCGATTTTTTTTTCATTTCTTCGTGCCACTAGGCGGCGTAGGCCCTTGGCGCTTATAGTAGTTGTTTCTTTTTACATGTTCTACGCAGCCTTATGCTTTTTGCATTTATGCCGACAAATCAGTGGCGGGTTATACAGCATAATTATACGAAATAATGGCACAATAAATCAAAATAAAGTCATTTTTAGATAAATAACATAGCAAAATAAAAAATACTGAACTTATAGAATTCATATGCTAAAATACATTACATAAAATAATACATAACAGCCTAAAGAGCACGTTAAATCGCACCTTGCTGGAACGGTCCGGGGTCGTATGACTGCATGTAAAGGGGTATACACATAGCATGAAAGACATCATTTAAGTGTTCGTTTTCACTAATACGGGTACTTAAAACTTTAAACGTGTACCAATGAGCCATGCTGAATAATGTTTTTTTCACATCTGTACCTGTCAGGCACATTGCACCTGAACTCAGCAATTTCAATATTGCGCCTGACGAAAAGTTAAGAGTGTCTCAACTCTCAATAGATGATCAACGACGCACTGACTGACTTAGTCAGAACATAAATCCCACAAATTTGCATTAAGTCTCGTTGAAACTAAATGCAGGGATATTATGCAAGATGAAATATATTTTTTGTTAGACTGAAAGAATGGGCGGACAGCAATGGTAAGTGAAATCGAGAATGCTTTCCGACCCCTAAATCAATATGCTATCCATGATGCTATTTACCATAGTTCAATTTCTTCCCGCAAATTCGGACACCAAAATTCGAATTTTTCTACCATCCCCTCCCTTTGTATCCCCCGAATGCAACTTATTCCACTCAGCAGTCTTACCCCACGACTTTCTTCCACTTCAATTACCACAAAATTGAGAGCGACATTATGGAAATTTTTAAGCACCCACTGAACCGAAACATATTCCCTTACACAAAGGCTTTCTCTTTGACAAGTGGAAATATACCTGCGTACCATATGACCGCTTAGTTAACGTGGACACCATTCTGATCCTTACGCTATGTGTACAGAAATTATTTTTTCACTTTCTAAAACCTATTTCTAGTGAGTTGGTAGGTGGGTATAGGGTTCAGTCGGAGGCTGGAGTTCGACGTCTGGTCTGAGGAGCGCGGACGAGGTATTTTTTTCTCCCAGCGTTCAGCTTTACTCAGACCCTCCTTGGGCAAATATGTCCCCCATTGAAGCCGTGGGTAGCTAAACATCGAAGCGCTCGCATTAAATTGCATAGTTCTTCACGGCTCCTCATGAAAACGTTATAATGTTGGGACCAATATTTTAAATTAGTTACGCATCTGTTCACATGACCTTAGTCATTCCTGTGTAAGCAATAAGTGTTGACTGACTTAAAAATAAATCTGCCACAATCACAAGCTCTGAGACTCAATTATATAATTATTTATTATAAGATAATTTTAACCATGGAATAATCATTTAACACGCAAATCCATGACATGATCGGAGCCAAAAGAGAACCAGAGCTATGTAAGCAAGAAGAATTGATTTTTCTATCGATTTAAGTTTTCCACAGCAACTGCTTTAAAAATAACGAAATAACGGAATAAAAATAACCTCCTCCCCGAATCAAACCAAGAAATGGACCATCCGGCTATCTTGAGAAGGACATAGAGAATTCGCCTCAACTAAAACATATGGGAAATAGCGCAAACTTTGAATTTTTCTAAGCCCACATAATTTAGATGAAATTGCGACTTGTATGATAAATGTAACGTGGAGACTTTTCAATTCATTTTGCCTCACATCGTGCTTCCTACGTAAAAGCTGCATATAATTACATGGCAAACCCCACGTGTATATAGATCAAGATTGTTCTCCATTCTCCTATTCATCAACCTATATACCTCCTTGTTTTATCATCCTATCTGTCCATTTTTATCTTCAGCAGCCTCCTGCTGCGATAGGACTCGAGAAGGTCTTCATTCCTATATACGAGGGACGTTTTTATTCCAACCTCCGATAGCTCAGCAAAAACACCATACAAGCGACAGGCGGGCACTGCGCGCATAGGGCAACTGCGCATCCTCCGCAACACACCCTCTAGTCATTTCTGGTCTTATGTTTTTAGTTTAAGGTTAGCAACAATCTCATTAACTACAATGAAACACTGACTTGCAATTTTCCACAAAAATAAAATTTTACTTCGACTCGAGTTTCAATGATACTACATCATTTTCAAGTAACAACTGAGAGAGGAGAAATGGGGTGGAAGGTCCTCAAGGATCTGGTTGGAATGGGTAGGGGTGCAAGGCGTGGGAGGGGGGGAGGCCTTGCACCCCTACCCATTCCAACCAGCTCCTTGAGGACCTTGGAGGAGGGGTGCAAGGCGTGGGAGGGGGGGAGGCCTTGCACCCCTACCCATTCCAACCAGATCCTTGAGGACCTTCCACCCCATTTCTCCTCTCTCAGTTGTACCTTGAAAATGATGTAGTATCATTGAAACTCGAGTCGAAGTAAAATTTTATTTTTGTGGAAAATTGCAAGTCAGTGTTTCATTATGAATCAATTCCACTCCATCTCGCTTGATTCCTCGAATTTTATCATTAACTACACTTCCTCAATTGATTCTCCCGCCAAGTGTGCGCTGCGGAGCGAAATCCAGAAAACTCGCTGAATGGCTTCAGCATTGACATGTCTTGACCTTTATGCCGATAGAAGAGAAGTTTTCTTCTATGCGATTTGGATAGTGTGAAACATTACACCCATTCCCATTCAAAACAAAAGAGGAGACATGCTGGCTTCAGGGAGTGTTCTAATCCATGACAACGGCCGTCATCTCAGCGCTGATGCAGCCCAACCGCTCCTTGAGCAATTTTAATGAGACAGTTTCGATCACCCGCCGTGCAATGCCGACATAATGCTGACTGACATCCATCTTAACACTGAAGTGAAGAAGTGGCTAGGAGGGAAGGGTTTTCAAACAGGCTTTGAGCTTCAGAACTAAGCCAAATTTCATTGGAGGTCACGGGCGGCAACATTCCATGAAGGAGGTATAGTAAAACTTGTCCACAGGCACGACCGATACCTCAATTACAGAGGCGATTATGTCAAAAGGATACCACAAGTGCGCTCAAAAATTAGCAATGAAATAATTTTTAATCTATCACTTCGTCCTCTGATCATGACCCAACGAAGGTTGAAAAAAAAGACGTCCGTCGTATTTTTTCACCCAAATGCATAATACATAAATGAACTGCGTCTTTCCCAGGTACCGCGGGCCGCAGAGGAAGCTCGGCATGGACAACGCATTGCTGGTCACCGCGCAGACGGGCATGTACGTCTACTGCATGTTCGCCATCGTGGGGGCGTACTTCGCCCGCGGGGAGGAGAGGGAGGGAGGCGAGGGCGAGCTGAAGATGACGGAGGACGCGAAGGCGGGGGGCGTGGCAGCCGAGCTGTGCTCCCTCGTGCAGACCACGTGCCAGACCATCTTCGTGCTGGACGCGTGGTGCCGCAAGTGCCGCACCGAAGAGCAGTGCAGGCGGAAGCCGGGGAGACAGCTGGTCACCTTCCTTCTCGTGGCAAACATGGCCATGTGGACCATCAACACTCTGGAGAAGAACCGGGCAGAGTTCCATCCGACGCAC
The DNA here is from genome assembly GCF_921293095.1 of Ischnura elegans. Classification (NCBI taxonomy): domain Eukaryota; kingdom Metazoa; phylum Arthropoda; class Insecta; order Odonata; family Coenagrionidae; genus Ischnura; species Ischnura elegans. Next base: position 79,174,353 of record NC_060252.1, on the reverse strand, counting down.
CTCCACTTCTACGGCGTGTGGGCGTGGACAATCATCACGCACGTCAGCATGCCTCTCGCCATCTTCTACAGGTTCCACTCGACCGTGTGTCTCTACGAGATCTGGAAGAATGCGTACAAGATGAAACCAGAGCCCAAGAGCCAAGTGCACCGCAGCTAGGGAGCATCCTTGTTACGAACATATAAGTTCCCAGAGAGGGCGCCAGCTATTCCACCTATTGTTAGCAGGTGAAGCCAGGGGGCGTGGAATTTCAGCCAATCCTCCTTATTGATCTACCTAGGATGAAGCTGAATTACAGCAGCCTTGGGGTACACCAAAATTGAAGATTTATTTTGCAAACAACCATACGAGAAGCTAAAAAAAAAACACGGTCCATCACAATGAAAACAGCTGGCTTCGTTAAAGTTCCAACGCCCTCTCCGGGAATTCTACAGAATCTCCATTGCGCTAGGAAATGAAACTTCGATACATTTGATTGATTTAAAAATTTTTAATGCTACCTCAGAATGATTGTCACGGCCCATGCTTTGATTAGTGATAATCGCCTACACTAAATTAAAGCGATACCATTATGATGGCAGATTGAAAGAATGAGACCTATCAATGACTTTACCTGGGGCTGTGAACCAGTTCCAACCAAAGTCCCGCGCAGCACTATTTATTCTTTTGAACTAAATTAAATAATAGGTCAAATAATAGGAAATTCAAAAAGACGTAGATGGACTATGCTACCCGTGAATCACCTCTAATGATCTGAGGGCCTCACCCTCAGCTATGTTTTTTAATTCGATGACACAAATGATGTTTGCCAGAAGGAAGCTTGTACACCAGCATAGTGAACTCAAACTTTATGAATAGGTATGGATGACTACACTCACCTATATTCACCATGAATACAATTGAAAATATACAAGGAATTGATTCGAGAAGTTATTTCTAAGATACAATAATATTATGTCTCCTATTTATTTGCACTTCTCTTTCTTGCATTTATGGCTGAAAAGCAATAATAATGAAATGAAGTGATAGTTCTGAACTGAAACGAACGACCGTCTTCACAACAACTTTAAGAAGTTGGCAGACCACCATTCAACTCACCTGGTTGACAGAAACGAAGCATTTAGTACATAAATGCATCGTCAAACTATTTAAATCTATCTGTTATAATTTATAATCACCTGTGGTGCATTCCTAAGGAAGTGCTTAAATGAATAGCAGTGAGTCAAAATTGCGATGACACATGTATAATTTTGTTCAGTTGTAAAAAAAAACAAATATCAATTCATTACATGCTTCCTCCTTACTAGAAACTAAGGTTGTTAATCATGTGAAGAAAATGAAATGCAAAATTCTTTCGCCATTGTTAATTGAAGATATTTATACCTAGTGAGGCAGACCCTTGGTATCAGGAAAGGTAGGGTAAATATCACCGAAAGGAATGCATGACTGTGTCATTTTTCCTACCTAACAGATACTTTTTTTTTCATACAATAGTTCCATACCTATCAAATATTAACCATTCGTTAACAGCCATTCAAATAAGTAGTCATATTGCTTAGCATATTACAAAATTTAAAAAAAAGTTACAATATATAAAATATTATCTAAAAAAAGAATATTGTCATTATATAATTCAATTCAATTAAGTATATATTCCAATAAAACATTCAAGTTCTTTAAATATTTACATTTGAATGAAAGCTACATTATTTTTGCATTTTAATGGTCCCGCTAAGCATTAAGCTTATCAGCAGGTTCCATTATTATCTTTACTTTTACAAAACATTTATTAAGTGTTAACACACAGACAATATACATATACCCCAACATACATATGAGCATTAACGTATTCATAAATTCCCTAGCCACAAAGTAGAATTACATTATGACACTCAAAAACATATCTAAGAAATAATAAGACAACCGTTTTACGATCTCTCCAGTAGGTGCTTCTTTAGTTTACTTTTTAATTCCCTAATAGTTTTTATTCTCTTCAAGTTATCTGGTAACTCGTTTATTGCCATTGGGATTTTAATATTCATTACACCTTTACCATACAGATTTAATAATAATAATAATAGCTATATTAACCCTCTCGTTTGCATATTTGCCGAAAGTCATGATTTCAATAGCGAGTAAAACGTACAAGGATTTGTACTGCCCAATGAACCACAGCTAACACTAAGCCACAAATATTGTAAAATGAAGGTCACTAAAACAAGACATCACTTTTCGACCTAGTACACGGCCTGATAAAATCTCTCAGAACACATTTTAAAAATTTAATGATGTATGCCCTCCAAACTTGTGCGTCAAACACTTACAACTTATAATATCTTTCGCATACGATATTAGATATTCAACAATAGTAGGTGTTTCATTTACAAATACCGGTGAGAATGATGTATTGAGCATTAGCTATTGACCCAATGTAAGTGCGTCCAATGAAAGAGCGGCCGCATCATAAAATAATAATGATAATATAAAAAAATAAGCGTACATTTCACTACACACTAATAATATTTCTTTCATTCATATTGTAAATAATGATTTGCTTTGTAAACCGTTAAATAAGACTTAAAACAATTTAAACTAAACCATTAGTTTTAGTGTTTCAGATAGTGAACACACGTTCGGTGTTCCACGTAGGCCTTAAATACCTTACTTAAAATGAAACCGCAAAGTCCTAAATCTTTTAATTACTTGTGAAAGCACTGAAAACTCGTATTTTTAATAAAGTTACGCCACCAACAAGTATAATCATAAAAAAGGTGTTAGGTACCTTCTCGTCCTTCTTTTTGCTTCTAAGTTAGGTTTCTCATTACATATCCACCCGATTTTCATTTCTCCCATAACTCACGTAATAAATAATTAATTATGCTGCAAAAAAATTCGAAATGAATGGCAGGTTCCACGGTAGATGTAAAGCAATTGCTAAGATTCAAGACTTAAGCTCAAGAGTAATAATTTGTCAGTACGATTCTCATAAATAGTGTCGTATTTAATGTCTCAAGACACGTTTCACAATCTATTTCTCATGTTCACAAATTATACCCGTCATATTAATTTAGATGGACACCTAAAACGTGTCTATTTCACGATGTAAAGGAATTGAGCACACACGGGAAGTAAGTTAAGAAGAACAACATTCCTATCCAAAAAAAAATGTCAACAAGTAGTTGCACTTTCTCTGATATGTGGTTTCTAGTAAAACTCACCGCCTCTGACCTTAACGCCTATTGTCCTGTCTGCCCGAAATACCCTTATGTCGTGCAGGTATGTCGCAGACGAGGGGCTATTCTATGATTATGCATTATGAAAAGTATAGCGTAAGTCAACAGCTCCACATTATTGTATTAGCCAAAGAAAGAGGGTGTGCAAGGTGATTCAACAGTATAGATAAGCAATAAACGGTGGGGCCTTCACTGAAGGTAATGTCTTACACAGAGCTGTACGCTGGCAACACTGATGAGGAATTTCTTTCGACCTGAGGTGAGATCAGAATACTACATCGAAACCACGAAACAATTATATTAAGTTGATTTTTCTCTTTTCTGATTTAACTGTAAATTAAGGGAAAACTGCAAGAGGAATTAACTTACTTCATGCCAGAATCAAACCCACGAAAGCCACGAGCCAGGAATACAAACCGTGCTCAGCGCTGCATAATAGCTTTTGGCATGCAGCAAATAAGAAAGCCTGAAGTACGTATCTAACACACTTCATTAGCAAAGGATTTTCATGAATATAATTTAAACGAGTGAAATTTATATCAAATGTTTTAACAACATACAGAAGTTTGCACAGATATATGTGATCAGTCGTGCACATTAAATTAAAAAACAGCATCCATGAGGATGGAAAGCTTCCGCAAGGAGAATAAAATTACTTTCAGGGAAAGAGATGCAAAATTGTAGAACAATGATTATACCCCAGCCCATTTCTCTAAACACTTGATTCCCCGACACGATGAATAACTACATGAGTTATTGATACGCCGAAGGTAAGTCTTTATCCCTATACGCCACAGAAATACCTCATCACTACCATTCATTGATTACACCGTATTCCCATGCATTTAACGCTAGTAACACGGAGCTGGAGGGAACACTATAGAGCCTGAGCCTTAAGAAACTCATATTTTTGGGAATACCCGATGGAAACCACTGCCAAAATTTTTCACTCGCAACAACAAAGTTTGAACAGTTTACAACTTTCATTTAACACATAGCGCGAATGGTTATTGAGGACCTAAAGATGAAAAAGTTCACCAAAAAATAAGTGAACGACAGCGTAATCGACGATAAGGTCAATGTAACCCCCTTCTTTGTTTTTTATAATTCATAGATATAAAAATTAATTTGCCCATATAGTTCATACTTCCGATTTCTCCCCGTCTTTTGTCACCGAGAACTCTTAGAAACCAACAATTAAAGGTGCATGCATTAGGGAATATTATGCATTTGGTGCGAGAAAATGAAACATAAATGAAATAATCCGACACCTCAATCATCCGTCACGTGATCCGCGGTGGTTTCATCATGGCGTACCATAGCACCGTGAAATCAAAGCCTTGCCTGATGGTTTCTGACAGTTTTTCTCATCTTTCCAGCTTGAAATACTATTTTCAACTTTTGGTATGGTGCGGTCTAAATTGCGCAACAGGTTGGGCATTTATACAGCTCAGAAGCTAGTAAGAGTTACAAGATATCTTCGTGACAAGAACAAGTACGACTGGAACTGATGACTTATGCATACAGTTGTCACAATAATTTAATGAAGATCATTTACAAAACATTTGCAAGTTATTTTAGCAACGTAAATAGCCCAAAATTTAATATTTTTCAGTTTATCGGAAAGATTACTTACTTAAGTTTATTTAATTTGGGATCATGTTACCCTTGCTGTTGGGATACTATATACGTTGGGATAAATATAGAACTTTCAAAACCATTCTTGAAACCAAATGCTTCACCGAAACCTTCCGGACGTACAAAAACTAGACATGAAGTCGAGTAGGAAAGTGCTCCCCTTGATTTAAGGGCAAAATAACTGATTTTTGCAGATTAAAGTTTCCCAGCAATTTATCTTCATTTTTAAACAAGATATCCTTTGCCATCTGTTATTTTCAAGATTTGATGTTGGACAATTATGCTGTTCCGCGATTTAAATTCTGTAAAAAGCTATTATAGTAACTGTTATAGTAAGGTCTATCATTTAAATGGTCAAAAATATATGCAACACGTACTTAATTAAACATTTGGCGGTAGGACTATTTAAATGTTTTTCTATTCCAAACACAATATAGCTGGGCCCATATTGGCAGGATGAACTACTTTAAGCTTCATGAGTCAACAAAAAACTTTTTAATACTACCACTTCCAACAATCTCTTTTTTATTTTTAGCGCAACTTAACGTAATAGGTTCAAGGAAACCTATATTCACTATATATTCAAAGAAGTGCCCACTAATTTCTGTTTTCAATACATACCATTAAGTCTGAGAGCTTGTTGAAAAAAAATATTATCCAAAATCAAATGTGATACTAATGCCGCCTAACCATACACAAATCCTCAGTCTCGTGCACTGGTCTGATACAAGATAAATTGGTAAATTTCTACAAGAGGTACAATCCGGATTTCGCCTTCAAACTTTCACTTTCCTGTAGTATTTTTGCCTCCTGATTAACGTGGTGACATTCATTCCTGGCGCGCATTAATAGTTTTCGAGATATTTTAACTTTTATGAATAGCGATTTTCGGGTTCTGCGCATGCGCGGCCATATTGGAATGGCGGTAAATGAGTTTCACGGAACATGTTTGAAATTGTAAACAATAGAAAAATATCCCTAGTGATGGTCCAATACATAACAAAGTGGGAGGTAGAAGTGGATAAATCACTTTCTGGGCACATGTACGGGCTGGTCAACTAGAAAAAAATATCCTTCGAGCTGGTCCAGTTGGCAAAGTGGGTAAATCACTTTCTGGGCACATGTACGGGCTGGTCAACTAGAAAAAAATATCCTTCGAGCTGGTCCAGTTGGTAAAGTGGGTAAATCACTTTCCGGGCACATGTACGAGTTGGTCAACTAGAAAAAAATATCCTTCGAGCTGGTCCAGTTGGTAGAGTGGGAGGTAGAAGAGGGTAAAATGTGCTTACCTTCCAGTGCTTATGGTTGCCCAGATGTCCCAGGCAGGTCTTCCTCTGCTTGCGCAGATGTCCCAGGCAGGTCTTGTTCAGGGGAGAGTGGCGGGTACAATTGGGAGGCTTGTATGAAGAAGGCGTGGAGGTTTTTTTTAGGGATGGAGGAAAGAAAGAGATATCGGGATAAGTATTGGTGGAGAAAATGTTTGCGAATACCGGGACGTTTCACCCTCTCCTTCACGTCCCGCCAGAGTCTCTCGACGTTTTGCGTGTGTATCTCAGAATCGTCAGGGTCCACAAACTTTTCGCTATGATTCACTGTTTTATGTGTGTAACCCAGATTTTCTAGATTGGAGTACGCCTTCCAGCAGTCGGAGACGATGATGGAGCCCGGGAGAATGTATTTGGTAATGATTGGCTCCAACGTACTTCGATTCCGTTTTTCGCCGTCTCCAGTTAACGGAAGAATGAATTTTTTTTTGACACACGCTCAATCCCCCCGAAAAGCCAAATTTGTTGTAAAGGACGTCCTTTATCGTGTTTTCGACGCACAATTAAGGTTTCGTCGACTTCCACAATAATTCCTTGGCCGCCAATTGGTTGTTGGTTACGGAGCCAATGGTCTGTAACCTCGCTGCAAAAGGACCTCCAGTCAACCGATGACTTGGTGGAAAAGCCCAAACACTCTTGAATGGTACCGTGGTCCCAATGTTTGGCAAGCCAGTGATTGGCAAATAGGATCGCTTTCCACGCAGGTAGATGAACACCACGCAAAAAAGTACCTTTAAACGCGGATACTGAGAAGCCGCAGGGCTTACTTTTCTTTTTTTTGTGATTTCCGCGTAAGGGAGCAACGCCACAAATGCTTCTTTTGGTGAAAATGACAGGGAGCAGCACACCGGGGGCACGTAATAGAAAAGGGAATAACCCCGTGGCTTTGCAGAAATTGCAAAGCAGCGTCTTCCTTCTCGTAAAACGAACTGATGGCATGAACTGGAAGTAATTGAAGTCACAGGAATCGCACGCCATGACGACAAGGACGAAATAGAGTGAAACTTTAAATTTGGCGGCATGGTAATGTTTGCGCATGCGCAGAAGGTGAAGTGCGTAAAGTAAAGGGTGAGTAAGTGAAGATCGTAAATGGCGGCGCATGCGCAGAACCCGAAAAACGTAATCCATAAAAGTTAAAATATCTCGAAAACTATTAATTTGCGCCAGGAATGAATGTCACAACATTAATCAGGAGGCAAAAATACTACAGGAAAGTGAAGGTTTGAAGGCGAAATCCGGATTGTACCTCTTGTAAAATAATACCGATAAATTTAATCTGTAAAAGGACTGCAGTAGACAAACGCCCATAATGATGTTCATCAGAGATGTTTACGGGATATAAACCGCTTGTGTTTACCTTCGTACGTACGAAGATGGTAACACGCGGTATATCACTCCGCGAAAGCCATCATTAATTAGGCATCAACCTTAAATGCACGATTTTAATCAGTTTTTGGGTTTACTACTGCATAGAATCAACTTTTATTGCTCAGCGACTCAACTTTCGAGTCCTTTTATTATTTAGTCTCCGAGTGACTTTCTCAGCAGCAGAAGCGAAACGTTGAGCATTGAAAGTTGATTCAACGCAGCGAATTACACAAGAGGACTCGCTTTGCTCACTGGGGGTCTCTGCCCCCTCAGACCCCCCGAAGAAGGCCTTCGGCCTTCTTTTGGTCGCTATGGAAGGTCTTATACTTTTTGTATGCCGCTTGTTACTTACGGATATTTTACTTTTCAATTGGCTCGCTTAGATATAAGTAATATTTCCACTTTCAAGTAAAACGAGCGTATGGTACGTCAGTTACAATATGAAAATGAAATATTAATGAAGAGGAACGTTTTTCTGAGGGACTAAAATAATAAAATGGATTTCTATGAGTCTGACAGTGTTTCTAACTTATTCAATTCAAACACAAAATAACTTTGGGAGCATGTTCCCCTGTAAAACTCAATTAATACCTACTTAATATCATAATATAATGAATTTACGAAATACAATGAACTAAAGTAAACTACATTTTAATTGATAAAGAATTATAGAAAGCGAGTCAACACTGCAAAAAACCTAGTTAGGAATACCAGTTTGTGATCGAACGCTTTGCAATTTGGAATCATATCGAGTATTGAATAGTACTTCTGTTACTTCTAACAAACAAGTTTGATAAGTGTAGTTTGATAAATACTATCAACATCGCACCCATCAGATCGATAAAACAATAAAGACCATATGCATAATAAACGCGACGTAGCATGAGCATATGAAAGAATTTCCTCCCAGAAAAACATTGCTCTGATTGAAAATCATAAAATTAGGAGTTCAATGTATGTTACCTCAAAATAAATACAAGAAAGCGGAGAAGAGATATGCCTGCATAGGTTACTGAACACGGGTCCCCGACGGGTCATAACAGACTCTATCGACCAAGCTAATCGGTTGTCATGATAAATATTAAAAACACGTTTACTAATTATTTTTCACATCATTCAACCAAATTGTTGAAATAGGAATGATTGCAGTTCCCCTACGTAAGCTTAAGAGAGGACGATACACAAAATAGAATTACGTAGGAACTAAATATCAATATCTAGAGAAAATGCACAAAGTGGAGACCCTTAGCATGAATTGGGCCTAGTATGACGGAATTTAGAAATGACGATTTTATTGAAAGATTATTCGTCATGATCGCGAATGATACCACTTCAGGAAAACCTCTATAAATTTTTTAATGAGTCGGTATACACAAACATCTCCTTACAGCTTTAATATCCAATATAATGCGAAATTAAATCATCTGGTGAGGTGCAGATGACAATTTTTGATGAACAAGGCATCATAAATGTCATGCTTTAGAATATATTTAAGCTAAATAACTTAGTCACCCAATGAAATGTGCTTTTCGTAAGACAAATAATTGAATAAGAAATACCTATAATTGCACTTATCCTCCATATTCTATTATTCACTTCCTATGATGCACCAGCTCACAAAATTGTAACAGGAAAAGAACGTAAAGAAAAATAAAACGCTAAAATTAATGTTTACCTACCTATCTTTTAAGGAAAGGTTGTTTAGATATCTTTCTACTGCAATCGTGTATCGGCAACAAGAGAGGAACTACATTATGTGCACTTGTTAACTATGGAATTAATAACAACCACACTTTCGATTCTATAATCGCACAAATCCTCCATATTCTCTTATTCACTGCCATTGATGCACCAACTCACGGATAACATTGCACATTAAAAAGGTTAGTAACAGAAACAGGACGTGAAGAAAAATAAAACGTTATCGCCATCACAAAGAATGAAAATAAAATCATTTTTACGAACCTATCTTTTAAGGAAGGTTTGTTTACCTTATATTTCTCCTCTTTTCGTTTGAATACGCTTTAATGTGATCAAATTATTGTTCATACGGAAAGAAGCCATTAAAAGATTGACTTTTCAAGAATTACTAAGTAAATATCCTACCTTATCTTTATCATCCTTTCGTTTTAATTCCTATATATTCTTTCCCAATTTAGCTCCTCTTGTTTGCATAAACAAATATGTTGCTATGATTGTTTGTTTGCATGACTGCCGCGCCGCCATTGGAATTTGGTGGCCATTTTTTGAACTAATCCCCATATTCAATTTTATATGAATAGACGGATAAATAATTGGAAATTTATTGTTTTCATAATTTTTCCTGGGGTTTCAGACAATTTTAGAGGGGGGTCTTCATAAGACTTTTTGTCGCATCTCGTCTCGTTCACCCCAAACATTTGTATAAGTGAGTGAATGAATGAATTAGTGAGTGAGTGGTCGTTAGGGGGCTTTCTATAATATAGATTATCCGACCCGAAAATGGATAGCAATGGTTCGTCTAATCGCTGCGGAAATCTGAAAACAATAACCAACATTACATGTTTGAAAAGCACACTCCTTTTCTATCACTCGTGGGTTTTCAAAATCATGCCAACCCTGAGTAACGCTGCCATTGGGGAATAAAATATTATTACTGCAACAAAGAGTCTTAAGGCTGAGAATACAACTGGTAGTAATGTTTGAACTTTTCACGTGTTCACTTACCTCTCAAATACAAACTAATACACAAGAGAGCCAGGTTCTCCCTGGCTCTCTCTCGTATTGGTTTGTATTGGTTACCAAGAGCCGAGCCTTGAATATTCTATACGATCCCAGCACTGGCAAGCCAAATATGACACATCAGTAAAGCATGTAAAATATTGAGTTCCAACGAAAACCTTAGAAAGGAAACTAAATCCGGGATTAGTTTTGCGCGTTCTGTACTTCTTAACTAGCGGGTTGAGTACTTCCTCCAATAACCGTGCAGTAGTATTAACATGAATGCATTCCCTTAAATGCCAGATAAACTGAGGTCAGACGTATATAGATTTGCTAGGCCACTCAGATGGAAAAAGATTCAACTGAAAAAAGGAATAGGTTATATGCCATTGGTAAGAAGTATTTTTATCCATAAACGCACGCATTTGAGCTCGAGGGTTTATCCCGAAGAAAAGAACCTTTACCGTATATCGTATGGATAATCCCAACGCCTAGAGGTGGATTAATCACCATGACTTAGGCGTAGATGAAAGTGAATTAATACATATGTGCGTATGGTTTGATTTATCACAGGAAGAGGACATTATAGTTTTAGCGCGCAGCGATAAATGGAATGTCCCAACCCCTAGTTTCCACCATAATGAGGAAATACCATACCATATTATTATGATATCATCATGCCTACATACCCTTCGTTAATGGTACACTGAAGTCATGGCCGAGTTATTCTCGGCTAGTATTCTGCATAATTATTCTCTTACTAGTCCATGCATCATAGGGTAAAGTTTTGTAGGTAACCCCTGACACACTGAGAAACGGCTATTTTTTTACTCACTGAAAAAACTTATCGTATTCTTGTAAGCAGGGAAATTTAAAATCGTCTCTTTTTTGCCTCGCGAAATAATTTCGTAAAAATTTATGAAAATAGCTGTAAGATCTCTCCTGCATTGGTTATGTATTTCAAAACTTCTCGCGTAAACTTCAGTAATTCACATTAAATGTTAAACATTGCAACGTACAGACCTTAGGATTCATGGGCCACAGCACAAACCACTACGATATACTATCTCAAACTTACAGCGTAGACGCGGCGATATTCAGATTAATTACAGTTTCCGCCGTTACATTAAGCACACATTTTTTTACCGGAATTGCTCTTCCAGAGGTTTACTTCCAACTATGCCCTTGAGTCTGAATAATGCATATGCAATACATAGGAAAAAAAACTGTCATGCTCTAAGAAAAGCTATTAGGAGACAGAGAACCATTCTATCAAGGAGCAGTTCAAAGACAAGAGTGGATGGATGGATGTTGAAACACATAATGATTTTTATCTATTGGAAGCGGTTGTAAGAATGATCAGTAAAGCATGATTGCGATGGATTTATTATAATTTTGATCATCGCTGGTTGAATAAGAAAATAAGCATTTTCGATTAATATTGAGCCAAAGACATGGAAAAGCTCTTTCTATAAATAATTGAACGATATTATGTTTTTATTTATGTAAGTAGTTCCTTAGATTAACTACAGGTATTTGAAGTAACTAGCCTAAACCCTTTTTGGCAAACATTACTCTTTCTTAAGTTTTATTTTATGAAGTCCCTCAAAACTCCTTTTTCTACAAGTATGCTGAAGCTACGTAAGGGTAACCCTTAGTTGATCTAAAACAACACTACGCATTATCTTCGTTCTACCGAACCTGAGCACTAATGCAACCAAGTTGGAAGTGCTATGAGAATCTTGACCTCACACACCTACTGGTAAATCAGTACGAAGGTTACAGGAGGAATTCCAAGCGTGCCGGAGGAGGGAGAACGTAATTGATACGAGCAAACACGGAAAAGTCGGAATAAATTGCTCCATCGAAGCTAAGGACAGCTGGAGGTCGTTTAAGGTGTTAACTGCAAGCGCAAGTACAACGATAAGCGCTGGCTGCCATATTTTTTTCCTATCAAGAAAGCACTCGCGGATTTCTGCAGACAGCTCCATAACTTCCGCTGCACATCCTCGATATCCCACAACTACTTCGAGCGACGTAAGATCCCGAAAGAGGACGGGATCGTGAAAGAAGACGCCAGTTCACCCTCAGGCACCATGAGGTTCCTCGAGGAAACAGAGAGGTGAGACTTATAGGAAATGTCCTGCTTTTTTAACACGATTTTTTTATTTTGTTGAGCAAACTCAACGCCATAAAACTTTTCAACTTTGGCAATGACCGTCGGGCAGTTTAGTGTAATTAATTAATTAGACATAATTAGTGTAAATGCTGCCTTCAGGTTACCTAGGCTACAACAACACGGAAGGAAGCTAACATGGGAATATGGAGCCGGCATTCGAGCCCGATGAAACCCTCCCTCCTTACCAGCGTACATCTTCCGGGTATAATTCGCGTCAGTTGACTTTTCGTGACAACACGGAAAGTCTACCGACGCGACCTATACCCGGAAGATGGACGCTGGCAAGGAGATTACAGGACAAGGAACGAAACTGTTGTCATGAAACGACGCGATGCGACTTATACACGGAAGATGGACACTGACCAGACGGAGCGGAAGACTGCTGTATAAACTCTCTCCTTACATTATCCAGAATTCTTATAATCCGTTCTATTTCTGCATTTGAACCCAACACGGTCAGATTGACTAGCCCTTGTTTTGAAATCAAGAAGTATTATAATCCATACTTTTGCATATAAATGCACAAATTGATTGCATTACAATCTCATAGTATAACAATTTGAACTTTTTTATCGGAGACTTTACATTACGTTCATGCACCAAAATGAATGATTTAACTTTTACCTGAGAATTATGCACTCATATGTGTCGCCATGTTAGCATAATTATACGGACTATAGCACGACAAACTATTTTAAAAGGTTTAAGTAGTCGTCACAATTCAACATCAACAGCAGGCTCAACGACTCTTTCTGTTATTTTACTGACTTCGAATATTAATATGATAGGATAATATCGATTACATGCAACAAATTCAGAAAAAATGACAAAATAAAGACAGTGCTTTGGGGTATGGACACATGATGAATGGAATAGGGGATGTTTACCGTGATATTTGCTTCCAATTTCAAGCAGCGTTAAACAACATAATTGAGAAAGGAGGAAGACAATGCCTAATGTGAAGGATTGCTTAAGGATTTTACGGCTTTTGAATCCTGTACCACAGGATAACAAGGTAAACCACTTTCAGGAAAGAGGGTAAGGTGCGTCATAACTACAACCAATATGGTGAAGAATAAGAGTGGAAATGGGAGGTAACACCAAGAATGAGATAGGTAGATGACTTTTAAGGCAAGTTTTACATTTACTAGTAGGAAGGCAGTTACGCTACACTAATACGTGTAAATATGATCCGCATTTAAGACAATAGCAAGATATAATTCGGAGCTCGTGAAGGTGAGAGGCAATAATGGCCAAAGACGTTGGTACTGGCTAGTCTGGACCAATTGAGTGAAGTTATCAGTGAAAGCAGCTCAGAATAAAATCCACGGTTATCATAAAAGAATTGTGTGGTTTTGAACACTGTTTAAATTAAGGTAATATTACTTACTGTTTAAGTTTTTCATTTTTGAAATTGTTCTCCTCAATCAGTTTTTTTACATAATCGATAAATTATAATATGAGTGCCCTTAGTCGCTTTACAAGAGAAACTTAGCGCCGACATTAGCCAAACGAAACGTCCCATTCGACGGTCGCGGTGCTGCAGTTGAAGTCCCTCCTCATGGCACTCGAGCAGGGAATGGGAAGCCTCCGAAAAATCTCTACCAACCTACCCCTACTATCTTCCTTTTAATTACTGAAACTTTACATTTTTTTATGATAACTGTATACCGGGTGTTCGAAAAAAAGTGTCCAATACTGTGAGAGGTGCTAGTACCATATACAACAAGAAAAAAGTCCAATAATTCGAAGAGTACGATGTTCGTTGCGCCGAAGGGCACAGAGATGTATTGCCATGGACGGACGTCACATTGAGTGCCTCCAATGAAAGAACGTGAGGATGTACGTATCTTAAGAACAAGTGCACTGCAGGTTGCGTAAACTTTGTTTCCGGACCGAATATCTTCAGCTGCTGCCTGAACAAGGGTAAATAACTCAGAAGGTTATATACACTTGTTCCGGAACAATGGATAAATTTCTGGAACAAGGTTTTTTGGACTTTCTTTTCCTAGTTTTGTTGGGTACAACAACCTCTCAAAGTATGGGACACTTTTTTCGTACACCCTTTATAATAGGCGAGAAAGCCAAATTATCAAGCGTAAACGATAAAAGATTCAGATTTTTCCATGCATATTCCGCACCGTATTAACCTTTTTTTCAGGTTGGCGTGCTCGCTGGTGCACAGCCGAGGGCAGCTGATGGCATCGCGGAGACAGCCATCGGTGCAAGGCCGATCCCTCTCGCTGCCGTTCATCCAGGAGACGACCAATTACCCCACGATCGCGGAGTCTGCTACCCTGGATGAAGACAAAGAGGTCGACCCCAGCGGAGAGTGAGTAATTGTAATCTAAATTCACTAGTTCGCCTGTCTATTCAGGGATTTACATTAATATTTTTTTAACAATTAGAAAATCTACAACTAAAATCCCCACTTTTAAAACGTCCATTTTACTTTGCAGTGGCGTAACTATGGGGGGGATAGATTCCCCCAAAACATCAGAGAAATGAAAAATTTATTTAAAAATATTGCCTAGTTTTGAAATATAAAAACTTCATCTGCTTAAATTTTAATTTTTAGTGCCAAAATGAATGTGTATATTCAGGCATGTCATCATCATCATCACTGGTCAACAATCCTAGGATTGGTTTGACGCAGCTCTCCACTCAGTTCTCCTATCAGCTAATCTTTTCACACCTACGTATTTCTTCTCTTTCACATCTCTCTTTACTTGTTCCATATATTTTGTTCGGGGTCTTCCTTTTCCATTCTTGCCTTCCACTTGTCCTTCGACGATTGTCTTCATCAGGCCATCATGTCTCAAGATGTGGCCTGTAAGGTTGTTCCGTCTTCTTATTAAGGTTTTCATGAGGCTTCTCTTCTCTCCTACCCTTCTTAGGACTTCCTCGTTACTAACTCGGTCGATCCATTTGATTTTCATCATTCTTCTATAGCACCACATTTCAAAGGCATCAATTAGCATGTCATGCATGGCATTTTTCTAAAATTTTCCCGCCCCAGGACATCTCATCATCCCCAAAGCTTATTCCTAGTTACGCCACTGTTACTTTGAATCCCAAAACTGTCTCAGATTTTGAAGTCAATATACTGAAATTGAACGCATGAAATCGCTTCAGGCTTGACAAGATGAAAATGTGATAAATCCACGATAAAATTTAAACAACAAATGATATTCCCACACTTTAATATATAACTCCAGTACCGATCATGGTTTCGACACAATATGTGATTTTCAAAGAGAAAACATTGCGAGGCCAACCTTGACAATGACATAGTTTTACTATTCGCTTAATGATGATACGGTTAACTCAATTTGAAACTCTATGTATAAAGGCTGCACTTGAATGAATACTTTCGCATAATCTGGAGCATATGCACTGTTCAACGAATCAAAGGTACTAGTACATCAGAGGCCATCTTTCTAAGGATGCAAATTTTGTTCGCATAGTGCTTTAAGATATATTTTGCACAGGGAATTTTCGCATAATTTACATATAAGCACTGACTAGTAGCACTAGACTACCGAAAAGATATGGAAATTTGCCCATCTCTCCAAACCATATCACAGGCGTTTCCACCAATACCATTTTTACTCTCTCAGTTACTCAATCTGAAGGTTGGTTTGGATAGGTTAGGGTAAAGCTCAACCTATACTAAACTAAAACGTATTAATATCACACATTAAGGGCAAGGGGGGCAGTTTCTTTCCCTGAGGCACCTCGGACTTCGAGGATTTTATTTTGAGGTGTCCGAAGGTTTCTTCCGTGATTACTTTAACCGATGTCATAAAATACTGAATGATTGGGCTATTGTGATTGACCTGGAACTAAAATTATCAGGGCGCCAACAGATTCGAGAGGCCTTATTTTGGGATAGGGCAGGTACCAAAGCGGCTTGAATACAGATTCGTCCGTCCGCCTGGCGTTGCTAATGGTTTAATTTCCGCAGGGATGAAAATCAGTCGCATTGCTCCCGTAGTTAATAAAGCGATTACCGTCGGGACGAACATTTGCAAGCACGGCGACCAACAGCTCTTGGGACCAGTTCCATTTTTCCCGCAGAATGTGCGAGGCATTTAATGCCTTTATGGCTCCAACTTCCGGACCGCGAGCGACCAACAAAGCTGGGTGATGGGATTAAGAGGGGGGGGAGAGGATTGGTTGGGGCAGCGGGCGAAATATCTCGCAATGACAAATTGATGAAGCGACGGGAGTAGTGGCCCGTTCACATTCCCTCTGAGGTCAGGCGTTTTGCATCTCATGCATATCTCGAATTACAGAAATTTACATCGAAAACTTTTGGACATTAACAGCATTTTCACTACATTTTAAAGCTTACCGCATGAGCGGCGGTAAGATTCACATTTAGATTTCCGGGTCACTCCGGGGATCACAACGGTGTTATTGTAATTCCTCATTAAATGCCTCATACACGACCTCGTTCAATTCCTTAATGCACATGGCAACTTAATTTTTGAAATGAAAGGCCCTTGATTCAATTGCCAGGTGCCGAGGATTTTTTTCTACGGCAATTAATAAGGGCCAACTACATTTTCAAGGGCTAAAATTCCACGAAGGAAAAGTCATTTGCCCTGACCGGAATGCGAACCACAGATCTAGCGCCAGTTGTCCCAACACATCAACTCTCGAGAAATTTTCTTCAACAGCGGAGTTTTTTTTTGCTTAAGCGGACACACGTCTAACATCACTCGCAATTGACTTGGTGAAGATAGACCGCTGCCAAGCCAACGGTTATTCATGGGCTAGTCTAATTTTTAACGTCATGGGAGAACGAACAAACATTGATAAAAAAGTTTAAAATTCAAGATAAAAGCAATTTAAGTGCCAGGCGGTAATCCATAAAATTGTTGATAAGAAGAAGGCGCCAGTGAAATGTAAATAAGGGATAATTTAAGATTGACAAGAAAGAAGCAACTGCTGCGAGTGTATACCAAAGTATCATAAAGTTTAATTAAAACAGATAAAGACTTAAAGATGTGAAACAATACAATAAAGCTAAGCCACGATCACGGCCCTATTTTTTAAGTCTTTAAGGTGAGTTTTTTTGAAGTCTCTACAGACGGCTATCGCACAAAGGAAGAGAAGATAAAATTAATATAATGCAGACATTTAAAATCAGCGATCAATATCTAAAAGGAAGGTTAGCGAAAAGCAAACAGGTAATGGTACACTGTACTATCCCTTCGGCATTAAAATGGCGCAAAAGCTTGCCTTCGAAATAGGGCAGATTGAGACATATTTAGGGAAAAGATTTTTTGCACATTAGCAATACGATGAATCTACAAGCATAATTATGTGTCCGTCATACAAACTCCTTCACCTCTCCCCTACACGGTCACTTACAGAACTTTACTGGCCAAACGCCAACTTATAAGGTCTCCATTGTGATCCGTAGGCCTAAATAGGAACTGCAAAAAGCCAAACAATAATGTTAATAATGTTCACGGAGAGAGGAACAAAAAAAGGAAAAAAAACTAAGCAGGTGAAACACTTTGCATCCCTTTGAAAAGCGATACAAAAAACGACGAATGAAAATCTGAACCTTTGAGAGAAGAGGCGAGAGTCTCTCTAGGCGCAGGAAGATGAAAGGTGCTGGCGTGAGAGGGGAAAACGCACGCACCTAAACAGTGCGCCTAGAGAAAATAATGCAGGTGGAAATGAACGTGCAAAGGGCCTAGTTCATTAATGAAGAGCTTATGAACAAGGATGGCAATCAGCGGTAAACCTACAGATGCGATACATAAACACGAGAAAATGAACATACACGTATACAATGGCCCCAGCGTGGCCACTTTTCCATGTCCGAATACCTTTTTGATGTAGAAATATGTCATTTTAGCTATGAAGTCATCCACATGGTTGGATCGAATACCACTTATTTCTTTGTACTCTGGGTTGATTAGGAAAGCAGGTACAATGCTAAAGGAACTGTTCTCGTGAAATTTATTGTGACGCTAGGTAAACCTACGGTGTGCCATGATATGACCGTGTATTTACACAAAAAGTTGATTTAGCTATTAACTTTTTATTCCAGGAGAATTACTGAACTTGCGAAGAGCCTTGCATATAATGATAGGTACTACCGTCAGTTGAGCAGAGTAAATGCATACCGGTTTTTATATCTTGCGGGACATAGATACGAAAAAGCTACAATCAGCTAATAAAATAATTATGTATCACCTCAAAGTTCAAGTAATGAGGCTACCAGCTTAAATATTAGCAATTAAGTTTTCAGTCAAGTTATTTTTCGGAACAATGATATTGCAAGCATGTGAAAATACGCAATTTTGTTTCATTGAACTATCATTTCCATTGTTACTAACGTTGATTAGTGACTTAAAGTGTGGGTCTTCAAGAATTTGAATGTAAATTTTGCCAACGTTTCGGTATATTTATGTAAGTTAATCAGGGCTATGAATTAATATGAGTACATAATGGCATAAAAATATTTTATTGCGATAGTAATTTTTTTTAATTCCAGTTGTAATAAATTAAAAATATTTGACTATAATTTTCACAAGTTGTTTTTCTTTTCTTTTAATTGATTTGCAACTGAATAATTTCTCTTTTTTATTTTATTATTGTAAAAAATATTCTAATAACCTTTCATGCCTTTACGTGTCAAATTTATGCATTTATTTTCATTTAAAAACGCCGAAACGTTGGCAAAAATTTGAATTTAAATTCTTCAGGACCTACATTCCAAGACATTAACCCAAGTTAAAACAGAGTTCAAGAGAAAAGAAGAAATTTCAAGTTGACATCAACTGCTTGGAATATAAGTGTTTTGTGTTTACGTTCTTTACCTTTATATAAACAATTTCTAGCATGAGGAGAAGATGAGGCAGGTAAGAGGAGGCTGGATGGCGCCTTCATTCGTTCCTCATTATTGATTCCTACCCCACTTCAAATCAAAATTTATCGCTCTCCTTGTTTTCTTCGTTCGTCGGCGTTGACGATCAGAATGTCGAGGAGGAGCGGAAGTAGCTGAACGGAGGCGAGCAAACCCACCCCGCTCTGTCCCACCTCTAACCCGGTCCGGAAGAAGACAGAACGAGTGCCTCGTGGAAAGGAAACCGCGCCCACTTAGAGCCCCCGCCTCCAGAGGAGAGAGAGAGGGCGGAGATTGCGAATGTGTTCCTATATATTTATTGCGACTTTCGTCTCGAAAATACAATTTTTCTTCGCACTTCCTGCAGTCTACTCCTTCCGCACCAGAAAGAAAAATATGTTCAAGCTTCCAGGACGAATTTTCATGCGACGCTCATATACTTGTACTGCTTTTTTAAAGTAGAATCACAAGGAATAGCTTCAACTGAAGGAGTACTCTAAACTAGAGGGCGCATCACAATACGCATAAAAACGAATGCATAAATGTCTGCTCGTCCTTGATAGATTAGTTCTACACAATTTATCACATCACCATGATAGTTGGAAAATGTTCGTACTTTTTTCAAGTTTAAGGGTTATTTACCAGCTTATTTGCTTATTGTAACTATCCCTCATAACCCCAAGGGCCGTTACCCTGGTGGTTTCAATGCCAAGATTTGGCTACAGTTCAACGCTTTCATTTTTTACTCTACAAAGTACTTTCCGATGGTAATTTGTCAAGCTTAACTTTGTTGCAAGTGTCCCTCAGAACCCTAATATCCCCTCCCCAGGACGTTCATGAGCCAAAACAAGGTTACGGCGCAACGGCTTCATTTTTTGCTCTTTAAAGCACTTTCCGTTAAGATAGAAGCCTTCGATTCTCATGACGGACGGAAGAGTATAATTATTCTTAGAATTTTATTTAACGATTTGTATTTTCAATAAAATCATGCAAAATGATTCGGCCCTTCGTCCAAAGCTTACATACAAAATTAACGTTAAAGAATTGTGCGTTTTAGAACATAGTTGAAATGAAAGCAGAATTACTTATAGTTTCTGCTTTTCATTTGCAGAATTAATCGGCTCAAACAGTTTTGCAACATAAGTAATAAATTTCAATATGCGCGCCATTAGTCGCTCTACAAATGCCCAAACGATACTCAACTTATGTCCAAACATAAGTTTACATTATTTCGTTGGCAACTGTCATTTCTTCATTCGTTCTTTTCATTAAGTGGTCTAGGTCACGAATTTTAACCCCATAAACAACACTTTGGATGTACCCAAACAAGAAAAAATGCAAAGTATGAGATCCGGTATCTTCCTATGAATTAGAGAAACCACACCATTCTTTAATGATAACCCCGTATTATACATTTCATTTAGTAGTCATGTTTATAAAACTAATCAAAAGAGTAATATAATTATAAAAGTTCTCTCAAACTTACAATGCTATCCGACTGGAAATTGTATTACAATTTTCATTCACACCCCAATTACTTATGAGATCAGCGTCAAATTAATCATGAACACTCTGAATCTGATACCATTCCCTTTCTCCTCATAGGGATAGCACGGATGACTCCCTGACGGCCATATTCTCGGCCCTCTACGGCAAACTTCTGGTGGTTCAAGGCATCGCCTTCCCAGTCGCTGAGGTCATATCGGCGCACGTCCCGCCAACCTTTCATGAGGCAAGTACATCCCCAAAAAAACCTGTTTGTATAGTAATGAGTGCTACTTGGCAGTAAAGCTTGAATTATAGTATTTTCAACGGCCGGAAAAGGGCAAAGAATGTTTTAACATAAACATTTAGATTACAAAAAGATAAATTCTTGCTTTTGACATTTCCTTGTCACGCACTGCAAAAAATATCGATACCGACAGAGGAAAAATAGGCTCTTTAGTTCGTTGTTGAGTTCAGGTGTTTGACATCGACAACGCTTAACGACAAAAGCGTGGCATTTCTAGATGTTTTAAGGTATTTTTTTGCTTACACTACGGTTTAATACAGTAAATTTTATAATAATATGTACTACAAGTACAAGTGAGTAAGTATGACATAATGAGTTAACAGGTGCCATTCAAAACTGCTTTTGGATTAGGATTTGTACCGATAAGTCTCTATTACTTTGCTTAATCGTCCGATACATGGAATACCCAGAATTTGAACTCGGGATGCCTGGATCAACAGCCAATCGCTCTACCCACTAAACTCCCATGCTCTTGCCCAGCACTGCATTTTTTATTTTTGAGTCTCTCCCACTTCCTCCGCAAAAACTAATAAATTCTGTTTATGAATTCTTCTCGGGTCCTCAGCCAGGTTATTTCTGTCGTATAAGCGGAAGTTTCGAGAAACGACTTATCTCCCATCTTCAAGGCCGTACTAATCTTTGAAACTATAATTTAAAAGTGTGGAATTGGACTTTCAAACAGTAACACGGCCTTGAAGATGAGAGACTAGTCGTCTCTCGAAACGTCGGCTTATAGGACGGAATTAACCTGGCTGAGAACCCGAGAAGAATTCATCAATAGTGTTCACTAGGAGAAATTAAAATCGTTTAATTAATTCTGGATTGCCATGTACACACACACATTTTGCACACTTGACGTGTCTATGTGTAAAACTTATCTACTATCCTGCTCAGGGATTCTACCTCTACCTGTATTGTGGGAGCATGCTTTTTCTGCTGTACCTGTGTGCTGGGCAACTGAGACCGCCAGTGGGAAAGGAAGCGATGATACAGAGGCCGGATGGGGCACCCGGAAGGACGCGATACGGGAGCTTCTACCTGCGCATGGGCGCCGTGGGTGAGTAATATGGCATCACCAACTTCGCGAGTCCTCAACTACTAACTATGCCATTGAGATCTCACTTTCCATTATCGAATCCTAGGGCAGTGTGGTGAAGGCTATTCGAGTTCTCCACCGGGTAATCTCCTCTATGGCTGCCGACGTTTCGGGGTACGAGTCGTAATTGGAGGAAATTACCTGGTGGAGAACTCGAATAGCCTTCACTACCAGCATACGCCGGGAAAGCATCCGATCTTTTTTCTAGGGCAGTGTGATTGCAAAACATATTCAAGCCAGCCACTTTATATACATGAGTCATATCCAAATTTAAATTTAACACCTTACTTGTAATCCTTTTCTCCTGAAATTTCATTACTTAGTACACTTTTATTCATATTTTATGAATAAAGAGAGAAAATTTCGAAATTCCTATGATATTTCCAAACTACGCGTCGGCGCCATTTTTGCTTAGAAAGACGGCTAAGGGCCATTTTGACTCAATTGACCCATTTGAATGTTATTCTTCCACGGAAGAACTTGTCCTAGGCACCGGTTCCATAATCCACGAACGTTTTACCATTTATTTCCTTGTTACTAAATATCGCAAATAATACATTTTTAAGAAGAATAAGATAGTGTCAGTGGTTATCAATTTATCACGGCATAAATAACTTTGTATTACAAATATAGGCCATGAAAAAAAACAAAAAGTACATATTTATAACATAAATGTGGCAAGGAACCATAGAATTTTTTATAGGTCAAAATGATTCATACCAGTCCTCTCAACTCGAAACTTCCATTCTCCAAGTGTTAAAGTTATACTCTATTAATTGCCTTAGCACTGCCTCTTTTTCAGTACATTTTATCAGCTCCCGTTTTCAAAAACCAAATTTTAGGTTTCTTCCTTTGACCAGAGTTTTTGTTGTTTGATCCTCCTATGAATCGAAAACATAACCGTCCAAATACTAAAATTTTCATTCGAATGACAAACTGAACGAAAATTAGCTAATTTATATTCAGCC
The DNA here is from genome assembly GCF_921293095.1 of Ischnura elegans. Lineage (NCBI taxonomy): Eukaryota > Metazoa > Arthropoda > Insecta > Odonata > Coenagrionidae > Ischnura > Ischnura elegans. The sequence continues at coordinate 79,151,183 of NC_060252.1, read as the reverse complement.
ATATGGTTCAACAACTTATACTCAATTCAGTGAACCAGAATGTCTATCAGCTTATCCTCAAAGTAGGCACCTTCATATTCATTTCCCTGCCGTGCCTTAATTCTAGCTTTCGGGATTGGCAGTATGATCTACTCGGGCCTGGAGTTCGGCCTGTACTTCGAGACAGAGAGGGGGATCCCATCGTCTTGCCACACTCTGCTTCAAGCCATCACTCCAGCCACCCGCATGGCCTTCATCATCGTCCAAATGCAATTCATCTTCCTCAAGAACAGAGTAAGATCTCTTAGCAATTCGATTTTTTGCATTCAATCATTCCTCCACTTATTTTTGAGCAAGTCAATAAGAAAGGAGAAAAAATTATATTTAAAAATTATTTTCCTACAACATAGGGTATACATTTGTTTCGCCAATGAAGATGACAATTAAATTAAAAAAGAACTTTGCGCTTTCACATTAATATTTATTCACGACCATGGTTTCAACGTTAGACGTCATCATCAGATCATCATCACCTGATCATCACGTCATAATCACCTGATGATGACGTCTAACGTTGAAACCATGGTCGTGAATAAATATTAATGTGGAAGCACAAAGTTCTTCTTTTTTAATTTAATTATGAATCGCTTTCACCAAGTTACGCCTCAAAAAATCAATTTTACGAAGATGACAATATAAGCAATACCTTATGTGTTTTGGGGGGACTATAGAAATTATTTTGTAGTCACTAGAGTCTATCACGAAGTAACCAGATATTCTGAAGTTTTGCTGGCTGTTGTTTACTTCCATTTTTCTAATCTCCAGATAGAAGATTTTTAAATAGACTCCAAAAAATACAAATATATAAATTATAATAGTAATTTAAAATCTTGGAACCCTTAAATAATTTCAAACAATGAAAAATCTTATTAAACAGTAATTCTAATTGGGATACAAATGAAGCGTGGGTTACCAAGGCTGTAGTTTCATTTGCGTATTTATGTCAAATGGTGCTAAATTTTAATAAAACTTTAATGGTTTAAAGCACACTATAAACTTTTGACGACACATTTTTGCAAGATTGAAATGGTTTTTGCACTATAGTATTTTAAATGCTAATACCTTAATAATATAATACAAAATACAAATAGTATGATACATAATTTAAAATTCTATAGTGCAAAAATGTAATGGAATACTTTCTAACGTCGCTTCCGGTAGTATGAGTTACCAATGGTAAAAAAATGAAACGATAACATGTGGTTACAATCAATTTTTATTTATACCTGCTTTTATCAAGAGCGAAATGTAGACTTTATATCAGAGAAGTAGCCACTCACAGTACCGGCACTCAAAAAGAAGTAGCGAGTAACAACAGTATGGAAATAGTCATGTGCCCACTTGTTCTTTACAGCAAATCGAGAGTCCTAGGCACCGCGTGGCAGTCAGATTCGGCCTCATGCACATGATCGCCACCAACTTATGCGTTTGGCTGAATGTGCTCGTGCAGGAGACCAAGCACGAGATTCTCACGTTCTACGATCCACGAGCCGCCACCGAGGGACTTCAAGGTAAGTTGTCAGGACAAGTTGCAAGCAATGTAAACTTTAAAAAAAAATCACGAACCATGAAAAACAGCTTGGTAATGGATAATTTACAAAGGAGTAAACAATATTTGGCACTTTCCACACTTTTAATTATTACTTGGCCGGTTTCGAGTTTTTTCCTTGCCTTCCGATGATACATATCGATCATTTCATCTTCTAATATATATATTTTGAAAGGGATTAGTAGAGCAAATGACAGAAAAGGGCGAGGAAGACAAGCGAACAAAGGGTAAAGGCCAAAGTCCAAGTTCCGTGAAAAAGGTTATAAGGGGAGGTTGACTTCTACCACTAAAAAATAACAATTAAGTAAGGGAAATAATTTTATTCGCCATCCTGTAAACTAAAAATTTAGAATATGCCCATTCCCAAATTTAAAAAAACAATATTAGATCCCTCACCTGTAATATGTAAAATATAATAATAAAAATCAAATGTATGCCTATTTAAATAAGTTTGTCTATCATTAACCTGTTGTACGATCATCTCGTAGTATATGCATGCAAATGACATTTTCACCGTGTTTGTCCAATGTTTAAACTTTTTCCATCTTAAATGTCGCAACTAAGTATAAAATACTATACTTTTCTCTCCGTCAAAAACGTATTTACATGATATCTTGTATGATATAAGGCACGCGGTAGTGGAAATTCTCTATGCAAGTCAAATGAAGCATTGTAATCTTTCCACTGAATTTATTTCAGCACGACGCGTTCAGTTGTCACAACAGTATTCTCAAGTGCCGAGAAAGCGTCACTTAAGAATGTTGTTGTAACAACGAAACGAGTCGTGCGTTAGAAAATTAAATGGAAAGATTGCAAAACTTCATTTAACTTATATTTACATGACATCCATTCACAACGAGTCATAAGTTTTTTATACGAAGACTTAGTGATCCCTATTAACTCTGCACCTGCACAAGAAATTTTCAGCGCGTTTGTCCAATGTTAAAAGTTTTTCCCATCTTAAATGTCGCGAAAAATATCGATGGCGGCGTGGGTAAGTCCTTACACACCATACTGAAGGTCGCGGGTTCGAGTCCCTCCTGGATAGGTTTCCCCTTCCAGCACATGGGGCTGTATGATCCACTGTTGTTGATCGTTTAAACTACCGATGTGAAGGCCACAATGTGCAGTTTTCGGGGGTAATTGAGATAAATAAATAAAATAAATAGGACTCCACTTCATGGTGAAGCAAAAACCCAGTACTGTTCCACAAACTTTTATTTGCTGTCGACTAGTTTCGACTGCAATGGCGTCATTATCAAGACAAACAGAACACCATGAATGAACAATATGAACCATGAATATCTCATCGTTCCACCAAGTCACGCCAAAATCAGTTGATTTCAAGACTTCACTTTTCTCTTTGTCGAAAACAGTGTCGTAGCCAGGAATTTCGTTCGGGGGGGGGGGGGGCCAAAACCAGGGGGGGAAATTTTTTAATAACCGGGCACTAAGTAATGGGTTTTAAACTAATTTTAACACTTTTCATAATCGAAAAAACTTAATATTTAGAGAAACATTTTGTAAATTCCTGATTTTTCAATATTTTCTTTTCTTTTATGAAGGCCAATAATTGTGTTTTTATATTTCGAGAAGGTCCGGACCCCCCGGATCCCCCTCTGGCTACATACTGGTCGAAAATATATTTGCACGATGTGCAGCAATACTCCGGAAATTAATTCCCAACCATTTATCTGATCCATGACACACTGTCTGATGCTTTCCCTCACCCATACAGTCGATCCGGTGAACAGGACGTCCAAAGGCAGTGCACAACCGTCGGTGGGCCGGGACGGCAGCGCCGATTTCTACGAGTGCCGGCGAACCAACATAATGGGCTCTCTGGTGCAGAACGCGTCGCCCTTCCTTTTCCCGTGCACGATCGAGTATAGCCTCATCTGCGCCGTCATTCTGTACGCAATGTGGAGGACATCATGCCAGGCGGCCACCATTATGCCCGAGGGACCCCCGTCTCCCCTGCTAGCGACTCCCAGGGTGACCCCTTGGTCTGAGAACCCACAAGCCGCCGCCATCGTGGCCACAACCTCTTCGCAGCATTTCTCCGTGGACTGCGCCTCCGCCCACCGTGGCCTCTTCTCGGGAATACTCGTCCTCGTCCTCACCATCATCTCCCTGATCATGTTCCTAGTGCTGGAGAGGGAGCCGGGATACGCTCACCTAGCTATTCTCGAAGTACGAAACACATTCTACTTCTTTCTTACTTTACCCGATGACGTGATGTGTCAAAGCAGAAAAATTCTCGTGTCGATAATTCTCGTCATAGTCTTCCTTAGCGCTCTGGACATCAACTTAAACAGTTTAAAAGCGCACTATAGGTAAATGTTAATTAAATACTCCAAAAGCCGTAACAGGTTACACTTATCCGTTTTACACTGACCCGGATTTTGCAGCGATGGTTTGCGAAATGAAAAGGACTGGAGGGACCAAACACAGCCTCTCAACCGGTAAGGCTTTGCACTCACTCACTCACACCCACACGCCAAGCTGGAACTGGCGGGAGAATAAGCTCAAGAAGAGCGGGTCAAGATGTATAAAAGGGAAGTATTTAATTAACATTTGCCTATCAAGGCCGTAGATCTCATCACTTCATATTCAGAGGCACACTATCGGTATTTGGTAGTGCGTTTTCAGTTGTTTATCGCTACTTATTGTGACTTCATGGATCTTAATGTTTGATTAGGTAACCTTACATTGAAAAACCATTACCTTTTTAACATTTTTTAAACCAAAGAATGTTCGCCCACATTAGCACGTATTTATAATTTAAACATCTCTACCCAGGTACGTAGTTCTTCTACATTTAAATACCTCTAAAGATTACCTCCGTCGTGATACCTAATCACACATTGGTACCCAAAAACCTAGAGCTCATCATGTCCTATTTTTGTCCATAGGTGAACGCATGCGAAGTGTCTCTCTACGTCCTGACAACCCTGGCGACGCTCCTGTGCGCCTTCCAGATCCGCAAGTTGAAGAAGAAACGCAGGGGTCACCACGCCCTGGACTGCATTCTGCTCGTCATCGCCCAGACGGGCCTCTACCTTTACGCAATGTTCTCCATAGTGGCCGGCTACTTTGCCGACGCGCCGCCCGCCGCTCCGGAGGCTTCCAGGGCCGGCATCATGGCGACAGCCGTCGTCTCCCTCGTGCAGACGACGTGCCAGACAGTGTTCGTACTGGATGCGTGGTACCGACGCTGCCTGACCTCGGCACAGGCGCGATCCAAACCGGGGAGGCAAATGGTCACTTTCCTGCTCGTGACCAACATGGCGATGTGGACCATCAATCGACTGCAGAACAGTCGCGCTGACTTTCATCCCTTGGAGCTGCAGTTCTACGGGAAGTGGGCGTGGACCATCATCACGCACGTCAGCATGCCCTTAGCCATCTTCTACAGATTCCACTCAACCGTGTGTCTCTGCGAGATATGGAAGAGCGCCTACAAGGTTCGCGACTGAGGCGATTTGTTCGAACATACGTCGGGTATGACATCACGGTGAAATGAAACCAGAGGAAGCCACGAACTTGGCCCACCCTGAATCTCAAAGCCACCCACGTAACTATGGCAAATACAGAACTTTATGGCTCTCATCCTCATCATGATCATCAGTATTGGAGAAAAAATCCGAAGATTGGTCTGAAGGAACTCTCCAATCCGCTCTCCTTTAATCAAATCTTTAAAAATGTGCAATAATTTTATTCCCTTTTAAATCATTAATATTTTGTCTCATAATAACCGATTACTCACATGATTACGATGTCGTGCATGCTAACATTACAATAAAACATTCATCAGTCACTTCAGCTTAATCGTACTTTGAGCTTGAGACGAGTAAATGACTATCTCCTATTATATTGTGCACGTAAGGGCTATTTTTTGTCACCCAATAAACTACTGTGTGACATCCTACTTCGGGTGAGTATTAAAGAGTGTGAATCTTTTCTTTAATTCTCCATTAATACCTTACTCTTTAGGCTACAAAACTGCGAATAGCTGTGGTTTACTTACCAAACGTACAAACACCATCGGACAACAGTTTTGTTGCCGACCAATGTATACTTCATTAAAGTCCAATGTTAAATTTCAGAATTTATAATTTCCAAGACCTTGGTACACATACATTCTTTCATTCGTTTTTAAATCCTTAATTACTTGTCGTAGGTGAATCATTCGGGGTCGTCCTTTGTCCTTATTCCCATCCACTTGTCCTTCGGCGATTGCCTTCATTATGCCACCATGCCTCGTGATGTAGTCGTAGAAGTAGTTTCGTCTCTTTCTTAGAAGACCTCTCATTTCTCACTTTCTTATAAACACTTCCTAATCAAAGCGTCTGGCGCATTGCTTTCAAACTTTTAAGAGAGTATCTTCCGCAGTCAAATAAAGGGTCATTTTCATTTTTTATAAATATTAAAAAGTCTAAAGCACACCTTTCCCACTTTTCCGAGAAGAAATTATGGCCACACCAGAGAGACTTCCAACAAGGGTTGCGGCTACAGGAAGTTACAGTTTAAGTATAGTATATATTTAGGGAAGAAATTTTCGAAGTATATGCTAGGGTGGACTTCAATAAGACGATCTGTTCCCTGAAACATCTGCATTTTTATCGAACGCTTTTCTAAAATTAAATGAAATATAAGCAACACCACATACGACAATAGAATGAAAGATATGATTTGATAAGGTAGGAAAACAATCATAGGGAAGACCTGTCATTGTCAAAGTGATGACCCAGTGATGAATAATTACTGATAATTTTCGGAACCATGCGACGACACAATGTTTAATAAACAAAAAACCCGTGTATATAAATCCATCATGAAAGCAAAACTGACAAAATACCACAATCAGTGTGAAATACAAAGTGACAAAACCACACATTGGAAGATAGACATGGTATGAAATAGAGTCAGTTTTGCTTTCATGATGGGTTTACATTTTTACACTGGCTTTTGCCTTTAATAGCTTTTATATGAAGTGTTGGTCAAGATGAAGCGGCAAAAAATGCGTAAGGCAGAAATCAGAAAAGAAAACGGAACGATTTACCTGCGACCCAATGCGAGTTGTGGTGATATAAAATATTATGCATAATTTTGAGCTCGAAATCCAAGAAATCAATAAAAGAAAATATAAGATCTGTAAAGTGTAATATTAGTCAAATGAACTTCCAATGATTCAAATAAAGAACCAAATTTAAAATTGAAAACTTTTTTTCCACTTTGTGGAGAGATTTTTGAATTTTAAAGCACTATAATAAATAGATTTCTTCATCAATACTATTAATTGTAATTCAATTCCACCCCGTAACATAAAAAGTCGGCAATATATGGGATTTTTAAACCTAGGTAGCACCGTTTGGGGAAATTTATAACGTACAGGTCTTAAGATAATATGAGCCTCGTTTACTCACTAATTTACATTAATATCAAATGTTCATGATCAGTAAAAAGAGCAACAGCGCATCTAAATTTTGCTATGGTAAAATATGCTTCCTCACCAACTAAGGTGTATTATCACATAATCGATGGCAATTATATGAAAAAAGGTAAACACAGGTAACCTTCAAAACGTTCATCCAGCTTAAAACCCATTGAAGACCTCGCGATGCAATTGGCTCAACTTCTACAGCACAATAGACCAAAGCTATTTACAGGTAGGACCTACCCATGACGTATTCCCATTGACAACATGAACTAAAGACTAACACCACTCATTTTGGAGAGTTACATACAACGCAGGAGCGGCACGGGCCAAAAGGAGCGGCGCGGCGCCCGATGATAGCGGCTAGCGACGCTCTCCTCTCCCTCGTGTATCGACAGGAGAGGTAAAAAGAGAGAGAGAAGCGGATATTTTTCAGCGGTGCGCATCACCCTTTTGGTCACAGCCCGGCGACCCCGAGTCCCCTCCCTCCCCCGAACACTTTGGGTGCATTGAGTGCGCGAACGCGGAAGGGCCAAACACGACATAAAGACACTCTCCCGGAGAGTGACCGCTCAAATAAAAATAAAAAAGGATAAATTTAGAAGAAAAAAAACGAACTTCTTGTGTGAGCAGCCTCCGCTGGGCTAGATAGGGGCAGGCAGTGTGACACAAAGGGGATTGCGGGGGGGATTTGAGGGGGGTCAGAGGGGCGTGGTCATTGGGGCGAGAGAGAGAGAGAGGGAGCGAACGGGGTGAGGACACAACAACCACCCCCGCCCCCTCGCAACCGCCGTGTTTCTTTTGTCCAGTGATTTGGAAACTCGGAGGGGCGGGATCTAGCGAGCGGTATTGCCTCCCGTGCGAGTATTTATAAAAAGCTGCCAACTCCTCCCTTGACTTTCCTCTCCCTGGGACGTAAAAAACGAGAGGATGTGCTAGCGAAGCCTACGTGCTAAAAGGTAAGCTCATCTTCTAACTCGGCCTTCGTCGGAAAAGGTGGATTTCGCGACGCAACTGAAATGCACCAGCGTCCGGCCTACTCCAGCTTCCTCGTGGATTAGTTGATCGGCTTGCGGTTAATACTTTCCCGTACCATATTAGACTTCGGCGAAATATTTTTGGTGTAATTCTAATTTTCATGATCTTTCCTTCATTTACAATGCCTTAAATGGCAAGTTCAGATCATCAGAAATATTCCCTTCCTTTTCACACCACATTCCCACCCGCGCCTTTCATACTAATCACCTAATACACCAACCTAAATTCCGTCTTTCTCTCTCTCACTGATCACTTTTTTACAGACTCCTTACCTTTTTCAATACCATTTTGACTACCCCCCCTTCCCTGGATCTTTCAATGCCCATAAGATCATTCAAGAGGCAGCTTCGAAGACCCATCTTCTGAATCTTTTTTTAGTATCCTTTTTATAGTTTATATTTGTTGAATCTTTAGATTTTAAGTCGCCTATTCAATGTAAAGGCCGTTTGGACTGTTTTTGAATGATTCAATAAATAAATAAAAAATAATCCTCATACCATATTGAAAGCACAAGAAAAAGTGCAATCATTTTTTCAATCGTGGCGTAAAAACATGATTCTTTAATCATCTATATCATCACAGAGCATAATTTTAACACATTTATAAACATAATTCTCTATAAACTATGAAACCCACTTCCGAGCACAAATTTATACAAATTTTTCGTGTGAACAAGACGAGATACGATGAAAAGTCATTGAATCGACTCCATCTAAGGTAGTCGGAAACCCTAGGAAAAATTGTCGAAACATTCAATTTTCTATCTATTACAGTATTGCCAACGTTTGACTATACTAGCCATAAACTATGACTACTCTTTGGGATCAAAAATCGATTTTTCAAAAATGTCGTTTTTTGAATCAACACCACGTGAAATGTCGAGAAACCAATTTTCAAGCGCTTTTAATTTTGGTCAAATCGTCCAATTTAAATATTTCGTGAATAATTATTTCAACAACGGAGGTACAGTGTTGTGTCATAGGGTTCAACAACAATTGTAAGATCAGGCATAGTGACCATTCCGGGGGGGGAGGGATTTGCGAAGGCATAGCCCCCCTCGCGAGCGATGAATGATTTTTTCCTTTAATATTATCTTCCATACATTGCGCGCACCTGCTCCACGGTTTTTCCTCAGAATTCCAGTTCAATGCACCACAATTGTTGAGCCTTTGTAAAATAAAAATATTGATCATTATATCGACATCCCACAAAGACGATGCGTAGTTAACTGAATTAAAATATATGGGATCTAGAGAAAAAGTAACTAACGAGTAGTGTTACAGTACAACCTTTCTAAATGAAATTATGACGTTTTCAAGGGGCGATCATGAAACGGATCCCACCGTATGTCGAAATACCATCATTATCGGTCGAGTAATTAGTAAAAACAGCTTCAGCGCATGTAAAATTTGCTACACTAAAATACGTTTCGCTTCCAAATAAGGCATATAATCATAAAATCGATGACAATTAGCACGAGTTCGAACAATATCGGTGAAATATGAAACTTACAGAAGCGCCCCCAAAATTTTCAGCGCAGGTCGCATGCCGAACAAGTTTTAAGTTGAATCCATCGGAAATCCAATGTATTTTTCGTACGGATTTTGTTTTATGGCGTTCGTTTACATATATTTATAGTAAACCTACAATAAATCACAAAATATAAAATATCGCTTCACAATAAATTTTTCAAATACATTCTTGTACCGCTGAGTGGGGCACGCTGCCTTCAAAGACGAATTGCACGAAGTCACAAATATACGTAACGAATAAGTTAGAGAATCATGTGGTATTATTTAAATGAGAAAAATGACTGATTTATGATTCAGAAAACCTTTATAAAACTCAGGATTATTTGCTAGCTCAAATTCTGACTGCGGAGAAAACAAATTGGACGAAGGGGTGCGAATTAGTTGATTGTATTGAATGGAGGAATGGATTCCCGTGGCTTTGACACACAAAAAATGAAATGTATGGTAGCTCCTACGACGACTGAAAAAGAATACGTTGCTAGAGCAGCAGAATAAATTTAAGAGATATAGAAATGAGTAATTTGTGATCTCAAAATGGCTACCCTGAGAAATGCTAAAAATTAGTAACAAAATTACCATTAACCCATATATGCCCAGTGGGTCGTTTTCGACCCACAGGATATAAAAAATCCTAGTCCCTCTAATTTGAAGTATTTGTCTACATTGTTGTTATTTTCGTCTTACAGGGAAGCAAGTCATTCATTCCTGAAGTAATATTTCCAAGGATACATTTTCAAATCATTGTAATGTGGGCATAAAAAATTACTTCTCTTTAACGCGATTTTCGAATAACTTTGACCTACAATGTAACCAAAATTTTCAAGCTCAATCGAAATGACACGACATGCTACAATACTTTATACACTCAATTTCATTATTCCGTATTCAATTACCAAATTTCATGTCTCCTGTGTCTGCAACGGGTCATGATATTGGCGTGGGTCGTTTTCGACCCACTGGGCAGATAAGGCTAGTTTGTTGGGCAACACCAGACGTACTAGGTTGACCAGAATTCGAGCGTTCTCTCTGCTGAACTGCGATAAGATTCTTTTGGAGTGCATTAGTCCAAATAAATTTTGGCATGGCAAGGTTAGTATATAACTCCTAGAGGACATATTTTTATTTTATAAACATATTTTTTTCGTGAGCTCATTGACTAATTTATACCTCTAAATTAGTCGCAAACAGCTGACTACAACAGAAATACTTCACGAGCTAGAAGAGTTGGATGAAAAAGGTGTAGAAGATGAAGTATATATTTACATAACTCCTCCAGAAGATGGAAACGAAACATGTGAGGATTCCGGGGACGAAGAATGTAACGATCCTGATCGTCTTTGTGGCCGGCAGCTGCAAGCGGTGACTTCAACATTGACATTGAAGATGACCCTGGTGAAGTTGATGAGGAAATCAAATTCGTTGAAGAACCATCCCATTCTAAAAGGAGAAGGAAGACAACCAAAACCCAAAACATAACACGGAGATGGGTCAGTTGTGATCTAACTACCCCTGTTTGTGATTCTTGGAGTACATGTTTTATACCTCTACTGACTTTATCCTCGTCCAGTCACCCATTAGAGTTTTTCGAACTTTTTATTGATGACAACATCATTACGAAACTTGTTGAGTTTACAAACCAATATGCAGAAGCGAGGAATAGGTGTGTGCAGGTTTCCAAGGAAGATATGTATACATTTTTAGGCATATTGTTTTTGTCCGGATATAACTGGCTCCCAAGAAGAAGAATGTACTGGGAAGAAAAGGAAGATGTCAACAATTCACTGGTGTCTAGAAGTATGAGAAGAAACAAGTTTGAGGAAATATTTACGAACATCCATTGTGCAGATAATAGTGCCTTAGACATATCCGATCGTCTCGCAAAATTGCGTCCAGTCATTTGTGAACTCAACAAAAACTTTTGTAGATTTGCGCCTTTAGAAGAATCAATTTCTATCGATGAGGCTATGATTCCATACTTTGGAAGGCACGGATGCAAACAGTTTATTCGGGGAAAGCCAGTGAGATTCGGTTACAAGGCCTGGGTAGCTGCACTCCGCCTAGGGTACTGCATCCAATTTGATATCTACCAAGGGAAAGTAAAGGAAAAAAGGGTTTTCACTTCATCAAGAGGGCTCGGTGAATCTGTGGTGATGGGGTTTGCTGAAAACCTAAAAAAAAATTATCCACTGCTGAATTTCTCCCTGTATTATGATAATTTTTTCACTTCTGCGAATCTAATACACGAACTAACAAAATTTGGCTATGGTGGAACGGGAACCGCTAGAGTGAACCGAATTGAAAACTGCCCCTTGCTGGATGTTAAAGTGTTTAAAAGAAATGAGAGAGGTAGATATGACTGTCGTGTATCCCGGGAGGACAATATCAGTGCAGTTAGGTGGATGGACAATAACGTTGTCACAATGCTATCTAATCAGTTTGGCGTCGAACCTCAGCAGAAGGCATCGAGATATTCAGCATCCGTAAAAGGAAGAATTGAAATTCCACAACCCCACGTTATTGCCATGTACAATCGAAACATGGGTGGTGTAGACCAAATGGACAATAATATCTCTAATTACCGTATTGGCATTCGTGGGAAAAAGTGGTACACGCCCATATTTCTATGGATGATGGATGTATACATGAGTAATGCATGGTGTCTCAGCAGGACTTATGGTATGAAACTGGACAGTTTAGCTTTCAGAAGAGAAATTGTAATATCATTATTGAAGAAATATGGTACTCCACCACAACGAGCAGGACCAACAAGCAAGTTTGCACCTCCAGAGATAATCCGAACGAGTGGACCGCACCATATTATTCTCACAGATCAGCCAAGAAGAAGATGCGTTTTATGTCGTAGTAAAACAGTAAAATCATGCCATAAATGTTGCATTCCTTTGCACGATAAGTGCTTTGAGGAGTACCATAAAAATATCTCTGACTGTTAAAACTTAGAAGGAAATAAACAATTATTTTATATGAATAGTATCTTAAAATATTTTTTTTTATTTTAACAATTTTCCCAAAATAATGTAAGTTAATTAAAATTTCAATTAAAAAACAAAAGACAACAAATTGGAAATCATAAAGCAGTTGCACCTCGATAACTCTGAAGAGCCTATTGGAAAACGCTCCAATAGTCAATATCCTAAATGTGCTCACCAATGCCCAGTGGGTCGAAAACGACCCATGTCATAATTTTTAAACAAATGCTTCAGGATTTTTTTCAACATTTTTTCTGTTGTCCAGAGGAATAATAAGTTCGAAAAAAGTAAATAAAGTTAAATTTTCATGAAAAAAAATTAGTGGGCATAAATGGGTTAACACTAATGTATGCCGTGACACCATCAAAAGAGACAAGCATATTTATATGAGGAATGACTACACAAGAATGTAGAGTCTGTAAATGAATAATTCAAATAAAATAAAATAGAAAAAATATAACCGTGATTTTAATTGGGTCAATATCAAACATACATAGAGAAGAGTAAATAATTAATTGACATATCCTTAATTTATCGTATAAAAAAGCAATAATTCCCAGGGAATCATATTTCGTTATGCATCCTATTTCTTCATGTATCATAATATTACATAGTTAAGTGATAATTCTCTCAACGGTGCGAGCATGGAAAATCGAAGGGCTTATCCCTCGAGTATACCCAGCACTAAGATCAGAGGCGATAATTTCATCCTGTCCCCATAGATTCTGTCAACAATGCGCCGAGCTGGGCTGAGTGCTAACTGAGACCATGAGCCTATATTCCGCCGCGACACCTAGCATGCATAAGTTAAGAGAAAGCAAAATACCGCCCTTCAATCTGGATCGCAGCGAGCTCCCTTCACGGACGTACACCCTGCTATGGATCTTCGCAAGAGCAGACGAATGGGATAAAATTCGAAACCATGGACAGCGTGGTCGCCGAAAGGTAAAACAGCTTTTAAAATGAGTGAAAACTTCCATTTTCCTTTAAATGGATACGATATAATCGGAGAGAAATAGATACTCGCTTTTGCTCGCTGGGGGTTCTCTTCCCCCCCAGAACCCCTCAACCCGGGCCCGTGCTGGACTCCTTAGGCCCCTTGCACACACACCGATTTTGGACGGCCGGTGAAATATCGGCCGTCCACATTCCAATAGTGAACAATGGGAGAACATTGGAGCTAGCACACACACCATCACGCGTCAGCACCGGCAAAATGCCGGTTAGCTGCCGGCCATTGTCACTGTGGATCGCCGGCGCCGGCTCAAAAACATAGCAACTTATCGTTTGACCGGTAAAAATCCGGCGTGTGTGCACGCATCGCTTCGCCGGTAAAATATCGGCCGATATTTTACCGGCCGTCCAAAATCGGTGTGTGTGCAAGGGGCCTTAGGGCGGTGGACGGCCATGAGCAGAGGGCGGAGGGCACTATGCAGGGGGAAGATTACCGGAAAGATCCAGAATGAATAATATTTATTTAAAAAATTGCTTTGTTTACTCAAATTGCTTTGCTTGTTGCTGTTAAATTAGGCATCATTGAAATCAAGTTGACTGCTCAATTTGGGTATTCTGTTTTTTAAATGTGTCAGTTTCGGAACGGGGGGGTGCAAATGATTTCCAAGCTGGAGGGCGCACCGCGATACGTCCCAGTGCCCCAGCGGCCCAGCATGGGCCTGCCTCTACGCTAGGAAAAGGCTTACGGCTTTTTCTAGTCACTATACCAGTTAATACAACTTTTGTCCGCCGTTTGTTCCACGAGGATCGTTTTTTCCAGTGATATCTAACCTACTAATGATGAATCTTGGAAAAAACCAAACAATTCTCGACTTTCAGGCCTTCTGACAGTTACAAGATATGGACTAATGGCTATCACAATGACTTTTCTGCCATTAATAAGCTTCTCCGCGATGTTCCAATACCTCGTTACCACCGATTTTTCGAACCCAGAATGCCCCCAAAGAGTAGAGGAAAAGATTTAGTTGGATTCGGTTTTGGAAATATATACCAAGTCCTCATCATCATCATCACTGGTCAACAATCCTAGGATTGGTTTGACGCAGCTCTCCACTCAGTTCTCCTATCAGCTAATCTTTTCACTCCTACGTATTTCTTCTCTTTCACATTCTTCTTTACTTGTTCCATATATTTTGTTCGAGGTCTTCCTTTTCCATTCTTGCCTTCCGTCTGTCCTTCGACGATTGTCTTCATCAGGCCATCATGTCTCAAGATGTGGCCTATAAGGTTGTTCCGTCTTCTTATTAAGGTTTTCATGAGGCTTCTCTTCTCTCCTACCCTTCTTAGGACTTCCTCGTTACTAACTCGGTCGATCCATTTGATTTTCATCATTCTTCTGTAGCACCACATTTCAAAGGCCTCTATCCTTGCTTTCTCCGCTGCGGTCATTGTCCATGCCTCACTTCCGTATAGGAGCATACTCCAGATGTAGGTTCTTATAAATTGTTTCTTTACATCCATATTTAAGTTTCCCGCTGTAAGCAGGTCTCTCTTTTGGTGGAATGCTCTCTTCGCCTGGGCTATTCTGCTGATAATTTCTTTCTTGCTTCTCCCGTCACTAGTTATCTTGCTTCCCAAATAACAGAATTCATCCACTTCTATCAGTTTTTGCCTCCCTATTTTAATGTTGGTCTTGACTTCTTCTCTTCTGCTGCTTACTAAGATCTTGGTTTTCTTCGTGCTTATTTTCAGTTGATATCTACTCATTACCCTACCCATATTAACCAGAATATTTTTCAAATCCTTCTCTGTTTCTGCTATAACGGCTATGTCATCGGCAAATCTTAGCATGCTTATTTTTTCTCCATGGATATTCACTCCCAATGCCTTTTCTTTGATTTCCTTAATGGCTTTTTCAATGTAAACGTTGAAAATTACGGGTGACAATGTACAGCCTTGTCGCACTCCTTTCTTAATTCTTGCTTCTTCACAGCTGGGCCCTGATTTTATCACGGCTATTTGGTTTTTGTATAAACTGTGGATGATTCTTCTGTCATTATAAAGAACCCCAATTTCCTTTAGGATTCCAAGCATTGTGCTCCAATCCAAGTTATCAAATGCTTTCTCTAAGTCCACAAACGCAACGAATGTTGGCTTGTTCTTTTCCATTCTCTTTTCTATGAGCAGTCTTAGGGCCAATATTGCTTCCCTTGTGCCTTTGTTTTTCCTGAATCCAAATTGGTCCTCATCCAACTAATGGGCAACCACGCTACCGATTACCTAATAGCCTAGTAACAGGAATTGATACAGAATATAATACGGGCCATTTATCATGCAGGCAAACTGTGGATACACGTAGATAGTTGTGTCAGTGTGCTCTAGTGAATCCCCTTCATAGTATTTTAGAGCAATTTTCTCCGATGTTGACCTAACGCACCCTAGCGGTTACTTTTTTATGCATTGGCAAGAATGACACTCCCACAAGGGACGCTACGGTTCTGTTCTATAGTGAAACTCAATGAACGATTTTTTACACGGGCGATACCACTAACCAGTTCAGTTCCAGTATTGAATTTAACTTTGTACCTTTGACGATATACAACTCCGCAACGGACCAAGGTTTCGACCTTGAACACGAGATAGTGTCGAAACTATTGTCGGTAGTGGCGTAGTATATTAAAGTGTGGAAATTACCATTTGTTGTTCATTTTTATCATAAAAGATTTGTATGTTAAATAGGATACTAAACCCGACTCATTCGTCATTAATATGATTCCATTTTGTCCCGCAGTGCGCTCTACTCTCCGGAATCGGCATTCATTGATAATAGAACGCGGTGTGACTCAGTCCGCAGCGGCAAAGGTCATCGGGTGGTGAGATGGGGAAGCCGCAAGTGGAAGCGCGAAGGAAAGTAAGAGAAAGACGAACAAAAAAAATACCACTACGAACGCTAAGATGCTATTCACGGTGAATTCCAAAATTTCTTCCCAAGCTACGATTAAATATGAAAAAAGATATTATACTTTCCCGGCGAATTATGCGGGTAAACTTCTCTCGTGATTCCCACCGGGTTAGAAAGTCCATTTCTGCCGACGTTTCGAGCTACGACTCGTGGATGATCCTCAGGTCTGCTATATGTCGTTCCGAGGGAATTAAACTTGTTATCGTGGAGTTATTTGCTTTTTTATTGCTGTGTCACATGGTTACAATTAACTTGGTGCATCATTTTCGCCATTTATTGACCTTAATTCGTTTCGTTCAAACTACTCTTACGTGATGCGGCCCACTAAAACGAGAAAAAATGGTAAAACATAACGAAAAAAAAGACTCCCTGGAATAACCTACTTCCGTGGAGAGTAATTCTAAAGTCGCCGCGGGAGTGATTGACGCCGCCACAGTCGAACTTACGGTTTTTTGAGTGCTTAATCTTTCCTCAAGGTTATATTATCGTTGTATCAGACTATAATAAATTTAACCAGAAACAAATAACTTCACGATAAAAAGCTAATTTCCTCGAAACGAAACTCAGTAGCCCTGAGGATGAACCCCTAGTTGGAGCTCGAAGCGTCTACAGAAATGAAGTTTCCAACGCGGTGGAAATCCCGAGAGAAGCTTGCCTAAACGATTAACTATATTGCTACATTGTGGAACCTTTTAAAACATAATTAAAAGTATATATGACCATTCCTTTAAGTTTCCTCTGACAAAGAGAGCAATAGCTATTTTATCCAAGTAATGCCTATCATTTTGTCATTCAATCAATTACTGTTTGACTGCTCCTACTTTGATTAACTATTCATTTGTAAGCGCATTTTTACATTTTCTTTTATTCTCCAATAACATCTTGCTCACAAGGCTGCAATATTGCACATTATTGTTTTTTTCGCCAAAAACATCGACAGAATCCGAGGGTTCTCAATGGCGTCGTTGTAGTCTCATTTTCCTTGCTAAATATGCCTCACCATTTCTCTCCTGTTGCAGCGCCGCTTTGGTCGCAACACTCTCCGCCTTCTACGGTAAGCTAGTTGTGGTCCTTGGAGTGGCACTGCCTGTCACTGAAGCAGTCGCGGTCGACCAGCCACCGTCTGGATTCCACGATGTGAGCATATCGACCCTTTTCACTGCGTGAGATAATTAGATTCACCGTGACGCATCCGAACAGTACGCGCACCACTCCACAAATCTGTCACGAAAGTAAAACTGTTATCTTTACATCACAGTATGAAACTGATCTTGTCGAAAGATTCGTCAAACTAATGAGATAAAATGATAACGTAGACATACTTCACCATAGAAATGTACACATTGAAGTACATATTCTCGGCAGTATTTCTTTGGTTCATTGACCACTCAGAACCATACATAACACAATGTGACCAAACGTGTGTCATTCGATGTTATTTAGGCCAAAAAATTAATAGACCAGATAATTTCTCCCCAGAACGGCATCACAATTTCTTATATATTCCCAGAATTCTAAAAAAAATTCGGAGATATTTCGTTTTCAAATTTCAGTCAATTATTACTATTTCCGTGTGATCTATTTCCATTTTTTTCATTGCATTATCAATTTTGCGTCGGTCTCACACGTAGGGCTAACACCTACAGATATATTTTCACATATTTTCTAGCATCCAATATCTTGCTCTTAATCTAGTTGACGTTTTTATCCTGTGAAAATAACTAAAAATAGGTTCTTAGATACATTATGATTCATCAGCCATTCTCCTTGTGAGAGAGAAGGCGTTAAAATAACTATCACCCCAACAGGCATTCAAGCTCTACTTGTACCATGGCAGCCTTTTCTTTTTGCTCTTCACCTACGCTTCGCTCCTAAGAGAGCATCCGGACGCATCGGCCTCGCAGACTCATTCCGGTAAGCCGTAATACTCAGAATAAAAAATTCAATATTTATTTATTTACTCGTAGTTTGAGAGGGTATACAAGATATTTAGTATTTTCAGTCCGAAGGTAAAAATTTGAACGTTGCCGTAACCGAAAAAAATTCTCGTGCTTTTGGCTTATAAGTTTTACATTTTATCAAAAATTATCGAAATAAATCGTTACGGTAAAAATATTTCTATTATTAAAACATTTTCTACCGTCATCTACTGATTTCGTTAGAAATGCCTGGATAATATAGAGCAGGATAATTTCCTTTTAGCATCCAATTCGAGGACGTCGCAGCCAGTGATTAGCGATTCATTTCAGTTTTCGTTGGCCTCATGAAATAGCATATTTCCCATAATATTAACTCATTGATTGGTTTTATACCTTCAGATCTGAAGGACTGGGTGTTTTCCCAGCGAATAGCCCGAGTTGCAGTCGAAAGAGCTTTTCACTTGCTTTCATATCTTTTTAATCTCATATCCAACATAAATATAGAAAATACAAACCTCCTGAATAAGTCAGAAAGACTCGTTATGAGGAGGTTTTGAAATAGGAAAAAAATAAAGACTAACTAGAAGCATTGAATAGACTTGCTATTCATATACTACGGTGCACCATACGACGGTTGACAAAAAAGGGCTTAAAGAGTGATTTTCATGAAAAACTGAGAGGACTTCAGTGAAAATTTATATTTTCCTATATTTCGAAGCTACATGATGCAAAATTCATAGAGCTCCATGAGCAGAAAATAAATAACGAATATTTTATGTGGTTGAATAGAATGATAAATTCCCTACGCTGATCTCCGTTAGGACAGTTAATTAATTCTTTACAAAATTTTCAAAAACAAAGTTTATTAAGTAAGACACAAGGTTTCCTACCACTCATTCGCGGCATGCTTGCGTTTAAGTCAGCATCCTCTAAAAGTCAATGGAAAATTTTGAAGGCAAAAGACGCGGTAAGTTCACCGCTTGACGACATTAAGCTTTGAATAGTGCAATAAATAAAAACACAATTATTCCTATAGTTAACATTTTAAAGATATTATTCCTAAAAGGGGTACACCAAAATCATTTTACTTCCAAGTTTTTGCCGCCCCTACAAGATTGTGACATAAGTGATCGTAGTTTCGCATACTAATGTAATTAACCTTTAAGGTAATCAGCTTAAAAAGGGCATGAAATATATGGAGTCGTATTTAACAACCAAAAAATTTTGTTCACAACAGGAAGCATGCTACGCGTAAAACGATCGGACTCTCGACAAGTACGGCATGGCTGCTTTTGTCTCCGAGCTGGAGTAGTAGGTAAGTATTCAAATCCCATCCATGGATATGGCTGATATATGCGGAAGGATCAAAGAGAGACGTACTTCTGTGGTCAATGATGTAGTGGTTAAGGGGGAGAGGGTCGAGCCGAATCTCATGTACCGTCAGCAGAGATCTCGGCGTATAAACTACTTACTTCTGCAAAAAAAACTGAGTTTAAGTGTGAGAAGCAGTTCTTTAAGAATTTAATAGTTCCATTTCATACTATGATTCTAGTCTATGTTTGCTGTACTCTAAAGTACTAGTCTAAAAAATATAACGACGCAAATAATGTATTTCAAGTAAATCCAACGCAATCAAATAAAAATTTTCATACAAATACACATTTTGATAAATATCACGTGACATAGGAGGAGAGGGCTGAACCAAAGCTAAGGGGAGAAGGAGTGCGAAAGTTGTCAAAATTGTCTCGCGAATTAATGGACGTTCGCTATAAGGTGACCAAGACCATTGCACAATAACCTCACCTCTATCTCCTTCTTCTACAGCGTTTGGCGTGGGTAGTGTCATTTACTCGGGTTTGGAGTTCGGTCAATACTTCGAACTAATCAAAGGCCCCGAGTGTAGCAACGTGTTCCTGGCCATCAATCCACTCTCACGCATTGTCTTCACGTCCGTCCAGATGGTCTTCATCTTCGCTAACAATAAGGTTGGTCTCAAAAAATCTACTTGGCCCTTTCATCGAGGCAACGTAAAGTTATTTTTTTTTAAGTCAAAATGTAAAGTATTTTGGCTGAAATGGTGCCAAACTTTGGTGAAATGGTGTGAACTAAGAGGAAAACATTAACGAGAGCGTGAAAACTGACTACGCAGTATTCAAGATCTTAGCCCAACTTTGAAACCTATACTTTCCTACTATGAGAAATGAAAATAGCAAAGTAAATTGTAAACCTGCGAATATATTGCGTTAACAGTAAGATTCTTTTCCTTCTTCGAGAATATTTTGTTAATTGGAAATGAAAATTCCAATATAGATTAAAAACATGAAAAAAGGATTATCGTCATAGTAAGCCAATCATCCCTTCCAGATTCATTATGTTATCTACGTTTTGGGCATTTCAATCTTGACCCCATGCATAGAAGTCGATTCGCACAATAATAAAAAATGTTCTTGAAGATATATATCCTCTGCAGAAAATTGCAGTTGTAAAGCACGAAGAGTGTATTTTACTGCAATTAATGTTATTATGCTCCAGAAGGGCAACGATGATGCCTTAGCCAATCACAATGGTTACCAATTTTAGATAGGTAGTTGATTGAATAACGCGTATCTTAATTCATATGGAATAGATGCCAAAATAGCTAAGATGACCGTGAACTGCAAGTGTATATGTGTAACATGGGTATTTTTCATTGCATAATAATAACAAATTGATTGCACACGCCAAGAAATATTGCAGGCGCATTGCCATGTAATTCTACTTGCGACCTCCAATATTATATAACCAGGAGTAAAGAAAGGCGTGACTTTTAGCCTAATATATACCTGGGTAAAATGGTGCCATAAAAAACGTATCAGCAGAAAAAATGTCTAAGACCACAGCAGATGAAAGTTTTGATCTCCATATTTCCTCAACTTTCATTTTCATCGCACAGTATTGTCATTAATTATGAGCAATTATCAACTATTACTCTTTAAAAAATGCACCTCATTATTCAGTGATTCATTACAGATAATGGCGCTCCGCAAATACCAGATAGTAGTCCGCTTTGGCCTAATGCATATGATTGCAACCAACATGTGTGAATGGCTGAACGCTCTCGTCCAGGAGACCAAGCACGATATCCTTCATCTACTTCACAATCGACAGATGGAACACGAGGGAGGTAAGTCTCACTCCCAATAAGCACGTACCGTCTGACTATTCGTCCCTTAATCTCAGATGTAATGATCTTAGCTCAGGTGACTGTTTTCGGAGTCTCTCCTCCCCGCACTTTCACTCGCACCTTACGCCAGGAAGAGATATTACAGGAGGATTCTCCATTGTTTCCTAACCTCAGGAGTGTATTTTTTCGCGAAAATTATATTATTTATTTTAATTTTTCATCGCCAATATCCCACGCTATTACGATCATTGCCACATTCCATAAGATTTTCCTCCATATCTCCAATTCAATTTTGATGACCTGTTACACTGGGAAAAAAATGTATTGTCTTAGATCTGAGTCTTGGTTTTACTTTGGTTTTTGATTGACTTTAGTTTTTGACTAACTTTTGCTTCCTGAATAAGAAAATAATCTCAGTCTTTATCTATCACTTCAACTTTTTGAGCTACAGTATATCCTCTTTTAGTTTCATGTGCTATACAAAATTTGCATAAGAATGATTTTAAAGGGAAGTTTTACATCATATACTGCCCATACAGAATGAGTTCATTCATATAAGAGCAATATAAAGTTATTGCAAGTAAAAATTGCAATAAATCAAATAGTGGATTTCTTAATAAACGAAACATATAAATATTAAGGTAAACATTTTCGCGTCAAGCTTTTTTTTCTGGCGTGCTTAATTTTTGGACATTTATCTGTGACAATCTATTTAAGAGAGTTTCCAGTCTCGTTCCAAATCATTCGACTCATGCTGAACAGATCCCTTGCTAACGGAATCACCATCAATTTCATTATATTCATCAAAGGGGTCAATTCAATATTCACCAGATTCGTATTCCTGCATTTGCAAAGAGATGAAATGAGATAAATTGAAAATTGGCACTGGAATTTTAGCTAGATGAAGCACAGGGCGTATATATGATGAATAACTAGATTACTCATTTTCACATTTGATTTTCTTGTTGTATACAGACTTTTTTTGCTATTAAAAAGCAACAACGTGAGTGATCTTTGGGCTCTCGCCAAATCATAGTAATACCAAATAGAAATGTATAGTAATCCTTTCCTCCAGGTCAGTTTACTCCTGAAATACAGCTTGTTCACTTTGTGCGGGGCCAATGATTTATCTTGAGCACTAATGTTCACCTTAAAATAGGCAAACAAATGGCTTGCCTAACGAGTGCATTGCTGTTTGTCTTAAGAGGTCGACTAGCACAAGCAGACAGGAAATTAGAAGAACCAAGCGTGATGGAGTGGAATTTGTCCATATATATAAATAAAATATATAAATAATTTGAAATAAAAAAAATTCAAGACGGAAAATGGATGTAAATAAAAACTTAACTCTGCTAACTTTGTAAAAAGAAACTCGCATTCTACGTCAGATTGCAGCCTAGGAGCACCTATACTCTGACCCTCCACTTCTTGATACAGTTACATTTCATAACGCCTGACAATAACCAACGGTGAATTTAACTTTCAGCAATATTCAAACGAAATTTTTAGGTGATATATTAAATATTGCGGTTTACCGATGCGCGTGAAATGACAACAAAATTCAGCGCATGGAAACCGCAAAACATTGAAATACCCCGTTGAAAAAATTTCGGACTACGTGCCTGCGTCTCACTATATTAAAACTTTCATAAGTAGACAACTATGCGCTTGTAGCTGGCCTCCAACGGTGTCAGTCACCCAGCAAGAGCCGCATAAGGTTAATGTCAGCCAATTGGAGAGCGAAGATGACTCCTGTAACCGACGCTCAATCAAGCAGTGACTGGTCACAATTACACTAGGAATACTGAAAAACTTGACATGAAAGAAGAACTATAGTTTTGAAATGAGCATGCTTATTTTACCCTAAATAGCTCAAAAATTGAAGTCTTGAAAAAGAACATGAAAAAGTTGGCCTGCGAAGGGACCATCCATGGCTGTCAAACCTGACATGTTGCAGCGAGATGGTGTTGCCATTGTCATACTGTTGATGCAGCGAGGAGGAACCATTAATTCAGAACCATAAGTCAACACATTAACATACCTCAAGACGCTCTTCCGGCGACTTCGGCGCCATAAAAACCGAGGAAATGTTACGATGAACACATGGAAAAACAGGATAGGACAGCATTACTCCATTAACCCTATACCCCTGACCTCCCTTCATTCCACTTCCATTTGTTTGGGCCATTACAGGATGCCATTCATGGAAGACATTATGAGAATGACGAGGGCGTGATTCACTCAGTGAAGAAATGGATCCGTGACCAGAGCAAGGATAGGTACCAACAAGGCATACACGTCATTGTTTCGCGCTTGAGGAAGGCCACAGAATGGGAAGGAGAATAAGTGGAAAAATAGGGGCTGTAGCTAAAACATCATTCTTTCGTCTGTGTAATTCTCATATTGTGCAAAAAATAAAAGTCGAAGAAAATAAATACGGTGCATTCCTTCCTGGGCAACTCTCGTAAATAAAGGAGATAGGAGCTTTGGCTCTTTCATAAGACCTGCGCTTTTCATTGTTCCATTATAAACAATGACAGACCCTTTGTTACTTCCACAATATTTTTTTTTACCGGTTTCGGCTCTTACACCACTATCAAGTACAGAAAATACATTTTTTATGTACTGTCATATTTTCTGTACTTATATGACAGTGCATAAAAATGTGTTTTCTATACTTGATAATGGTTGAATATTTTTTTATAATGGTTGAACAGCCGAAACCGGTCAATTTTTTTATAAATTGTGGAGATAACAGATGTGTCTTATATAGATAATATGGAGCCCTTCCACCTCGCACAAGCTTCAAGTTTCTATTTACTTCTATTATCATTCCTTAAAATATTCTCTACCAACCTATTTTTTTTGTCATCCGTGCAAAAAAAAACCCTGTACTTCTCGCACTCGTAAAGGATATACCTCACCGCCAGAAGCGATTCACAACTGCCAAAATTGGACGGTATTTTTCCCCCGTGATACTAAAACAGTGTCTGAATTTCTGCTTTTAAACGGCGTTTGTGTTTCAGTATCTTCCGACGCCCACCTCACCAAGTTTCGCTGCCGCAACACGCACATAATGGCATCGCTGTTGGAGGAGTCTTCGCCGTTCCTCTTCCCCTTCACCGTCGAGTACAGCCTCCTCTGCGCGGTCATCCTGGCCGTCATGTGGGGCAGCGCCAATGCCCCCTACTTCCGCGACACGCCCTCGTCCCACGCGGACAGCAGCAGGGAAGAGAGCGGAGTCAGCGTGATCATCAGGAGGGCCGGCAGGGCGGGCAGCCGATTCTCCGTCGACTGCGCATCCTCCTACAGGCAAGTAGTACAAGCGACGGTTGTTTTGGGATTATTGAATGAATTTGCTTCTATGATTGCATCGTAGAATCTAGATATAACTATAATCACAAGTTCCCAAGGTCAGGCCCGGAACTAGGGCGGGGCAGAGGTGGCACTTGCGTAGCGTTATTTGTCCCTTGCGAAGCGGTATTTGTCACAATCCGTCGGTGGACACCGCACAGTAATCTGGCTGCAAACTGACCGCAACTACCTCCACTGCGACAAAAACATATTCTGCATCATGCTGAGCTTTTTCCTCAACTGAAATAACTTAATGCCACCTCTCAGTCTCATAGGGTATTACTATATGTATGTGTAAGTCCCATCATATGAGTCTGTACTGTATCCTGATCTCCTTCTAATCAAAGGCTATTTTCTAATCATGGTTCAATTCACTATGCATAAATGAAACAATAATGAAAATTAAAAAACATAATGTATTAAAAACTGTTGATAATTCTCCTATAATTTTTATAATAAAATTGTGTAAAAGATTAAAAATAATAATAAAATTACTTATTACGAGAATGGTAATTAAAAAAATAATATTGATCAATAAAAAAGAAAAAAGGAATATATATTTTAAATGTCTGTTTTGAATTTTTATTGTAAATCTAGTATTGAAAAAAATCTAGTTTCAAGTTTATATTTCACACAGACAACACTTTATACCAGCAACGATACACATGCGCTATTATTTTTAATTGTTTGTTGTAAACTGGCTGGTTGGGGTGAGCCAAGGCCTACAACTACAGCACATATATTAGCGCCTTCGGCGCGGTTATTCAATGGAAGTCGTTAGAAATTAGCTAGGGATAGAAATTTTAATCCGTGTAGCATATTTTTATAGTATTATCAAAATTGTAAGACTCAAGTGCCTAAACTGAAAACCGCTAGGCTGTCGTAAAATGTATGCCGGTAAATAAAAGGAGAGAAGGCATTAAAAATATATAATGTATATATTGTAATTCAAAAAAGGAGCAGCATAATTTGAAATTAAATATTCCAACGCAATGAATGCCGAGCATAATAATTTACAGTTCCACATGCTTAGTAGCCAAGAGATACATTCCAGAGAAATGGGAAATCCAAATAAAAGTCACATTCTACATCTCCGCCGATGTTTCGATGGCCGCGTTGTCCATTGTCATTAGGACATGACATGGTGTTTGTCTTGACCGGCTCATTAGCTCCAAGTCACCCATCTAAACGCCGACAATGATAAACGTTTATTTATAGCAAAGATTCGATTACCCATCCGAAAGAACTTTTCCCTTTAAAGTAGCCGTTCATGAGGCCGGATTGAATTCTATCGCATCTAGATGACGTAGCGTATATTCTCTCCTCTCAAAGGGTACAAAATTATACTGTTGACCTCAGTTTGCTATTTTTTCATTCAACAAGTTTTTCGTTCCATATTGTTCCTGGAAGGGGTTTATTCCTCGGAGTACTGGTGCTTGTTCTGACCCTGACGTCACTCCTCACCGCGCTGGCCATGTCCCGACAACAGACACTCCCTTCAGCCACCGTACCCTTACGGGCATGGGAGCTGGCGGTGTACGCCGCATCAGCGTTGGGAGCCATTGGATGCATGGTGCGGGTACGGGAACTGCACTTTCAAAGTGAACGCCGCTTGCAGCTGGAGCACATCATTCTAATGGTCACACAAGCTGGCGTCTACCTATACTGCCTCTTCCAGGTGAGATAATGCCGATTTAAAAAAATATTATCTCAAAGCTAGCATTATGTACTGCATCAT
This sequence comes from Ischnura elegans, assembly GCF_921293095.1. Taxonomy (NCBI): domain Eukaryota; kingdom Metazoa; phylum Arthropoda; class Insecta; order Odonata; family Coenagrionidae; genus Ischnura; species Ischnura elegans. Next base: position 79,124,508 of record NC_060252.1, on the reverse strand, counting down.
TCACTCAGTACTTCCACTCGCAGGCTAGTTAAAGATCCGAGTAGGATGCTAGGTTCATTCCCTGTGAAGAGAAAAGCTATTCACTTTCACCTTCATTTCGAAACGCGATTGAATGTTACAAACGAAATTCAGATGAAGAAGCAAAATTTTCATTTTCAGTCAAATACTTAGTTATTATGGTTCCACTTACACCAGTCGATTTGCTAGTTTTGAATCGTTTGAAACTCCTAGCAGGCGTTAAAATCGCCTCAAATGCATTAGATATAACGCTCATATTTTCTCAGAGTAACAGGCTTAGGGACCATTGTAGGCATTGGGCAGGCTTGGACAACGAGACAAGTTTACTGCGGCTGAACAGTATCACTAGGGACCCCTGGATAGAATGAAATAGCGCAAAATTAGTCTATCGTTCCAGCAACTTCTGAGACAAGCTTGATAAGGAGGCCGTTGAGAACCGACTTAATAAAAATAATTTTAATCCATACACAGGTCGTAACCTTATAAATCAGCGGAATCCCTTTTTTTACGGGGATCAAAAACGATAGAACTCACCATTTAATTCAGATTCCCAAGACCTTTCCGGCCAGTAAGAAGTAACCGGGCAACATGATACTTGTAGCTGTTTATGGATACATCTCAACGGTTTTTCTATTAATTCAAACTAATTCACTCCTCATGATGACGGACGAGACGTCTGTAACGTTGGTGATATACAATGTGTTTCAGGAGGCGATAGGGGAGACAATTTTAAGTAGTTTTCGTACATAAGCATGGAGTCGCAACTTCTTACTTACTGAGCCATGGTAACGCAAATTTTATTCTCGATGCACTAAGCAGTTGCCAAGGAAATGGTTTTTCCTGTGTACCCAACCTTTTAGACATTTCATTAAATACTCTGAATTTTTAAGGACATTAAATAGTAAATCTTAAAGTCACTTAAAGTCACACTCCAGTTCAAGACATTGTTTCTCTCAGAAGTTAGCCTTACACAGCATGTCACATAGGTTGCTCCATATTCCGATGTCCCCTATCAATTTCAACGAGGAATTAAACACAATTAAACTAATTGCTAAAAATAACGGCTACAAGGAACAGCTAATTGATAGCTTATATCGGAAACAATTTTTAAAAACAAGCAGTGGGGGAAATTTATGGATCCCGAACGCGACAAGAATCCACGGCCACTTACATCAAATCCTTCAACAATGTTGCTTTCTGATTACATAATAGGGCCTGGGTGCATGGCTGTTGGTTCCCGACACTCCTGCAGCCCTACTGCTGGCGCTGACCCCTGTCGCGGCTGCCGCTCAAAGCACGTGCCTTACGCTGGCACTCCTAGACGCCTGGAGGAGAAGATGCGTTTCAGCATCACAATTGAGGAGCAAACCAGGACGCCAAGTCATCTCGTTTCTCCTGGTGGCGAACGTCGCACTATGGGCCCTAAATCGTCTGAAGAACAACCGCGCCGAGTTGCAGCCTGCCCTCATGGAGTTCTACGGCGTATGGGCGTGGACCATCATCACTAGGCTGTGCATGCCATTGGTGCTTTGCTACCGATTCCATTCAACCGTTTGCCTCTACGAGGTGTGGAAGCACGCATACAAAGCGAGGCCAGCAACGGAATAAGAGACGCACTTGGAAAATACCTCCAAACATTATTATGTATCGCTAAAAATTTTAAAAATACAAAAAAGTGATAGAAGACATGAATTGTTAAAAAACTAAACTTCCCTGCCATGTGCAACTTTTTTGGACTAACTTTACCTTTAAATTTAATCTTTAAATTTCACACAGACAACAACCCACACAAATCATCTGATTGCCATGAAATTCTTGAAAACTAAACTTCCCTGCCATGTGCAACTTTTTTGGACTAACTTTACCTTTAAATTTAATCTTTAAATTTCACACAGACAACAACCCACACAAATCATCTGATTGCCATGAAATTCTTGAAAACGCATTCTAAACACTCTGGTAGCGGTGGCATACCGCTTCACGGAAAATTTTACACGAGTTTTTTCATTCTCTACCACAAGAATAATAAGCGCACGCTTTTCACCAACCGCAAATCCAAAGACCCAAAGCCTCTCAGTTCTTCATCCCAAACGTTGGTTTGAACGGATAAGGGTAGAGATGGCCCCAGATCAAGCTACATGCGTGAAATTTTTCGCACATATGAATAGTAGTATTAGTTTTAAAGGCTTCGTCGGCGGCTAGGGCCATTTTGCACCACTTAATTATTGGAAAAAAGAAATAAATAATACTGATTTTAAAAAAGGTCGAACTTAAAATATGATCGGAAATTCTTAAAAAAGAGAAGTATTTATGTTTTATTAAAAAGGTCCGTAAAGCGAAAGAATGTGATGATCCGAGAGACATGTTCGGGATTGTCTCCTGGTACTTCAGCTAGGTTTCCCCGAGGTCGGGACTTACTCATAACAAGTTGGTTGGCCCCCACGGTAGTCAAGGAGAAGCTGTGGCAGGAATTAAGCCAAAAGCTGAATTCCTGTCCCAGTGGGGCTACCAAAGATGTGGGGAAGTGGGCGAAGTAAATGAAATACTTCTTTACGATTTTCTTTTGTCGTAAAACTTGTACTTTGATGCTACTGTGATTGTTATAATAGTGCTGGCAGGACTGGAAATGCGACGTCAAGCAGAAGGCGTCAAAAATCCGTCGCCATCCCCTTGGCACCGGTGGTGGACCCCCATTGCCTGTGACGCCCCTCCCCAATTTGAAAGAGAGACTTCTTGGTCTCATTGGAGAGGTGGCAGTCACTGGTGTGGAGGGGGTGATGGATCCCATTGAGGTTAGCATTGAAATTTCTCACTTGTACATATGATTATTTTGGGAATTAATGAAACAAAATTGTTAAACAGTGGTTGCACAGCATATTTAGCCCTGTATTATTTCATTTCAGTTGGAAGTCATCGTAGATGAGGAGACATCTGTTCCAACTCCAGCGCCACGGAAGAGGTGCCGCCTCGAGAAAGGTAAATTCTTGCATACCAACAATTCCATTCAATTCTTCAATTATTATAGGGAACTATCATTCATAACAACATTGATTGGAAGGTTTAACTTTTTTTCACGAGAATTTATTAAGTTATCCATGCCCATGTTAAGTCTCGTGGATATTCCTTTACCTTCATGTTAATTTCCACTGTGCCACTTAATTGCCACTCATTTCCTCTTTTCAAAAAATTAGATATCCTCCCACTAAGGCATCTATTCATTTATAAAGTCCTTAAGAGTTTTCTATAACCGTAGCGGTGAAAAGGCCAGACCACAAACTTATGACATCAGATCTTGGAGGAACTTTGATATACCTAGGCCAACGACTGAAATATATTGACAGTCATATCAATACTTGGGGCCAAAATTATATAGTATGTTGCCAAAAAATGTGGCAAAGAAGGAGAAGAGATGGGGTTTTATATCCGCAGTTAAAAAATGGCTTATGCAGTACGAGGAAGTAGAGTTTCTGCTAAGAAAGTTGTTATAACCGTTTTCAAATAAAGGTATCATGTATGTAATTCTTATGCGTTATTAGAGAAAGTGTGTTATGAAAGTGTGTGTGCTAAGAAAAGTTATCCATGTGTAAATTACTGTAAATTCACAATCGAATGCAATTGTCAAGAAAACAAATCATTCAATTAAACGAAATAAATGTATTTTTTTTATGTATGTTAGCACCAGTCATGTTCTAAATAGTGTATGATGGTAGCTTCAAAACTTTTCCACAAAGGGGTACCTATATATTCCACAATTATTACTGTTTTTTCTCGATGTAATGTATTGAATATGAGCGGAATAAAATTATATTATTTCAAAAGGGGGAAAATTGTATTTGACCTTCATTTTCTAATTCACAATAATATCTAAGAATAGAAATACATTAAGGAAAACAATACTACAAATATAATTTTTTCAATTGTATTCGGTGAATACTTATCATTTCAGCCATTTATACAAGTAGGTACTGCAGCAATGAATGCACAAAGGAAGAAATGTACACGATCAATATCAAATAATACATTGCAATTATGAAAAAAGTTATGCAATGACTAGTGTGCAGAAAACACATGCCAATCGAAATAGCTGTCTCACGCCAGATTGGTATGGGTAAAAATCACAGTTTTTACTTTAGTTTCCACGGTGACAGTTTTTTGTTCATGCCCCTAATCGATATCATCCACAGGGTAAAGTAAAAAAGGTAATTGTTAAAGAGAACTATGAAGTTTGCATGGTAGTTGCATGGAATTTCAACAACCAACAGCATGTAATAGTATAATTAAATAATTTCTATACTTGCATTGTGGATAGCCAGCTCCACAGGAGCGCTTGTTCTGATCAGTCATTCCACACAAGGCATATTTCTTGCACAAGTTTCAACAATAGGGAAAACATACAATGATCATGAGTGTTCCAGGCGAACCCTCTTAAGGATACAACACACCGGGGCCGGGAACCAAGCCCGTGGCTTATACGCCCGATCACCCGGGGAGGGGCTGGAGAGGAAGGAAAAAGGATAGAGGCGCCGCCGCGATGGGAGCCCGCCGACGCCTCTGGGAAAGGTTAGGAGCGGAAGGGAGGGGACGGGGAAAAACACCTTAACGCTACAGAGCGAAAAGGGCCCACTAAATAGCGAAACCAAGCATACGCAATTAATTTTCTACCAATCCTAGTGGATTTTCCTATGAGGAAGAAAAATCCATCGATCGAATCGGTAGATAGGGAAAACATACAACCAACTCCTATTTTACCCTTTGTATGCATCGTTTCCTTTCAAGCACATAAGTAAAAAACAATACTTCTGGGACTGTATTCCATTGCTGATATCATCTTTCTGTGTGATCATAAAAATAAAGATACCTAGAGTAATGAGGTGTTTTACCAAAGATCCTACGCCATTGTCACTATGAATTAGGATTTTTCGCACTTAAACAAATATATTTCATGTTACTTGTAAGCCTATAATCTATAATATTGTTCTTGTAATGTTGATCTTTATCCCATAGATGATGCCTCTTCACTGGAGGAGCGAAGTGTTGCGACCTCAGAAAAGATGGCTGACGCAATGGCCACAATGGCAAAAGAAATACCTCAGTTGATGAGAGAAATTTTGCATGAGTAAGTTTTGGGTAGATTAAGTGGCATGGTATTTGGAGTAGGTAGCCAACAGCTGAGGTCATTTGCACCATGAGGAAAGGGAAAATACTGAACAATTTTGAATTTACAAAAGATTTCTTTGACAAATTAAAATTTTTGATTATGAAAAGTGCTGAAATTAGTTTAAAACCCTCTACTTAGTACCCTGTTTTTCAAAAAAATTTCCCCCTGATTTTGCCCCCCCCCCCTTCGCCCCAAATGAAATTTCTTGCTCCCCCACTGCAAGGGGACCACAACTTAATGTCCCATCTGATGAATGGAGTGCTGTAGTTAAAGTGCCCTCTGTAAGGCACTCACTCAGGGATTGGGCAGTCTGAAAAATCTCTACCACTGCCAGGATTTGAACCCGGACCGACTGGGTGGAAAGCCAGCACTCTAACCACCACACCAACCCAATCCCTGTAGAATCTGTAACGAATGACAGAGGACCAGCCACGCCCGGGTGTACAGTGGCCTCTGTCATCTGCCTATAAAAGATCTAGGCTAGGCTATCTCTGAAATAGTCGCCTCACTAATCTCCTCCTTACTACCCTGGCGACATCACCGACTTGCCCCAGTGCTTCAACAGGGTCTTGAGCTAATTCCCCATCTTCCTCTTCCAAGAGAACTGGCTCTTCAAGGTTCACCCTGAGGCACTGTTATAGATTGGTAACTGACATTATTTTAAGGTTGGTATCCCTGACCGGAAGGCGGTCAGAGCGGTTGTGTGTTAACCTGCAATGGTGTCTTGAGTTCCGTTGTGAATCAAAGGAGTTTAAAAAGAGTAGTAAAGTCTTGAATAATTACGTGTATACTTTCAAAGTTTAAAGTAATTCAGAAGATAAAACATGGCGCAGTCGTGTGGAGTAATATATTGCACCTACGATGACTATTGAATTTTAACACGCGAGTGTTTAAGGCCATGCCGGTGAGTGGGGGCGAAAGTTTAATCCTTACTTTCCGTGATTGCTGTTGTGGATAAGATGGATGTGAATTTAGTTAAACTTCCAGAGTCGGTAGACTTGGAGGGTCCATCGGCACTCAAAGATTGGCAGACGTTTATTGGGGACTTTGAAAACTATCTTATTGCAACTGGCCAAGACGAGTCCCAGGACACAGTTAAGATAGCGTTACAAAAAAATATGCTAGGCTCCAAATGAAGGGAGTTATTTTATACGTTTAAATTACCAGCGGCCGACGCGAATGATTATAGTAAAGTGTAGTCTGCTTATGATTCCTATTGCGCAGCCTAAAATGAATCGCATATACGATAGTTTCCACTTTGATATGAGGGCACAAAAGGAAGGAGAGACTTTTGATCACTTTTTGACAGATCTTGGGCGATTGGTTCAGTATTGTGGCTATGACAAGGAAGAAGCTCAAGAAGACCATCTAATGATAGTCAGAATTGTACGCGATATCCGCGATGATGCAGTCCGTGAAAGTTTGTTGCGGATGGAAGACGTTACGCTAGAAAAGGTGGAACGCTACTGTAGAACGGTTGAAGTTAGCCGTCAACAGGCCCAGGAGATGAACACTCAAGTCCAAAACAAACAGCATGCGGAAGCAGCCTCTGTCGATGCAGTTAGAGGTAAAACTCACACCCACAACAAGGTATTTCACAAGTCTTCTAAATGTAAAGGAGACTTAATTCAGTGCAAAAGGTTTAACACATCACACAAAGTGAGAGAGTGCCCTGCTTACGGGAAGAAGTGTAATAAATGTGGTATCTTAAACCACTTTCCAGTGTCATGCAGAGTGCAACAGGCTTGAAGGCGAACAGATCCTATCTGATGAACTGCCTTTGATATTACACTCACAAGTGGCTTGTGATCTGTTTGAACTTTAACTGTTCTGCCATAGATATAGTAATTAAATTTGAGTGGCATATTGAACTGCAAATAATTCTTATTCTATTTGGGAGTAGTTACTCTCTGAACAAGTCAATGACCTTGATGCAATATGAATAGGTTGAAGACCATAGGTTGAAGACCATAGGTTGAAGGCCTTCTTGAAATAAAACACATTCAAGCCCACTTTAAGAGGCATCACACTGAATTACAAGCCTTAAACTTTGATTAAAAGTGGCTAACACAGGGGCATTGGCAATAAGTTGCTTCAACTGCTCAAATGCCTTTTGATGCATAGGCAGCCATTCCAAGTAACTGATGATTTTAACAGCTCTCTTAATGGTGCACTAATAGATGCCATATTAGGGATGTATGACCTCACATAGTTGAACATACCTAAAGTTCGCTGAAATTCTTTTACATTATTTGGTGGGGGTTAACTATATAGAGCTCGTACCCTTTCCTGATCAGCATTCATGCCTTCCTTTGAAAAGACTTGGCCACATACTTTACTTCAGTTACTTTATATAGTAATTTATCGGGATAAAACTTTACCGCTAGTGAATTGGCCCTTGCCATTACCTCAGCCACACATTCATCATGTTTTTTCTCTGTCACCTCAGTACAGAGTAAATCAACAAAGAATAATACCACACCTGGAATGTCCCCAAAATTTTGTTCCATGTATTTTTGAAACAGTTCAGGTGCACAGGAAACACCATAAGGTTATCTTAAATAACGATAACAACCTTACTTCATGAGAATAAACTAAAATGTTAACCTTCCACACAATTTTATTTACTTAAGTACCGACCCGGTTTCGACACGTAGTGTCATTATCAAGGTACCAATTTGGCTTTCCAAGTTCTTTATATACCGTCCAGCAAGAGAAAGTTGGGGTGGAAAGGATAGCAAGGGAGGGGGGGAAACAGTTTGACTAAAAAGATGCGTGATAAGAAGGTCTTTGAAGGAGGGGGGGTCTAGGGATTACGTAAAGGCAGTGAATCGGGGAGGTAGGAAGAGAAGTCATAGCAACCAGGAGAAGAGCGGGTGTTCGTGAAGGTCAGAAATTAAAAATAAAAAAAGGCTGCTGAAACTAAAACATCGTATCTGTTGTTACTGTGCGAATATCGTAAACGTCCTTTGACAGGACTTGACTGGTTCCCTCACAACTATTGTTCAGTAGGAGACTACGCACTAATCTTCCTGTGTCCTATGAATCCCTGAAACCCTGTGTCATTTCCCCAAATCTTGTTGTCAAGGAACTGTCAAAAGCTAGTTCTAAAATGAAACCCTTTCATGGTGTGTATGCTAGAAGAAGTAAAATAACATTTCAAAAGGGGGAGATGGTTATGGTTAAAATGCAAAAACACAGACATTTGGGAAAAGGCTACAGTGGTGAACAAACACTACTCACCCAGATCATACCTTGTTAAAACTGAACGTGGCACTGTAGTGCGAAGAAACACTATGCATTTAAGAAAATGTTATTCTAATTCCCCAATGCATAGCTCAAGAGAACTTCTTGACTTTGACCAGTGCATGATTAGTGACTCAAGGGTTATATCTAACAATGTATGTAATCCTTGTGTACTGTTCCTGAAGGGAGTAATAAAAGCTCAGCTTCAAGCTCATATGTAACTCGCTCAGGGAGAGCTGTACACCTTCCCCAAAGGTATTCTTCTTAAAGGGGGAGATGTTAGAGATTGGTAACTGACATAAATGTAAGGTTGGTACCCCATGACCGGAAGACGGTCAGAGCGGTTGTGTGTTAACCTGTGTAATGGTGTATTGAGTTCCGTTGTGAATTAAAGACGTTTAAAAGAGTAGTAAAATCTTGAATAATTATGTGTATACTTTCAAACTTTAAAGTAATCCAGAATATAAAACAGGCACTGATTGTGCAGCACCCAGCATGCATTGATTATTTTGCATACTTTTAGAGGGGCATACTCCAGCCATCGTGCCTTATTTAGGCACCGGAAACGGCCTTTTAAAACCCCTATACATCTCTCCACTGCACATTTTGCCCGTGCATGGGTGTACCTGGCTTCGGGACTACCTTCTTCTGCATGGAGGATGGGAGTCATCAGCTATGGCTCATTCGGGTATCCAGAATCACCTGTTTAGATATTTATACCCGCGTTATTTTTAAGCATTATCCATTTCTTACTCTATAAAAAATTTCAATTTTCATACCTAAGAGCCAACATTCTTCACCTCCTCTCCATACTCTTTCCAGGACGTCCCTAACACCAGAATTTGTCCAAACAAATGAATCATGTGAGCTGCCTGGATATTTGGCGTTCATATTTAAAATTTTAAGGACAGAGTCACACACCTAAAAATGCGCAAAATAAGAATCATAGTGTGAATATTTATTTTATCTAGGTGACCTTCATGTCAAAACCTACAATTTGAACCCCATTAAAGCCCACGAGCAACTTCAGTTGCATCAAGGAAAAAAAATTCTCCTTCCCTCCTGGAAGCTCACAAATATGCAGGAGAATACCCTATTTAAGGGTTGTTCCTCCTTCTAACTAGGTTATTTTTTAAAAGCGTCCAAGCAAAGAGATAACGGGGCTTTGCTACGCCGATCCTTTTAGGGTCCGTCGCCGCCAATTGTGCTTCTGACTCTGTGCTGCTCGGGAATATATACCATCTGCCCAGCGGAATGCATATTGGATTTGAATACTCCAAAATGGTAAGTAAATATGTAATTTTCTTTGAGTAAAATATTTCGCGATTTGGCTTGAAAATAATTTTTTTATTGATGGTCAAACTTTTGATGCAACTGAAGTTGCTCGTGGGCACATAGTAGTACTAATTTTTGCCTTTCCCTTAGAATTTGTCTCCTTTGCCTTGAAAGATTGAATACCGGTTTCAGTTCTTCCCATGCATTCAACAAGCTGTAAAAAGGTTTTTCTTATGTATTACTAAATGTTAAGGTGAGGTGGGGTAAGTGCGACTGCGGGGTAAGTGCGACTGCGGGATAAGTGCGACCTCCCTTGAGGAAGATCGTATTTCTGTTCTCAAAGCAGATGGCGGCAGTGCAACATATTCCATACGTTGTAATGGAACCAGAGCCAACAACTTTATAATAATTATCCCTTTAGTTCTCGTTTCACATGCTTAGGAAATATACCCGTCCATTCATCTCGTAGTCTTAGTTGGTTTTGATGAGAGGCGACACCGCAGTTCTCTAAGAATAAACGCATCGGAGGTGTAAGGTAAGAAATATATCTTGATTAATCTTCTTTATGGAATGGTTTTCCTTGCTTTACTTTAAATTTTGGAACTCGGGTATTATATTTAGTTTAGATGGGGGGACTTTCCCCGCCGTATAGAGAGAGGATTTTTAATCTAATTATCTTTTTCAGTGATTCACCTACATATTATACATTGAATCTCATGTTTTAGCAAACCTAGAAAATTTTCCTAAGCTAGTTAAAATTGATGTATGCTATTTAGGGGTCGCACTTACCCCACATTACCTTACATAATATTGATCAATTCCATGCTTTAAACGTCTATAACAATTATGAACTAGCTTTTTTGCTATTAGCATTTGTAGGTGCAGAGTGATTTGCAGTGAGGGCTGTTCTTGCTGAGACTGTTCGTCTATTGAGACATTCTTTTCAAATGTAGGTTCATTTAACAAGTTATTTATATCATATGAATTTACGATTTTCCGTGTAAATATAAATTAAAATGATGTATTTTCAGGTCTCGAAAGCGTCTGACCGTAAATGAAATAATAAATATACTAGAGGAAGAGGGTGACGAACACAGGCCGCAGACAATAATTATAACTGGACCGGAGGAAGGTGCTGAGGCTATTACGGATGAAGATTCCGATGAATCAGATGCGGAAGTGACTGGAGATCCAACGCATCTACCACGACGTGTTTTGGATGCAGAAGGACAGCTTCATTCGAGGGAAACTCTGCCTGAAGAATCGCAGTTAGAGCAACCGTCGACATTCAAAGGGTGCAAAAGGATGGCCAAAAAACGCAAGTTAAAAGATTCAACAAAAAAATGGTCGCGCGATTAAACTGAGTTAAATTTTAAATTACCTGAGCTTATCCCCCCTCTAACTCTGAGTAGATTCTCGATCAATCAGTCACCCTTTGATTCCTTTAGGGTTTTCTTTTCTGAGGATTTCGTGTTGCACATAGTAGAACAAACAAATATGTATGCGAACTTAAAGAGGAAATCATGGATTCAGCGTAGCTAGTGAAGAGATATATGCATTTTTTTTACCCAGAAAACGCCTCTTTTGGAACACAGATGATGACTGCAATGTCAATATTGTCAGAGAAACAATAAGAAGGAATAGATTTGATGATATTCTCCGCTACTTACACTTAGCAGACAACACAAACCTTGATACTTCTGATAGATTATATAAAATACGGCCAATATTTCAATTTTTAAACAGAAATTTTAAGCTATTACCTCCAAGGATGAACTGCTGTGTTGATGAAACTATAATTCCATATTATGGAAAACATGGCGCGAAGCAGTTTATAAAAGGAAAACCAATTAGGTTTGGATTCAAACTATGGTGTCTGGCAGAATCAAATGGCCATATAATTCACGCAGAGCCCTATGGAGGATTGTGTACTCGAATACCGAAGTCTGATCTTGGGCCAGGAGGTGATGTAGTTGTGGGCTTATTGGAAAAGAGTCAACTAGAAAAACGTTCAAGGCTGTTCTTCGATAACCTTTTCACATCTGAAAAGTTACTGTACACTTTAAAGGATATGCAAATTGGAGGTACCGGCACACTACGTGAAAATCGAGTGAAGTATGCAGATTATGGGTTAACAGAAAAAAATAAATTCAAAAAAGAAGCTAGAGGAACGATGGAGGAAAGAACCAATGGTGACATACTTGCTACTCGCTGGAACGATAATGCAGTGGTAACAATGATGACAAATTGTATCCAGGGAGGAAATAAGGTTGTAAACCGTTACTCAAGGAAAGAGAAAAAAAATGTTACTGTTCCTATTCCTCTTGCCATTGCAGAGTACAACAAATTCATGGGAGGAGTAGATTTATGCGACCAACTATTGGCCATGTACAGTAGGCCGGCCCTTATTTTTCAGAATTGCGAAAAGTTATGTTTTCCTAGTCTCAAAATGATCCAAATGAAGTTTATATTCACATGTTAAAATTTGGTTACTTTAAAATAACGGCAACCCGTGCCCCAAGGGCCCTAAGTACTGAGGGCCCTCAATTGAGTTTTTTGGAGCAGAAAAGGTGTTATCCCTATGTAAAACGTAAAAGTAATGCCCTTTAGGGCCGATTTTCTGTTTGTTTTGACCTATCTCTATGCGTTTACGAGATATCGTCCGTCGTAATGCAATCCACCCCCCAGGGCGCAACCCCGCACCGCGGAGCCGCTGAGGTACGGGCCGCACCACTTACTAGAGACTTCCCCTCCACCCCCTCCCCTCCCTCGACAAAGACTTTCCTCCTGATGACAATATTTACATGCTATTGGTACAGAATTGAACAGGTTGTTCCTCTCGTGTCATGATTAATGTTGTCTAAGCGTACAATGTCAATTTTAACCCTTCAGTGCCATCCTATGCACTGGGTACCGACCCCTTAAACCTTAATTTGTTGCCACCATACGACCGTGAACCATTCCAGCAAGTTCTAAAATGCTCTTTATATACAAAATATTACAAGCATTGAGTCTGTGAATTACAAAGGAATGATGGAGATGAGTTGGGCTTCCAAGGCTCCAACAGTAGATAGAAATATTCAAGGAAGAAGAAACGAGGCGGTCAGTTCACGGACAGTGGAGAGATAGTTCTGGTGTACAGTGTGCAAAGGATAGTAAGTTTTAAGTTTTTCAGGATGTAAGGAGAATTAAAGCGAAATAACTAGTTTATCATGAATACACGTGACGTTCATTTTAAGAATAGGCCAACAAGGAAAGGCATGAAATCAAGAATAAATCAAGGCATTGAACTGGTTGGAAAAGAAAGTCAAGAAAAACTTGGCTGAAGGTTACCTACAGTGAGAATAGTACTGTGTGTTTTCTCTATCACCTAATGGGTTCGAAATGCATTTGACTTAGAGCAAGAAAAACCGTAAGAAATGCGTTTCATCCATGGTACAAAACGAGAATTCCTGTTATTACGGAAAATAAAGTGATTGAAAAGCTAGAAAAATTACGCAAAGAATGGTTGAACGTGCGACGAAATATTGAGAAAGCTCGAAATATAGTGGATATAAAGAGAAGAGAATCTTTCGTAACAAAACTTGATGATTTGTTTGACATTGCAAGGCGCGGTACCATTGATTTTTTGACGCACGAGGAGGAAAGTGAAGTTAATCTCTCGGATAAATGTGCTTGGGCAGAAGAAGTAAAATTCTTACGCAATCAAAGAGGAGCACGAAATGCAGTTATTGGTGGAATAGATTTCAATATATTCAAGAAGATAGAAAAAGATGTGGTTCTCCGCTCCTTGTGGTGCACCTGCTCCCAACAGTGACCCTCAGTTCCTAAAAAGATTTGTTAATTGCAAAAGTGTTAACCTGGACATAGCGAAAGCAGGACAAAAGAGGTTTTCAAACCACTTGTGGTACCTGAGTGAGGAGTTGTCGGCCTGGCATTCTTTGACGGATCCTTTTCTAGGTGTGAAAAGGAAAACGTGATACTCCGTATGAGGACATGTGAGGGAAAATATGATCCACCGAAGAAGGCATTCTATGAACATAAAGACATGACTAAGGTATCTATATCCAATTTTGTCACTACTAATTCGAGAAAGCTATTTAATACATCGTAAATATGCACTCCATTCTTTGATTCACACATGCGAGGATGGGATGAACAACCAAGAACGATTTGCAAATTATTCGCGGTCCTCAAATGGTAAATGATTGTGTAGAGTGAGGGGTGAAACAAATTCAAGGCTTTAAGTCAGTTTAGGAAGAAAGCTTTAAAAATGTATTGCTAAGTGCGAATTTTCATCATAGCACAACCCCTAACATGCGCAAAGACACTTTATGTGCCAAATATGGGGTGTCAGTGAAAGATTAGAAGTACTCTGAAAATGTATTTTATTTTGGTTGATATCTACAGAAATTCATGACCAGCGTGAAAATAAATTGATCAATTGGATTGGAAATATTGTCATTGCAATTTAATTCTTCCTAAAGTAAGCACATTTCTTCAGAGGATAGATCTTGCCAGTGGGAGCAAAGACTTTGTCAAAGGAGGGGAGGGGGTGGAGGGGAAGTCTCTAGTAAGTGGTGCGGCCGTACCTCAGCGGCGTCGCGGTGCGGGGTTGCGCCCTGGGGGGTGGATTGCATTACGACGGACGATATCTCGTAAACGCTTAGAGATAGGTCAAAACAAACAGAAAATCGGCCCTAAAGGGCATTACTTTTACGTTTTACATAGGGATAACACCTTTTCTGCTCCAAAAAACTCAATTGAGGGCCCTCAGTACTTAGGGCCCTTGGGGCACGGGTTGCCGTTATTTTAAAGTAACCAAATTTTAACATGTGAATATAAACTTCATTTGGATCATTTTGAGACTAGGAAAACATAACTTTTCGCAATTCTGAAAAATAAGGGCCGGCCTAATGTACAGGGTGAACATCAGTACAAAAAAGTGGTGGTGGCCATTTTTTGCCTGGGCAGTAGACGTGTCATGTGTTCAGGGCTGGTTGTTACACCGACATGTGGGGAGTACAATAGACAATTTACAGTTTCGACGAGAATGCGCTCTGTACATGATGAGGCAGTTTGGATCTCCATCTGCTGGACGTGGTTTTAGACAATCACATACAGGGGCTGAGGAAATGAGGACTGATCACTTAGACCATTTGATAACTAAAGGGTCATCAAAGTATAAAGTATGTGCCCAGTGTAAAAAAGAGCAGTTTGCATTTGCAAAAAATGTAATATTTCTTTACACCCAGAATGTTTTCTTGCATTTCATGAGAAATGACGAAATATTTTGTGCATGGTGGAAACACCCGGTAAAAACTGTTTAAAAAAATGTCACTGTCTAATATTTTATGCTCATTGTATCTATGATGCATCCGAATTAGTGATATAAAAGAATAAAATGAATAACATGTAACATTTAAAAAAAAGTATCTTTCTCATTACAATACTAATGAAGATCCTGAATTTAGTTCACTCAAGTGCCCACGAGCAACTTGAGTTGCATGTAAATATTTTTAGATTGAAAAATGCAAAAAATTTAAAAAATCATTTTTTTGTTTCAATGAGTTCATATAAAGTAATTCAGGTTAAAAAATTGAAATTTTTGTAAAAAAAATCATTTGGGCAGTAATGGGTTAATGGAGTGAAAAGACTTTCTATTCACATAGAGGTGCTCATTCTCAGATGGTGCTCTTATGGCCACATGAGTACCATCAACAAACCCAACGATTCCTGGGATTTGTGAAGACTGGTAATGCCTAGAATGGAGATGACTTTAATTATTTCTTATGTTTCTTTGCAGGTTAAAGAGCTGCAGAAGATAGACATGTTTTTTTTTCTTTACTGATGTATTTTATTGATAATCCATAGTATAAGTATAAGAATAAGTCAATTGTAACGTTTTTAACGACAAATCAACGCCAACACGTGGTCTACAACGGTCAGCCCAAAAATCTTCTGGAAGCCATCTGGACAGCTTCCGGAGGACCAGAGAAGCCGAGCGCCCTCAAGAGCTCAGCCAGCTGAGGACTTGGTCCAGCGCAGCAGCCGAATCTCTCGCCACATTGGCCCTCTTAAGGGCCTTTTCTACCGTGAAGTCGATATTCAGCCGCTTCTACTGCATCACCATCGGCCGCCTTCAAGCACTGCTTCGGCAGCGCATTCTTCGCCACTCCCGTCGCTAAAAGGGCACCCGGGGGGCCGCGGCTGACTGGGCTCGTACCTACCGATCGAACCCGGTCACCGTGGTTATCACCTCCGGGTGGTGCCTTTTCACAATAGCGACTCCCCAGGTTGTCCCGGCCGCTACCCCAGGCACTAGAGTCTAACTCATTGCACGCCTGGGGGACCCGGCCGGGTCCCCTCGCTAGGGAGTTAGGCCCGTAAAGCCACCCCTGTCCTCCCCAACGAGACAACAGGCCACCATGGAGTCCATGGCGGCCCAACCGAGCACCGAGACAACGGCCGGTGATGACCCCGCGGCACTGCTGCGGGCGATCACTGACCTGATTGCCAGGCTACCACCGGACGCCCTCGAGGTCCTCGCAGGGACCTTAAATGCCACCGTGACAACAGTAAAGCTGAATCCCGTCGCAACAATCAACCCCGTTCCAGCTGCGACACCAGCTCCACCACCGCCAACCACTTTAACTCCTCCTGCCAACCCTGCCAGCCAGAGGCAAAAGTCGCAAACCCCCCCATGTAAGAGTCTGGACAACAAATCCCAAAACCCCACCTCGCGCAGCAGAGGAAAAAATGTCATAGTCACCCCAATTTTTGCTCAACCAAGTAAATACGCCCTTCTGGCTCCTGACAACGACAATAACGCCAAAAACAAAGGTGCCATCAGTAAGACATCTCGGAAAAAGTCTAAGGCTAATGAAAATCCAGTAAACACCCCTGAACCCAAACCTCAAAGATTAACAAACCCCTCCAAGGCGCCTCCTCAAGGCAACCTAGCCCCGGCCCTTAAGAGGACCAATTCTGAGATTATTACAGAAATGAAATCTCCACTCACCTACAATAACGAAAACCTGACTCCCGTTGTCCTAGGACAAGCGGAAACCGAAGTGGCCCTTAAGAGGGCCAAAATCACGCAATCTCAAAAACCCGTTCCCACAGCACTGGTAACTTCTGACAACCCTACTCCCGCCTCCCTAGGCCAACCTCATCCCCCTATAGCCCAGCAAGTACCATTCCCATCCCTCATAGCAGCAATATCACTGAAACGCACGCAATTATCGCACAAGCCGATCTCCTCTCAACCAGCCCATCACCAACCATTACTAATAACAATGCTGAAGCTAGCACTTTGCAAAGAACACACGACACTTCCAAAAAACGATCCAACATCCCTCCAATTCACTTGGCCGGCACCTCCAAATGGCCAACTCTACACTCCCAACTGCTAAAAAACTGCGAATTCCCACCAGTTTCCCACGCAACATCCAAAAACACAGCAATAATCAAATATTCAACAACCGCCGACTTTCTTGCCACACAAAACACACTCAAACATCTCAACATACCCTACAATACATACTTTCTTCCTGAAAATAGGAGAAGAGAATTCGCACTACGCGGAATCTTTGTCTCGATTCCAGAGGAACAAATCCTTGCTGACCTACAACAACTAGGATTCCCCGTTCTCTCCTGCCATCGTATCTACTCAACTAGACCATCTCAAAGATTACGTGATCAAGGAACGCTCTCAGTTCCCAAATACCCTACCCAAACCATACATATTATCACAGAAAACACCATTGATGCCGCCAAATTCATGGCAACAAAGCACATTGCCGGAGTAGGCATAAAAATAGACATATTTAAGAAACCTGCCATACCGGTACAATGCCACCGGTGCCAAGCCATAGGGCACACAAAAAACCATTGTAGTCTCCCACCTAAGTGTGTAAAATGTGCTGGAGACCACGCTTCAACTGAATGTGAGAAAGACCCAGAACTTCCAGCCAAATGCGCGCTATGCGCAGAGGAACACACGGCCAGCTACCGCGGGTGCGATAAACACAAAGCGGCGAAAGCCGCCATGGCAGCCCGCCGCCTAGCAAGTACCAACCAGCAATCTGCTCCCCAGCCTCCCCCGCTTACCCGCTCTTTCGCTTCTGTCACGAACCCTGGATTCCCTTCCTTATACCCTTCAACCGCTCCCCAAAACGAAGTCAGTGAACTACTCACCTGGTTCAAGGACATAAGCTCCCACCTTTTCTCTCTCCACTCAACAGTGGAAAGAAAAATATTCCTACTCAATCAAATGCTACTCCTCCAAGCCCAACAATGAACACACACCCCAACAACAATAACTCACTAAACGGCATATCTTGGAACTGCAACGGCATACTGGCTAAAAAACACGAACTCCTCCAGTATGCCCTTGACAACAACATCGACATTATTCTATTACAAGAAACACATCTTACACCAGACAAAACACTGTACTCTCCACACAATACTTACAGACTGGACCGCCTAACACGTGGCGGAGGAGTAGCAATCCTTATCCGGAAATCCCTCCCTCACTCCCTCTTAAACTCTCCAGACCCCACCAAATTCGAAGCTCTTGGTATCTCGTTAAACACCAAAGCCGGTCCACTCAACCTTTTCACAGTCTACCGTAAACCGAACCAAAAATTCACAGCGGACGATTTGGAACGCCTCTTCTACACTCCAAGCGGCGTCTACTTCGGCGATTGGAACTGTAAACACCCAATATGGAACAGCAATAGGACAAACAAACATGGAAACACACTACATTCCTATATCAAAAATAAAGACTTCTAGGTCCTGGCTCCACTCTCACCTACTCACTATTCCCCTAAATCCTGTGACGTCATCGATTTCGGCCTTGCCCATAACCTACCAATTTCCTTCACTCCATCAGTAATCTATTCCTTCACTTCAGATCACCTCCCTTTAAAATTTTCCCTTCCCCTACACAACCAGCCACCTTCCCCCTCAACCATGAACGTCACAGACTGGGATAAATTCACTGTTCACCTTAACGAGTCCCTCTCCAAAATCGATCCCATCACAGACTCTACTCCCGCAACCATAGACAATCAGGTGGAAAAAATCACCTCCGCCTTAGCCTCTGCCAAAGAATTGGCCTTCCGTTCCTTCACTCCCCGAAATAAAGATCACACCAAATTCCCCCAATTCCTTGTCAATATGATCAAGCGCCGCAACATTGCCCGAAGGCTATGGCAAAGACAACGAGCACCCCAATATAAAATCACTTACAACCGCCTCTCAAATGACATCAAAAAGGAAATTACTAATATCAACCTCCGAAACTGGGAAAACCATATCAAAAAATTAACCTTTGACAACCCAGCACCCTTTGACACAAAATCCATATGGAAGACAATGAGATCTCTTAAAAATACTGATAAAATTTTCTTTCACCCTATCTCTCTAAATTCAACCCTAATCTTCGATCCCACTAAAAAAGTAGAAATTCAGGCTGATCATCTTCAAAATACAATGTCCCTTGATAAATCCCTCTCACCAGTTGAAGAGGCGGTCAACGAATATGTAGACAACCTCCCCTCCCACTCCATTGCCAACGTCACTCTTTCCACTCCTTCCGCAGTCCTTGCCATACTAAACTCTCTCTCTGTTAAAAAAGCTCCCGGCCTTGATAACATCAGCAATACCCAACTCCGATATGCCGGCCGTTGCCCAAAGTTTCCTATCCTTCTATCCAATCTATTCAATCTTTGCTTCACACTCCCATACTTCCCATCTCCCTGGAAAAAAGCCAAAGTTATCCTTCTCCCCAAACCCGGAAAAGACCCCAAAGTCCCAGGTAACTCCCGACCAATCTCCCTCCTCTCTAATTTGTCCAAAATATTCGAAATCCTTGTCCAAGGCCCCTATATACTGGTTACAAATGTTCCACAGGTTCGAATTGAAATCGGCAGGGGGCGCTGTTGTCTCAATCTTCCGACACCAAATAGTTCCTCTTTTGAACGAGTGGTAGCGCTAGGGTGCCCATGGTTTCTAGTTGTAGGAAAATTAACATGGCGATGATAGGCGAAACGCTGTCTTGTGGTGTTTTTTTCCATTTTTTCAGTGGTTAGGAGGCCTTGTGGAGTTTTTATTTTCTTACAGAACATAACTGTGTGTAGTGGCTAGGGAGTGGTGCAATTAGCACAGAAAAATCAGCTGTGGTTTAGCAGCAGTGACTTCAATTATATTCCTAGCGGTCGCTCGTTGTACGTTAGTGGTGATATACCGTCAACTTCACCGTGAACGCCATGGTTCACGACAACAGGACGTGTTTTGTGCCTGGTTGCAAGTCAGGGTACAGGAGCACGAGGAGAGAAAATTCCAGACTGGGCATTTTAAATGCCCATTTGTTTAAGGCGGCGGTAAGTGCAGTGAGTGCTGTTATGTAATTTGGGATAAGTTGTTTCTTTTGCATGTGTGTAAGTTGTGATGACGGTGAAGTGCCGTGGTCTCATTGATGGTAACAATTAAATTGAGGTACACAATACGAATGATGCAGTTTTGTGTCCGTATTAACTGTCATTCGTACGTAGATGGAACAGCTGTTTTTGCTGCTCACTAATTTCCACCTTATTCCAAGATGGCCGCATGTGGTTGTTGACGTTTTTGTTTTAATTTTTTTAAGTAACATGTGTCGCCTATTGGTTGTCGCACGGCCGAACGAGTATTTGCATTGAAATATAATATTTTTTTAAACAAATTTTTGTTCGGTCCGTTGTGGAAGATAGCCATTGAAAAGTTATTTGCAACCTCATGGTTTTCAGACCTGTAATGGGTCTCGCTGTCGTCGTTTGGAGTCAACATGTTTATGTATTACTAGCTGAGAAGACATTTGGTTTTCATAGGGACTATTAAGAGACTTATTAGGTAGTTTTCTCTGTGTATAATTTGTAGTAGGCCGATGTGCGTGAAAATTTTGATGTTCATTTCCCTTCGCCATTAGATTTAGAAGGTTGTTCAGCCGGGTATATACCGCCAAAAACTCCTTCATAATGTACGTGTCATTTCTCCTTAAATTGAGGTATGATGACGAAATCCGACGGCGTGGTTAAGATGAAGAAATACTTATTTTTTGTAGTTCGACTCAAATAAGCGATTTCGGTATTGAAACACTAGAATCCGGAAGAAAGTTGTCGTAAGTTGACATCAAATGACAAAGTGAGAAACCTCATTCTTTTTTTCTGCTGCCTCCGATAATTTCTCAATCAATAGCTATCTAGCAATTTACAAACCACAGTATCGGTTTTTGTGCTTTTCTTTTGGGGATAACACTTGCGTCCCTTAGGGACAACGGGTCTTTTTCAAAATTATAAATATACGTTGATATTCCTGAAACCAATAACTGTTTTTAAAGAAGGACTTACTGTTGAACTCGGAACCTGTAAAGACTAGGGCGTTGTATAACATATGACGTTAATTTTACATGAATGCCTTTTCATAAATTCGTGGGAAATAATTAGAATAGGTTACTGTAACCGTAAACTGGGATTGAAATAGAATTCCTAGTAAATGCCCAAAAAAGGTGAAAGAGATAAACTACCGGAGTAATGAGGCCCCACGTAGAATATGCTGCTGGTATATCGGACCCTTATGAATTAGGACTGATAGCTGAAATCTATCGAGTATATTGCAGGGCGGCCAGATTTTTGATGAGTTTTTTATATGAAAAAAAGTGCAGCGCTTGCAGTACTTCACACGAGTTAGGATGGGAATCTTTGCAGAAGCGTAGATCGAAGTATAGGCTACATTTACTTTAAATTCAAAGAAGACATTTTCTCAGACTATGTGAAACATATTCGTTTACCGTCGTACTATAGCAGGCGTGATAAATAGAAGGAAATGAAAGAAATGGACTGCAAAGCAGAGAGATTAAATACCGTAAGATGGGGTGACTTTGTGACTGGTGGGGTGACATTGTGACAAGGGGTTCAGTTTTCGTATTTTAAATCTCGCGTCGCAACAGCTCGTCTCAGGAAAGAGATGTACCGTACAATGCCTTTGTCAGACATGCGGCGCCATGTAGTGGAAGCCGGGTGGAGCTTCTGCACACGTGTAGTTCATTCCGACGCCATTGCCTGGCAATACTACTTGTTACGCTTTCGTAAAAGGAGTGAAACTTTATATCGTGAAAACTTTTCTGTTCAAGACACATCTAAAACAGGTATGTACATATGCTTGTTAATATGTTGGGCAAATTATCCTAGAGTATCGATTAAATCAAGCCATATTTGTTGAACATATGACAAAAAAACTGAAATGCACGCAATTTGTGTGGTGACTTTGTGACACGCCAACTTGTCACAAAGTCACCCCACCATGGCTTTAGGTTAAATTTTATCATGTTTTTTGTTTTTACAATACTGAAAGGAAGATGAGGACTTATAAAAAGAAGTTGGGTGCACGATCCTATAGAAATTACTCTCCAGAGACGTTAAATAAGGCCGTAAAATTGGTTTTAACAAAGAAAATGACCCTGCGAGCAGCATCTGAAAGGTTAGTAGCCATTCATACCAACTTTGCTGTCATTTAACGGGTATTTAAACCCGATGTGCAACTTTTGGCATTTTTCCTTGATGAAGGAAGGGTCTGTGCAAGCAATAAGCCTACCTTCTTAAAAATCTGATAATGTTTAGATTCTTGGAAAATTTTTTCTATTAAACATCTTTTAAAAGCCATTTTTCTCAGAATTAAAAAATCAGGTACCGGTGCGGTATACCGTTTCATACGTTCATTTTTTCTGCTCTTAGATTCAATATTCATCGAAACACCTTGTGGAACAAAACCAAAGAGATAAAAGGTTCAGCCAACCTAAGCCCAGAGACAGTCAAACCTAAAAGAGAGCATGGGGGTCAACCTGTTTTCACAAAAGAAGAAGAGGATACGTTCGTTGCTCATTCCATTGCAATGGCAGCTTACGGTTTCCCAATGACGTCTTTTGATTTGCGTTGCGTCGTTAAATCATATCTTGATCGAACCGGGAGAAAAGTTCCCGCGTTTACTAATAAAAACTTACCTGGGAGAGAGTGGGCCATGTCATTTATGAAGCGGCACAAGGATATTCTCTCCGAACGCGTCGCCAAAAATATCACCTATGCAAGAGCCGCGACTGACAATGAAGTGATTGACGAATATTTTCAGCATTTAGAGAAGGAGCTAGAGGATATTCCGCCAGAAAAAATATGGAATTATGATGAAACAAACGTCCAGGACGATCCGGGAAGCAAAAAAGTGCTTGTCAGAAGAGGAGCAAAATATCCTGAGCGGATACAAAATTGTTCGAAAGCATGTACTACTATTATGGTCTGTGGGAACGCCGCAGGACAGTTGGCTCCACTATATATAAATTACAAGGCCGAGAACATGTGGTCGACCTGGACCGACAATGGACCTGAAGGAGCCCGGTATAATCGTACTAAATCTGGATGGTTCGATCACCAAGTGTTTGAAGACTGGTTCGTCAATCTTATGCTCCCCATACTGAAACAACAAGACGGCCAAAAAGTTCTTATTGGCGATAATTTGAGTTCGCATATTAACCTGGAGGTTATTCGTCTCTGCGAAAAATATGGGATAAAATTCATCGCACTCCCACCAAATGCGACACATCTACTGCAACCGCTAGATGTCGCAATATTCAGAGTTCTAAAACTGATTTGGCGTGAAATTTTGTCCAATTGGAAGCAGTCGACGTCCGGTAGCCGGTGCACGTCCGTCCCAAAAGACGAACTGCCAGGTCTGCTAAAGAAAATGATGGACAAGCTGCAGGAGAACATCATAAAAAATCTCCAGTCAGGGTTCAGGAAGACTGGGATTTTTCCACTCAACAAAATGGAAGTTCTCCGAAGACTTCCGAAGGCCGTCTTGGAAGAGAGCCTGCAGTCCGTACCAGGAGTGGTTGGTGAGATCTTTATAGAAGAACTAAACAAGAAGAGAAAAGAGGTTACAGGATGCCGGGCCCCCAAGAGAAGGAGAAGGCTCGCCGTTCCAGCGGGCAAAAGTATCTCAAGTGCCGAAATTGAAGCCAGTAGGGCAGAACAGCCGAAAGGGAAGAAGACAAAAGCCAGTCCTGCTTCTAGATCCAGCGGTGGCAAGAAAAAGGCTGTACCGGTAGTCAATTTCTCTGAAGAAAGCAGCGCCAGTGAAAGCTCTTCAGACGAAGTCAACGACGGAAAGAAGAACTGGACGGATGAAGATCCCAGTGACCCCGACGTGCTGGATGAATCTTTCAGCAATTTGGAGGATTCAGATGTTGAAACGACTCCCACCACGGTGATTCCAAATGCTAAAGACGTCCTGGGAATCAACGGCATGGCGCCTGAAAAACATATCTTCAAAGTGGATGATTTTGTAGTGGTCAACTTTGAAGGGAAACTTTTTCCAGGAAGGGTGACGGAAGAAAAACTCGAGGGATACATCGTTAGTGTAATGGAGAGGACCAGTATGTACTGGAAGTGGCCTACTAAAGAAGATGCTATTTTATATTCTAAGGAAGAAGTTTTGTATGCCATCGACCCCCCAAGAGCTGTAGGAAAGCGAGGGTTCTTTGAGGTGAAAAATATCGATTAGGGAGATCCCTTTTCAACGCTTGTAAAAATGTTGTAGCTTTGCCAAAGCATAAAACACTTTTACATTAAGTAAATATACTTTTTAATTGGTCGAAATTGTGACATTAATTTTTTCCTGTACTTTGTAACCTGAAAAAAATGTTGTCACAAAGTCACCCCACAGGGTGGGGTGACTTTGTGACAACGTTTTCCCTTTATATAGTTGTTCATATTAAAGATACAGATTTTTTGAAGACATAATCTTGTAAAGGAAAGTTGAAGCTATCTTGTGACGCCATTCGTTTCAGTTTATCTTAAAAATCAATCAGCGTGCGAGTGAAAAAGTGCAAAACTTGTCACAAAGTCACCCCATTTTACGGTATGTCATTCTTCCCTCGTACTATATAGCAACTGTGTCTCAATAGGAATAAAAGTGTCACTTCTTAGGATGACTCAAAGCATGTGACTTTTTTCCCCATAACTTCCAACCTTGCATGTATTTGTTATAAGCATTAAAATAACCATTGGCAAGTTTTGTCTTATGAATATGCATGCATATTTCGCTAGTATGTATAATATTACTATGACCGTGCAGTGTGCATGTGTCTGTCCTCTTGCTTGCTGCATGTTGGTGATTGGTCATCCCCTGCTAAACACCCTAGAGGTGGCTAGCAGGTTATTGTGTAGATTGTACTGCTAACGTTTATTGCTTCCATTTGCTGCAAATATACTGATCCAGTTAGAGAAACTGACTACCTTCCTCACCAATTTGAAAATAGCCTACAACTGTCCAGTTACTCACTACTTACAGGTAATGCATTTTCTATGATAAATTTCTCGTTCATGTAAGTATTCTTACTGGCTAGAAGGGTCTTATGTACTTTTATATTGGTTATTTGTATCCCCCTGTAAATTAATTTCTATACCCAGACGGAGGCACCGCGTGACAAATGGAGGCGAGTGATACCACGGAAGGATCGCCTCTATGAAGCTCACAATGTTGTTTGTGAGCTACATTTTCTGGAGCAGGACATCTCGAGGCATTATGAAACTAAAATGCCTGATGGAAGCATCCACAGGATGCCAAGGACCAAGCCCAAGCTATCCTGTGATGCCGTGCCATCAGTTTTTCCTAATTTGCCCAAGTACTTCACTAAGCATATATGCCCTAGGAAACCACCCTCAGGCAGAATACCAAATCATGCAGGTCATCGTATGGAATTGGAGGCTTCATTTGATGATCTCTCCGATCAGGGGGGGGGGGCTCTCTCACATTGGAGAGGGAGCCTGATTTTAGTGATTTGAGTATTTTGGCTGAGGCGGCTACCTCTTGTGCACCAGTTCCAGTGCCTTGCCATGCCACTGCCTTCAGCAATGTGAAATTGCCAGGTTTGAACTGGGCCCAAGCTACTGTGGGCACGAATTTTATATTCCTGAGGGTCGGGGAAGATTTCTCTGCAGAGAGGGTTGTTATTGTAAGCAATAACATGCAGGAGAAGGTAAGTCTATTTGTTCAATGATATTACATATCCCCTTACATTGCTTGCCTCTTTTAATAGGATGTGCATAATCTCAGAATGACTTATTCCTATCATACTATGGTTTCAAATGCAGGTTTTATTTCGAGGCATTGAAGTGAACATTCCGGGGGTTAAGGATGTCACAGATTCCAGTAGAATTTCTCCAATCCTGACCTTGGTGGACGACCTTAAGGAATGTCCGGGTTTAGTAGGCACTGAGAGGTATGATATATTATGAATTACCATGGTTGACATTTTTCTATGTAATTAACAATTTCACCTCCATATTTTTGGACTTCAGTCCATTAAAATGTGAGGGTAATGAAACTACTTTTCAACTTTGACATCCATCTTCATTTCATTCGTATGCAAATGGTTTGGAAGGAGATTGGGATGTCTCCCTTCTTCCAAGCCATCTTCTAATGGCATTGAAAATGCAAATGGATGTTTTTTCATGTAGTTGACTAGTTGAGTGCAACATTAACAATAAAAATTTGGGTTGTTTCGTCAACATCTCAATGTCAAGGGTACCTTGAGCAGTGTGCGTCCCCTAGGCATTGTGCTCTAAGGAGTCTCACTGTCGCATCCTCAAGTTCCTTCACCTATGAGAAAAGCTTATCTGAGCCATACTTTAGGTATCCTCTATTCTGATCGGTCAGAAAGTTTTCCCTAGTAAGTGCACCCCCACTTATAGACGTCAGTGACGCTTTGCACAGTTCGCAAGAGGTGAATCGCATAGCCTTGCGAGCCACATAGCTTGCGAAGTATGTGGTCACAAAGTCTGGTGTGACGGTAGTGCTGTAGTTGTGATTAGTATTGTCAACACTGCATTACTTTATCAGGCACACCGTTCTCCACTATGCCATAAAGGATTGTCTGGTACTGAGCCCTTCTGTTATCACCTGGGGAAATATCATTGTATTTCATTATTGTCCCGAGGATATCAGGTCCAGACACATTACTCCCTTTTGATGGCTTCACAAGTGAATATGTGCCTAGCAATCTGAATAACTGCAGAAACAGGATGGAGTCTGGGTGGTCATGTGACCCGCATGCTGCCCTCATCATGCCAAAGAACCTCTGCAACAGATTGAAGTGAAGATAGATCTTAACATATTAACGCATTCAATGCAGGCCCGATTTTCATGAGCATCATAAGATACAGCCGATAAAATAAGAAGGAAAAATAGAGTGGTTTTCTCCATAACTTCCGTTCAAATACTGCTATTTTCAAACAGCGCGCACTGGACGAAAGAGGGATGCTTGCTGAAGGCCGTGCACATGATCAGAAGACTCGTAAGTGGATATTAGTCACATACGGAGGCGGAGAAAGGCCCCATCCCAGCCGAGATAAGGAGCATGTCAATTGACGGAACTGAAGCCTCTTCCTTCAACGAGTGTGAATGGCATGGCATGAATGCGGACTTAGAGAGTGTGAAAGAATGTCTGTGTGGAATGAGGCTCTCCATCAACATTGCAAAGTGCAGTGCCAAGGTTGTCAGCCATGAAAGAATCAGGGATAAGGGGCATGGGAAACAGTTTCTCCCGGTGTCCCTCAATGGCTCTACCATTCAGTACAAATCAAGCATCAAATACCTCGGCTTTACCATTATGGAGGGCTTGTCTTGGGATCACATGGTCTCGGCGACCTTGTCACGGATCCATTGGGGATTACGCCTCCTTCGAGGGATGCACTTCAAGCCCGATGCTAGGACCGAGTTATGCCTGATCATGTCGCTGTTTTTCCCCAGCCTGAACTACTGCATGGTGCCCTGTTCCGACCTATCTGGCCGGGACTTGGAGAGGCTCCAGGTGGGGCGAAACACGAGCATCAGGTACACTTTGCAGCCTGGGTGGGCAGAACACATGACTTCCTACTATGCCATATCCTCAAAATGAGGGAAAGGAAAATAATGTGGACAATAATGACAGGACTCAAGATTTGGCACACCGAGGTTCCGAGGTATATCTTCATTGGTATGCAACTCCTGGGGCAGGTGCATCAAGTTAACACCTGGAACTCCCAGAGGCTGTTCATCATCCCTCACCATACATCGTCCAGGATGGCGGGATCATTCACTGTCACTTTTGCCTGGGAGTTTAACTCACTACCCGAGGAGTTGAAGTGCAACGCAACTAAAGCGAAACTAAAAAAGCATTTTTTGAGTCATTATGCCTAGTCAAGTCTTTTGAGTATTTATTCAGGTAAACATTTTATTCTTCTTTTAATTATTTATTCCTTTTTAATGAATGCTTTTACCCATTTTAGGGTCTTTTAAACCGTCTTTTAGCCTCAATTATAACTGTTTCTGCATTTTTTACTTTAACTCATTATGGTTTATTCCAAAGATTTTTACGGAATTCATTTATAATTTTTGCCACTTTTTGATTTTTCCCTGAACTTTTATCATTTTTTCAATTTTTAATTTTTTAACTCATAAATTCATTCAGAGTAATACTCTTATAACTTATTTAATGTAATTGTTTTCATGTTTTTACTTTTCCATTTTGATTTTAATATTTTACGACCTGTTTAAGTTATAAATATGGTCAGTTATTTATTTACAACTTATTAATTTATTTTATTTTGTATTTGTTATTTTCATTTATGTTATTTTCATTTATATTATTTTTTATTTATTATATATTATTTTTTTTATTATATATTATTTTTTATTAAAATATTTTTATTTTTCTATTTAACTTTACCATGCTGAACCTGTGATTGACCGGAGGCTGCCAAATGACTACAGTACAGAGAGAACGAAATACTCCCAAGGCTTGACAGCAAAAGCATGAATTTATATCGGCCTGCGTGCCAAAAATATTATGCTTTTGCTGTAAGATAAACCGATACAAAACTTGTGGCCTCACCCAGGCCAGGTTACATAAATCGAAGTCACGTCAATTGACATGCTCCATGCTGAATGTGTTGAAAGCATTCAGATCACTAATAAGCAACATTATCATTTTACACATAATACACACACCTCCAATGCATCCTGATTCATTCTGGCTGTCATTAGATACTGGAAACCACATTCCTCCTCCAGGTATCTGGACAGCTCCAAGGTTGCGTTTAACGTCACCTTTAGCCCAATGCAGATGTTCCTTGACATAAAATCGAAAGATATTTCCACTGCCTCTGCCTCCCATTCATTAAGGTACTTAATGAAGCTCTCAATTATCTGAAAGTGTTAATGTATAATAAGGCATATGATGTCAAAGCTATAAATCAGATAGTAATTCATGCAGCTTATATTCTAACCATCATTGATGATGATGAATGATGTTCTTAACTTTACTTTCTTGTTACCTTACCTGAGTGTACTTACCTTTCTTTCGTCTAGGTCTCAATGTCAAGGGTACCTTGAGCAGCGTGCGACCCTTAGGCATAGTGTTCCTGTGAGATGCCCTCCTTGCAGTACACGTCACAAGCGTGCGGTGGACTGCCTTCGAAAGAAGAAAGGTCCCACAAATGTAAAATCACGGAGTGCGGTCTTAAAAGTCTGTAGGATTCAGAATAAAAGACTCGCCACTAAGGTAAGAACATTTATATTTGTAATGAATTTTTAGCATTCTTATTGTATCCTCATTATATCCCTTACCTCGTTTCTTTAGGTGATAACTTTGAGCACTGAAGTGCAGGAATTGAAGAGGAAGTGTTCTCTGGCCAGTGAAGAAGCTATTGCTGCTCAATTGGCCAGCCTCCCAGAGAATCAGCAGGAAGGTGTGAGGGCTATTTTCGCAGCTTCGAAGCTGAAAAATGCTAAGGGCAGGCGCTACACACTCCGTTGGGTGTACGAGTGCTTGCTACTTAGAATTAAAAGCAGGAAGGCCTATGACCATTTGAGGGCTAATGGGATTCTGTGCCTTCCAAGCCTAGTCACACTCAGCAAATATATGAAGACCATAAAGGGGGCTTATGGTTTTCAGCAGAGTATATTTGACTGTATGAAGGTGAAATGTGAAGGGCTGCCTTCTGCAGAGCGTAGAGGTAAGTCCTGCAATAGTAGTTCCCATTCTTTTTCCATGAGTTCCAATTAAGTTCTATGTTAATGAAGACACTTTATCCTTTCCAGGTGCATTACTCCTGGATGAGATGAAGCTCTCCAAGGGGTTGACCTTTGACAAGAACACCCTTAGATGTGAAGGGTTTACTGATTTGGGGGAATACACTCCAGCCCATCAAGCAAAGGAAATGGGAGATCACGCCTTAGTGTTCATGTTCCAGCCTTTCCGGGGGAGATGGGTACAGGTGTTGGCATGCTTCCTAAGCAAGGGGTGTGCCAGCAGTACAGTCCTGCGCCACCTTATTTTGGAATGCATAATTCTGCTGGAGAGGGCTGGCTATTTTGTGGATGTGGTGACCTGTGACGGTGCCCAATGGAACCGTAGTATGTGGAGGCTTTTTGGAGTGGATGAAACTGGGGGCAGTTGTGAACACCCTTGCCTCTCTTCCAGGAGGCTATGGTTCTGCTCGGACTTCCCACACCTTCTGAAGAACTTGAGAAACTTCATTACAAGTAATGAAGAGACCTGGGTAAAAATCATTTTTATATTTTTCTGACAGTGTAAAAAAATGTATGTCCTTCTCTCATGTCCTAAATCGTAATTTTTTTCAGAATATCATATTTTCTTTAAACCATCAGCCATGAGGATTCTTGGCCATGGAGGGCCTTGGTTCTAATTTTCGTACACACGCTGATCGTTCCCTTTATACTTCAAATCGCCCAGAAATAGCCCGAAAAACAAGCATATTTGTTGTAGTGCATAATTCCAATGTTACTTATACCATTATCATCTATCGGGATGTGTGCCTTCTTTTATTTTGTTGTATTTTTTATTCATATATCAATTGTATCGTATCTCTTACTATCATATATTTCTGATCAAGCCACATGTGTACATAAGGTATGATACTGACACAAAGTGCAAAAGGTAATCTTTATTCGGAGTGACGGCGAGTTTTGCTAAATCAGATTTTTTTTATTACGTGCCCCCCAGAGCGGAGCTGAAATAGACACTTTTTGCTTGCCTGCATGTTAATCCGAGAGCACACCGAATACAATACGCTCGCTGCTTGAATGACTCATTTCTATTACTTGATTATTTTGTATACATTTTTTACATTTGTTTCGTTACTATTTCAACTCACTCTCTTTATGACACCTAATAAATGGGAACTGAATCCTTCACAGAGGTAGTAGTTTGTAGTTTCTATCCCAGAACTCAACGCGTTAGCCATGGAAAAGTTCAGCAAATTTGTTGATGAAATTCTTTGTGAAAGCAGTGACAGTGAGTTTTACTTTGGAAGTGAAGATATAACCGGAAGTAGTTCTAGTGATGAAGGTGGATTATCCAACAGTCATAAATCTACACAAGTTGAACCTGTTGCCGTTCCTAGTAAACCTGCAAAAAGGAGGAATTGCCGATTTCATCAGCAGGAACTGACAAAAAGTGACAGTGAAAGTGACACCCAAGTTGCACATAAAAAACGTAGAAAACTACAAAGAATTGTTTATTGTAGTGACAGTGTAGATGAGTCCGAAAGCGATGACGATGACATTCAAAGTGAAAAACTAACGCCAAAATGGATTGATGTCAGCGTGAATGACCAATCTCCGAAATGGTATCTCTTCTCCACTGGACAAGTGTGCGTTGGTTCACAGGTTCCCGGTGACTGTGTGAAGCCCATTGAATTTTTTCAGTTGTTTTTTACAGATGCCTTGATAGAAAGCATAGCCTGTGAAACAAATATCTATGCTAAGAGTAAACTTCAAAATAGGATACTAGCCAAGAGATCAACTTGGAATAGTTGGACTGACGTCACCGCTAAGGAAATGAAGGCATTTTTCGTCATTATGTTGAACATGGGCATTATTCATCAACCAAATATACAGGATTATTGGTCGTTAGAGTTTGTCTCTCATGTGCCATTTTTTCGTGCAATCTTCACAAAGGAAAGGTTTTTGCAAATATTTTGGATGCTACATCTAAAAAATGAAAAAGCGGGGATAAATGATACAAGAACCAGAAAAGAGAAGGTCAGCTCGTTTTTGAATTATTTAGATATGAAGTTCAGAGAGAAATTCTGTCCAGGGCGCGAGATAGCCATTGATAAGTCTGTTGTGGGTTTCAAGGGCAAGGTGCGCTTCATTACGTACGACCCCAAAAAACCCACCAAATGGGGAATTCGTATCTATGTCCTCGCAGATTCCCGATGTGGTTACATCTATCCTTTTGTTCCTTACTTCGGTTCTGTAACATCTGACTCCCTTACTAGATCTGATCTACCATTTACTTCAAAAATTGTTGTAGAACTTTATGGCAGATTGAAGCAATCTCTTCCTGAAGCCCAGGGATTTCATGTATTTACTGATAGGTTCTACAAAAGTGCAACACTTGCTAAGGAGCTGCTAAAATATAAGTGCCACTTGACAGGAACTCTGATGCCCAACAGGAAAGACAACCCAGCCCTAATAAAAAATCCCAGGACGAAAAAAGGAGAGTTGGTTGCCTATAGAGACAGGGACACATTACTCCTCTCATGGAAGGACAAAAGAGTGGTTACATTACTAAGCACCTGGGACACTTCTGAAACGGAGGTAGTGGAAAGGAGGGTTCGAGGTAGTGCTGAAATTCAGAGAGTAGTCAAGCCGAAAGTCGTTGTGAAATACACCAAATTTATGGGTGGCGTAGACACTGCTGATCACTATACAAGTACCTATTGTTTCATAAGAAAGACATTGAAATGGTGGCGAAAGCTATTTTTCTGGGGCTTAGAAGTTAGTGCAGTAAATTGGTACATTTTATACAAAGAGTGCAAAAAAATGAAAGGTGAAAAGTGTATTTCGTATGTGAAATTCATTAGGGAGTTAGTTGCAGAACTTGTTGGAGATTACAGGATGGGTGGTACAACTCCCAGGGGCCGACCAAAACCATTAGACCCTCTACAAAGGTTGAATGGAAAACTCCATATCATCATGCCACATTCTGAAAGGAAACACAAGGACTGTGTAGTTTGTCCAAAAAGAAACGTTGGAGGAGGAAGAAGAGAGACAATTTACTTTTGCGAAACATGTGAAAACCACCCAAGGCTTCATGTGGGGGAATGTTTTAGAAGGTATCACTGTTTGGAAAAATTTAGAGATTAATGAATATTTGATGCTTATTACTATATCTGAAAGCCTGATTTGTCTAATAAACACTTCGTTTTAGAGAAATATAAAACTTCATTTCAAAAGATATACTCATCCTCAAATTCAGGGGGTTTTAACAATATAATTCCGAGTAGACTACTGGTATAGGGGGTGAAAAATTCTGAGTGCAAAGGGTTAAGTTCCTTCATGAGATCTAATCTCCCTCTTTCCGGCCCAATTTACATCCACGAGCCCATTCACACATAAGCGAATACGAATCAAATATTGGCAACATGACACTGAATATATACACAACTGAAAAAAGAGTAAAACGAAACATAGTATACAAATCCACCTGCCGCCTATTTCACCCTCTCTCTCGTTCGTAAGCTCCGCTCTTATGTCGGGCCCTGATACAATGTACAACATCGGCCAACAGTTCTCTCTTGCTAAAACGGATCAAATTATGAAGTTGCGGCAAGGGCTTCCTCAGTTCAAGTCAGTTGTGCTTCGGTCCTCTTCTCGTGTGCATGTGTGATGTGAGTGTACCAATTACTGTGCTATTATTCCCTATATATTTTAATATTGGTTAAGTGGAAGGCGCCTCGTATTTCGTTCGTTTGTGGATTAAACACTACACACTTAGCGGGCCCTCGGAATTATGAAATCTCTTCTGGACTTTCGTATGATGCCAAAAAGCCTCCCCTCTGCTTATCGGATACTGGATTGGTACGTACTAAAACCTTATCCCCTATTTTAAATTTCGCTCTCTTCCCCTTTTCTTTCTTCCATCTTCTCTCCGCCCAATTTTCGTCCTTTCTTATGTTATTTTCGCGTATCCTAAATATATCATTCGCGATCTTCTCACAGTCACTTTCTTCTTCTGACATTTATCCCATATTCGCTCCGATTTCTTCCCGAAATGAGCCTCCCTTGTCGTGAACTCGGTTGTGTCATTGTTTCCTTCCGCCATAGAATTGTATACCATAATTTATGATCTTATTGCTTAAATGTCAAATGGTTTCTATGTACTGTTTGCATTTAGCATTGTAATTATAAAATTTATGTTCATAACCTTCGAAGGAATAGATGGTTCTGGTAAAACAACACAGTCTGAGTTACTTGCAAATTATTTCAAGCAAATTCACGGTG
Source organism: Ischnura elegans (assembly GCF_921293095.1). Classification (NCBI taxonomy): domain Eukaryota; kingdom Metazoa; phylum Arthropoda; class Insecta; order Odonata; family Coenagrionidae; genus Ischnura; species Ischnura elegans. Next base: position 79,090,421 of record NC_060252.1, on the reverse strand, counting down.
AAAATAATGTCGTATTGACTAGAGAACCAGGTGGTACTGATTTTGCAGAGAAAATAAGAGGGTTACTACTCAAGGATAATATTGATCCAATTTCTGAACTTTTATTACTTACCTCAATGAGATATGAACATATGAAAGAATAAATACTACCAGCTCTTCAAGAGGGAAAGACAGTTATTTGTGATCGATTTATCGATTCAACTATTGCGTATCAAGGGTATGGACTAGGTGTTGCCTTGAGTCTAATAAGAGACTTAAACAAATTAGTGGAAATTAAATATCTAGATATCACATTTATTTTAGATATTGATTTCTATCATAAAATTCGAAAAGGATTTCAAGAAATAGCTATAAAAGAATCTAATAGATGTAATGTTATTACTGGAATTGAAAAAAAAGTTATAATCATGAACACAATGAAATTATTGATATTGCAAAGACTTAGCTATACGTATTGAACTTTTGCTAACCTAAACAGTTACTGCATTAACCTGTAGTAAAAAATTATCAATTTTAGGTGACGTTATTTCATACAAAAGACTCTATTTGATTAGCTAAAAACTTTGTATTTCATTTTAACGCTAATTCTGGATTAGAAGGCAATAGAATAGACGTGGAAATAGGGAATCATCATGGAATTGACAGAGCACTGTCGCTCCAGTCGGCGCGCCTCCACCATATTCTTTTGTGCTCGTCGCTGATCTCTCGCCCGGCAGGTGAACGTATCCCTCGCCGGGAAAGTTATCGTCAGTAAAGCTAGGTTTACACCTGCGAGAAATTGCGCAAGTTTTCTGTCTGACTGACAAAATTGCAAGTGTAAACAGGCCGGCGAGCAGTGCCGCGAAAGCTGTCGCGAGAAGTGCCGCGAGCTGGGCGGCGGAGTGTCTGACACTTCGACTCGCACGTCTTAACATGAAACTTAGCTCTAGCAATTTCTCGCGTTCGCACTGTCGCCTGATCAAACCGTGGGAGATATTCCCCGACAGTTTTGCGGAAGTTGGGCTGAAGTGTAGTTGTGTTGTCTCTCGAGTCTCCTGTAATTTGTTTTTTTTTGTGTCGTGTTGTTTTGTCATTGGATGATGGGAAAAGGATGGAAAATCCCCTTGAGCAAAGTAGTTACAAATGGTCGGACTTGGAGACAAAAAAACTTATTACGTTATATGAAGAATGCGAAATATTGTGGAATGTGACACTGAAAGATTACAGAAGCCGCGTGAAAAATCAGGAAGCTTTGCGTGACATTAGCAAGAAGAATAAATACATCAGATAATGATAAGAGTCACCTAAAAATTGTAGATTGTATGAAGAAGATAGTGAATAGATAGTACAACGCCAAACATATAGCTATGCATGGTACCACTTCAGTGACACAAATTTTCTCTAAAGTAGATTGGGATGGACAATTGTACTACCTTACTAGTATTAGCTATTCTTATAAAATTTGAAGAAAATTATAATTAACTTTCATTACTTCCGAACGCCAACTTTAGGAGAGATGCAGTTTAAGACATTTTTATTAAGCATTCAGTAGGCTATAGACAGTGTAGCCTAAATTTAATCAAAACCGTTGGAGATAATTTTTTCTAAAGATTAATTTTAGTAAAAAGTTACCTTAGTCAACTAAAACTTAAAAATCAACGTGAAAAAAGGGAAATAAAATATCCGGTTATTCATTAACTAAAACCGCATACCCAATTTGGTCAAAATCGCTCCATCCGTTTGGCAACTGTGGATATTTACACATACAAGAGCGTTTCTACGTAACTGTCATACTAGGGTTCAAAAATTCAATATGAGATAAATGCACCGCTCAAAATCCTGAAATGGTGTAAACATTTCAAATTTCAATAATCCGTACTTGTTTCACGCCATACTCCAACCATTTTTTTTTACGAAAACGCCGCGAAATTGAGCTCTCGATTCATATGAGCAAATGATTCCGTTTCCTGAGCCATTCTATTACTGAAGCTTTCGCAAGTAAGATACGATTTTTCTATGAAAATTTCCAATTAATCATCCTCCCCAATCATGACTGTTACTTACCAATCCATTTAATCAATACCTGAAATCACATGTTCACGCAGAGGAATATAACGCCACAGTGCGTCGTTTTGGTGTCAGTCAGTGACGATTGACATCCATTTTTTACCGGTGATCGAAATCGAAGGATGCGGGAGATAAATCGTTTCGTATCCAAATCAAGTCCATCCCAAGGATGAAAGATCATAATTTAAAAAATCCCCAGTATACACCGTTTTTGTTCCTGACCGCCGTCACTGACGGACATTTTAAGCTTTGGTATTGCTCAAGTTACAAAATTGGTGCATGCGCTTCATTGCCCCCGACTGGTACGCCAAATTCGTGGCATAATATGTTCCTCAAGTAATAATGTTATATCAGTTTTATTGTTCTTAGAAAATTATTTGTTTATACAGCGGAGTATTATATTTATTTGCCAATTGTTGACTTCGGCATGCCGCGTATCACCGTCACCTTCATTGTCGTCGCGTCGCTTCGGTACGTTTGTTGTGAAAGCGGGGCATAGGAGCGGAATGATTGTTTGGATCAGCAATCGTTACTCGCAGCATATAGGATTGATTAAGATGGCTAAGACGGGAGCAAAGAGACAGCGCGAGCATCGTGAGAGGAAAAAGCAATGCGGTGAATGCGAGGCATTAAAAAGGAAGAATAGAGAGCAGCAACGAGATCGTAAAAGGTCATGGCAAGGGTGGTGTTGATGTAGTAGGTGGCAAAGGCAGAAAGATGACCTTGGTAGCTTTTAAGTCTGGTTCTCCTGTAATAAATGCAGCTAGTTTCGTTCAAGAGTGCAATTAAAGCAGCAAGAAAATAAAATTTGCAGAGATACCTGTACCCGGCATTCATCATTTGGCCCCACGGAAGAGATACCCTGCACTCTTTCGTCGACCACATGCATAGCCGTCACCCCAACATACGTTTCACCATGGAGACTGAAACGAACGGAGAGTTACCCTTCCTGGACATCCTCATCCGCCGCAGGGGAGATGGAACCCTGGGGCACAAGGTATAGCGGAAGCCCACTCATACCGATCTATACCTCAATGGGCAAATTCACCATCATCTATCACAGAAGAACGCGGTCCTATCCTCATTAATTCATAGGGCCAAAAAGATCTCCGACGAGGATAATTTACAAGGAGAATTGAAACCTCTGAAGAAGACCTTCATAGACAACGGATACAGCCACTTGCAAGTCCACGAGGTCTGCAGCTAAGTAGCGCTTGGAACCTGGCAATAAATAGTAGGAGAAAGGAGGAAAAATCTCAGACCAATCAGAGACCACCTAGGTGAAGGAGGAGGGTATATATATATCAAAACACAGCGACATCGGCATCATCAATATTGATATTCCGGCATTTTTCAATCTTCAATCTGTTCTTGGACTTAAAGTTTCAATTTCAAACTATGTTAAACCTGCGGTCCCTGTCCAATGTCATCGCTGTCAAGGCATTGGACATACCAAAAACCATTGTACGCTTCCTCCAAAGTGCGTTCGTTGCGGACAAGACCATCTCAGTCAAGATTGTGCAAAATCAAAAGATCCGGCAAAATGTGCCTTATGTAGTGAAGCCCATCCTGCCAATTACCGTGGCTGTATTAAGCACAAAGAGGCCAAAGCAGCAATGACCGCTCGTCGTGCAACCGTCTCCCAAATCCCTGCCCAACCACCTCCCCTTACAAAACCTTTCGCCTCTGCCGCAAATCCTAACTCCTTTCCTTCCCTGTCTCCGAATCAATCCTCCTCCGCTCCTTCCAACTCTGAAAATCAAGAACTCCTCTCCTGGTTTCTCGATATCAATTCTCAACTGTCGTCACTTACTACAATAGCAGAAAAGAAATCATTTTTACTCTCCCAACTACTAATTATTCATTCGCGATAAATTTTCCAGGCTACAGGGCAAAATATAAAACTAATACAGACTTTTATTCATTACAAATTACACTGCCTTAATTATTCTCATGTATATGTGTCTTTACTATGTCTTACCTCCTTCCAATCACAGGTATAGATGGTTTTTTTTTAATTTGGGTACCTTTTACCTGCAACTGGATTTCCAAATGTGATGAAAAAAATATATTTTTAAATCCATTAAAAGCTATTCAAAAGATTTTTAAAAATCAAAATGGATTACTTAATGCATTCCTTACTATGCAAAATAAAAATAAAATTGCTTTTCTTTTTCTCATTACAATCACTAACACTGACAACACAACATAAGCGCCATTTATTTAATTTTCTTCTGTAAACTGGCTGGTTGTGGTGAGTTTGTTCTCACCGGTACAGCGGAATAAATGCCCCTTCGGCGCGGACAATTAGTGACATCGGCATCATCAGCCCTGAGGATGTTGGGAAAGTCTCCCAACGAAACGTCGGCCTACACAATGCAGACCCTGACCTGGTTGGAAACCCGAGAAGATTTCATCCAACACATTAAGTGAATTGAAGTGAAATATCGGATTACCATTACATGCGAGTATTTCCCTATATTATAGTAATATTCATGTGCGATTAATTATGAGAAATGCCATTTGGAAAATACGCACTTCCGAGTGGCAATAGAATTACCAAAGTTAACCTCATAGACACTCCGAAATACCGGAGCGGAGCATCATTATAGCTATTCTCTACGCTCCGGGGGGCTCCGAAATGTAACTCCACCCCAGAACTCCACTCCGAATTCGCTCCGCTCCGGCCGGAGCGGTGGTTACGAGCGGAGCAACAATGAAAATTCACTACTCTCCCTTGATGTTCCAGGACCCTGGTTTTTATGAACGCCGAGACAACAATGAAGTCGAAACAATTAATCACCAAGATAACCACTAACGGTGGCCATTCCTGACTGAGTTGTGCGTTGTAGTACGAAGTGAGTAATTACTTCGATAAAAGATACTGAATTTAAAATGTGTTATAAGGAAAGATACCTATTGATCAAGCTAATCCAGCTGAACATTATTGGCATGCTAGGTTTGTTGTTCTTGAGTTAATAAGATATGATAAAGAGACACCTACCAAGGATCAGGCGAAGTACGTCCTCCATTATGCACTTATTTTTTATTTTATTTTAGCGATGTTTATATTGTATTTTAACCTATATTTGATACTATTACATTTTTTACTTATTTCAGGTTCCTGAACGACATCCGCATACTTGTATTTCACACAGGTGTTTTCATAAGTTTCGTATTCGAGGACGATGATGCCGTGTACCGGTTGCAAAGAAAAATGGATGTCGTTAATGAAGTAAGTATCTTATTCGAGAAGTTATCCCCACGAATTTACTATGGTATCATCCTACATGAACTGATTAAGATGACATTTTAAATCTTCTTTTAATTTCTCCTTTTTTTCACAGTCTTCTAGGCCTAGCAAAGGAACATTAGGACAGCCTCAAGCTGTTAATGTTGTGCGCTGAAATGTGAATCAGTACGTTGTAACCACATCACGAATAGATTAGAGTAAACTATATATCTCTCATGTCTGAGGAACATGTCTATGTTATTCTCCAGGTAGCAATTATGAATTAACTTTATGGGTCTATTTACCAAAACACTTTGCGTTGCTTTAAGAAAGGCAAAGTATCACTTTCTCTAAAAGATTTTGAATTTGCTATAGATCTTCGGCATCTACATTCAATTCTTATATCAAGAATGAATACGATCCTACACGTGGAAGGGCGAAGAAGTCACACTTGCTCAGCACACACGAGCTGATGGAAGACCTCGACGCACACCCAGCAATGGAATATCGTAGCATTATTTTAATCCTGTCTTTTTCAAATTGTCTTATCCACCTTGCATGCGAAAAGGTCGTACTCAAATATTTTTTGAAAACAAGTTTTCGCCAACAGGAACGAGCACGTAGTAGACGATGTTTTTAACGAATTTATTCAAAATGTATTGGATGCCTACATCCCCATTCCAAGGACATATTTAAGAGATAGAGAAAACCCGATGGAGCTGTTTTCTGAAGAAGAAATTCTGGTCAGATACCGTTATTCGAAGGAAACATTGAGACACCATTCTACCCCTAGTTTCAACAAAGAATATGCACCTAAGGGGGCTGCCCCTGCCGCCGATGCATTAAGTCCTCACTTGCTTGAGATTTTATACCACCGGTAGTTTTCAGGTATGTGTTCTCTCCACATTATGAGAATCGAGTAATTAGGCAATGAGATACCTGCCACTCTCCCAGCTCCTGTTTGATTTATCAGGCTGTATCCAACGATTGCTAAAAATAATCATGTACTTAAATTGATTTTTTAAATTAATGGGATACTTCAACAATTTTCATGAATTCCAGGCTCTAATCATTGCCTGCTTAAATACCATTTGCATTATTTGTATAATATTTTCACTTTCAGGTTGTGTGCGGTGATCTTTTGAAAGTTTCCCAACCATCTGTCTCGCGTCTCATTAAGGTGGGTTGGTTGTTACAGCATTATCATCTTCATATTAACATCTCACTTCGCCCGACGATCTGCCAAGTCATTATTTGCATCACATGTTTTGTGTTTCCATGTCCATTGAATACAAATTTTTTTTATGAACTAAGTATTTAAGATTCAAGATGAAGGAACAGTTACGCATGTTTCAGTCATGATGGTATTATTCTCCCTGTACACATTGTAGATTGTCTGAAATTGCGAGCCACCTTAGGGAATGCATTAAAACCTCACGCACTGGGGAAGAAACAGCTGATTACCAGCAGCGGTTCTTCGCAGTGAGGCTATTCCCTGGAGTTCCCTGATGCATAGATTGCACTAATGTACCTATAACGAGCCCTGGTGGAAATAATGCTAAAGGTTTCAGGAACCGAAAGGGTTGGTTCTCCCTGAATGTCCAGGTACGTCTTTTTAAAAATAGAATAGTTCCATTATAATAGCCTGTGACTTACTATAATTATTGTAAGAAAAAAATAACAGAAATAGGCGTGATGACGTTTATTGAGAATATGATCAGATTTGCATTAACGCTTATATAGTAGAAAAAAGGTTAATGTTGAAATAAAATACTGTTCATTACCTCAAGGTTGTTGTCGGACCCAACATGCAGATAATGGACATTGTAACTACATAGCCTGGTTCGACACATGATGCGCGCATCTTTAACAATAGCAGACTGAAATTGATGCTAGAAAGAAAGGGAGTTGAAAGGATTATTGCTGGGAGACAGAGGCTAGCCTCAGCTACCTTGTTTGTACACACCATTGGAAAATCCAATATTCAACTGACTGCACCCAATTGCTACAGGTATAATGTAGCACACATTGCTACAACGTCTATCGTAGAAAGAACTTTCGGGGTATGGAAGAGGAGATTCCTTTGCCTATCCATTAAACTCAGGACAAAACTGCACACAACAGTGAAAACTGTTTTTGCTTTTGCCATCCTCCACAATATTGCTCGATTGCAAAGTGACGATTTACCTGATATGGTGCCAGATACTGATTATTGATGTCCTTGTGGTTGCAGCAAATATAAGAAGCGAACGAGGAGCTGCTGAACGCGCTGCTTTTATTCAGCGGCACTTTGGGCAGGAATGATGACTTTTCTGTGAGGTTGGTAACTATGGAATATCTGTATAAGTAATTACCAGATTTTGGTACATGACCTTTGATCAATAGAATTTTTTGGCTAAATGGAGGTGTATTTCAGGTGCAGTAATCAAATTACCTGGTGGTGTGTGAAAAGATAGCCACAAAAACCTCTTTTCGCTAAAGCACTTTAGTGCACCTGGACCTTAACAGGTATCTCGTTACATTTTACCATTTTCAATAGCTTTTCTCTTTGTGCTTCGTTATTAGTTTTAATTAACAGTGATCCATCTCTTAATTTTTTGGAGATTCCAATTCACCGGGCATCGCTGCCGCTGAGTAAACTATACGTGACAATTGAAACGCCAATATCGCCATATCTCAGTTAACAACAAAAATGGAGGCCAAGAGGTTGACGGCTAAGGAAAAAGATATATTAGTGGATCTGGTTGGAGAAAAAAAGAATGTCGTAGAGAGCAAAAAAAACTGATTGTGTGGCTCTCAGCCAGAAAACCATGGCATGGACGGAGATTGCGGTGTATTTCAATGGGCGAGAAGGAGTTTCGAAGGTATATACTAGTCCTACAACTATTGCAGTGTTGTCATAAGTGTGCTTTATTGTATTGTGTTTGTATCTTCAAATTCAGTAGAACTTAGAAGAATTGTATTATCGTGATTGAATAAAGTGTTTACTTAATCAACAGCGGACGTGGCAACAACTGAAAAGGTCGTGGGAAAACCTAAAGGCGAAAAGGAAGAGGGATTTAGCTGCTCTAAACCAGCAGAGGATGGCAACTGGGGGAGGACCATACGTCCCGCAGGTCGTGGACACGACTCCGGAGTTGGAAGTCGTTTACCCGTCCATTGAGCACAAATTCGGACGAGGTGCCAACGGTAGAGGGTAGGTAATCGAATCTTGATCGGTTTGGTACGTGTAATCTGTGCTTTTATAATGAATTCGAAGAAGAGTGTACATAATTATGAGTGTGCGCTTTTCATAAATACGACATTTCCTGCATTGAGACTTCTTAGTACATTCATATTCATTAAAATAGCCTAATTGCTTTATAAACCGCTATAATATCAGTTAAAGAAGGTTATCATTATTTTGTCAGTTTTTGTCCCGTGGTCACTAAATTTAGGATTTAACGCTTATTCCACATTCTAATCAATACAATAATATAGGAAAACGCTACGACAATTAGTTAAATATGATAATCTGCATCAGTGGAACTGTAACCCACATGACAATGGCCATTTGAGTCTTATTATCTTTCTCTGGAAAAAATAATTTTTCTTTTAATATGCTGGATGTAATTAATGAACATTCCAATACCAAGGGTCAGTGATTCCAGTGTCACTTGAATTGATTCCATTAAAATAAAAAGAATTGAATTGGATGTAAAATACCACATTCTCCTTGCAGCTACTGCTGTGCCAGAGGTACATGAAGTACCTCCTTCTACGTCTAAGCACGGTTAAGGAAGTAAAAGGAGTGTAGTTGAGAGAGATGCTGAAGAGAGGTTGGAAAAAGTCCGTTGCCTCAGGGAAGAAGAAGCATACATCTGCCAGATGTGGCGGGAGCTGCTGATGATGGATATGAAAGTGAAGGAGGATGAAAGTGCTGCCGCAGCTGCTAAGCGCCTCTCAGCCGAGAATGAAGCTGCTGCCTCGGCCAGCCTACGTGCAGCTGCAGAGGCTCACGAGGTAGCAGCTAAATTCCAGGTTGAGGAGGGGTTAACCTTCTCATGAAACTTATCCATCCCAATTTCACACGCCAATTTATTCTGTTAGAGATACCATTAATAATAACTGAGGTTTGCCAAACCCCAAACAATAAATATTATAAATAAATGCAAGTTTAAATTTACAATCTTCCTCATTAACTCCTCTTTCTGGAGCTCAAAGAGCTCTCGCTGCTGTCTGCCGGCAGCCACAGCATTGGCTGCTAACTTTGTAGCTGCCGCAACACGCTGCCTTGGATTGTCATGAGAGTAGTTTATCTCAAAAGGACTTATTTTTCTTGCTTATCCTCCAGAGTCAATTTAAATATTTGGAAATATATCATAATAATGCTATCCAACATATATCCAGATATGACTGCTGTTGCTATACATTTTACAATGCTGCTATGTTGAGGAATTTCCAAAGGAATTTGCTTTTTCATGCTTATGAGTACTAAACTTTTCCAAAGTCTTCTCTTCTTCCTAGCGTTTGTCCCGCGCTATTGCAGGGTCCGCTTTTCTGCAAAGCCTTCTCCACTTGGCTCGATCCAGGGCGTCTACTGACGTGGCGTTGATGGTCTTCATGTCCGCCTTAATTTTGTCGAGCCAGCGCATCTTTGGTCGTCCTCGTGGTCGGCGTCCTTCAGTACTCAGCCGCATTGCTGTTTTGGCCACGGAGTTCTCATCACTACGCACCACATGCCCATACCACCGCAGTCGAGCCTCCCGCATCTTGTCTGTGATCGATGCAACTCCCATTCTTTTCCGAATGTCTTCATTCCTGATGTGATCCAGGCGGGAGATGCCTAGGATCCATCGTAGCATCCTCATTTCCATGACATGCATGGCCTGTTCTTGATTTGCTGTGGCTGGCCAACATTCTGCTCCATATAGGGCCACTGGGCGGACTACGGTCTTGTATACTTTGGCCATGAATCGTTCAGGCATTCGACGGTCGCACAATACGCCAGTCACTTGGCGCCATTTCAGCCATGTTGCATTGATTCGAGCTCGTGTGTTGGCGGTTGTGCTTCCATCGTTGCTGATGACAGAGCCCAAATATTTAAACTTCTCGACCTTTTCAAGGTCGTCGCCGTCGATGCTGATCGTGCCATCGGTTTGAGGCCCACACTCCATGTACTCAGTCTTTTTTATGTTTAATCGCAACCCATAGTTGTCGAGTCGTACCTTCCATAGTAGAGTTCGCTGCTGTAATTCGGGTCTGGTGGTGCTGGCAAGGAAGACATCATCGGCGAACAGTAGTGACCAAGGATGCGATTCTTGGAGACAGGCCGTGATTGTGTCCATGCACAGGATGAAAAGGAGCGGAGAGAGGGCCGATCCTTGGTGGACGCCAACAGTGATTGGGAAAGGCGGTGATATTCCTGATGGGCAACGGACGGAGCTGGTGACGTTGGTGTAGAGAAGCTTCACCCATGACACGTAGACTTCAGGGACGTCGTGAGATCTGAGGGCATGCCAGATAAGGTCGTGTGGCACGCGATCGAAGGCCTTCTCCAGATCAAGGAAAGACATATGCACTGGCTTGTTCTTCTCTCGGTGCCTCTCCAAGAGCAGTCTAGCTGCGTGTATTGCATCTGTTGTGCCAGTCCCCTTTACAAATCCACACTGGTTGGGTGTGATGTGAACAATGTGTCTGAGCCTAGCATCAATCACTCTTTCGAATATTTTCATGGCGTGGCATAAAAGCCGGATCGGGCGGTAGTTGGAGCATTCTGCGACGTTGCCTTTACCCTTCCAGATGGGCACAGTTATGCTGGTCCGCCAGGAGTAGGGAACTTCGTTGTCAATGATGATGTTGTTAAATAACTCGGCGAGGATGACAACGCCGTTGCGGCCAAGTAGCTTCCACACTTCCGCTGGAATGTCGTCAGGGCCCGTTGCCTTTCCATTCTTCATCTCCTTGATAGCGGCGGCTACCTCAGCTTCACTGATGTGTTGCACAGGTCCGGATATAGGGTCCGCGCTAATGATCGGTGGGTGGGGAAATTCTGTGTTACAGATGGCCGAGAAGTGTTCTCTCCAGCGCCGAAGGATGGCAGGTGGGTCTCGTAGTATCTGGTGATCGTCGTTTTTGATGCATTTGACCTGGCTAAAATCCTGAGTTGCTCGATGTCGGGAGTTGGCAAGGCGGTAGATCTTATTTTCACCTCCAGGTGTATCTAAGTCGGCGTACAGCTGGTCGTAGTGTGCTGTCTTTGCTTTAGCAACTGCTCGTTTCGCGGCAGATTTCTTTGTGCGGTATTGTTCATAGTCCACAATATGGTTTGTCTCGCGCCACTTCTTGAAGGCCATCTTCTTTTCTTTGACGATGCGTTGCACGTCTTCATTCCACCACCACACCTGCTTATCGATAAAGCGTGTTCCTGGTTTCGTTCGCCCAAGGACCTCACAGGCGGCCTCTTGGATCTGGTTCGCTACACTGCGCCATAGGTCAGCCACCGGCTGGTCGGGATCGACACTCAGATGATCTAGGGCTATCTTCAGTTGATTTTTGTTATCGTTTAATCGCCACCACTTGATATGGGCTGGTCCGGTCGTGCGCACTCGTCGATGTTGCCCAATGTCCAGCCGCAAGTCTATGACGAGGGGACGATGTTGTGGGGCGACGTTGTCGGATGGTAAAACTTTTACATCGACCACGAGCTTAAAGTCTCGCCTGCGTATCATCCAGTAGTCGATTTGGGACGCACGTGTACCGCTGGCTTACGTGAGCAGATGTGATCGCCTCTTCTTGAAGAACGTATTCGCTACGGCAAGATCGTGTGCTTCCGCGAAGTCAAGAATTCTAATCCCATCATTATTGCGGGCTCCGTGCCCGCATCCGCCATGTTGATGTTCATAACCGTCGCGTGATAATCCAACGTGGCCATTCAGATCACCCCCAATCACCAGGTGTTCATCAGGTCCCACCGATCGGATGTGGTCATCCAGCTGATCCCAAAACTCTTCCTTGATGTCATCGGGGCAGCCCGTTTGCGGAGCGTAGCAACTGATGACCCTGAGGGTGGTTTCACTGGCACTGATATTGATGGACATTATACGATCGGAGATGCGGGTGACTTCGACAACGTTGTCACACAGATTGCTCTTGACGATGATACCGACGCCGTTTTGGTTAGTCCGTATGCCGTTGTAGTACAGCTTGAATCCTTCCCCGATCTCCTTGGCCTTGGCTCCTTTCCATTTCGTCTCTTGGACGCATGCTATGTCGACACGGCGTGTTTTCAGGGCGGATGCCAGTTCTCGACTTCTTCCAGTCATTGTACCGATGTTGATAGTAGCTAGTCGAATTTGGACTCGCTTCTTTAGCCCGCTCCGTCCATTAGCGGGGAGCCTTCGCATATTTCTCACGCCGTTCGGGCGAGGACGACGCGCGTCGCTTGCGGGGGACGCCCTAACCTTACAATCCAAAGTTTGATTCGACATTGCATATTTATGCGACCGAGAATACTTCGACCGACGCGTCGCTCCGTCTGACGTCGAAGACCTTCATCGTTGGTTGGATATCCAGCCGGCACCGCGAGGAGGTGATGATAGGATTTTGCCAGCCAAGTACAAGTGACCATTTAAAAACATATTCAGCATCGAAAACAAAATTAGGCAAATGGTACAATATAATTGACTGTTTTGGGATAGTTCGTTGATGAAATGACGAAAAACTGTCACTTACTAGTTATTTTATCGGCGTTGGGTAACAAGTAAGGGACTGCCACTAGGACACTGAATAGTTAAAATGAAATTTATAGGCCTGCTCCTTGAGTACAATATAAATCTTAGGTTGCTCCTATTGTTTTACTGTGTCATCATAAATTACAGAAGTTAGTCTTATTGAAAAACCATTGAAAAATTAAGTTTTAATGTTTCTGGGCTTATACCTATAGGTGTGACGCCTTCTACGTTTCCCTTGGCTAGTATTTGCTCCCAAAATTGTACAGTGCCCACAATCACTAAAAAGTTCAACTAATCTTAAATACTAGGCTGCTTAGAACTATTTCTGCTATCAAACATCATATTAGTGTCTAATTCAAAGGTATCACCAAAACATGGATTAATTCTGCTAAAACTTGATATTGAAAATGCCCATGATTTATCATCAAATACTGGCTGAGAAAAGAAGCAAACTTTGTATAAAGCCATGATAGAGTTTTATACTATTATGGTGATGGATAGTTTAGATGGATATGTCTAGTAAGTGCTTAATTAATTTTTCCATTTTTTGCTATGCAAGGCAACCCATATTGACATTATGACATTTCGCCGATTGACCGGGACTGGGCTCGTTCCCGGCCACCCGTCTAGGAGAGTCAGAGGCCAAAGTGGAGTGTTGGGGATTCTCCCCTCCCACAGAGAAGGTACCCTCAGCCACCAGGATCCCCGTTCCCTGCGACACGGGTTGCCACACACGGCAAATACGCGGGTGGGCTAAGGCAAGATGGTATCGCCTCTCACAGACATTAAGGTTCACAAGACTGTCCGGACAATACCCTATACCTATCAGGGGTTATTTTAACGACGTTGTCTCCTCGGTGGGCTCGGGCCCGTGGGGGCGCTGCTCCCCAAAGGAAGAGATCACCCTCTTCCCCCCGTGCGGAGAACAAAGATCTAATTATACAAAAAATAGGCACAGCGAAGGCCACAGATGATAATGTACGATGTTCCAAAAGGTACCAAAGAAGACTTAGTATACGACGAGATCTAGAAACAAACAGCCAAAAATATTGTGAAACAAGAACTTACTCAAGAAATTACCAGATTACACCAAATAAAAGTGGCAAAACAACCAGGAATAGCATTGGGTATTCGAAAGCTCTCACAGACTGACACCTTATACGAAAAAGGGAAAAAAGTAACTTAACTTAGGATAGATGGTGTAATGTCAAGGATTCATAACGGTAAGAAGATGTTTTAAATGCCAGAACTATGGCCACGGAGCAAATAATTGCTTATGCAAACAATAAGTGTTCACACTGCAGCGAAACAGAACATAAATTTGAGGATTGCAAGAATAAAAATGAAGCAACGACATGCTACCACTGCACTTAAAGGCAAGTAAAAATGATCATCGCACCGGTGTTAGAACTTTCCCCGCAAATAAAAAAGCTACAGACCAATATCTCGAGATAATAGGCAATATCAATGGAGATATTTAAAATAGCATAGATCAACGTTGAAAGAAGAAATCGGTAATGCTCTTGTTGGAATTAATAGCAAAGGAACAAGCTCTCAAGCTACCCTCGTAAGAAACGCTAACTGGAAAATTTTCAATAAGAAATTATTACAAAAATTCCGACCTAGATGTGTCGGCCAGGATTTTCACCTATCAATGGGACAAGCATCCGTCAGTAACTCAAAAGGAAAGTAAGCAATGACTGATATACTTGCGCCTGGATCGTACATGTTTCCTGGAACATTTGAAGAGCGGCAGGCCATAAAGAACAGTTTAGTGATTCCTCCTCTCATTGGTATGTATAAAATGAAATAATTAAATTAATGCCATGATGTATTTGGAGGTCTGAGGTGGTTACACCTTTGAGGCACAGTTGTCCTTCACTCCATACTAACCTTAAATCTTAAACTAAAAATCTTTGGGGGCCAAGGCAAAAAATTGACTTATCCTTTAGGGTGGCCCTATTGCTATCCCTTATTTTATTGCATGGTTCTCATCAATATTTAGTTCCATTAAGTATTTTAACAAATATATTTCAGATTCATGGAGAGGATTTCCTGGAGTTATTGGGTGCATAGTTTGCACTCAGGGGCCGTATTCTGTATTTCGTCGGTACCGCACCGATTGGTTTCCCTTCCCAGCCCACCGACAGCACATCATTCCGTACCGATGACGGTTTCCATACCGACGACGGCACGTTCAACGATTCAGTATTCGATCAAACAAGTCGGTACGGTTCCCCCTCCTTCCCAAACAGGGAAAAGCCGAATACACCCGAAGTTAGAAGTTATTCGACGTGTCTCCACCAATGAAAGGTAAGTGTGGAAACAAGTGTGAAGACTGAAAATGTTGAATGACCGCTAAGACTAAAAAAAATGGAAGGCGTCGGTACGTACTTTGTTGTCATTGTATTAATCTTTTTATTTGTGGAAGTTGTTACATAGATGAAGATAATTGATATTGTATAACTTGTTAAAATATCTTGTATAATGTGGTAGTAGTGCTCAGCCTACAAAGGCGTATGAAACAATATTACAACATCGAATAGTTCGCATATGATGGAGATTGTTGTTGGAATGAATTAATTCAATTATCCTTTATGACGTATTGTCATGCATACATTTTGGTCCCGGATACTGCTATACCATAAAACCTATGTAATGTAGTTGTCATTAAGAAAGTTCCTTCTGAATTCTATCAATGAACGCAAGAACGGATTTAGAACTTTTTCTGGAGGGAAACAGGGGTCTGACAGACGAACGTTCTCCTCATATTGGAGATTAAAAACACGTGCAGCAATTACTGCGAAAATTATTATCTTTATTTTAATTTGAAAGTTGTTTGTGAGGAATTAAATATTTAATTGAGGCTCCGTCCCAGACAGCACAACATTTTGTATTGCATCAATAATACACGAAAAATACATGACCAAAAACATATGTATAAGATGGAATACGATCGTATTGCGTCTGTTTATTTCATGTAAAAGTGCTTCAAAATTCCCTCATGATGTATGTATACGCGCATATCGCAAATTAGAAATCTGAATACCCATGCATGAAATATACATTTATATCTACAGGCCCTCGTACATGAATGACACATATTGATTTCCTGGCCCAAGCATCCACTTAATATACTATTCATAATAAGGTGCACCTATGCAAAATGTAAAAGTTACACTAGTTATTTTTTTACATCCAGAAGGAATTTTATTCTGTTCAAAAGTGCTGAGAAAAGTAAGTTCAATGAACATTTATAGAAATCATATATTTAATAGCATTGATCAAGGATGAATAAATATAAGGAAACCAGAACATACACAGCAATATATTTATTCAAAGAGACAAAATAAAATAATTCACACAAAGAACAAGTGTGGCCAAGACAATTGCTTACCAGCATTAAGGGCCAATAAACAGGATATGAGAATATAGCACAAAGATACATCAAGTACAAACAATTGTTTGAGTTGGCAATTAGAAAAAATGTTCACACGGAACAAGCGTTGCAACCCAGTGTACAAGATGAAACCTAAATTCAGGAAACCAAGTCTGCATCATCAGCCACTTCCTGGCAGGAGAAAAGAAGAGTTCAAGTTTAAAGTCATGCAAAAATATATCTTTTGTAAGAGCTGAATTGAGCTAGCCTTTCAATTTGACCATCATTTATATAGGTAGTCAGTCTTCTGTGAATTCTGTAGTTTTAATACAAATTCTAGTGATACAAATGAACGTAGAGGACAGAAGGGCAAAAGGATAATTCCTTCATAGCCATTCTACTCCAGCCTACTCTACTTTCATGCATATCCTATTCCTAGAACAAAGATTAGGAATTATATTGTACACAGGGGATTTGTGATGATTGGCGATTCCTTTAAGGTTAGCACAAACTCCTTATTTCTAAGTTTCTACCCATTTAATTTCTTCCACTTGATGTGTTTTTCAGGTGCTAAGATCATCTCCAGTCACCAAAGGGAGTTGATGCTTGAGTTTATGCTAGCAAATGCTCACCTGGTGTGGCATTTTTTAGTGTTCCCCCCCCCCCCCAGAAGTTTGAGGGGAGGATTCTGGGTGGTATGCTGTTGACTCGAACCCAGGGGATGACGTTTTGCGGAGCGGCCGGTCAACGGGAGCAGTGGCGCAGTGGTTGAATTCGCCTTGAGTACCCCCTCCGCCGCTTGGAAAGACCCCTCCCCTCAAATCCTGTCTCGTCTTGCAATAGGCAAGCTCTCTTCTGCTCGTGCCCTGGTCGTGGACGCATGTCTAGTGAGACATGGCAAATTTAGAGCAATTATTCTGGTGGTATTTAGCTGGTAATGTTTCCTTTGGGATCATGAATTACTATCATTGTTTTCTGTAATACTTCTGATTTTTGAATACTCTATTTTGAATAGATATCGAACGGTAATAACTCGTAAATTATTTTTGGCTACCTTTTTCTTGTGAGCTGTTTTTCTTGTTTGTGGAGTCTTTCCCTGATCCAGCTTGTGACCGACGGTTGGAGCATTTCAATATGTCTGGACTTACGTGAACAATCAACTAGATTTACGACGTAACGTCACATTTTGGTAGCAGAGACCGTGGTTCGATTTCCTGTCCTCTCGTCGAGGTCTCCGAGTGCTGGACAATGGTGACATTTCTCCACTATTTCTCCACTTTTTGCAGTTTCTGGTCGTTTCTCCTCTTAAAAGTGAGTTATTTTATGTTCCATTAAGTGCTTTTTGGTTCGTGTGGGATTACGTGACTAGGGCTCACGACATTTTTCCTCGTGGTCATATGCCATTTGACATTTTTTCGTTATGTTCTTGATAGTATGGATAGCAGCCAGTTATTCTCGCACCCCTTTATCTCGATTGGACTCTTCTAGCAGCGATAGATAGTTTTATTTCTCGTTTTCTTTCTCTCTCTTTTTCTTGTTGTCGTCACTTCACTTTTCAAAATGCCTGGAGGTACTGACAACCCGTACGAAAAAACTTATTTAACCACGGGCGAGGATCGTAAGGCTAGGAATAAGGCTAATTTGTCCGATGGAAGTGAAGTTTCTAATAATGAACGGGAATCTTCTTTAGAAGTGGTTCCACCTCGCCTAACGCACGAGGAAAGTAGTGAGATTCACGTCTCTCATGAAATGTCTGCTTCTCAGACATTGCCAGTTTCTGAAGGGTTAGTAATTGTCAAACAATTACTCAGTGATTTTCCGCCATTTGAAGTGTCAAACAGTGAGAATTGGTTTAATTTCATGTTAAAAGTTAATGAAATCGTTTCTTTGTCTTTGGTTCCTCTGTCAACGTTATTGTACCTTGTAGTATCTAAACTTCCTGCCAGCTCTCGTCATTTTTGGTTGTCTATGTTAAACTTGAATCTCGCATGGTCTCAAATCACAGAAAAAGTTTGGGCTAGAATTGTTAGTGACAGAGAGTTTGAACGCTTGATCACTACGAAAGTAAAGAGATTTCAATTCCCTCGCGAAACTCCCCACGATTTCGTGTGTTCTGTGCGTAATGCCACTCAGGTGTTGGGTTTGCAGTATTCCGGGTCTTCAATTGTGCGACTCATTATTCAAGGGTTAAATCCTTTAACAAAATCTGCAATTATGTTCTCAAATCAGCCCAACACTTTTGAAGATTTGGACTCTGTTATCACGCAGGCTTATAAACACTTAATGGACTGTGCTGAATATTCCAACACTTTCCATCGTATCTCTAGGAACACGTCTTCTGTTGCCTCTTCCAGTGCGTATAGGGAAGTTTCTTTTCCTATTAATTGTTCTTACTGTCATAAACCTGGCCACAAAGTGAACGAGTGTCGCAAAAGACGACGATTTACTCAGCCTGCCGTGAGTTTGATGAGTGTCCGTGACAAGAGTTCGACTCGACTGCCAATATTATTATATATTAATCTTCATTCTATGCCATGCCAGGCTTTAATTGGCACTGGGTGTTCAGTTTCACTGTGTGATGAAGATTTCTTTGCTTCTCTGAAATGTTGCCGGAGAAAGGTTATTCGTAAGAATGTTGACGTCGATTTAATCACGGTGTCGGGGCAGCCTTTTCATATCAATTCCTCTGTCTCACTCAAGGTTCAAATAGGCAAGTTTTCTTGGAACCACGTGTTTTATCTAACCAAAATCCCGTTTCCCGTGTTACTGGGTGTGGATTTTATTTGTAATTCAAAGATGACCATTCGTGCGACGAATGTCAGTTTTGAAAATGCCCCGAATTCTCTCTTTTCTTTTACGGAAAATTGCGAAGCGTTTAAATCGGCGCCAGTTAGTAACTCGTCCGAATCACATGTTCTGTCGTCCACTGAAATTACGTTGTGTGATAAGTTGAAGGGTTTATTGTCAAAGTTTCCTGATGTGATTTCTCAAGAATTGGGGGTCACATCTGTTATGACGTACGAAATTGAACTGCTAGATTCAACTCCGATTCGATCCCATCCTTATTCGTTGTCACCTCCAAAGGCTAATTTAATGAAGAAACACATCCAATCTTTACTTGATAAGAAAGTGATTGAGGTTTCCAATTCAAACTGGTGTTCCCCAGCTTTTCTAGTGCCTAAAAAGGATGGATCCGAAAGACTAGTGGTCGATTACCGTAAGTTAAACAAAGTTGTTAAATCAGACGGTTATCCAACACCTTCTGTTGAACATGCATTCTAATATCTTGCTGATGCAAAATATTTCACTGTTCTTGATCTCAATTCTGCCTTTCATCAAATACCATTATCTGAGAATTCTAAGAAATTAACTGCTTTTGTGACGCCGTTCGGAGTGTATCAGTATAATATATTGCCATTTGGTTTTGTTAATTCTCCTCAAATATTCACTCGTCTCATTAATGAAGTATTGGGCGATTTGAAATATTCCTGTGTCTATCCATATATTGATGACTTGTGTATCTATTCCAAGTCTGCTGAAGACCATGTATCTCATGTTAATGCTGTTCTCAACAAACTACGCAGTGCCGGTTTGACGGTGTGCGAGGACAAGGTTAAGCTTGGTGTGGAATCACTCACTTTTCTGGGCCATCTCATCACAAATGGAACCTTGTAATTCCCAGTTCCCAGAAATGTGAAGGAAGTGGCCAGATTCATTGGACTTTGTGGGTTTTACTGCAAGTTTATTCCAAGGTATTCTGAAATTTCTATGCCACTGAATCGCTTGAAACGTAAAAATGTTCCTTTTCAATGGACAGCCGTTGAAAATGAGGCTTTCTGCCAGTTGAAGAAAGCTCTCACCAATCCACCAGTATTATCTTTCCCTCGATTTGACGAGGAATTTCATTTATTTGTCGATGCCAGTAATTTGGCGGTTGGTGCCGTTCTGAATCACAAAGTAAATGGCGATTTTGTCCCTGTGGCTTTTGCTAGTAAGGCACTCTTGGAACATGAACGTAAATTTTCTTCTTATGAATTGGAGTGTCACGCAATTCATTTTGGAATTCAAAAATTCAGTGTTTACTTACAAGTAAAACCATTTCACTTGTACACTGATAATGGTGCCTTGACATGGCTTTTCTCTCATCCTAAGCAGTTGGGCAAATTAGGCAGGATGGTGCTTAAATTATCCTCTTATAAATTCACTGTGCATCATGTTCGAGGATCATCTAATTCTGTCGCAGATTGTCTTTCTCGCATTGAGCCATCCTCATCTACAAATAGTCAATCAGATGTGGAATTATACACTCATAAGGAGTCAGCTGTTCCTTATTCTTGTGTGCTACATAAATTGCCTCTGTCATTTGTCGACATTCGAAAACACCAACAAACTGATCTCGTTCTAAAGGATATTTTCAGCCAGATCAATAATAATTCCTTGAACGACAAAAACTATTTTCTAAAGGGACACCTATTATGTTATGGGAATTCTAAAATTAAGCGAGGAAGAGCTGTTTTGCCTACGGTCTTGAGGCCTATGATTTTTCAATTTTTTCACTGCTCTAGTCTGTCTGCTCACTTGGGCATGGCTAAAACTTATGATAAGATTAGCAGACACTTTTGGTGGAAGGACATGAAAAGAGAGGTTTATGACATGGTCAGAAAATGCCATCTGTGTCAAACTTGCAAACCCAGAAATGCTTCACCTCCTGGCATGCTATCGTCGCACAATCCTTCTGAAGTTTGGGAAAGACTTTATATTGACTTTGTGGGACCTTTACCTTTGACGAAAGGTGGACACCAATATGTACTTTCTCTTATTGATGGTTTTTCTAAATTCTGTTTTCTTGAGCCAGTTCGTAAGGCCACTGCTGGTTCGGTTGTTTCAATACTCACTCAAAGAGTGTTTAGCAGATTCGGTTTCCCTGAACATTTGGTGTCTGATAATGCACAAGTTTTTAAATCTCATGCCGTAAAGGAGATGTGTTTGCAACTGGGGGTTAAGCAAATTTTTGTTTCTCCTTTGTATCCCTGTTCTAATCAGTTAAGAGATTGCATAGAAATCTAAAATCTGCACTTGCCATTTTGTGCAATAATGTCCACCATACGTGGGACACTATGTTGGCTGACTTAAATTTTGCCCTGAACACTGCCTCTCATGAGAGCAGTGGTTATTCTCCTGCCAAAATAATTTTCGGCAGAGAACTTAAGCATCCTTTAATTAATCAGTGGGACATTCCAAAATCTTTATTCGAGAATGATCTCAGCGATAATGACAGACAAGCCTGCCTGAATCATGTTATTGCTAATTTAAAAAAGGCCAGAAATAGGCATAAAGAATCCTATGATAAATCTCACTCCCAAATCACTTTCTGTGTGGGAGATCTTGTTCTCTGCAAAAACCATCCTGTCAGTTCTAAAGGTGAACAGAAAATGGCAAAACTGTAACCTCTGTGGAACGGACCTTTTGTCCTTAAAAAGTATCTCTCTCCTGTAACAGTTATTCTGGAAGTTTCTCCTGGGAAAGAGAAAATCTGTCATGTTTCTCATTTAAAGGCATATCATGGTGGCATAGCTGATTCCAGTAATTAAAAGGAGAGAAATATCATAGATTTTTTTTTCCTCAATGAATGCTAATGTTTGCTTTCTCAAATACTATTTGATGCTTGATTCGGTGTTGTATTTCTATTGATTCCTAATAATATTGTTTTGAATAATGAATAATAAGTCTATTTCTATGCTTGTAATTGAAATTTGTACTGAAATATTGTATTGTACACGCTTATTCTCACTGCTTTAATCACTCATGTTATTTAGTGTTGGTCTACTATGGTTGTGAGATGGGGTAAGGTGGAGGATTTATGGGTGTTTGGAGGGAGAGGACGGGAGAATAACTTGGGGAAAAATCCCCGAGATGGCTCGTTTCCAGATAAGCTGTGGAGGTGGCCCCAGTTATTAAGATGCAATTGTGTTTTGTGTCACCTTTCCTCCACCAAGACGTTATGGACATTCTCACAATTAGTGATTCTTGACAGTGATAAGTGTCGTGATTTTGCTGTGTTCGATATTCTATCGATGGCTGAGTGATTGAATTGATCAGCTGATCTTAAGACTGCCTACTGTGTTTTAGTGTGGCTTTTGGCGTTGAGTTGCGACCTTCATCGCCCGACAAGTATGAACTTTCATATTGTCGCAAACAGCACGTAGCTCTTCAAGCTTTTTCTATTGTTAATTGAAGAGTGAAATTTAGAGTGATTTTTTTGTTGATGCAATATGCAGTTCTCATTTTGTTAGCATCGCCTATGATTCTTTTTTGACTTGTTTAATTAATACTGAGAGATATATATACACATTTGTAATTACATTTAGTCAGTACTTGATCAATATCTGACATGAATACCACATGCCTTATAAATTGTTAATAATTATTGGAAAATCGAGGACATTAGTGCAATCTATGATTATATATGTATGCTTGTTGAATTTTGGAGGATTCTTTATTGATGATTATTTATGGACTGATAATACTCACAAACATGGAGGGTTTGAAGGGAGAATTAATAATGCCAATGTATATCAAGTAAGTGAGACACATCTTATGCTGAATATTTTGCTGCTATTTTGATAACTAATAATTATTTAGTGAATAACCGTATAATTGAATAAACTTGTACTTAATGATTATATAAAATGGGGTATATATTTTGTTGTCTCACTCTTGTAATTATGCCATGTTATTCACTTAAGAATTCTGTTGAATTCCAAACATCACTCTTGAAGTTATCGTTTACAGAGTGAGAAAAATTGTATATTCTTGTCAAAACTATTTTTTGAGTGTTATTTCATCTAAACTGTTGTCTAAATCAATGAACATTTTTATATTCAGTTCAATTCTAATGACTGAATCATGTTCTTTTGTGACATTTATGGGGGTTAAACAGTAGGGGTTCATCCAGTGAAAAACGAGTGGAACTGTGATGTCTTGAAAATGTTTCTGGGCATTAATAATTTATTGGTGGAGGTGTCTTGGTCCACAAGTTCAAGCAAATTTTGTGGTCATTTTCCCATAGAGGATGGCATTTTTTAGTGTCCCCCTCCCCCCCCAGAAGTTTGAGGGGAGGATTCTGGGTGGTATGCTGTTGACTCGAACCCAGGGGATGACGTTTTGCGGAGCGGCCGGTCAACGGGAGCAGTGGCGCAGTGGTTGAATTCGCCTTGAGTACCCCCTCCGCCGCTTGGAAAGACCCCTCCCCTCAAATCCTGTCTCGTCTTGCAATAGGCAAGCTCTCTTCTGCTCGTGCCCTGGTCGTGGACGCATGTCTAGTGAGACATGGCAAATTTAGAGCAATTATTCTGGTGGTATTTAGCTGGTAATGTTTCCTTTGGGATCATGAATTACTATCATTGTTAGTTAGTTAGTTATTGTTATTTTTAGGGTGCGTCGACATCTTAGGTCATTTTGCACCGCATCATTCCATTCGTAAAAATTCATTTTGGGAGGATCACGTCATAAATCTGAACCTAAAGGAATCTGGATATTTACTTCCTCGGAATATAAAATAATAGGTGAGAAAGTTGAGTGCGTGAATACAAATTGTGTAACGAGGTTAGATTTCATTCAGCAGACCAATAGTTTTCAGAAATTTTACGAGGGTCAGTCAAAAAGTAATGCCTCCCATTTTTTTTCTACTTAAAAAAATTAAGTTAAGTGAAAAATTTGAATTTGGCGCCATTCCTCAAACCTTCTTCTGCAATCCACTGCAGTAGTAACTTTCTGTGTCAACAGGTGGCAGCACAGCAGAAGTTTGTAAGATGGCCGACATCGATGTTCGTTTGAGACAGCGTTGTGTGATTGAATTCTTGAATGCAGAAGGTGAAACGCCCATACGCATTCATGAAAGACTGAAGAAGGTGTATGGTGTTGTGACAGTGGATGTCAGCACTGTTAGACGATGGGTTCGTCGTTGTAAGGAAGCTGAAGGGCAAACACCGTTGACTGACGAAAAGCGGAGCGGCAGGCCGGTGAGTGCAGTGACTCCACACAACATTCAGCAAGTTGATGACATCATTCGTGGTGACCGTCGGGTGACTGCAGATGAAGTGTGTCGCATTATTTCTCTCAGTAAAGGCAGTGTGATCACGATTATTAAACAATTGGGGTACTCAAAAGTTTGTGCACGGTGGGTTCCAAGAATGTTAACCGATCAGAATAAAGAGGCAAGGAAAACAATAGCCTCCCAACACTTGCAGCGCTTCCGTTTGGAGGGAGATGAGTTTCTGAAAAAAATTGTGACCGGGGACGAAACATGGGTGCATTTTTTTGAACCCGAATCAAAGAGGCAGTCAATGGAGTGGCATCACACAACCTCGCCGAGGAAGAAAAAATTCAAAACTGTGCGATCGGCAGGGAAAGTTATGGCAACAGTTTTCTGGGATACAGAGGGTGTGATTCTGGTTGATTTTTTGGAGCAGGGATGCACAATAAATTCTGTTCAATACGTCACAACCCTCAAAAAACTTAAAGCACGTCTTCAGCGAGTTCGCCCAACAAAATCAATGGCAGATGTTCTTCTTTTGCATGACAATGCAAGACCACACACCAGTCGTCACACCTCTGACGAGATTGTCAAAATTGGATGGGAAGTTTTGCCTCATCCCCCATACAGCCCTGACCTGGCACCATCAGACTTCCATCTGTTCGGGCCACTAAAAGAAGCTCATCGTGGGATTCATTTTGAAGATGAGGAGGCCGTCAAAACATCCGTGCGTCAATGGCTTAGCAAGCAGAGCTGTGATTTTTACCGTGCTGGGATACATGCCCTTGTTCAAAGATGGACCAAAACTGTAGAGATGGGCGGAGATTACATTGAAAAATGACAAAATGATCCTCAATGTTGTGGTTTTCAACCTATGTAATTGCATTTAAATTTCCTGACAATTAAACATAGAAAAAAAATAGGAGGCATTACTTTTTGACTGACCCTCGTATTACCTGACTAAGACGTTCAGGGTCGTCACGAAGCATATCGTTTAGTCCTCCAACAAGGTTCATCCTATATCGCAATATCCGATATAGGTCATATTCCGTCAGGATATGTCTCACACTGATTATAGAGTCACATTCCTCACAATGGGGCGGGATTTTCTCTTCTGTGAATAGATAGGAGTGAGTCATGGCGCAGTGCCCTATCCTCAGTCGTGTGATGACTACCTCCTCTCTCCGAGTATTCCTGACCGAAGAGGCCCACTCTAACACGTCAGGTTTCACACTACGGAGTTTGTTCCCCGTTTGGGAACACCAGCGTTCTTTCCACTGATTTAGAACGATTCTCTTCCACGCTACCTGGAGATCACCTGCAGGTACTGGAAGTGTATTGCATTCTATATCGGATAGAGCCTCCTTCGCCGCTCTGTCTGCCTTTTCGTTTCCGCGTATTCCCATATGCCCTGGTATCCACATGAAACTGATTTTCACACCCCTCATTTGGAGGGAGTGGAGGGCAACATGAATTTCGTTTGCAATGGGATGCGACGGAGAGAATCGGATTATGGTTTGCAGAGAGCTCATTGAGTCAGTGCAGATGACATAAGGTGTTCCGTTTTGATGGATTCCCTGAAGGGCCATCCACAGAGCAATCAATTCAGCCGTGAAAATACCACACAGAGGGCTGAGCTTCCGCTTGATGACACCGTGGTGATTTGAGACCACGGCACATGCACACGCCGAATCAGTTTTCGACCCGTCCGTGTACACGGGAATTAACTCTGGATTGAGGGCTAAGAATTCGTTGAAGAGCTGCTTGAACTCGGCGGCCGAGGTGGAACTCTTGAGACGTCTGTGGAGTTGCGTATCGCATAACGGTCTCGTCTTCTCCCATGGAGGTAGTCTAGTAGTAGCGGGGAATAATACGGGAACGTTGAACGGACATTCGTCTAAAAAGTTTCTTAGTCGTACGCTTACTGGTGTGGTGGCTTTCCGTCGTCGGTTAAATATTTCTAAAAATCGTGGTTTGAAAATGACATTATGCGCTGGGTGATTTCTCGTCGCTAAAATTTTTGCAGCGTAGTTGCACATTAGAAACTTCCGTCGCGTTTCGAGAGGTGGTTCTCCAGCTTCAGCACACAAACTCAGGATGGGTGACGTCCTGAAAGCCCCAGTTGCCAAGCGCAGGCCAGCATGGTGTACGGTTGATAGTGGTTTCAGGTAGGAGTCACGTCCGGACGAATAGACTATGGACCCGTAATCTAATCTGGAGCGTACTAGTGCGCGGTACAATAAAATCATTGAGGAGCGATCCGCTCCCCAAGTCGT
Organism: Ischnura elegans; assembly: GCF_921293095.1. Taxonomy (NCBI): domain Eukaryota; kingdom Metazoa; phylum Arthropoda; class Insecta; order Odonata; family Coenagrionidae; genus Ischnura; species Ischnura elegans. The sequence goes on along the minus strand of NC_060252.1, from coordinate 79,063,741 downwards.
TCCAGTTAAAAACCGTAAAATATTTAAAATCTTCAGACATCTCTCCCGCAAGTCTTTCGTGTGTTCACGCCAGTTTAGCCGTCGGTCAAATATCATCCCCAAGAAGCGATATGACTCAACGAAAGGGAGTAAAGCATTGCCCAGGCGAAGGTTTGGTGGGAAATGAATCCCACGCATACGGTGGAAATGCAGGCACTTAGTTTTCTCCGCAGAGAATCGAAATCCGTTTCGCTTGGACCACACGTTCAGCCTGTTGAGAGTAATTTGCAACTGCCGTCCTGCTGTTGCAACTCTAGACGAACGGCAAAATATTGCCAAGTCGTCTACAAATAGAGAACCCATCACCGGTTCCTGAATACAGTCGACTACGTCGTCAATAGCAATGGCGAAGAGAGTCACGCTTAGAACTGAGCCCTGGGGTATGCCATTGTCAAGTGAATAAAATTGTGACAGATGCCTTCCTGTTCGTACCTTAAAAACTCGGTCGGTTAAAAAGTTTTGAATAAAAATCGGCAAGTTCCCCCTAAAACCCCACGCATGAAGCCTGTCTAAAATTCTCCTCCGCCAGACTCTGTCATACGCCTTTTCTAGGTCGAAAAAGACTGCTACGACATGCTGTCGAAGGAGGAAGGCTTCCTGAATAAAATTTTCTGCACGGACGAGGTGATCTAATGTGGATCGACCTCGGCGGAAGCCACATTGAATGTTTGAGAGAAGCTTTTGCTTTTCCAGCCACCACATGAGTCTCCGATTTATCATTCTCTCCATGACTTTACATAGGCAGCTTGTGAGGGAAATGGGTCTGTAATTATTCGGGTCAGCTTTTTCTTGTCCTTGTTTAGGGATAGGTACCACTATTGACTCCCGCCATGACGATGGAAAATCCCTATCAACCCAAAGTTGGTTTAAAGTGAGCAGAACTTCGTCCAATGCCTTTTCCGGAATATTACGTAGGAATGCATTATGTACCTCGTCCAACCCTGGCGAGGTGTTCCTGGTGTCTCCGATGGCGGAGGTGAGTTCCCACAGGGTGAACGGGTCGTTGTACGGAGCATCTGTATCTCCTTCTAAGAAGGAAAGGCGAGAGGCTTCGTGTTGGCGTTTACGGTGGAGAAAGGAGCCGTGGAAGTTATCGTCACTGCCTGTGTTGGCTAGGACCTGCCCAAAAGCTTCCGAAATGGCGGGCGCTGTTGTCAATAAATTGCCGTCAATTTTCAAGTAGGACACGTTGTTAGGCTGTCCCGAAGCTAAAATGGATTTGACCTTGCGCCATACCTGCGCAAGTGGCGTTTTATAGTTAACACTTGCAATAAATTCCATCCATGAGATCCTTTTAGCCTCTTTCACCACACGACGAGCTTTGGATCGCAGGCGGCGGAAAGAGGCCAAGTTTGTTGCTGTGGGGTATTTATTAAATATTCGAAGAGCCTTCTTACGAATACTGATAGCTCTGGCACATTCATCGGTCCACCATGGTACCCGTGGTCGTTTTGCCTTACCTCGAGATCGCGGGACACTTACATTTGCAGCTTCTATGATGGCCGAAGTTAAGAGCTCGATGTTTTGTACAGCGTCCCGATTATTATCGTGCAAGTATTTAAAACATTCTTTAAAATGGTCCCAGTCGGCTTTACGGGGAAGCCAGGTAGCCGGTCGATTAAAATTGCCATTTACACAGTGGTCTTTTGTAATTAAAAGCGGGAAGTGATCGCTCCCACATAGGTCGTCGTGCACGGCCACGCTAGTCTTCGTTATAAGACTGCTTGATAAAATACAAAGGTCTATGGAGGAGTACTCACCATTAAAACTGTTAAAACGTGTCTTTTCCTTGCTGTTCAATAAAATAAGGTTAGAATCTATAATAAAATTAGATAAAATTCTTCCTCGCCGGTTTTGCTGGGTCCTTGTGCTACCCCACAAGGCGTCATGCGCGTTGAAATCTCCAAGCAATATAAAGGGCTTAGGTAGTTGGCGGGTAAGGTTCTCCAAGTTGCACCTTGTGACCGGCGCACCCTCCGGTAGGTAAACGTTGCATAACGTTATAGTCTCCGAAGCATGGATTGTCACCGCTACTGCTTGAAATGGAGTGGTGCAATTGGGAGGTGTAAAGGGTCTCCCGAATAGCAATTGCCACTCCACCATGGGCTCTTTGACCACTGGTGTCGTCGTGTCTAAAAACATTAAAACCCTTTAAAATTCCTTTATCTGTAGCTTTAAAATGCGTCTCTTGGAGACAAACACAACTAGGGTTAAAATCACGAATTAAAATGATAAGCTCCTCCCTGTGTCGGTAAAAGCCATTACAGTTCCACTGTATGATAAAAGCCATTAAAATAGGGAATAAGTTAAATAAATAAACTAAAACTCGATCACTAGGCTAGAGGGAGACTTAACGCTTAAAGCGTCTCTTCTCCTTAGCCTTCGCCCGGTTTATCTCTGACTCCGAGATATCATCTTCATCCATGGATTCTGGTAGGCTATGTATAGCCTTACCAGATGGACCGGGGGACTGGGACTTCCCACGCTTGTTTTGCGTGGTCCCGGTGGTGCCTGAGTTGGCGTTCTTCTTCGAAGAATCCAACACGGCGTCATTTTTCGCTGTCGGAATGTTCTTTGTTACCGGTTTAGTAGCCTTATCCGGTTTGGCTTGGTTGTTGCTGTTGTCCGTTGCTTTGCTCTCTTTCACGTTCTTTTTGTTTCCTTGGCTTACATTGTTATTATTATTGTTAACTGAGGTGTCTACTACTGCAGCGTACGATCTTGAAAAGGTAGGTGCCATTAACGTTCTGAATTTTTTGCGGGCTTCAAAATAGGGTAACTTCTCCACAGTCTTGATTTCCATGATTTTCTTCTCTTCCATCATTTTTGGACAATCACGGGCGTACACTGGGTGTGTACCCTCGCAATTGACGCAGGATGGATCTGAGGTGCAGGAATCGCCGTCATGTTTATCTTTGCCACAGCGTGGGCAGGTGGCCTTGCCCTGGCATCTTGTAGCAATGTGGCCGAAACGCTGGCATTGGAAGCATCTCATAGGACTTGGGATGAATGGTCGGACTGACACAGATTCGTAGCCCACGTATACCTTTTCGGGAAGTGTTTCGCGTGAGAATGTTAGGATTACAGATGTGCTATTTATCAGCTCGCCGTTCCTTTTAATTTTTAATCGGCGACAGTCTATTACGCCTTGTGGTGCCATCTCCGTCTTAATTTCATCATCGGACACGTAGACGAGGTCATAGTTGCTGATTACACCCCGGCAAGTGTTAAGGGTGCGGTGCACTTGGACCTTGACAGGGATATTATTAAATTTCTCTAATGCGAGTAATTTTTCACTTTGTGCTTCGTTTGTTGTCTGTATTAGGAGCGTTCCGTCTCTTAATTTTTTGGCGGATTTTAGGTCACCCGTCACTGTTGCTGAAAGGACTCTGCGTATTAAGAAAGGTGACACCTTAGTAAGGGTCTCCCCTTCGTTTACACATTTCATCACAAAAAATCTGCGGCAAGCGGAAGCTATATTTACTCCCCCGTCCGTTTCCGGACGGGATCTTTTGGTTGGAGGAAGATTGATTGTCTCCATGAATGCGTAAAGAAAAATTCATCCCCTGGGCTCCCCGCCCACCACGGAGCCACACATTGGGGACGTCACACCGAAATCCGGTGTGGTCGCCAGGGCTACCCAAGGGATATAGGAACTTTCGATAGGGGGTCTCTTTTGGGTTAGAACCTCCAGCGCGGGGGCCCTCCGAACCCACACGCCTTCGGCCGCCCTACGGAGACCCCCATATCTCCAGCACTAACCCGTCCTGGCGTACGCTCGGAAGGAGCCGCCAAGCTCCCCAGCCGCCAGGAGCCGATTGACCGAGCTGGGCTCTTCTCGGCCGCCCGTTTTTCGGGGAATCCAGGGCCGAAGTGGGGTATTGAACTCCGGCCCATACCGGGTTTCCGACGCCCAGCTGGGAGCCGGAGAACTCACCCACCAGGATCCCCTTCTCCCCCTTGTACGGGTCTCCACGCACGGCAAACACGTGGGTGAATCTGGACGCCAGATGTTTCGGCTACTCAGCACAGCAGAGTCACATGCTGTCTGGACGCTATCCTAGCGTACGAAGGGTTTTTTGACGAGGTTGTCTCCCCGGTGGGCTCGGGTCCGTGGGGGCGCGACTCCCCAAAGGAAGAGATCACCCTCTTCCCCCCGTGCGGGGTACTATCATTGTTTTCTGTAATACTTCTGATTTTTGAATACTCTATTTTGAATAGATATCGAACGGTAATAACTCGTAAATTATTTTTGGCTACCTTTTTCTTGTGAGCTGTTTTTCTTGTTTGTGGAGTCTTTCCCTGATCCAGCTTGTGACCGACGGTTGGAGTATTTCAATATGTCTGGACTTACGTGAACAATCAACTAGATTTACGACGTAACGTCACACTGGCTCGTGGCCGAATTAGTGGGCCACAGGCAGGATTGAGGTCTGAGCTGTGGAGGGAACTTGCAGGTCTCCTCAATTCCTGCCCCACTGGAGGGAGCAAAACCCCTGAGAAGTGGTCAAGGGTAAACTTCAACACTACGTTATTCGAACTGTGGTTCTATCACCACGTGAAGGTATTTAAATGTTATTTCCTGTTTTATCACAGTCATGGATGGACTGACGGTCCGACGTAAAGCAGAAGGCCGCAAAGATCAGGAGGTCGGCCCAGCAAACAGTGGCAGGGCCATCTTCTGCCGTGCCGCTGACTGCCCTAGAAGAACTAATTGCTTTTATTGGGGAAACGTTAGTGGCATTCCGGGGATCGTAGACCCCCTTGAGGTGAGGCACCCTGTCATTTATCGTAGCAGTGAAGGTAATATCCAATTGATAAATTATGGTGTAAGTTTGTTACTTACTTTATCACGTTTCAGATAGTGACAGTTCTGCCTGATGGGAGCTTGCCCTTTGTGATCGAGGAGGGAGATGCTTCATCCTTAGGAGATGCTTCCACCTTAGGAGATGCTTCCACCTTAGGAGATGCTTCCACCCATTCCACCTCAGGAATGCTTCCTCCTGCAAAAAAGAGGAGGATTTGTGGTGAGTGATGGTTCAACCATCACTATAAAGACTTCTAAAAATTATGTCATGTGCCATTTTATTGATACTCATTGATTAGTCAATATTTGGGCAAATTACCGGACAGCAGCTTCAGTGATAAGGTTGCTCATGTGAGAATTTTATTTTCATTTCCTTAAGATGCTGATCTCGATGAAAAGGAGGAGAGGGCCTTGGCTGCAAGTGAGGCTGTGGCAGATGCTATTCAGGGAATAGCATCTGCTGTAGAGGTTGTGGCGAGGAATTCGGAGGAGACGAGGAAATCATTGGAGAGCCTCACCTCTTCTGTAAAGGAGATGAAGGAAATTTAAGTAGTGCAGTTAGACTGCCAAACAACCTTTCATAGAAACAAAACTTACCTAATGTTGAAGGCGTCTGATAATGTCTCCCCTCACCGCTCTTGCAGCTAGAAGCAAGCCCTACATTCATTATCCACCCGCAATTCTCCATTATCCCACAGCTTCAAAATTAAATTATATTCTACCATCATTCGACCGACTTTACTGTATGGCTGCGAAATTTTTGCGAATTCAAATGCAATCAGGAAGTAACTGGAATATTTCCAGAACAAATCCATCCGCCTCTTTCTCAACCTTCCCCGCCTTACCCGAATGTCAGACGACCTAGCTGCTCACAAGCTCCCTACAGCCAAACAATTCATTTCCCAACTAGTAAACAATTTTAAGTCCAGGCTCGGGGCAACCCAAAACCCACTATGGCCAACAGAAGTCACGTGGTGATGCCGAGTGGCTGCGAAGCGCGCTCAAGAACTAGTCTTTCTTGGTTAATATACTGTATGCAATGGACGAATAAAGCGAGAGACTTTGAACCCTTTGTGTTGGCGTCTTAATTGGTTCCCTCATGACCCCTCGACGGACCCAGTTGATCTAGCGATTTGCACCTTCCAGGTGGGTCAAACAACGAGGAAATTGCGTCTTCCAGAGGTTGGACTGGAAGAAGGTAGACAGGACAGCGTTCAACAAGACAAAGAAGACAACATCGGAGGACATAGGCTCCTTGAAGTATACTAATACCAATGAAATAGGAGAAAAACAATTTATACATTTATTTTCTGTTATTATATCAATGTAGTTTACCCTTGGCATTTTGATATTTCGAAGTTAATTGTACCGTTTTTGTGTGACGGTGGTTTTACAAGTTTCCCGCCGTCCTTAGGGTGAATGCCGGGCCAACACCACTCCCGTACCAGTGTATAGCCCCAGTAATGCTGATGAGGCGCAAGCCTACTTAGCTCCACTAGATGTATATTATTGCTATTTTGTTATTCTGTTAAGTTTGTATATTCTATGTATTGTTATTTCTCGTGAAATAAAACACTGATGAACTGAACTGACTCGCAGTTCTCACTTTATACGGTTGCAACGACAAAGAGTCTAGCAGTCTCTTTTGGAATACGAAAATCAATAATTATTAAGCTCCCTGTGATCTCGCAACTATGTCAGGAGCACGACTGACTGATTTTGCAAGCATGCAATGCACATTGTCCGTTAAGTAGTCTTCGAATGCCTGTTGCAGTTAATTTCACTTAGATTGTAATACGTAATGTAACGTTGAAAATGTGATGAAATTATAATTAAGTTTTGCTGAGTAAACTTGTAATAGTTTACTCAATTTCTGTGCTGGACTTAAGTCGAAGAGCCACCTTGACTGCTCAGCATCTCATTCCAGGAATTTAAATTCCTGAAACCACTTAGTTCGTTGTCTTGAAAGATTTTGATTCATTAAGTACTCCAGTAATTCAGCCTCTATGCATTTTCTAAATATTCCTATTCCTTCCAAACAGTTCAGCAAGGGAGAATTATGGAGATTCTGCAATAGGATACGTCCAAATAAAACGTGATGGTGGAAAATGTTGGTCACTTGGGAGAGTCACTCCAGAACATGTAAGTGAAGCCATACAAGCGGCCATGTTCCAAGATGGCCGCGAACGATCGCTCTCTGATATGTAGCTCCTGCTCTAATCGTGTTTCGACCCTGTCACTAACCGTTAAGTGCGGCATTTGTAGCTGCATTATGCATTTTAAGTGCTGTAGTGTTTCTAGAATTGAGTACGAAGTGATTATTTCTAATTCTTCGATTGTTTGGTTGTGTAATCGGTGATCCACTGACAGCCTGCAACCGACACCTGTTTCGAAGGTTGATAATAATCTAGAGCTTCAACACACGCTTCAACAATTACAAAAGAACGGGAGCAATCTAGAATTTAAACTGAGTGAACTGATTCGCACTGACTGTCCAAAAAGGGACAAAAGAAACAAAAGGAAAAGACATGTGCCTGGTCCACTATCCGTTCCTGTTTTAAATCAAGACGCTACGCCGGAAGAAGCTACCTCCGCTGCTTCCACTACATTGGAGCGGTCCAAGGTCTCTGTTCCTACTAACCAAACGGTGATTAGCAGCTCCCTACCCTCCGTGAAGTCTGATTTACTATGTTCTAACAAGGAAGTACACCTAAGTGTGGCAGCTGATGTTGATGATGCCTCAGTTGGCCCCGAAGATGGTGAATACTAACTAGTTAACCGAAAAAAACGTCGCACACCGGTCATTTATGGTTCTGACTCGTCCAATAAGTCATTTTGTGTTCCACGTCAATTTCATTTATACGTTGGTCGTGTTAGTCCGACGATCTCGTCGGAACAATTCTGAGTATGTTGCTCACAAATTTCCAATAGATTCCGTGAAGTGCTACGATTTAATGACGAACGCCCATTACAAATCCTTTAAAGTGGCTGCCCCTTTTTCAATAAAGGATCAATTATTGGATGAGAAAAACTGGCCAAATGGTGTTTGTCGGAAAATTCTTTCCTCCTAAAAAGTCCATGTCACAACCTACCCTCTCGTGTGACTCTATCCTTGCTCCTGGTGTAGTAAATTCGGAAAGCCCTTCTAGTGCAGAAACTAGTGCAGTCAACAGTCAGTCTAGCCAAAGAGATTCCCCCCTCCTCCTTCCCATCCATCGACTGCAAGTGCTTCGCAGTCACCTGCTCCTACTGTCTCATCTCCTACTCCAACGTACTCTGCTGTCCTGAATGTAGCTGCAGTTCCAAACAAAACGGGTAAACCTAACAGCAGCCAAAAACCGGTCACAAGATCTCAGATGGGTGTAATGAAACCGAAGACTTTGCGACTAGGGAATCCTAACTCGGTGATCACAAGAAGTGCTCCTCATATTAAAAAGCTTGAACCAACATCTGGTAAGGAACTCATTAACCCATCAAGCTGTTCCCAAAAGCCTTGAGTTTTGAATTCAAATAAGCCCAGAAGGCAATATATGGGTGAACTAAAATTAATGCATGTGAATATACAGTGTTTGAGAAACAAAGTGAATGATTTAACAATTCCAGTCTTAGATATTTACCCTGATATTCTCTGCATAACAGAGCATTGGCCCTCCGAATCTGAACTATTGAATACCCATTTACCTGGATACAAGTTAATTTCTTATTTCTGTAGGAAAACTTATAAAAATGGTGGTGTTACAATCTTTGTGAAACCAAAATTTGGAAGCAAGTCCATTGAACATTATATTCATTGAAAAAACCTTTGAATGTCCTGCATTGAAATTAAAAATTGGAAAAGTATCTCACAAAATTGTAACTGTATATAGATCTCCATATAGTGATGCATGTATGTTCTTAAACCACCTAGAAAATGAAATATTTCGACCAACTACCAACACCGACAACATCCTAATAAGTGGAGATTTTAACATCAACCTACTAAACAATAACCGACACAAATCGCAGCTTCTGGACCTTGCAGCATCCTTTGGAATGAAGCCTGCTATCCAGTTGCCAACTAGGATCACTGCCAAGTCCAGATCCCTTATCGATAACATCTTCATTCCAATTTCATTATTATGTAACTTTTGCAATACAATAGAGCTGGGACTATCGGATCAAAATGCCCAGTTCTTAAGTTTTCGTACTCCAGTTATCCCCCCAACATATCCTATGAAAGAAAAAGGACCTTAGTAGTAGATTTGAGATAAAGGGTGCGTCGACGGCAAGGTCATTTTGCACCACTACTCAATCGTTTGATTCAAGACTCATAAATGGATCTTTACTACGCAATTTTTAACATAAAATAGAGGGAAGCTTTTAAATTTTGTTGAAAAGACCTATTTCCTTGAGAAACAAAATTGTACTACTTAGATTGGTGGGGTGGTGTCCTAGAATAGATTCTAGGTCCCCATCCAGATTGAACCGTGTCCGCGCATCACGGTATTTGTCGCACTCTGTCAAGATATGTCGGATGCTTAAAGGGCACCTACACTCTTCACATTGAGGAGCTTGCTTCTCTTCGGTAAAAAGAAAGGCATGAGTCAGAGGGCAGTGCCCTATCCTCAAACGAGTGATAACTACTTCCTCCCTTCGATTGATCCTGGTAGAAGAAGGCCAAGCTGACGTTGTATGTTTGATGCTTCGCAGTTTATTGTTATTCAAAGTCCTCCACGACTCCCTCCACTGTTCAAGTACAACATTTTTTAGTGACCCTCTTAGGTCTTCGTACGGAACTAGCGTTGATTTAATCTCTTCGTTAGTAAGAGCATCCTTGGCCAACAAATCAGCTTTTTCGTTTCCACGTATCCCCGCATGTCCCGGAACCCAAAGAAAGCAAACACTTATTCCCTTGTTCATGAGAGTCAGCAGCGTGGAATGAATGTGTTGAACAACTGGATGCATGGGTAAGAAGCCAGAAATGGATTGTAAGGAGCTACGGGAGTCGGTGCATATGACAAACGAGCCATTTTCGTCACTCAAGGCTTCCAAAGCCATTTTAATTGCGAAGAGTTCCGCCGTATAAATGCTGCACAGCGGATGCAGCTTCGCCTTAATGGCTCCATGTAGAGGAGAGAACGCTGCACATGCACAGGCAGAGTTACATTTCGATCCGTCCGTGTAAATGGGGATTAAATTGGGGTGGTTCCACCGAAACTTAAAATACTCACGTTGGTATTCCAAGGGAATAGTGGAGGATTTTGGCCGAGCGGCCAACGAGCCCATGGTGGAGTGGCGGTTTTTGTTCGGGAGGCACTTAACACCTCCAGAATAAATCTTAACACACCGTTCCAAGCGGTAGCGGTGACGGTGCACGCTCCCGAGGGGATAACGGTGTGCAATGCCTGCCCGCGCTGTGGCAAAGATAAACACGAAGGTGACGCGTGCACCTCTGCACCAACCTGTGTGAATTGCGAGGGATCACATCCGGTTCATTCTCGAGATTGCCCCAAGATGAGAGAAGAGAAAAAAATAATGGAGATAAAGACCGTGGAAAAGCTGCCATATCAAGAAGCACGAAAGAAATACAGAACACTCATCGCGCCTACGTTCTCCCGTTCGTATGCTGCCGTAGTAGATAGTGAGAAAAATAACAATACAGACACGCAAGAGAAAAATAAGGAAGAACATACTATTAAGAATGCAAAGCAAGCCAAGCCGGATAAGGCAAGCAAGCCAAGCCGGATAAGGCTACCAAGCCGGCAACGAAGAAGGGCACACCGCCGGAAAAAAACGATGCTAGTCAGGGCTCTTCAAAGAAGAACCCAACCACAACACCCACCGTGGCCACGCAAAGCAGGCGTGGAAAATCTCAGTCCCCGGGTCCATCTGGTTCGCCTACGCGTAGCCAACCAAAGTCTATGGAAGAAGACGAATATATTTCCGAGTCAGAAATCATCCGGGCGAAGGCTAAGGAGAGAAGACGCATTAAGCGTTGACTCTCCCTCTGGCAGTTTTAAATTAATTTATCTATTTATTTATTTATTTAATTTTTATCAATTTTTAATGGCTTTTATCATACAGTGGAACTGTAACGGTTTTTATCGGCATAAGGAGGAGCTAGACATTTTAATCAGAGATTTTAACCCGTCCTGTATATGTTTGCAGGAAACACATTTTAAGGACACGGACAAGGGATATTTAAAACATTTTAACGCTTTTAGATTGGACCCTCCCTCCGAACCCACGCACCTTCGGCCGCCCTACGGAGACCCCCATATCTCCAGCACTAACCCGTCATGGCGTACGCTCGGAAGGAGCCGCCAAGCTCCCCAGCCGCCAGGAGCCGATTGACCGAGCTGGGCTCTTCTCGGCCGCCCGTTTTTCGGGGAATCCAGGGCCGAAGTGGGGTGTTGAACTCCGGCCCATACCGGGTTTCCGACGCCCAGCTGGGTGCCGGAGAACTCACCCACCAGGATCCCCTTCTCCCCCTTGTACGGGTCTCCACGCACGGCAAACACGTGGGTGAATCTGGACGCCAGATGTTTCGGCTACTCAGCACAGCAGAGTCACATGCTGTCTGGACGCTATCCTAGCGTACGAAGGGTTTTTTGACGAGGTTGTCTCCCCGGTGGGCTCGGGTCCGTGGGGGCGCGACTCCCCAAAGGAAGAGATTACTCTCTTCCCCCCGTGCGGGGAAAAAGGACCTTTCATGAAACAGATGTGGTACATTTCATAAATAGCCTAAAATATTCTAAATGGGTTGAAATCTTAGAAGCCTTAATGTAGATGACAAATTTAATGAATTTATCAACATCTTCTCATATCACTTTAACTGCCATTTTCCCATCAAGACCCATAAAATAAATCATGATATGAAACCAAAATGGATTACTCCAGAGCTAGTAAACAAGGGAGCAAAATTGCGATATGACTACAGCCTTTTAAAGAGATCGGATAACAGCACATCCTCTTGAAAATTATTAATTAGAACTGAGGGAATACAAGAAAAAAATCATGGAGGCAAAAAGACTCTACAATGACAAACTAATATCTAACTTTCATAGTATCTCTAAAACATCTTGGTATATTATAAAAAAGGAACAAAATCAAACTAAACTTCTTAAAAATATTAAGTTATTGATTGATAACAGGGAGATTTCAGATCGTAAAGAAGTACCGTAGGGTTACTTTGTGACTGTGGGTACAACTTTGTGACACGCGACGAAATTTTTGAATTTTCTCGTAGTAGTAGTAGTAGTAGTAGTATTTGTGTTTCGGGTGCCTCGACAACTAAGGTCATTTGCACCACAGACAATCTATAAAAACAAAAATTTTAAAAGTTGCATTAAAAAAACATTTTAACATTCATAAAAGTTTTGAAATAAAAGGGGTTGTCAAATTATAAAAAGGTTGGAATTTAAACACTGTTAATTAGCCCGGTCTCTATTAAAAACTTTATCACTCGGCTGACACTATCAGGGTCGTCTCCTAGGATGTGCCCTAGGTCTCCTCCGATGTTCAGCCGATGGCGCACAGAGCGGTATTTCTCACATTCAGTCAGGAGATGTCTCACAGTAATGGGAGAGTCGCAAACATCACATAGGGGTGGAATTCTCTCTTCGGTGAAGAGGTACGAATGGGTCAGAGCGCAGTGCCCAATTCTCAATCGTGCGATTGCGACCTCCTCCCTGCGGTTCCTCCTGACAGACGTGGGCCACGCTGAAATAACCGGCTTGATTGCGCGCAGTTTATTTCCGGTAAGAGAGCGCTAAGTCTCTTTCCACTTTTCTAAGGCTATCTTTTTTGTGGTCGCCTTCAAATCTTCATATGGTACCAGCACAGAATCAGCAACGTCGTCCTCGCTGGCTGCCTTCGCGGCCGAGTCGGCCTTCTCATTTCCAGCAATACCCACATGTCCAGGAACCCACAGAAAACGGATTTTCACTTTTTTCCGAGCAAGGGAAAGTAGTCTATTTTGAATTTCCTGGGCGATTGGGTGACTGGGAGAAAAACTGGAAATGGACTGCAGGGCGCTCATGGAGTCGCTGCAGACCATAAAGGACGCGTTGCTACACTTAATACCATCCAGAGCCATCTTTATGGCGAACAGTTCTGCCGTATAGCCGCTACACAGCGGACTGAGCTTGGCCTTGAGGGTTCCATGGTGAGACGAGATCACTGCACACCCGCACGCACGCTCCGACTTCGATCCGTCCGTGTAAACAGGAATGAAGTCGGGGTGGCGGTGCATTACTTCCTTGAAGCTATGCTGGTATTCCGCGGCAGTTGTCAAAGATTTTTGATTTTTGTGGAGGACAAAGCTGACTTGTGGAAAAGGTACCTGCCAAGGTGCATTTTCCGAATTCCCAATGGGGTACACTTCTAGGAGTATAAACTCACTGTCCAGGATAAAATTATTAAAAGTAATAATTAGGGGTCTAGTTGCCCTAGGCCGCCTGTTATAAAATTTTTATAAAGCGTGGGGTAAAAATAATATTAAAACTAGGGTGCCCTCTCATTGTTAGAATTTTAGAAACATAGTTGCACATGAGGATGTTTCGGCGTGCAGTCAACGGGGGCTCCCCAGAATCTGAGTAAACACTCAAGACCGGAGAAGTCCTGAAAGCTCCAGTTGCCAATCGAAGCCCCGCATTGTGAACCGTGTTCAAAGGTCTCAAATAGCTTTCACGGGCAGAGGAGTAGACAAAACATCCATAGTCTAATTTCGAGCGCACCAATGCTCTATACAATAAAAGCATCGTGGAGCGATCGGCACCCCACGAGTAATTACATAGATATCGCAGGATATTTAAAACTTTCAAACATTTGTTTTTTAAAAACTCAATGTGCTCACGCCAATTAAGGCGGCGGTCAAAAATCAAAACCAGAAAGCGGGCTGAATCCGTATAAGGTAGAATTCGGCCGCTCAGGCGAAGTTCTGGTGGAGGAACTTGTGCCCGCTTACGATGGAAGTGGACACATTTCGTTTTTTCAACGGAAAAACGAAATCCACTTCGATTCGACCATTCCCCAAGTCTGTTAAGGGTCAGCTGGATGACCCGTGCGGCACTGGCAATTGTGGATGATCGACAGAAAATGGCCAAGTCGTCCACGAATAAGGAGCCCATCACTGGTGTTCTGACGCATTCTGTAACGTCATTTATCGCAATGGCGAAGAGTGTGACGCTGAGTACAGAGCCTTGTGGTACCCCATTATGTTGTGTAAAAGGTCCGGATAAATGATTACCTATTCTTACTTTAAAAACACGGTCTGTTAAAAAAATTTTGATAAAAATTGGGAGATTTCCTCTTAGGCCCCACTCGTGTAACGTATTCAGAATCTTCTGGCGCCAGACTCGGGTCATACGCCTTCTCCAGATCGAAGAACACGGCTATGACATGCTGGCCCAGAAGGAAAGCCTCCTGGATAAAATTTTCGGTTCTCACGAGGTGGTCTGTGGTGGATCTACCTCGCCTGAAACCGCACTGGATATTGGAAAGAAGGTTCCGACGCTCCAACCACCAAACGAGCCGACGGTTCACCATTCTTTCCATGGTCTTGCATGGACAACTGGTCAAGGATATTGGCCTATAATTATTTGGGTCTGTTTTATCCTTTCCTTGTTTGGGGATAGGGACAACTACGGATTCCCGCCACGCTGTAGGGAAGCTTCCCTCAACCCAAATTTGATTGAGGGTATGGAGAATATCCATCAACGCGTTCTCCGGTATATTCCGAAGAAATATGTTTAGGACACCGTCCACTCCTGGCGCGGTGTCTTTGGAATCCGCTATGGCGGACTTCAGTTCCCATAAGGAAAAAAGATCATTGTATCCGGCTGCTGCGTGCGATTCGGCGAAGTTCAAGTGTGGGGAGCGTTCCCTAATAGACAGGAAGGTTGCTGAGTAGTTCTCGTCGCTGCTGGTCTTGGCAAACGCTTCCCCGAGAACGTCGCATATCTCCTTCGGTGTGTGAAATGTCACACTGAATTTTCTCGCTCACGCGGCGTACGTGACTCATTTGTATCTACTGACGCCTCCACCACCTTCACCAACGTACTGCGTCATCTAGTGACACTCGCGCAAAGGTGCTAGTCGTTGATTGTCTACAGGTTCTTGTCGGAACATGTGTTTTCGTGAATAGACAAACTGCTTGAAACTTTGTATGCTGCAGCCGTACTATTGAACGAGCCGTCCTAAACAGGTGAATTATTATGATTGTTAATGTCTTGGCTACAACATATATTATTGTGATCTTAAAAAAAGTGAAATTTGGAGTAGTTGCGATAACACAACCAAAAAGTCAGCAGATGATGGGGTTACTTTGTGACGGCTGAAAATGTCACAATGTAGCCCCACCTTCTTTGTTTATAAAAAATAAAAATGTTTGTGTTATTGCAGTGATTGAAGGAAAATGAGGAAGTAAAAACGTCAACTGGGTGCTCGTACCTACCGGAATTCCACCCAAGAAACCCTAAATGATGCCGTCCAAATGATTTTATCGAAGAAAATATCACTGAGATGTGCATCGGAGAGGTTAGTTTTCACTTCGTACCTTTTGCTAACAATAATAATCATTACTCGAATTCCAAAACGTTGGTACTTGTTTCTTTCAGATTCAACATTCATAGGAATACGTTATGGTTGAAAGTACGAGAAGCAAAGGGAGAAAAACAGCCATCAAAAAAGCCGGGTCGACCACCAATTTTCAATGAGGAGGAAGAATCTTCGTTTGCAGCTCATGCCGTTGCGCTTTCTTCATTCGGATTCCCAATGACAACGTTTGATTTACGTTGAGCAGTTAAATCGTACCTGGACCGAACTGGCAGAAGGGTTAAACAGTTCAAAAATGACAACCCTCCGTGGAAAGATTGGGCGCTAGCGTTTATGAAACGTCACAAAGATGAAATATCTCAACGGATGTCGAAGAATATCACTTATGCGAGGGCCGCAACGAACGCAGAAGTCATCAACATGTTCTTCGAGAACTTAGAAAAGGAACTTGAAGGCGTTCCCCCGGAGAACATATGGAACTACGACGAGACGAACCTGATGGACGACCCGGGTTCCAAGAAAGTCATAACTCGTAGAGGCGCAAAATACCCAGAACAAATACAAAATGCGTAACCGCAGTCGAATCAGAAGGGTATATGGTAAGCGTGATGGAGAAGACTAAGTTGAACCGGTATTGGAAATGGCCAGACCGCGAGGACAACATCTAGTACGAGAAAGACGAAATTTTGTTTCAAATTGCCGTCCCAGAACTTGTCCGGCGAGGTCTGTTTGCCGTTAAAGAATTATATTAAATGTCTCTCGTTTTGATACTTTTTGTATTACATTTTATACCGTACCTACCGGTTTCAGTTCTTTTTAAAAGAATTTGCAATGTTTCCAAAGAAAAACCAAGAACTTTTTATGTTTTCAAGTTTTGACATGATTGACGTTACAAATTCTAGTGAAACATGAGTTTTTTGTACCAAAAAAGTACTGTTAAACTGTTTTAATAAACATAAGCAGTCTAACTTTGTGACTTTTTTCCTTTCCAGTGCTTTATAACGGCCCTACCACGGTTGTCACAAAGTAGCCCTACCCACAGCGGTTACTTTGTGACAACTTTGAACCCTAATATCTGCTAAAGTATTGATTTTTGTAGTCGATTAATGCATCGCGATGAAGAGGAAGGATGTAGAAATGTATTGTAATAGTTAGTTTCGCGATTCATACGTAACTAACGAGCCTAGAGACAAAAATGTCCGAAAAATGTCACACAGTAACCCCGCTCTACGGTAGCTGATATTCTGAACGAGAAGTTTATTGAACTAAACTTCTATTACGAACAATTCACCCACTGCGCATAATGCAAATACTCCTCAAAGAGCGCCCAGACCAAGCAACTCATTCTTTTTAGCCCCCACTGACGAAAAAGAAGTTATGTCATACCTGCAGGTACTTAGAACAGTCATAGTATAGGCCCTGATTATATCCCTGGGCACATATTAGCAAAATGTTGTTCAGTAATAACTTCACCTCTTACCCATATTATAAATGAATCCTTAAAAATAGGTGTGTTCCCCTCAGGTCTAAAAATAGCCAAAGTGATCCCAATACACAAGAAAAACTCCACTCAGGATCCCAACAATTACAGACCCATCACAATAACATCATCCTTCTCAAAAATATTTGAGAAAATAATTTACAACCGTGTAACTTCGTACTTGATAAAATATAATATTCTGAGCCCAGTTCAACATGGCTTCCAAAAGGGTAAATCCACATCCACAGCTTTTTTTATTTACTCCAATCAATTTATAATTCAATTAACAATAAGGAAATCGTTATTGGCCTTTTTTATGACCTTTCAAAGGCTTTTGATTCAGTTGATCATTAGATACTCCAGAGAAAACTGATGGAAATTGGACTAAATGGAGTTGTATCTGAGTGGATAATGTCTTTTACTTCCAACAGGAAGCAATATGTAGAACTAAAATACCACTCAAAAGATGGTAACCTAAGCATATACAAGTCCCAACCTCAAAACATCAGCAAGGGTGTTCCACAGGGATCCATTCTTGGCCCTTTGCTATTCCTACTATACACCAATGACTTGCCAAGCATGATGAATATAGGCAAGTTAGATACCTATGCAGATGACACTAATCATATACTCAGTGCCCCCTCTCTAAAGCAAATTGAATCTGCAGCTGATCAGGCTACAACCGAAATGTTCAACTGGACATCCCAAAACAACCTTCTTCTCAATCTCACTAAAACTTCGTATGTAATTTTCCATCCTTATCGAAAAAGGGTCGAATATCCATCAATCCAGTTATTTAATTCACAGATCTACTACTACTCTTTAGAAGAATATTTATTATAAGTAAACTATCTCCTTAATCCATTGTGTACAAAACCCGTGTTATTTCTTTTTTCTTTTTCTGTAAATTTATACATGATTATGTACCCTATATACCTTTGAAGTATGTATCTTAATTTATAATTTGACCTGCCTTATGTTTGTAATCCAAACCAACGGGGCCAATAAAGATTATTATTATAATTATTATTACACCGCGGAAATAGCGGTCAATGAAGATGAGGGAGCCATTGAAGAGGCTGAATGTCATGGTTGTGCAGAAGCTTTAGGTGATGATCAGGGACTCCATTTTAATGAATAAGAGAGCGATACAGTTAGACAGTTTTGGCTACTTTATTTTAATGGGAGACTAATACTGAATGTTATTACCTCATTTAAGTTTTGAAAACACCCATTTTATCCATTAGGTATCATATAAAATTATTGTAAATACTAAAAATTGGTGGTAGATACGTTCTCCATAAAGTAAAGCAAGTCGGCGTTGCGAGTCGGCGTTGGCAATCAAGGGGGATCCCTGCATCATATGATAGATGAGGACACACTCAAGAGGGTCACTATGTCCTTTCTGGATGTAACCTGGGGAGTGTTCTCAAGTTTCGGAAGAGTTGCTTCAGGAGTTATCGGTTTCGTAATCGTTATCAAAGTAATTAAATGGTTGATCGATTCCTTGATGAATGGGGTTGCTCTCTATAAGGTTTATGGCTTCTCTCTCGCCTTAATCGGCTGCGTTTGGGACAATATAGCCCATCTGCTTATCTCCTTCAGGAAATCAGGTAAAGGATCAGATGGTCCGATCGAAACTGCCGAGCCTCTCAATCCCCGGGCCAACCCCCGGGCTCCAGAGGCTCCTGATACTCAGGCCACCTCGAATTCGGAGTTCTACAAGCAACTCAGAGAGTCCTTGGGTCGTATCAGAAATTAATATGTATGGCTCTGTACCTAAATATATTTACTTGTATCTGTGTTTTTATACTAAACCCCCATGTATACAACACAAATAAAACAATGTATCAATCTTGTTTTAAATGCGTGTCATGATGGTTATGTTCCTGATACATGTTGGACCTGTTTTATCACTGGTTGGTTACGACTGCCGACATCCTGACGTTAAAATCACTGCTATATCCTTGACGGAGCTCGGAGATTGCCCAGACTACCCTGATCCAGAGCGAGAAGAAGAATGGAACATTCAGCTAGTGCAGAAACGCAGATTTGATTACATAGACTATGTGCAGTGTGAAATGATAAGGAAGGTGAACCGCTACCAGTGCGGAAGTCATAACCATATGTACATGCTGACAGGAGGTTATCAGGAATACTATGATCTAATCAGCCATGACGAGTGCTCTGCCCTGGTCAACGGGTCTCGTTATAAATTCTCCAA
Source organism: Ischnura elegans (assembly GCF_921293095.1). Taxonomy (NCBI): domain Eukaryota; kingdom Metazoa; phylum Arthropoda; class Insecta; order Odonata; family Coenagrionidae; genus Ischnura; species Ischnura elegans. Next base: position 79,044,655 of record NC_060252.1, on the reverse strand, counting down.
TGGCCAGCCCTCCCCTCCTCTTAGGGTCAACCATACAACAACAGGTTACCTCAACACAGTCGGTTGGACCCATGAAGGTGGATATTGCGGTGGAGAGACAACAACTGTTGAAGGACTCAAATATGACAGGTTGGTAGAAATGACATTTTACTCCATAACTCTGTCAACTGGTAGGGCTCATGTGGATTTAGAAAATAATGCGGTGATCCTCCCATCAGGGGTCAGATGTGACTTTTCTCAGTATAAGGGCATGGATCTCAGCAAGGGCCAAGTCTTCTGGCACGACCAGAGCAAGAAGGACTGTGCTGCATACGATTACTTGGTTCTCTATGAAGGGAAGGGCCGTGTTCTGTCGGGACTTGGAGATGAAAGACAGGTGCTCGTCGTGGAGGATTCTGATTCTTCTTTCTCCCTGGAACTAAAAGACCACATCTCCTTGTGCAACAGTGTATTATACAAAACTGAACATTCCTAACTATACGTGAGTCCGTCAGTGCTCGGGAGGTATATATTGCAATCGTCCTCCCTCAGCCCTCTCGATGTTAGTCTCTCCTCCTTCATCAATGCCAAGTTCGTATATGTGGAGAGACACATAAGGAATCAGATCAATTCTCTTTACAGAGATGTATTGAAATATAGGTGTTTGATCCATCGCAACACTTTGGTGAATCTTCTGTCGACAGCTATGATCTCAGATGAGGAGTTTGCGTATTCATATGCTAAGAAAGCAGGTTTCACAGCTATTAGGAAAGGAGAAGTGGTTTATTTAACCGAGTGTATGCCCGCATTTGTGACGAGGAGAGAGACCGCCAAGTGTTACAACGACCTGCCAGTGATATACAGAAACCAGTCGATGTTCCTCTCCGCTAGAAGCTGGATTATAGGCACTTATGGTGAAGAGGTCGAATGCTCTGAAATTATGCCGGTTATGTACCAGATAGACGGAGCCTGGTACAAAATAAATCCCACACTCCACCAAGCGGTTAAGCCCTATGTTTTATCACCTTATCAGAAACCAACATGGTCTTATGTTGTTCCTAGCAAGCTTGCAGAGGACGGGTTATACAGCAGGGAACTCCTCCAGAAATGGCAAGATCAAGCTATACTGCCTTCACAACAGGAGGCCTTTCCACTGCAGGACATCACCGCCGAAACTGTGGCCAGAGCCTTCTTCCTGGGGTGGATCGCCCGCTACGGAACTCCGTCCCGCATAACTACGGACCAGGGGCGGCAGTTTGAGAGCCGGTTGTTTAATCAGCTGTCGCGCTTGTGCGGCGCCACCCATTTCCGTACTGCAGCGTACAACCCGGCGGCCAACGGAATGGTGGAACGCTTTCACAGGCAATTGAAGGCAGCCATCCGTTGCCACAGCACCCTCAGCTGGGTCGACGTTCTACCCGGCATCCTCCTCGGAATCCGCGCCAGTTGGAAGGACGACATCGCCTGCACTGCAGCCGAAATGGTCTTCGGGGAGCCGCTGAGACTCCCTGGGGAGTTTCTGTGCCCGTCCCCACACACTACCATGGAGGATCAGACGGAATTTTTGGTTCAGCTTCGAGCCCACATCCGGAGGATCAGTCCAACGCCAGCCACGCAGCACGGGAACAAGAAAATATTTATTTTTAAAGATCTCCCTTCCTCTCCTAGCGTCTTCGTGAGGAGCGACGGCGCGCACAAGTCGCTGCTTCCACCCTATGACGGTCCTTTTCAGGTTTTGCAACGTCGGGAGAAAGACTACCTTGTCCGCATAAGGGGGCGCGACGTTTGGGTGGCCATCAATCGCCTCAAGCCAGCGTTCGTTGTCAACAAGGATGCGGAAAGCGGAGCCGACGCGACGATCGAGGACAGCGATCTCTTCGTTCTTCCAGAGCCTGCCGGCGGACGACCCGAGTCAACAGAGGACCGCATGATTCAGCCCAGGCCCGCCCCTGTACGACGCGATGCCGCGGACCAGCCACCACCGCCTCCCGCGCCGAGGACCACCAGATCTGGACGGCGCGTGCGTTTTCCAGCGCACCTGGCGGATTACATAACATAATTTTTTTTCTCTTCTTTCGTTTATTTATCTACGCAGGTTTGAATGCTGGAAGGGGGGTGATGTGGAGATTACACGGCAATATAACGGAGATGTTCCGACTCGCAACGGCGCACCGCGCGCCCTCTGCGGACGTCTATGGAACTCCCCGGAAAACAACAGCGAAGCGATGCGCGCAAGTTCCCGAGGGAGTTGCTCGTGAAGGAGTTGGGCAGTCAGTCTGGCCCAGTCATCGAAGTCGCTTGTTACGCCCGTCGGTGCTACATCGAAACGCTGGTCTTTTTTGTACAGTTTAACCGACCAAATAAAATATAGTAAATCGTGCCTGTGTGTTACTATCACCTCCGCGAGCGTGCGAAAGTACCTATCCTACAGGCTACTTTATTTTAATGGGAGAATACTGAATGTTATTACCTCATTTACGTTTTGAAAACACCCATTTTATCCATTAGGTATCATATAAAATTATTGTAAATACTAAAAATTGGTGGTAGATACGTTCTCCATAAAGTAAAGCAAAAACCTTCACTTTTCCCTAATGTGGGGTACATAGAGTCATGGTTTGAGGTGCCGTGAGACAAGGCTATAAAATCATCGAATGATTGCACTATACTATCTATTTTAAAAATTTATTTCCATATTAATTTAAGAAATACTTAATAATGAAATTATTAATTTTAATATATTTTAATGAATAGTTATTAAGCTGAAATATATTCGTAATTTTGCAACCTGTTTGATGCTCAGTTAACCACTTAACAGGCGAATGCATAATTAATTTTAATGAATTCCCCGAAACAAATGCTACATCTTCTATGACAGGATAAGAGAAGCATTTGTAACTTGGATGCTACTACTTAGGAAACAAACTATATACGTGGGTTTCATCTTCATCATTGCCCTTCATAATTTTTCGTACATTAAAAAACAATAATGGCTCTCCTGATTATCCATTATCTAAAGAGATAGGGGTTTTCGTTTGAGCTATTAGAATTTCAGATGAATTGTGACATTACATTTTCTTATAATGTAATAAATACATCGGAATTTCTTCATCCTGATGTACTTCTCTGCATTAGTGACTTGACTCATGTGTTTACAACCTTTTTGTGGAACAACTTTCTTTGGCTTTTACACTGCATTGGTACAGGTTACATCTGCATTGTAAATTCCTATAATGGTAAATGGTTGCACTTGTTTAGTGTATATTTTGTCTCACTATACCATTGTCTCTCTGTGCCCTCCACTCCCGTACTACGTTCATTATCACTTACTAAGTATATTTGTCTTTTTAACAGGTTCACCAATAGAGATATTAAATTCATTTACCTTTCCCTGTAGTGGTAGCATTATTATAGTGTTGAAATACATCATTAACATCACACAACCTCGAGTGACCTAAGATGTTTGTGAACCTTAAGCCCTGATAATGCGCTAATTATTTTTTCAGATGGAGCAATAAACATTTTATACTACTTTTATTGATTTTGTATGCTGCGGTTAAGTTTTTGTTTCTTATTTTATTTTTCAATTCATTGCCATTAAGGTTGATGTCCATCAATTTAGATTTCATTCTTTCACAGCAGGTTGCAAGCATGCAATAGCATTTTTGTTCTGGCTTCATCGCAGGAGTGAAGAGCCATCTCCTACTGAAGTAGAGAGCTACTGGAAGAAGTCCAAGCTCTATGCTCCGTGTGGAGGAATTCAACTGATGAAAGTCAAGGAAAGGACAGGTGAAGCACCTATAATTCCTGTAAGGAGGGCAGCTTCAGGGAGGAAGTGATTGCTTCTCTGAAATAACAGGGGCATTTTGATAGTGCTTTGATGTCCTATACACATCAATTGAATGTGAAAGAGAAAACCGTCCATCACATGCCATTAAACTACAACGCCATGAACGATCGGCCACTAGCTGCAAGACCATTTTTGGACTTTGCCACATCTTTTATGGCGAACAGCAACTTGTGCGAGTTGGCTTTTAGGAGCACAGCGCACCAACATACTTCACCACTGTGGCATTGCATGAGGCAAGGCAGGATAACTGCATCAAGGGTGAATGAGGCCATACACAGTCAGAAGCGATAAGGTGTATTGGTAAATGTGATCCTTGGAGCAAAATCTAGACCAGACAATGATGCAACAAGGCGGGGAAGGGAGTTAGAAGGAATGGTTGTTCGTGTATTACAGAGCTGTCTTGGGAGGAAAATTGGCAAATGTGGTGTTGCCTTGAATCCCAAGTACCCTTTCCTGGCAGCTACACCTGATGGCATTTATGATCACATTCTCGTGGAAGTAAAGTGCCCTATAAATTCTTCCACACTCAAAAATTATTTAAGAGATGGCGCACCAACAGCAAAGTGCTTAGCACAGATGATGGTGCAAATGTCAATGTTTGGAAAGCAAAAATGTGTGTTTGCAGTGGCTGACCCTCATTTGAGAATAAGGAGACTGTTTATCTTTGCATGGTTGATTAAAGGGCGATTCGCCCAGTCACAGACTGACCGCTACAATGCGTTTTTGAACTTTTAAGAACACATGTAGCGCAAACGGACTGACATACAAAACTTTTTCAACTTCCAAATTGCTGCACAATTGTGTGAAATTAAACTTTGGTTGGTACACTATTTTGTCTTGAAAAATACAGGACTTAGGTGACTTAAAATTCACTGTCACGGACTAAAAAAAATGAAAGGAACTTTCAGCTCACAGTAAAACCTTTAAGTTTTGCTCTGGAACAAAGAGTGATAAGATTTTCAGTAAGATACATCTCAGAACTCCTAATGCAATTTTTATAATGCTGCCCATTACAATAACTGATTTAACAGTGGAGTAATTCCTCTTGAAAATCATCGTCACGGACTGACTAGAAATGTCACGGACTGACCAGAAATGTCACGGACTGACCAGAAATGTCACGGACTGACCAGAAATGCCACGGACTGACCAGAAATGTCACGGACTGACTTTTGTGATTCCCTTCTGGTATAAATTTATTTATTCACTGCCAAAAAAATTTACAAAATAACTTCTTAAATTTAAAATAAAACAAATGTGTGCTTTAACCCTTTAAATCATTCAAAATAATGAACGAACCTCAAAATAGATAAAAATTTATTCATAAAGTGGCCATAAAAATCAATTAGCGAAACGTTTTTTGAGCGTAGATGACTTATGAGTGAGCTTAGCAAACAATACCTCATTTATTTTAACTACTTTCACATGGTGTACAGTATGTGTGCGAGGTATAGCCTTGATGCCAGTCCATCGTTTGTCCAACAAAACCTTACACTCGGATACTTCGTCCAATGGCATCTCAAATATTAATATTTTTGTCCACTTTCATTTTGTGCACGGACAAACTCACTAGCATTCATCACCTTTTCCCTGATCGTACGGCAGCCCACACCATTTTCTTCGCCAACCCACCAATTGCATCCACAGCCCTTCCATGGTAGTACTCAAAAACATTCCATTCCATGGACACATTAAATTCATCAGCAAGATATGTCACAGTGTATATTTTTGTTTAAATTGTCTCGCATGAAAATTATTTTTACACCCCTCATGTGAAGGGAGCTGAGGGCTTCATGAATTTCCTGTGCAATGGGATGAGACAGAGAGAAACGGATGATGGACTGGAGAGCGCTCATTGAGGCAGTGCAGATGACAACGGACACGTCATCAAGGACAGTCGTAAGGATAAAATACCTCTGCCACTTCCCCTGATTATTTCCACTAATTGAATAAATCTGCTCATAAATGAATGTATTGACGCAGATTGAGTCATTGATTTAAAAAAATTAAGTCGCTAAAAATTAGGTGTGTAAGCGGAGCAACCTGAGTTTGCGGGACGTGAGACCGGATGGTTGTTAAGACGTCTAATGGTATTCTGATCCCTATACATGTACATAGGCACTTATGAGATGTACCTGCGTGGGAGCGATGCTGTCATCAGCACCTTACAGCAAGCAGATGGCCACGTGGTGATGGGACGGCGGATGACGCCGTAGGCAGAAGTGAGTCGGCGGGATATACTCGGTGTGTTTGTCGGAAGGCGGGCGTGCACGCGACGCAATATGTAATGTAATCAATCACAATAAATTGCTTCATTGAATGACTTGTTCCGCTAATTCTTCTGGAGTGCCATCCCAACGGAAACCCCGCGCTAACAACTGGTGCCAGAAATGCGACGCTGGCCTCCAACAAAAAGAGGAACCTAGTCTAAAGTGAAGGTAAGTGAGAATGACGGGCAGGGTTAGTATATTGGGCCAAGAAATGGCGCGTTAGACACGTTGAGTGCTCTGGCAAAGGACCTGCAGGAGGAGAACGCGAGAATTAGTGCTCAAGAGGCCGAGAGACCCATGCACCCCCCGCCCCGGCCGCTGAGGACTACGCGGATATATAACCGCGGAATTTCGCTCTCTTAGCCTCGGTTGAGAATTTCTGCGGCGGACCAGCGGAAGACGTAGACGCCTTTATCGAACGGTTTGACAGGGCTGCTTTGCTGAGTAAGTGGACGGAGGAGGAGAAACAGCATGCGATTAGGCTGCGACTTAAGGGGGCCGCGGACACGTATTGCCGAGCCAGGGCCGAGGGCAGAGAGCCATTGACGTATCCGGAGATTACCGGACTGCTGAAGGAGGATACGTGATGGGGGCTGGGACCCCTGGGTAATGGTAATGAATTAGCATTGAAATGTATGTTTGACGAGTATCATCAGGTAAGGGAGGAAATGGAAGCCTTAGTGGATTTGGCCGGGAAGCGGGGGCAACGGCGAGGGTGGATTGATGCCGGAGGTATGTTGTTGAAAACGGTGTTCGGCACTCTGGACGCTGACAACCTGCATCGGATTAATGAGAAAATTCGGCGGATAGAGGGGGAAAGGAAGAGCACCCGAGCAATGGCAGCACAACAACTTAGCGCGATTGAAGAATTGGAGAGACGCATTACTAACTCCACTAATTTCCTACTTAATTTGGTCAAGGAATTGATAACCTTCGGGAACGAAAGTAGGAAAGCAATTCAAAGCATCGCAGATACTACAGGGGAGCTTACACGCGCGGTGTTAAGCGTAGAATCGCTCAGACAAATTGGGCATGTGCTAGTTAACACTAGAATTGACATTGTGGGAATAAAAATCGCGTTGGAAAATAGCGTGTATAACCGATTGAGTAGCACATGAATGAAGCCAGGAGAGTATCTAGAAATATTGAAGGGAATTCGAGATAATATCCGCCTTCCCTTGTACATGCTCGCGCCTTGTAATCACGAATCGCTTTACATTTACTACGAAATTGCTAGAGCATCAGACGTCGTTGTCGGGGAACAGTTACGCCTAATAATAGAGGTGCCATTAGGGAGTAAGGATAGTGTTTTCGAAAGATATGGCATTCGGGCGGTTCCGGCATGGATTCCAAGTCTGAGGGTGTTTGGATATTGGAAATTAGGGGGCACGATAATAATTAGTACGGACCGGTCTCAGCATTCGGTGCTGTCGGCCGAAGCCATGAAGAGCTGCCGAACGGGGGCCTTGCAATTGTGCCCGTCAAGTTTTGCGATAAGGACATGCGCACCCTGAGGTTGCGAATATCAGTTGTTTATGGAGAGAGAGGCTGCCAGAGAGAATTAGTGAATTTGACCGAGGGGCATTTGCCTCAGTAATCTCAGGGTCGCCTTTCCCCGACGTCATTTTATCCAAGTTTTCCAAAACATAGTTTATGAGGAGAAATTATTTTGCTGGTGAATTTTTCATACCTCTAACATCGGAAAAATAAAATCCGTAGTTTACATGCGTGAGTTTCAGTTCACTGTGTAATTCTAATTACGAAATACTGCTAGAAGAGCGAAATAAATCACGAAAAACTCTTAATAAATGATTTTAAAGACACTGGATTGAACATCAAGGATTTCTACGAATGCAAACTATCACTTCTTCGTGAACAAATAAGTTACGGCAACCAACGTATTCATTTTATATGGTCATGTTATACATATGTAAATACCCGTGATAATGATACAACTATAGCAATTATCTGTCATAAATGTCATGTTTTGATAACAGAAGGTAATTCAATCATCGTAACAGGAAAGGGCCCGCTTAATACCGTATCCAACGTAGAAGAATGGAGAAGTTATTAAGCAACCAAAGTTAAGAATGGAACCAAAAGAATCCCATAAATCTTTATCTAATATTCCAAATTTAATCCTCAAATCCGATATAAAACTGTCGCTGTCACCATATCGTAGTTTCACACCGGTTTGGCACCTTTGTTTGCGCTACCTCGTCGAGTTACGTAGCATTGTGATAATATTATCATTTCATTATCCAATTTACTTAGCCTTAAATTATTAAATATACCTTTGGGCTGAAGTGATGGCTTCATCATGCAGATTTAAAGGCAAATTTATGTCTAAAGGTAAGGGTAAGAACTTGGATAATCTGAGGAAACGAAATGTGGCCGAAAGTGAATCCATCAATTCCATCGAAGTGATTCCAAAGAGTGCACCTGTTCAAAATCTAATCGGACTGGCATGTAAATAGCATATAACTAGGGACCTAGAATTTTCGCGGTCACGAAAATTCGCGAAAAATCGCAAAATTCCTTGATTTTTGTGAAAAAACGCGAAATTCCTTGATGTCTGTGAAAAAACGCGAAATTTCGGGCAATTAATCAAGAAATTTCTTGATTTGAAACAAGGAAACGTGTCAGTTGCTGTTTAAAATAATCAGTACTATATCAAACCCCCGAAATCATTTCCGCAGGTTTTTTTTATGTTCATACACTTCTCAATTCCACTAACTGGCGATGAGTATCTATCGGAGAAACCTTTTTTGTACTAAAAAATCGAATTACTGAGCGTAGTTCGTACCTGGCGGGCGAGCGTAGCAGAAACTAAAATAAACGACTGCTACGCAGTGACGGAGCGGTCCAAGGTCACGCGTACGATTACTACTATTCCACGGCCACGCTATCAAAATGCCGAAAAGTTGTAAATGCTCGTTCACGTGCCAGTGAATTTAAACGTGAAGGCTTGTACACGAGTGACTCTTCCAAGTTAATTTGTAAATATTGTTATGTACCACTGAGTTGGGAGCGCGTAGATACAATTAAGAAGCATATAAGTGGGGAGAAACACTACAAACTTCGAGAAAAATCAGTGGGTACCAAAGTTCAGGCCAGTTTACCAACATCTTTTGCAAATGTTGAAAAAAGGAGGCATGCAAAGGAATATTTCGGAAGAAGAATAGTGGAAACTTTTTTGAGGGCCAATATCCCTTCAGAGAAAACTCAGAATGAGCATGTTAAAGGGTTCATTAATGAATTCATTGAAGGAGCTGGTGATATGCCGTGTGTACAGCAGTTGAGGGAGAAGTATATTCCTTTATTGTTTGAAGAAAAGAAGGAGCTAAATAAACAAAGACTTTCGGGTATAAATATAGTTGTTCTATGTGATGAGACCACAGACAGAAAAGGCTCGTGTTTTTTTGTGGTACTCTTCAAAATTATGGATTTAAGTGAAAAATGTGACCTGCTTGTTGGAGGAGTGCACTATTTAGAAAGAGCAGACTCCAAATCGTGTAGCCGAGCAATACTGGACAGTCTTAAACTGTATGACATCCACTACGATAATGTTGTTGCCTTAGTTTCAGATTCTGCTCGCTAAATGGCCAAAACTTTTAATACCCTTCGGGTCATTCTTGGGGATCATGTTATAATTATTCAATGCTGGGATCATAAACTGAATTTACTGTGTAATGTTTTCATGAAGCACTTATCAGAAGTGAATAATGCAGTCTCAAAGGCAAAATCACTTTTCCTAAATACAAGAAAGAGGAGACATCTGTTTAAAACATTCTTGAGTAAAAAGTACAGTGGTACAGAAGTGACATTATTCCCTATGCCAGTGATAACTAGATGGTCATCGTGGTTTAGATCAACAATTTATATAGCTGACCATATTAATGATATTGTTCACTTTTCAAAAACAGAGGAAATATTGAACTGTGGTAATTCTGGAGCGGAATATTTCTCTGGTCTTAGTGAAGATGAAATTAAAGTGATAGAAATACAGGCCATCTTCATCAAAGAACAAATGAAATTGTGTAATTGTTAAATGATATTGAGGGATCATCATACCCTACTTCTCATATTTTACATGAACGATTAAGAAGAATGGGGTTCTGTACTAAAAATAATATTGTTAAATTATTTAGCTTAAGCGATAGTTTATGAGCAGCAGATTATAAAAATCATTGAATGAATGATTCAATGATTGAAAATCATTGAATCATTGAATCAAATAAAATGAAGTATTAAATGACTGTATTAAAAATAAATTATGAAGTCTAGCATAAAAACTTATGCGCCGCGAAACGACATTTCATTGGCCGAAGGACGGATGACGTCACAACTCATATCCCGCATGGCCATAACTCGAACTGACTGCTGATTGCTGCTGATTCATTGAGTAAGACGCTTTATACTGTGTCCTTCGTCGTGTACTATAATAAATTTATATAATGGATCAGGAAGATTTAGTTTAAGCTGATTCTAGCAATCTTCCCGCCTTGGACATTTTTACTCTTCACGAATTTATAAGAGATGATCGCTTCAACGCCGATGAGGTCAGAGGTACAAAAATGAAGAGGTAAGTTCCATCCCCCGAAATGAATATCTTACTGCATACGGCCAAGTTTCACCAATAAATATTTTAATGTGAAGGAATATAGCACTCATTGCTAGTTTAATTATGTTGTAAGGAATAGTATTAATTTCCTACTTAAAAATCACTCATTAGGACGGCCCAAGAGAACTACGGCGATTTTGCAATCGGCTACGTTAAAGTGAAGAGAGTGGGATCGGAGTGCATTGTAAATGCTCGAGTTTGCCCGGAGCATAAAATCCGAGGTAAATCGTATGTTTCCCTCGTTTTGAACGAAAAAGAGGAAACAGTTAAGGAGCTGAACTGCCTGGATTGCCCTGCGTCCACTGGTAAGCCTTAGTTGGAATTAGCTAGGTTAGAAATATATTTCTTCTGAATTAGTTTACTTCACTTTTTACAATTCCGTTTGGTGGTAATTAAACATTTTTAAGAACGGGGTAGATATGGGTCGATATTATTAGAAAACCTGGAAGTTCTAAGTGAGAATTTTGGGAAAAATATTCCCTCTCAGGAGGGCAGCCAAAAAACATTCAGCATTCGTCCTAACATACGTTTAAGTCTTCGTCTGTAATATGATTATTTAAAAACGACACAAAAGTGAAATTGAATTGTACATTGAAATAACTTGCATATATATGCTGTATGCATTTCATATAATAGAGTTATACTTTTCAAGTAGTGGTTCTATAAACAAATGATCTATCTGGTTTATGAGTTTTTGGGTTGGGAAATGGGTTATATGGGACTAAATTTAATGCCGAATAAGAACTTTCCTGTTGCCAATTTTCAATATATTCCTCTAGCAAGTTTTACATCCTGGAAATCAGGTATTTAACATAGAGCTCACAAGAGAGCAAAAAAAATCCTTGGCCTGCTTAGCCAGATTTTGTAATAAACTGAAACACCTCTAGGGCGCACAGTTTTGTGAATGTAATACCCAAATGAAAATTTATAATAACATATTTTGATGTGACTGTTCAAATGCTTCTAAAAATGTGATTAGACTGTTTGAGGGGTAAATGTTTCTATAATCCTGTAGTTATAAACAGTCATAGATACTGCCATTTAGGTTGTGCTTGTTTGTTATTCATATGTAACAATTTCTATACTAACAATTTGTGTGCTGGTGAACAAATAAGTAGTTATATTTGCTTGTATTATACACATATATGACAAAAAATATGTGTTAGCATATCATTACACTTCTGTTAGCCAATGGAAAAGTAAATTAAGAAAATGTTCTAATTTGGCAATAGCTATAGGTAGTATCATTGATATAATTATTTCAAGAAAAAGGGTTGAGAGGTAATGGTTACTTTATTAAGTTTGTCTTAATACCATAAATGACAGTGACATGGGGTATTGACTGATTATACAATTTCTTGTGCCAAACGCAACACTGCTTGGTGTAGCTATTAGAATAGATCATGTTCTTGCGCAAACCATTATCATTACATTTAATCTCCAGGTCCAGGTAGATTCACATGTCTTCATCCTAACCATGCACCCTATTTTCTTCCTCCCTTAACCATCATCCTTCCCTTCATTACAGTTTAAAGCATCCTCTCACCCATTAAAACTCCCTTGATCATTGCTTGCTTTGGTCTGCACTTTATCCCTTCTCGCACTGTTTGCTTTCCATTATAAATTATTGAATCATGTAATGATTTGGCAGTAAAAATAGATTGGCTACAGCATCCCATTTCCTACCGATGAAATAACTCAACGAAGCACTTCAAGGTAACAAGCTCCCTCTTGGTACATGGAGATGAAATGTAAAGCTCACCTCCACGTATCCCTATTTATGCATCATATAATAACTTTTAGGACTGATGCCAGAGAAATCCTTCAAATAACCTCTGTGAGATATCATGCCAAACTTCACTACACTAATACAGTCCCTTGAATGTCTCTCTACTTACATGTGTCTTATTACTAATATATGCTGGTGTGCACAAGCCAAGTAAATGCATATGCCTAGGTGAATAAAAATAAAGATTAATGTAGGATCAAGGTTTTGGGGAGTGCTGATGCTTAGTAATACTTTGTCTCAAAATTCTAATAATACCATTTAAATCTATTTTCATACCCTACAGAGACACCACTCTTACTGCGGCCTTTAGCATTTAAACTGTAGCCTTGAGGATGGATCTTAAATCAAGTCACAAAATGTTGGTAGGAATGACAGAAGTGACCTGGTGGGAAATGCAAATTGCTTTCAGTGGCACTACATTTGGAAAGCATCTTCGTATTAACAATGGCTTGAAAAATAATTTCAATGAAATGAATTTTTCATTTAGAGCTCACATTTGTAATATACATGATCGGGAATGGTTTTCATTAGACAACTTGCAGTCTTGCTTTATGATAATGAATTAATATTAATAAAGAAAATTTAATTAATACAAATAAAATTACATATGGTTGTTTCTCAATGGAATATAGAATAATTGGTTTTAGAAATGGGTCAGATGAGAATACATTAAATGCTAAATAAAAGCTGTTTTTCTGCCAATTTACAAACATATTGAATTTTCCCATTTTTAGGAGGTTGCAAGCATGCTTATGCATTCCTTATGTGGATGCATAGGAGTGAGGAGCCAGCTCCCACAGAAATTACATCATATTGGTCTAAGCCTAAACTAGCAGGACTCCAAAGCTCTCATTGCCACATAAGAGCTGAGGACTTCAAGAAAGAGGCTGAGGCCCTGAAATGAAGATTTTCTGAAGACAGTTCAAGAGATTGCCTCAAAGGAAACCATATCTTGTCAGCTGTCAAAGATGACAACAGAGGGGAATGATTTGATGGAATTATCAATGCATAAACTGGTACTTAATTTTGCAAAAGATGGAGGGAGAGAATATACCGATTTTTTAAGGTTTGCTGAAAGTGCAATGTCATATGAATTGATTGATCTAGCAGCAAATGAGACATTGAATCAATCCAAGGATATCCTCTGGCAAGAGCTTCGATATGGGAGGATTACTGCTTCCAGACTATATGATGCCAGCCGATGTAAAGCAGAGGGGTCAATATTAAGGCTAATTTTAGGTGCTACCAAGTGGCATGAGACAGAGGCGATGAAAAGAGGGCTTTACTTAGAAAATCGTGTACTAAATGTTGTTGAAAGTAAGCTCAAGTGCAAAATGTCTCGGTGTGGGTTATTTCTTATGAAAGAATATCCTGCCTTGGGAGCATCACCTGATGCCCTTGGTGATGGATTTGTTGTAGAAAATAATTACGGCAAGAAAGAACATGATTGTCGTCGTAACTGGTCTGGGAGTGCTAAAGCCATGGAAGCTGATCTAGCCTTGGAGTTAGTTACCCAAAGTACACCCTTGAAGGCAGCTAATGTTAAAGTAGGGACAGTTGTTGGCGATGATTCTTCAAGAGCTGCAAAACTGATGAGTGAAGTGGGTGATGTTAAAAAGGTCTTTGACATCAATCACGCCAAGAAGAATTTGGGAAATTCCCTGTATTCTTTGAGATCAAACCATAAATCTCTCACTCCCATGGTCATCAAGTACCTCCAGAGATGCTTTGGCTATGCCCTGCAGCAAAACAGAGGCCAACCAGACCTACTTAGAAAGGCCATTACAAATATTGTTCCGCATGCTTTTGACATCCACAGAGATTGTGGCTCATGGTGTGGATATGTGAAAGATCCGGAGTCATATATGCACAAGGGTCTTCCTAAAGGAATAGGTCTTGTAGGGGAGAGGTTGCAAATTGAGTTACAAAATGTATTTCAGAAATTTGCCAGTAATTCTGATTGTTTGGCTCCTTGTGGCTCTACTCAATGTAATGAAAATTTAATGCTATTGTTGCCAGTAAGGCACTGACCGAAAATGAGACATTATGGGTCATCTGAGTCTAATGATTTCCGGGTGGCAGCTGCAGTCTGCCAAAAAATGTTGGTGTAACATATGTCACTGATGTAAAAAAAATCTACTGATATCCCCTGGTCACAAAACAATTCGCTACAGGGCACGACTTAGCCTGAAAAGAAAGTCACTGGCTGAGAAGAGGGAAACATGCTCTTTTAAGCAGAGGAGGTTGTCTTTCCTCTATGGGCATGCTGAAGTTAAAAGAGGCTAAAGAAGGGATAACGTATAAAACAGGGATGGCCTATGACCCTGATATTAATAGTGTTTTTTATTCTTATCTTGTTCTTGGGGGTGATGCATGTACAACTGTGTTTTTTGATGCTGAAACAACTGGCTTGTCAGGGAATGCAGAGCTGCTTCAAATTGGTGCAGTGGGAAGCACGAGTTTTTCATGCTGCCTTTACCCTGATAAGGGCATTCCCGACAGGGTTAGTGAAATCACTCACATTAGAGCAGTAGATGGACTTCTGTATTGTGAAGGCAAGCCAGTCATCTCAGGTAATCATGAGGAAGGTTTATGTGCTTTTATTGATTATCTGAAGAGTTTTAAGAAGGTGATACTTGAAGGACACAATGTCCAATTTGATGCCAGAATGGTGTTGGCAGCAGTGAACCACTGTAATACATTGGAAGACTTTGGTGCAGTTGTTGCAGGGTTTTCGGACACCTTGCCCCTTTTAAAGAAAGTGCTGCCAGGCAGGAAGTCCAATGCTCAGAGCAAATTAGTGGAAGAAGTTCTGAAAGACTTCAGCAACAGTGGGCATAATTCACACATAGATGCCTTGAACTTAAAAAAAATTGTGGAAAGGTATTTGTGAGTGAAGGTATGATTGAACAGTTCAGTTTTACTCTGCAGTCCTTCTTAAAGAGGCAAGAGCAGAGCAAGAGAAAAAGGGAATTACTTCCTACTCTAAAACCTCTGCGAGATAGGGTTTATCATCATATATGATAATCAGGTTGGCAGGGAAGGGAATTGGCCTTCAATATTTAATGAACACTTGGCAATCTGAAGGTGATGAAGGTGTAAAGAGTTTGTGTTTCACCATGAATGTCACAAAAAATAAATTATTATTTGTAACATTTCAAAAATTGTTGAAGAATTAATAGCTAATTGAAATTTATATTGTGTATTTATTTCGTTCCTATAACATTTGAAAGGTTTCCAGACTTGCTTCTAGCCATAACATTGCTGTCAAGCAAGATGTGACAGTCTTTAGCACTGGTATCAACATATCTATTCTTTGTTTTGCACCACTCATCAGAATATTTTGCTCCATATTTAACTCATACTTGCTATTAGGTAAGTGCTAAAGTTATTTGGGATGATTTCCTTCAACTTAGCCTATAACATTTGCTTTCAGGGGTAAGTAGTGAAGTTCACAGCAATATCTCTTTCTTCAAGTTATAGGACAACACAGCCAATATATCATTTGCTTTTTTTCTTATTGCCTTGCATTGTAAATGATAGATAGCTTAGTTTTGCACATAGATGTATTACAACAGGACAGAATAGGGTTTGAAATAAGCTCATGATCATGAGGTGAACATGATTCTAAGCCAATTTCATGAAAGCAAGCCTAAGACAACATAATGTTACCCTGCACTTCTGGTTCGAGGTATGTGCATTCTTATAGAAGTAATGCTGCTTAGTGGTAGGTGGTACAGTAGATTTATGTTAATATGACCCAAAACAGTATTTAACTGTTGACGCAAGAGGTTCTATTTCTGCTAGCTTGGAATTGCATTGTCAAATTCAGATTCATTTGATGTTGTTAATGTTATCTTCCAGGCATAGTAGCGGTAAAAGTTCAAATCGTAAAAGACACGATAATCTACTGATTTTTAATTTGTTTGTTAAGAAATTTTTGCAATATTTAAGCCAAAAACGCTATAATTTCAGCATATCTATGAAATTTCACCGTAAATAATTTGAAACACCAAATTTGAATGCTAAAATAAGAATGTGTACTTATTTTTCTGTTCAATAGTATATGCTTTAACAATATGTGACCATTATCTCTAACTTAAGTATTCTAAAGAATTAAGATCTTCAGGCATTAATAACTAATTTCATATAAAGTAGGTTTCATAATAAAGTAGGTTATAGTTTCTATGATGACTTTTTCTTTGAATATTGAATTACATATGAATCTTTAGTGTAGTTTACAATGTGTTAGTGTGCAACAAGTGCTGTCCATTGAGCTACATCAATTGATATGTGACCATGAGAGAGAATTAATTGCATTTAATTTTTAATACACAATTACAGGTGAAACGACAACCTAGAAAGAGAGCAAGGATGGATATGCCTGATCATGCTCAAGAATTGATAGAGCCAAATGAAGTGGTGCTGGCCGATGCACCTTAGCCAGGGCCATCCTCAGCTATTCAGGAGGACATAAGTGCTGTGGTCCTGACACACAAAGGAAGAAATTCCTGTCATTGAAGCTGAAGTGTCATGGGGAGACTAGCTTCCATGAACAGGAAGTTAAAGGCTCTAAGGCAAACAAGGAGTAGGCTTAAAGGTAAGGTTACTACCCTGCAGTATGTTATCGTATTAGTGAACTCCAAAAGAAAAACCATATCAATGATGAATGCGCAACTTTTCTTGAGAGTGCTTCAAAGGGCAATAAAGACCTTTTGATGCGCCGGATCAAGAAAAGCAATGGTTTGAAACTGCCTCATAAGTATTCACCGGAGATGAGAGCATTTGCTTTTACGCTTAACTACTATTCCCCTAAGGCATATTCTTATGTTCGTAAAACATTTGATTCTTGCTTGCCACATCCCCGTACCCTCAGTAGATGGTATGAAACTATGAATTTTATGCATGGGTTTTGTAAGGAGGCAAAAGATTTATTACATTTGACTGCTGAGAATCTTTTCCTCTTCTATGTAGCCTTGTGATGGATGAAATATCTGCAAGGAGGTTTTCGGAATTTGATGGGAAAGAGACGTGGGGTCATGTTCGTTTTGGTGGAAATTTTGCGGAGGTTGACCAAATGCCTGTTGCAAAAGAGGCATTGGTAATCATGCTTTTTGGACTCAATAGTAGTTGGAAGGTACCTATTGGATATTTTTTTAATCGATGGTCTTAACGGGAAATAGCGATGCTCATTAGTGAAAGCATGCTTGGAGTCGGTACATCACCCTAATTTAAAGGTTACATCAATGACATTTGACGGTCCTTGTGTAAATTTTTCCATGGCTAATAACGTAGGTTGCACTTTAATGCATTATGCAAACTTGCAAACTTCTTTCCCGCATCCGGTCACTCAAGAGCCAGTATCTATATTCCTTGATGCATGCCACATGCTGATACTGGTCAGAAATACATTAGGGGACAAAAAATGTTTGTTTGATGGGGAAGGTCAAGCAATTCATTGGGCTCTTATTGAGTCTCTTGAGAAGCTGTAAAGAAAAGAAGGCCTGCATGTTGCTATTAAATTGAGGGCTGGTCATATCAATTACAGGCAGCAAATCATGAAGGTTAAGTTGGCTGTTCAGCTACTCAGCAACTCAGTAGCTGATGCATCGACATATTGCCAGGTAAAAAAGATCTCTGGTTTTGAGAATTGTAATGGTACTATTATATTTATAAAAATGTTCAA
Organism: Ischnura elegans; assembly: GCF_921293095.1. Taxonomy (NCBI): domain Eukaryota; kingdom Metazoa; phylum Arthropoda; class Insecta; order Odonata; family Coenagrionidae; genus Ischnura; species Ischnura elegans. The sequence goes on along the minus strand of NC_060252.1, from coordinate 79,026,457 downwards.
ACGACTTTTTGATGTTTTAAACTCACGATCTATTTTCAGTAAGGGTAGTAAACGTACCATTGACATGCGGAAATACAGAGAGACATAAGGTTTTTTCCATGAAATGTATGATTACATCCAGAAGCTGAAGCTTGGAGATGGGACTCATATTTGTACTAGCCCCAGAAAAGCTGGTTTTGTTGGTTTGAGGGTCTGCATGATAAGTGTTATGGCCATTTATGAAAAATGGGTCGAAACCGAATGTATTTTAAAATATGTACATATGAACATATAAGTTGAGCCAGGACCGCCTAGAAATATTCTTTAGTGTTATTAGATCCATGTTTGGTTCCAATAATAACCCGAGTTGCCGTCAGTTTGCAAGTGCATTTAAAAAGAATTTAGTGCACAAGGAACTGATGGAAAACAAAAATGGAAATTGTGTGCCAATAGATCACGTTCCTATTCTAACATGCTCTGTGGTCAAAAACATCAACATTTCCTCAGTCAGGAGCATAATGGTGGAGGAACAAATTGATGTCATGGGAGAGCATAATTATGCAGGAGTTCCTGGGTTCGTTCACGCGGGAATTGGAAGAGTAGGGAGGGCACCCAGGCCCAGCAGCAGCAGCAGCAGTGCTTTTCAGTATTAAAAACCCCTACATGTACAATTTACATAGACCCAAAGATCCCAGATCGCAAGATTTATTCGACGAAGATCAAGAAACCACCATTGAGGCTACATTGCAAACTTTATCAGAGGTGGAACCCGCGGAACTTACCATGGAGGCCCAACTGCAGCAAATGACGGAGCAACTTACCACGCTTACCCAAGCGATTGCTGCCCTACAGAACCCGGTCGCATCACAGCAACAGCCCACCACGTGGGAATCTCTACGACCGCCTCCACCACCTCAACATTTAGATCTTCCTGCGGAAGAAGAGGTATTAAAACTATTTGCAACCTTGAAAACTAACGCTAATTCCATTATATTTAAACCAAGGGATCAACATGAGGTAGCCTTCCTCCTCGGACTAGCAGCTGACTGGGAGACCCACGCAGAAACAACTAAAAGGCTCCTTTACAACAGGGGCCGGATTCTTCTCGCAGTGGCCACGATGGGGTGGCCAGACACCCTGAGAATGCTGCCATCCATCCCCACCGACCTGCTAAGAATCCCAGAAGGGTTCCAGCCGTCCCAACAGCTGCCGCAACAGGGCCCCTGGAAAGGCGGACCACCACGACAACAGCGTCAACCTCAGCAGCCCTTTCGGGGACAGCCCCGGCGTGGCCGGGGCCGCAGGGGATCCAACAACTACTAATGCACCCATCCTGCCACAACTGGCAACAGATGTAGCCGATCCTGACGAGGCCCTTCTCCGCTGGACCAGTTCTGGCTAGCCCGATGACACGGAATCGCTGCCTGGGACTGAATTTGTCGAAGAGTTCGTCGACATTAAATATGCCGAACACGTGGGGAGTGAAAAAAAGTGGGCGACGATAATTTAGTGTTCTTTGAGCTGAAGTGCAGGGAGGAAAGAGGTGAAGTGATACCTATCTTTCACAAACAAATTATAGTGTAGAGAAATGGAAGAATCACCGCTGCTGTTGCTGATAAATCTTTATCCAGCCTCGGATCTGTGGGTACGGTGACAAGTGCTGAAGAAGTTCAGCACACTATAAATTGTCTGCAGCCAAGGTGTGTAAGGGTAGTGTCTTATCATCATCATATCCGAGCATAAACTTAGAGAAAGTGTTTGTTGATAATTTTGATAGGATGAGACACAGTGAATGTTCTTTTATTGTAGAGGTTGGAAATAGGTGCCAGCATTCCCAGCTAGCACGCCCGTGGACGTTTATATAAACGTCCGGAGCAAAATATGAGCAACTGTTTATCCTAATATGTTGTCCCGAGATTGCCAGAAACATGATAGCAACAGGTGAGGTAGATTTGCTCTGTAGAAATGGCTGCCACGTATGGCGTACTTTGTGCGCGTATTTGAGAGTATCTGCGAGTAAATAACTAACCACTTAGTGCCTTAAATGATTCAAATTAATATACTGAACGCTTGCAACGGCCAAATACTCATTATGAGGAGGATTTTGTGAATGCATTCATAGAAATATCTACCGCCTTCTAAAAGGCAATTCGAGTTTTATGAAGAATACCCTGGATTACGTAATCAACGGAGTAAATTTGATTCACATTCGAACAATAAATGAAATCGGGATAAATGAATGGTATAAATGCATTAATTTCCTTTCGTTTATGGTTTCGTCTGCTGGTTATTCTGAGCTAGCGCCAGGGCACTCTGGGTAGAAGGAACCTAAGCTGACACGCCGCCATCATATACGCCATGTCACTTTGCTGTCCTCTGCCTTTGTGCTCAGTCGTCATCGTGGTGCTTATCGTTTTTCGGGTGGTCTTGGAGCGTTATCGTTCACTGAATTTATAATCAGTTCTTTAAAGAACTTCCATTAATCTCCATCGCGCAAACATCCTCATATATTTCATAATCTAATTATTTTCATTAATCTAATTTCACGTGTTTTTCATCTTGCATTTCATATCGCCATCCATTTCCATCTGCATTTATCATTCCCATCCGTCACATTTCATCCATAATTTCATTTACATTTTCATCGGCGTGGATTGCCGTGTGTGACTTTCAATTGCATATTTTCGTGAGTGACTTTTACTCTCGCGAATTCGCGTTTTCATTTGAAAGTGTTCGGTGACGCTTGAAGAGCTTTCTACCGCGTGGTTTCGCCGGGAGACATATAAGGTAAGTGTAATTAATTATATCCTTCCTGTGGATTATTTGTCACTCCCTGCTTAACACTGCTGATCTGGCTCGCATGGTATCCTGGTTTCAAGTTAAGAATTTCCATCGTTACGTCAGTTCCAGGTCATTGCTTGGAGTTGCTTATTGTAATTCTTGAGCAAATTTCGCCGTAATGCCTAAGGGTGGTAGTTATATGCCTTATGACTTCATTTGCGGTAGGCAGAGAATTAGGCGTTTACGGATGAAAGCACACACCGCAAGAGACAGTAGTGGGTCGGATAGTGGTGGTGAAGCTCCGGAAATGGTTCCCCCGGCATCCGTTGATGACGTGTGCCCCGGAGGTAGCTGGGATTGTTGGCGATTTGGAGGGAGGAAATGGTTCTGAACGATCCGAAGGTGCAGGCATGCAGCGAGGGTCTGGGGAGTGATGAGGAGTCGGAATACTCGGCCGACAGTATTGATACTGACGATTCCAGTGCCAGTTTCTATCTCGAAGACTTCCGCAGTGCCCTCGCAGAGTGGGCAGCAGATGGCGTGGCAATGACTAAGGTGAGTGATTTGCTGCATTTACTTAGGAAATCTCCCAGCTTGAGAGCCCTGCCGGCCGATGTGAGGACCTTGCTGAGGACTCCCAAATCGATTTCTTCAAAAGTGATAGGAAGTGGCACTTACTACCATCTCGGCATTAAGAAGTCAACTTGCTCAACATTTACCCCTGTATCGGTGATTGTAACTCGTTACAGTTGCAATGCAACATCGATGGTCTCCCACTATCAAAAAGCTCGGGGAGCCAAGTGTGGCCCATATTACATGCCTTGAGGAGTTCCCTGCCATTTCACCTTTTGTTGTGGGACTCTATCATGGTTATGAGAAACCCCAGTCATGCAACGAGTTTCTGTGCGACTATGTGGAGGAAATGATTTCTCTGAAAAATGATGGGATTGAGCATACAGGAACAGTAATTAACGTGAACGTTTCCTGCTATGTTTGTGATGCCCCTGCTCGGGCCTTTGTGGCGCAGATAAAATCGCACACTGGATACTCAAGCTGTGGCAAATGTTGTGCTCACGGAGAGTATTTAAAAAATAAAGTGGTCTTCAATGAGGTTAATGCCCAACGTAGGAGTGATGCCAGCTTTTCCCAGGGGGATGATGAGGCCCATCACATAGGAGTGTCTCCCCTCCTTAGGATCCCTGGAATTAGGATGGTGAAGATTTTCCATTTGAGTATATGCACCTCATTTGTTTAGGGGTGATGAGGAAGATGATGGTGTCATGGACAAGTGGTGTCCATAGCGTGCGGCTTCCATCCAGAAGCATTGCCCTTCTCAACCAGAAGATTTTGGGAGTCCAAAAGTGTGTGCCCACTGATTTTTCAAGGAAGCCCAGGGCAATAAGTGAGTTGCTAAGGTGGAAAGCCACCGAATTCAGAATGTTCCTGTTATATACTGGTCCATTTCTGATGAAGGATGTTTTAGCCCCAGCTGTGTACAACCATTTCCTCTCCTTGCATTATGCAATCCGTATCCTGGCAACTGAAGCTTACATGGAGAATTCAAGTTATGCGGGCAAATTACTTCATTATGTGGTTTCACACTATGGGCAGCTCTACGGCTTGGAAAATGTGACTTACAATGTGCATGGTTTACAGCATGTTGTGGATGACTGTAGGGTGCATTGACCACTTGACCAATTCAGTGCATTCAAATTTGAGAATGAACTGCAACGCATCAAAAAACTTGTTAGGAATCCAAACGGAGTTCTACCTCAAATAGTTAAGCGGCTACAAGAGAAATCATTCCTCCAGCCAAATGATTTACTTGGTGATAAGTGTAAGTTTGGCAAAAAGAAGGACTGTCACAACCTACCTTTAGGTTTGGAGGGACCCAGCTATCATTATGTAGATTGGAAGGGGTCGAGGATAGCAATAGCTCCACCAGACAATTGTGTTGTCATGAGTGATAGCACTGCAGTTGTTGTAACTGTCATTGCCAAGAGAAATGGCAAAATTTCCTAAGTGGGTGAAATTTTCAGCAAAATTAATTATGCCTACACTTCACCTGCTCCTTTAGGAAATGTTGGTATTTTTGTTGGCAGTGGTTTAGGGGGCTCAGTATCATTTTTACTTGCTGACGTTCGAGCGAAAATGATGATGCTTCCATTATATCCTCTTCCTCATTGTGAGCAATTCTATCTCGCTGAATTGCTCTCATAGTGTATGCTTATTATTGTATGGTATGTTGGCTAATGACGTTATTATGAACATTAGTTCCAGTATACAATAGTGTTTCTTTGAATATAATATTTTAGTAATTGATTTTTTCACTCTTTCAGGATGCCCTGGCAAGTGGTGGGATTTCTCCCACATGGAGGATATAGTGGGTTAACTGTTCAGGCAGTTCCCTCGTCTTGGGTGAAGCTCATCCAAGACAAAATAGTTTGTCACTACCCCAGGGACAGCTATAATTGGGCAGCTGTCTCTCGGGCTTTTAAGATTGCATCTCCACCTAGTGATGGGTGGGATGTAATTGATGTAAAATTATGTACACATCCACTTGGTGAGTTAGTAAAATAATATTTGTTATTTAGTTTAAGGGGGGAATAACAATTTATGCAGGCAAAATAAATGTACCTTAAACTATTTCCTTGCCAATTATTATTTCATTTTTTATTTTTTTTTACTGAGTTACATTCAATTTAATCCGTTTGACTAACAATAATGTCCTTCATCATGTGTATGTGATACTATAGGGAACTGTTGTCTGTCTCGCTCTAGTATAAATAACTCACCACAGTATATTTTTGACATTGTGTATTTGCAACTCCTTCCTTTCATCAATTATAGTGACATAATAAAAATTCTTCTCCCAGAAACTCTTGAAGAAGCCATTGCCATTGAGCGGAAAATGGCCGAGTGTGATGACACTGATTTGGAGACATTCTTCAAAGCGGAGATGCAAAATTTTGGAAAAAGGAGAAGAACTCCAAAGAATTGGAGTTCTCCTTTTTCCAAATAATTGGAGATATCCAAATGAGAGCTCGTCTGAGGTAGACGATGAAGAGCATAATATCCTACCCAAACCACCGTCACCTGGTAAGCATTAGCATTTTTCGTGAAATTCTCTTGCTCTGGCTAGTAGACACGTACATGTAATATACAAACAGAGGTGGCTTCAAAAGGTGTTCAATGTGTCCGTGTGCAATGTGATAAGGGAGTCCAAGTATCAGGGTCTGGGCTCCCTCGTCACACTGATTTGCCAAATAAGCAGATCATGGGTATGCCATGCTATTTAATTACTTGGAAGTTGTGAGCTCACAATAGCTTCCACAGAAGTACCTAATTGCTATCATTTTCAATCCATAGACTTCCTTGCTTCCATGAAAAATGAGGTTTTGGAGGAGGTGAGGGATGTAAAAAGAAAGATTGCCAGGCACATTCTCGAGGACAGTGATGCCATGACGGAGGTAAAGAACAAGCTTGGTGACCTAGAAAGTCGCGTCGTTGGACTGCCAGGCATACGGTCCATTGGGAGTGAATTTGAGGACATGCATTCATTCCCTATTAATGATGTGGGTGACCTCTTAAATGTAGAGGAAACACTTGGGGAGAATGTAAAATATAGGGAGTATTTGGTAGGTATTCCAATTAAATTGTAAACATTTTTGTATTTTTAGTATTTGAGTAGCAATTTCATCATAACATAAGCATTTCTGTGGCTCTAATGATACCATGGATGAACTCTCTCTAATGAGACCATATTCTTAATTTCCTCGTTTTCATACTATTTTTCAGACTTGTTTCTTGAAGGACAGGTCGTCTAAAATGATATTTAAATGTACGCATCACAACCAGATGAGCGCTGGGTTGAATAAAACGGTGAGTGACATGTCCCTCAATCCTGATGTCCAATGAGCTAGCAGTCAACTTCTGCATGAAAGGCAGATCAGAAAATAAGATGGCGTTTGAGGTCCATTTCAGCGCCATCATAAATGTGATATTTGGTAAGTGTATTACAATTATATTCCTTTTAAGTGTGTATGTCGTAGTTATATTCTCCTAATCAATTGGTGAAGTTGAATATATATTTGTGTAATCGTGAATTAATCGTATCATGGACACACTTTTGTAAAGGGTTTGATAATTTATTATGTTTAAACTATGCCATTTCAATTGAAAAATCTACCTTACTAAGTTATTCATTAGTTACTTCACTTATGCTTAGTAAGTAGAAAACCCTATAAGTAAACATATTTCCAAATATTCACCACATTGTTTTAAAACTACTTTGCAGAGTTTGAAGGCCAAAAATGTGCCTGGAGCACTGTTTGACCTTAAATGCGTAAAGAGGAGCATTGGAGAGTGGTTTCGGGTTTCAAAATATAGGACTGATGAAGGGAAAAGCAAAAGGAATGTGTGCGATGAAAAACAAGCCATAGAGAATGAAGACCAGTCCCGAATCCCAGGCATGGAGCGAGAGTTTCTATAATATTAAGTTTCTATAATATTAAGTTTCTATAATATTAAGTTTCTATAATATTAAGTTAGAACGGTAAACGTAAAGTAAACGACCGAAAATGGAGCAGAGAAGATAAACAACACTCAGAAAAATCTTTCCTTATACATGTAATTGTTCCTAAATCCGTATAATACCATATCGTTTCCCATTTTGTTACGTCTAGCGTTAAATCTCGACTATAGTTGCCATCACTTAACAATTTCACCGATACGGACAAAGAGTGATTTTATTATATTTTCAGGGAAACAAAGAAAAGAGCGGCTCGAGTACGCGACAGCCAAATAAATGTTTTGGTAAATTATATGATTGACCATCGTGATTTTGCGTGTGGACGCTTCCAAGGGCCACAAGGAAAGGCGACGGCCGAGAGGCAGTGGTGCGAGCTGGCCGAACTTGTTGGGGGGCATGGACCCCAAAAAAGTGTGGACCAGTGGAAAAAAGGTGAAGATTAAGTTATTAACTACTTTTCTGCCGAATCTCCGACTTTTCTTCCAGTAGCATTTTAAGATCTTGAGCAGTTTTCGTTTCTATCAAGGTAGTATGTCATTGTATATTACATAGCTTATTATAAATTTTGTACGATCCTTGTAGGTCTGGAAGGATTTGAAGAGGAAAACTCGGGCGAAGAACGCCCAAATGAATGCGGAACGTGTAAGGACTGGTAATGCTTCGGTAAGTAATAGAAATAACGTTATGGAAAATGGTTTCATGTTTGGAATGAGATAATACTTGATAAGTTGAGCTTTTACTCTATAGGCGGTCCCAGATAGTGAACTCTCCGAGATCGAGAAAAAAATATTAGGGGTAATAGGGCATTTTACATCCATTCCTCTATTTGATGGTATTGAAAGAGTTGAGTCTGTGAGTATTTGATGCATTGGTTATGACACTAAATGATTGTCAATGATGCTATTTGGCCATTTCATTTTGATTCTATCACTGATTACTCTAGGATGAATGTGAAAACCCAGGAGAAATGGAGTTGGAGGAAGGGATATTTGAGGTAACGAGTATTGCCATGTTGATTTGACATTCTGTGAATGGCTGGTGGAGAGCTATAACTGTTGAAAATACAATTTTTGAGTGGTAAAGTATGATACTCTTTGATGAGCCTGCTTAATACTTACAGGTTGTTGTCGGGGAGAGTTCCATGGTCACTCTAGATGAGAGTGTCGACATTTGCTCAACCAACGCTGGTGTGTTCCTTTATATCAAATATCATTTGCTTTTTCAAGGTTCTGTGCTTTTATGTGAACATCCAGTGTTATATTAATTTTTCATGGACCACTCACTCTTACTCAACAGGGACTGCTGGAGAAAGAAGTGTTGCAGCCCAAAGTAAGTCATAGCAGTATTTTCTCTTCACAATTGGTTTTCAAGAAGTATCAACATAGTGTTTAGAGAATTGCCGCATTAATTTCACTCCCAACTGTCATCTTCTGTGTTTACAATGGGGAATTCCCCATTATAAACAATAATGTATCTAACATTTGTTTTTTACTTGGAACAGAGTTGAGATCACATTTAAAGTAGTGCTATGTATCGTTCTACATGCAAATTTAACTCAATTTTGCCTTTGAAGATGCTCGTGGATTTCCAGCCTTAAAGAGAGTCTGGTACACATCTTGCCTTTCTGTCTGTTTGGTATGGGTATGGTTAAGCTGCAAGTGTTGTTCTATTTTATCTAGCGCTTAGTTAGAGGCTGTAATTGCTATTATTTTGTTTCTAAGCCACGAAATGTAGACTGCTATTCACTTCATATTCAATCTATTTGCATTAACTAGAAAGCTGCCAACCCAAGCGGCCTTCTCTCCGTAAGGAGTTGAATATTGTAAATGACAAGGTGGAGGCATATGAATTGTGGAGGCTTAATCCATCCACGTTCTTCCGCTTTAGGACATTTTCCGTGGCTTCGCTCACGAATGTAACAACCTCCTTCGACGCACGGAAATAATTGACGAAAATATAATCTTCGTATTCAAAAAGATTGTTGGCATCCCTCAATCTCCGTCTTTCTAGAGTTAATCGGCGTCTCTCAGCAATATGTATCACTAATGCCCGCTGAATCCGCCTCCGTTCCCGTAAAAGGTTCATTTTAAAGTCTTAATTTCCTACCGCCTGACATATGACAGCCTCTTGGACAGTTCATAATATTACGGCCTTTGGGTCTTACGTACCGCCCACTTTATGACCTCGAGGTCAGATGGGAATCGCTCGAGGCGGTAGTTATGACCGATTTCTACTTATGACCCGACGATACGATAATGGGAATAGCCCTGCAGGTCTCCCTGCGGCTACAACTTGCTCAGACAATGACATATTGCCCCTTCCAGCTTCTCGCACAGTAAGGAGATACTTGGTTACTTGGAGATACAAAGTTTCACGCTATTCACCGGGAAAAGCTCAGACTCTTCAAGGAGATACTTGTCCTTGATAGACTCCAAGTGTGGCTTTGATGCAAATTTTTTTTACATTATTAAAAATGAGGCTGCAGGATGTCAACCCCTTCGAGAGGAATGGCATCCGCAAATCCCTCGAATTATATCCATTGCACTGTTTTCGTGGAAGTTTATTCGGAAATTATTTGCGAAATCTCTTTCGTTCTTATCTTTCAGATGGTATTTTACTTCCTTAAATCTCAAATTATTCCTTTGGTGAGTAGGCAAGAACCCAGTCAACACAGTATTCGTAATGAGGTCTTATATGAACTCATACGTTGGACTCCTTTAAGATTCCACATTAAGAGACATGAAAGGGCCTTTAAGACCTCACACTTCATGAGGTCACATGAATGATGTCTTTAAGACCGCATACTTCATAAAGTCTTGAAGACCTCACACTTCATGTGGTCTTCAAGATCACACACACATGAGGCCTGAAAAATCAAGTCATGTATATGTTAATGAATTATAATTTCAATCGTAATTATATATTTCTGCGTGTATAATATTTTTTCTTCCTTCAATTAACTCTTTATATTAAGAGATGGGTTCGTAAACTTCTCCCTCCGATTATATTAAATAAGCTGACACTTCCACTTTCCGCTAGGTCCGCCATTGTGTTGCCGTGTTATTCTACTGCCTTGAGCTCAGACGTCTAGTTTATGATTAATATCGTGTGTACTCCATGGCCTAGTTCTTGCTCGTGTTTTTCCTTGTGTCTACGAACGTGAATCAGGATTCCATCGGATCTGAGATCGGCACGAACCTTGTGGACATCATGATGTGTTACGTGCACGGAGTGGAAGGTAAGTTTCAATGATTTTATGTGTCCGATTCTTTTTCCACTTGTTAATGAGAAAACTCATTAATATTTCTATTTTCCAAGCTGGTTAAGTTCGTGCTTATCATTGATTATCGGTAAATATATCCATGTACAATTTTTAGGTGGAACACGTTATGTAACGTGCCTTTGTTGTTGTTCATGTTTCATTTCATTCATTCATCGTATCCTTATAGATTTGCTGTTATCGCATTTTAAATTATCTCCGCTAATATACACTATCTCGATCATATCTAGTACGTGTTCAAGCAATGTTTTTATTATCTCGGGTTCACAAAACAGTTTTCCCTAAGATCATTGAAGTTTATATACTTCTCAGTTCTCAAAATCATGACGTAAACAAACAAAAGTGCTAACCGATTTATAATTTGCTTGATTTCACTTCGTAATGTAACTTATGGAACGATAAAGCATGGAAATAACGTTCACCATGTATTTAAGTTAACTTCTAAGAGCATTCTAATGCAATAGGAATGTAATTAAGTGTAAGAGTTAATCAAAAGTAGTTCACTAATTCGGTTACTCCTAAAATTAACCAAGTTAAAACGGTCATCTTCGGTGCTAAAACCGGCCCTGGGAGTATTTAGGGACTGCTAATGAGATAAATAGTCTTTATCTGGTTTATTTGATGTTATCATGTTATCAATTATAACTCTCAACAAACTAAGTTCAATGTTTTTTTGCAGCCTCTCTTATGAAATGGAACCCGACATCAGCAAGTAGTGTCGCCTTGAAGAGAGTGGAGAGGCAGTGGCTGTATCAAGCGGAGACCGCGTAAAGTATGCAGAGAAGAAGAATTCAAAAACTCGTGATGTTTGTTTATTGACTTAATATTATGAAGAATAAATTTATAAATATCATGAAGTTGTCTATTCCATTTTGTTTTTCTGCCGTACTTCCACCTATGGTTCTCATTAAATGTATTATTTTGCTTTATTTTAATTGGATACGTCGGGTACTTATGTCATCGGAGAATTTTCTTAAATAAAGGTGCGTAAAGTATTTTGAAATCTTAATTAATGGGCTGGTAGGGGCCCCGGCTTTTTTGTAGGCTATTTCAAAGCCATCTATCGGAATTATTACGAAGTGGGTAATTTTTCTGGTTCTCTAGGTAGTTCCATTATCACACACGTCGAGGCGCCACATTTGCGCCTATATCATATTGGAACTGTTATAGGAGTCCTATAAGACCTCTTGACTGAGCTCCTTCAGAGTCGTGTGAGACCGCGAAAAGAATTCCTATACGAGTGCATATGACCTCACGGAGACATCATTATGAGGCCATTTGGGACTCTTTTGTAGGAGTCCTACAAATTCGTCAGACTTCTTTATGACCTCATGCATGAGTCATACGTGTTTACTGGGAATCGTTATATAATAGCCTTTAACGGTATAAATAGTACTTCCGGAAATTATTCACCCTGTGAACGCTTAAAATGTGCTTATTCTACACCCTCACTTCAAACACCAAAACTTCCCTAGGATAAAATCATTTTTTTTAGATTTGCTGTGCCCTGCCTTATTATTATCATTTGATCGAGACTCAGGAGAGTAAAAAAATTAACATACGTCACTTCATAACAAGTATTTCACTTAGGCCTTGGTAAGAAGCCGTTTGCGTTTCTGATATTATATTTGTAACTCCTGTTTGAAAGCAAGGAAAACATCTATATTCTTATAAGGCCGCGGAAACATGCCGATGGGCTCAGAGGCAATGGTGCGTACGTTGCTTCTATGACAACTTATGTTGACGTTTACCACAAGATAGCTATAAATGTTTCCTTAAAAATACCTTTCCTCACTACATAAGGTTTTAACTGCTGACAATCATTCGTTATGGCTGTAACTGATTTTAATACAAAGGTATGGAAGCAGACGAAGCTGAAATCCAATACCTTCTATTTGATTAATACGTATGAGAACGTCTTCAAGGCATGTTTCGCTATAAGATGTTAAGTGCATATGAACTTGTTAGCTAGTAACCACTGTCGATGTGTTTATCTTCATTTTTGCCATAAATTAGTTCATAAATACTGAAGTATCGTAAACAGATACGTAGGGAACTAGCCCTTCGGGATAGGTGGCGCCCCACCGACATCCACAGGAAACGGCTTCATTAAATGACCATGCCTGGATGGAGAGTTTCCAGACCTCATATTCTAAGACCGTGGGCCACAGAGTGAACTAGTGTCGCAAAATACGGCGGTTAAACCAACCTGCCATGAGTTTAATGAGTGTCCGTGACGCTTGTGTAAATCGCCTGCCAATATTGTCCATCGTTCTTCATTTAATGCCATTCAAGGCTTTAATAGATACCGGGTGTTCAGTTTCTCTTTGTGATGAATATTTCTTTGCTATTCTGAAATGCTCCCGGAGAAAGATAACTCGAAAGAATGTTGGCATCGAATTGGTTCCTGTAACGGGCCAGCCATTCTATATTTAGAGTACCTTTTCTCTCTTCAAGAGTACCTTTGGTGAATACCAGACTGAGAAATGTGTTCTATGTTCCTTGTCTATTCAATAATTACTCTTTTTACATGCCACTATACCGTCCAATGAGAGATGCAAATGAAAACTCAAGGGACATCGATTTCTTTGCCTCCTCTTCAACCACCTTCAAAAGATATGTGAGAAGCAATGTTTCTTGACTGTTTTTCCTCATTTTATGCAATGTAATATCTATATTCTTATATAAAATTTGTCTTATTCAATTGTTACTATTACCATGATATTTTTATCTGAAGTGTTTCCTTTATACCCTTGATGTCTTTTTCTTCTTTTTACTTTGAATACTTGTAATCAATGTACAACAATATAAAGGGTGTTCTACGAACCCGTTAAATAAATATATTATTATTAATATTGAGCACAAAATCCTGGGTGGTTTCGAAAAAGATAGGACATGGGAAAAAAATATGCAGTATTTATAAGACAAGGGACTTCTTAGTGGGAGGAAACACAAAAAATAGATATCTGCTTGCACTAAAATTTAGCTTATTCCTTACTATCAAGAGGGATATTTTAATAGTTGAATTTTTAAAGCAAAGATATTATTTTTAAAACGAAGGTATTTAAAAAAACCATTCCAATATGAAGCAAGTTTTAAAAGGTGAGTAAAAGCCCTAAAGACGCACAGTTGAGGAGGTGGCCGAGTGATATTTTAAGAGCGAGTTATTTTTATTCGTACCTTAAAATGTTTAGCTCCTTTATATAATTATGTATTAAGACATGCTACGTGAATATGAAACCTTAATGACATTGTTCTGTTTAGGTTCCAAGCATATTTTATTGCATTGCAATTTCTTGTTTTTTTTTTCTTTTTTTTGTACTTTAAAACATGGTATTTATTTATCAAAAAGAAAGGTATGACTAGAACCTGACTGTGTTTTAACAAAAAAAATCTTCGGCCTGCAGGTAAATTTTTAACATGAGTGTGAAAAATAAATATGCATAAACGAACATTTTAAACCAGTGTGTTAAGTGAAAGAAGAACAAAAAAATTTGTACTGACAAACAATTATACTTTTGTATATTTGTAAAATGTAACATGGTAAGGTAAATAAAATAATACTTAATACAACGGACACTGACCGATTCCTAGCCACATGTCTAGTGCATGGCCATTGTATCTGCATTACAAATACCTGTGGTCCAACAGGTAGATTCAGTCAGCCGCATACCTCCAATATCTATGTGGGGTGATCATGCACCGTGCTAAGTGATACTTCTTAGATGGCAAGACACCAGCTGAGTACAGAGACAACAAAGGGGACTATTTGGATCACTACAATTATACCTCTATCTGGGTTCATTACTTGTAACTAATAGCAAATAAAGGCTTATGTTAACCCCTTTCCAGCCTTGTCTATCCAACGTCACACCATGCTCTCTCAACAGCAGCTGTTTAAGATGTGGTCTTCGGGAGATAGAGCTCCCCTGATGTGGAAGTGATGGCAATGACAAGCTACTCAACCACCACTCACTCATAATTCCTTATCATGTGAAAAACATAAACATATCAATCGCCAGTTTTAAAATTGCTGGCAGGAATGGTAGTGTTGAATACTCTTTAGTTGGACAGCCGGTCCTTGAGTTTAGGTGGGCGAACCCTGAAGTGGTTCATTTGTGTGCAGTGTTTTTGAAGATGGCATATGTATGTTTAATGTGCTCATATACAAAATCCTGTTTTCACTGGAAGTACTTCCAGTACACACGTTTTGTTTAAAGTATACTGACTGAACTAACAGAAATGTATTGGGGATCTTTCCCACCCCATTAGTCGCCTCTTACGACAAGCAGGGATGCTGCAGGAGTATTCTGTTCCCCTCCTGCAGGGACATCAAGATGATACTTAATATATGTAATAGTTTTTCAATGAATTTGAAAATGAATCAAGACTTTTCATGTGTAAAATGATTCACTTACTCTCCCAACAAAACAATAAAAATGAGATGAAATGAATGAAGAGATAAATAATGAACATGAAATTCAGCACTATCTTCCTTACATCATTACTTGCCAAGAAAGCCAATAACTATAGCGTAGCACACACTACAGACGTCAATAAAATCATATGAAGATGCCAAGCAACTTTCAGTGTAAAATAATTATGTAGTTAAGTAATCCTGGAACACTTTCAAGCACCTACATGTATCTCATGAAACCATAAAAATGTTGCTGAAGGGTGATATCTTCAGAAATAAAAAGCTCTTAGTGCAAAAAACATATCCCATACCCAAGAAGAGCATAAAAAAGTCACCAACTGAATAAATGTTAATGCTCTTACATCACCAAGAATGGAATATTTACAAAGTAGTTATGACAATGTACAACACTTGATTAAATAGGATTAGTGGCAAAACCCAGCAGACATCGCCCAGCCGGTATATTTTTCTTAACCCCACTACATGCGCAAAAATGAATGATCTACATTCAGCCTGAAGATGGATCAGGCTCTCTTAGTTACATGCCATAATCGATTATTTCCATAAACATCCTTTTGCCCTGCTTCGCATTTACATTTTTCCACTTCCACCACTCCTCCATTTCTTTATCATTTCCTCTGCCATTTACAGGTTCTTTATCTTTCTAATGTCACCATCACCTATTGACTTCTCAGCCTCTTCGACTAATCCAGTTTTAATATTGTCCCACTCTTCCTCTACAGTGTCTGTATTTTCAATTTTCTTGATGCTATTTGCCACCCGTTCCTGATACTCTCCCCTAATAGTCCCCGTCAAATTTTCAAAATTCTAATTTCCTGCTTTTCTAATTTTCATTAGTCTTTTGATGCTTACATTGCATTTAATAAGCACTTGGTTGTGCTCTGAATCCACATCCACAGCGGGGTAGCTGCTCAAGTTTTTCAAACTATTCCTAAACCTGTCTTACCTATTTGATATCTCACCGTATCCCCTGGACTCCTCTACCTATACCTTTGCCCTTTATGACTATTGAACCATGTATGTGCATACAGGTAGAACACATGCATATGTAGTGGGAGTTCTGGATCATTGGGAGGCTAATGAAGGTGTTGGTTTATAATTTTATAGTAAAAATGATAATGAGTAGTCTCTACAGGGTAGAGATATAAGCATACAACAATGTTAAGTCCTTGCCTGTCAAACCAAAGGCCATGGATTTGAGTCTCATCAGGGTGGATAGCCCCTATCCTGAGCATGGATATTAGTGTATGTTTAATAGTTACCTTGCTACAAAATGCTGATGTTAGTTATGAGGGTGCAGTTTTAAGTAGCATGGCAAAAAGGAAACAGATGGAAAGAGAGTAAGGAATTGATCATACAGTGGGGGAGGGGTGGTAGCAGCTGTAATGAAGGTACATATTACTATTGAAGTAAATAAAAGA
This sequence comes from Ischnura elegans, assembly GCF_921293095.1. Classification (NCBI taxonomy): domain Eukaryota; kingdom Metazoa; phylum Arthropoda; class Insecta; order Odonata; family Coenagrionidae; genus Ischnura; species Ischnura elegans. Next base: position 79,010,027 of record NC_060252.1, on the reverse strand, counting down.
TCGCAGCACTTTTCCACAAATTTTTTTTACTGCATACAACATGTTTCGGTTCACAGAGCCATCATCTGGCACAAGACCTATCATCACAAGACCTTATTGTACCAGATGATAGGTCTTGTGCCAGATGATGGCTCTGTGAGCCGAAACGCGTTGCATGCAGTAAAAAAATTTGTGGAAAAGTGCTTCGATCTTTTATTTATTTAAATACGTCAAACTTCACCAATTGAAGCCTGAATCTGTTGAACTTATTCGGAGTACATATTACTGTTTGCTAGTTAGAGTGGCAGTGACAAAAAGTCTTGAACAGAAAATCTGAGCATAAAGGAAGGTGACTATGGAGTGGGAGATAGGTGAGGCAAAGTAGATAGGGGGAGATTCATTTATGGATGACATGAAGGAGTTAAAGACAGCAGAAATCCTGTGGCCAAAGTATGGAAATTTCATCAATACTCCTAACACAAGGCAGAGACCCTCGTGGGAGATGAACTTCAGACAGGAATTTTCTTCTCAAAGAGACCAAGCTAAAGATTCCCATGTGAGGGACCACACCAGCTTCCCATGGCACAATCTTTGCATTTTCAGTACAGAAAGGTCATTGAAGGAGAATGCAACAAGGATGAGGATGAAGAGTGACAGATCTAGGAGGAAGTGGCAGAGGCAGAGGAGACCTTTATCATGGGAATGGATGAATGAAAGGGTGTTACATCTATGCTAGCCAATATGAGGGGTGTTTCGAGAAAGTGGGTACATTTTGGAAAGTTACATGTGCCTCAAATACGTGAGGGAAGGGATTGGACAAAAGGCTAAAGATCATGGTCAACAAAGGTGTAGAATCTATCAGTGACCGAGTCCAGAATGAGTATATTGGGCAGCCAGTCTCTCCAGGTTTATGTATATTGTGGAGGATGTAGAAATGGGGGTGGGGGCATTCGGTAGGGAAAAGGTGACCATTTCAGCATTCGTCGGACCAATTGATGGGCCCACATCTTGGAGGAAGGATGCCAGTCAGTCAGTGGATATACAAATAAGTATTAAGGTCCAGTGGGATAAATGTATACGACAATCAATCACTCAGCTGTCATGGTCTCTGAAATGTAGTTATTTGTGTCCAAAGACCTTATCTAAAATGAGTTATCATTGGCCGAGCTATGGAGAAGTCTTTTAAGAAGCTGAAAATTCAGCTCAGAAATCTGGCAGCTCCAGAATATCATCTTCATACATGCAGTTCTAACATATACAGTGAAAATAAAAATCATAATTACCTCCAATGAACACAAATGGCTTAAACTCCAAAGCAGAAAATACCTTGTCTACTACCTTGAATGAATTCATGCATCCATATTAGTGTGGAGACCTCGGATAAAATTTCAGTGATAACAAATTTGTCTCTTTCTTTTCTTCGCTAACTCTGCATCCCATAAATTGTTCACAATATGAACAAATAACTCCAAACTAAAAAATCAGTTTTATGTGAAAAAACTTAATTGTCCATCCATACAATGAGAATGGTAATGCATGTATGGCCAATGAAATACAGAAAGAACTATGCTGCATTTTTAAACATTTGACTCTTTTCTTCTTTGCTTCTTACTTACTTTTCAACCTTAACACATTTTCATTCAGCTGTAAACATGTGCAACAGTGCCTCTCATACATCCTTCATAATATATTTCCATTTAAAAATCCAATTACAAACCATTTCAACTTATCATTTGAAAAGAAATTCAGAAGCTAATTTTTTGCATTTTGCATTCTCATTATCAAAAGAATAAAATTTGACCAAATATTGCACTTTATGTTTATGTACATAATTTTTACATACCATGTTGTAGTCGCAAAAACTGACACATGTCCATAAATAAAACTTTCATTCACACCTGTACATGTCCAGCATGGTTAACTTTTATTCTTGACACCAACTGCAACCCAAATCATACTTAATGTATGAAAGGTACAGCAAGTAATTTGCTCAGTTTCGCTATTCTCAATTCTAAGGAATGATCACAGAATGATCATAAATAAATAACAAGCAAATAGAATAGCCATTGCCCCACGTGCCAGAAGGTGATATAGCCAGTAAGAACTGTCCCTATATTTGATCGTGCATCAGTCACCACTGGGTATAAAAGCCAAAATTAAAAACAGAAGATTCAACCACACCAAAGGAAAACCTATGAGCACAGTTGTAACCTCTTGCGAATCTCTTCCACAACATTCTCTCGAGGTATATCTTCCTCCTTACGTGATGTCACTTCCCTCAACTTGACAATGCCCTTCTCCACCTCCGACTCACCAATAACTAAGGCGAAGGGAATGCCACGCTCCTCACAGTATTGTAGCTGAGCCAGCAGTTTTGGATTTTGCTTGTATGACATCTCCACCTACCAAGGAAAAAAACATTTAAAGCTGTAAGTTCTTTATAATCAATCGAAGACTCAGTATGAAGAGCTGCAATACATGCTTCAAAATATCTTTACAGCTAAGCTAGTAAGGCTTGAGCAAGGGGGATGAGCAGAGGGAAAGTTTCTTAGCATGAGAAATTCCCTTTGCCAATCAGAAGACAGCAAAGATGGCATAGCACTTCAGAAATTCTGTCACTCTCAGACCTCTAATCTGATAACATCTTGAATCCACTGGCAGTATTGCCAAACCTTAAACATGAAACAATGTTTCACAGTATGATTTCCAACAGTACATTGATCACAGTATGATTCAGCATAGTAACTGACCATTTTTCCAGACCTCTGTGAAAGGATTATCCTTAAAACCCTCCAAACGAGTTAGGAAATTGCCTCTGCAACGGGCCTAAAATACCTGTGGTCACGCAAGACTAATGCAATTTCTTTGACGAACAAGGGTGGTGATATACTTTTGGCAATGTTAAATTTGCAACTCCCCCCCCCTACTCCCCCTTCCAATCAGCAAAGCTCACTGACAGTGTTCCCACTTTCCATAGGTCCACCCACTTGCTTATGCAACACCCACTCACCAGGGGAGACCACGTACCTTACTCCGCCTTTTTCAATGCCATATTTGTTATGGTATTCGGAATGGCGAACACATCTTTGAACTGATAGTGGTTCCATTAAATGGGCCTTAGTTTGGCAGTAATTAATTAATTTCTGAGAGGTATTTTTAACAAGCGTTATATAATTCCAAAATAGTGCCACCCCTTCACAGTATGATTCAGCATAGTAACAGACCATTTTTCCAGACCTCTGTGAAAGGATTATCCTTAACCCTAGAAGTGCACACTTATTTTTTCAATCATAAAGTGCACACTGGGGTCCAGCGGACCCCATAAATTTAAAATTTTTTAATTTCAACCCCCTGATATTTTTTTACAATTAATATAGTAAATATCAATAATAGAAGTGTTTCTTACACAAATATGTAAAAATAAGTTATTTAAACATATTAAAATGAAAGTAAAACAATATTTTTCACTCTAAAGACATAAAAATTCTTTAAGAAAGTCACCAATCCTACTTTTATTTACTCTTACGAATGATTTAGATGTACAGGCAAATAGTTTTAACAGCTCAAGTATTACATTGTGTAGTTCATGTAAAAAAATGTTTCATATTTTTTCTTTCCATAAAACGTATTAATTTTAACAATTGAAAACAACAAAATTTTCCAGTGTATTTTTTTAAATTTTTTTTCACAAATTTCATTAGGACTTCCTATTGCTCCAAAATGCACATTACTATTATTTATTTTACAGGTAAAATATAAATTTTTAGAAAAAATGCTTTGTTGTTAATTTCTCACTCCAGTACAGGTAGTACACATAACTTTGGTGCTCGTCACACATCGGAGCGCGGCACGATGAGCATATAATTCTTGTTTTTCTGTCTCTATTCCTTGGGCATGAGCTGCATCGTATTTTGCTGTGAAGGAATTCAGGTTTATCAATTGCTGATATTTCAATTTTTTGAAATTTCCGCAATAGTATTCCTGATTGAAGAACGCGGTTTTTTTTTTCAAAATCCGTTGATGCAAATGAGGCTTGATGAGTGACAGGGAGTTTTTCAAAAATGTTCTCAGATTTATTTTTTCATTACTATCAATATGAGAGTAAAGAACCATTGCGTTTATACCAGCTTGGTCTAGCATGCCATAGAAAACCCGCATTGGCCATCGAAGGGTTTTTCTGGCTGCTGTATATTCATGACACAGTTGATCAAATGTGTCTGTTCCTCCTTTAGTGGCATTATACATGCAAATAATCTTGGGCTTTCCATTGTCTTCATTTATAGCTCCATCCAAATGAAAAGATGACAAAAAAAGCACTATTTTTTTTCTTTTCGGTGTGAAAGACACCAGGGTCACGTCAGGGTCAAAGGCAAATCGTGAAGATTGAACAACAGCTTCCTGTAAAATCCACTGGAATTTGACGCTTGTTTTTACGAATGTTGCCCACCATCGTTATTGAATAATCTTTTAGCATCTTCTTTACAAGCTCAACAGAAGTGAACCAATTGTTGCACGTAATATTTCGATTCGTGCCATGAATTGGCATTGACAATTTCCGTGCATAATATGTCGGAACAGTTTAATCTGGATTGGTAACTACTTTTCCTATGTAAGGATAGGCATTTACCATGTAAAACGTTTTTGCATCATTCATCATTACAATTTTTATGCCATACTTATCTGGCTTTCCTTTCATATATATCCGAAAGGGGCAACGGCCTCAAAAACCGAGAAGTTGTTCATCTACTGTACAATACTCATGAGGAGTGTAACATTTCTTGCATTTATCTACAAACCCTTCCCAAATTTCACGAAGTGGCGCAAATTTATCGATCGTTCTGCGCTGCATTCCCGTGTTTTTATCATCAAAACGCAAGGTTGACAGCAAAAACAGGAATCGGTAAAGAGACATGGTGCATTGATACAACGTAGATCCAAACTCAGTTGACCACAGTTCATACAAATTTGTGTGGCACGTCTTCTGCACCCCAGAAAAATATGGAAGTCCAAAAAAAGCCTCAATCTCCTCAACATCTACATCACCGTGGTATGATTGAGGTATTGTGATATTTTGACGCTTCCGTTGTATTTCCTCATTTGTGTGCGTCATTTTATTTCGTAAAGCGCTATCCAACAGTAATTCCCAAGCTTGCTGGGAAGTTTTGACGTCGCGCGCTGCTCCTTTTGATCCAGGCAGATCCGAAACCAAATTTCGCTCTCTCTTTCGATCTCCAAATGATTTCAAACGTCTATGTTTGATGAATAGTTTACTATTATGAGTAATATATGTTCAAAACTATTGCTCTACAATCAATTCCATTGAAGTTTGTTCATACGTCTTTCACTCCGAAGTTCCTAAATTATTTGCAAAAGAGGAAACCAAGAAATTTCACAACAAAAGTTGATGCCCTCAAATATCCCAAATTGATAAAAAATGATAAATGACATTTTAATTACTATAAACGTATAAATACGATTATAACAAATGTATTTTCAGCAAAAAGGCAATAAACATATGTGTTAATTTTTTTTCGCAATTTCAAAAAAATTTCATCAAGTGCACACTGGGGTCCAATGGACCCCAGACCATATTCAACATTAAATTATAAAGCAATAAGCGCGTTGAAAAAATATCCACACACATGAAACTTTTACTAAGATATAAAAGGAAATTTACATTGGTATGAGCTTTCAATATTTTATGTATTACAAAATTTACAGCAAAGAAAAAAACTGCTGGGGTCCACTGGACCCCAGTGTGCCCTTCTAGGGTTAAAACCCTCCAAACGAGTTAGGAGGAAATTGCCTCTGCATCGGGCCTAAAATAGACCAACTGACCCTACAGCGTCAGTTGGTCTAGTAGTGAGTACGTCCAGCGCTCACCTGGGGGGCCCACATTCGATACTTTGCCACAACAGTACATTTTGTAGTTTTCATTTTGATCATTCGGCAACAAGTTTTTCACTAATGTTAATAGCAGCAAGCATAGGCATGAGAAAAAATTTTATCATCACAATGGCATTTAGGTATTTAAAGCAGTGTCATTTCAAACGTGGAAATATGAAGACTACACTTGCTACCATCCTCAAGAACATGCGGAAAAATGAACTGTGGGCAATAACAGTGGCTTCTTTTTAGAAGAAATTACATTTGTAGGTGATCCTCTTGTAATTATGCTGGAGGGCTGAGGAAGATTTTGGGAAGTGGTGAGCACTAGACATATTTGATGCAATTGTTGATTTTAAATAATCAACTTTTATGCCTTCCTATTTATTAATTGAATTAATATTTCAGAATGGCTCTTTTATAATGTAGGTACTTGAAGTTAACTTTGGAGTAATGTGAATTACAAATGTTCGAGAGAGATGGTAATTTATATTCGTTTTGTCTTCTGATTTATTACATCTGCACGCATATTGCTGCACACTGCCTGGCCTTAAGGACATGTGGTCTCGAAAGAAGTGGTTTTCATATTTATTCTGACAGTTGATCAATATAAGCAATAAAAAAAATTAACCCTTTCTCCTTCTCGGGAAGTTGCTTTTGGCTGTACGAAGGCTTGGAGCATTTCTTTTTCACCCTGTGCGGAGTTGTTTCTCGGCAAGGAATTGTTCAGGTAGTCGCTTCCTCCACTTAATGACTTTTCCTAGCAGGGTGCCAGACTCTTTTCTCGGCAACTGGTCAAATATAATCCTCAAACCCTTTACACGAAGGCAGCCCATCACGGCGTACTTTTGCGGTCAGTTTATTATTTGTTTACTGTTATCTACTTCGTATATTAAACGGATATCTTACGCCGAGGAGAATTTCGCTCGTGCTTTTACTTGATGCTGGGCTTCTATTTTCAGTTTAAATATCCGAAATTATCACAACATTATTCACCAGCTACCCCATTACATCCAACCGAAACAAATACGCCTGTTGCAAGCGCGCGAGATTCAAATGGAGCTCCCTGATTGGCTGCGACTCGGAAGAATAGCCAGTCGGCTATTCTTTGCATGCGCAGGGTCGACTACCTCACTCTGGTCGACAGGCCAGTCGTAGTCGCAGTCACAGCCACAATGCCGGCCGCAATCGCTAGTGTGATACGGCCTTTCCTTCCTTATCTTTCACTTCTTGAATTTGATTTCAATCACTACCTAGCCAATGATGACACAAGTTATTCTCTGAGGACAGGGTTTTCTGAGAATGTTTTCCATTGACTGCTTACACCCCTTTCAACTCTGCTTTGCCTAATCCTTCCCATCCTAATGCTTTCCATAATCCATTCCAAGGTCAGTACACCAGAAGAACTTTTCCTTGGTGAGCGAGAACATTGTGTGTCAACTCTGTGGAATAACATCATGTGACATTGTAATTTAGTTATCATGGGTTTCATACAAAATAATGTGTACGGGAATAAAAATAGGCTGATATCAAAGGATACATCAACTATTTTACACAAAAAGATAATAACAATCTAAGGTTTAACAACTGAATGACTGAAAATTGATGAGTCGGTTCTTAAATTTTTTTGGTTCTCAGTACCGGTCTGGTTCTCCCCCATCGGTTCTCGATACTCGATTCCAAGGATAAACTCTTATTATCTGATTTAACTAAATTAGCAGGAAAGCTCTGTAAAAAAACTTAAGATCGTCTCCATAATTTTACTAGCCAAGCAAAAAAGTTAAAATAACACGTTGTTGAAGAATGCATGATCGACCAATATGTCATATTACATCAGGTAGCCACAGGTTCTTTCTCCAGCTTTTGATTCATCATTCAACATTTTTAACCTATCTCGGTCTAATCTATTCTTTTTTTGGCAGAAATATTGCCATGCACAGGCGTTCACTGAAAACAGTAGCGGTCAATGTTGATTTTGAAGGATTGCACAGAATATGCTAGGAGCACAGTTTACATACTGCATCCCATCAGGATCAATAGGGAAACTCCCTCAATTTCTGACGACATCATCTGTTAATTTGTTCTTACTTGCGGGTCAGTTCAAAATTTATCTGTATTCTGCGATGTAGCTGAAATTGTAACTGAAATTGACAACTTATTCGCATGCTTCACTGTCACAGTTCTTTTAACCTCAACAATAAACTGCTTAACATGCCTGTACAGCGACACCATGGATAAACTTGGTGGCTGTGAGTTAACGCAAAATTGTAATACAGTGTTGCATTCTGCAGGACAACCAAACCTTTCGATGCCTTACATAGGTTTATCAAGTTACGAACAAGCTCTTGAAACACATCTTGCCTTTATATTGAAGAATTACTGTATATGTACATGATTCAATCGTAAGACCACTTTCAGATGAAATGATTTTCTGCTGGCTGCCATTCACGGCATGGCATACAATGTTGTAAAGAGTCGTCTCCAGTCGCCTCATCTGAAAGCCGCCTGAAATTCACGTGAATGACTGCCGACAAAAAGGTATTTCATCCGAAAGTAGACTCAATGTAGCATTGTCTGTATATCACGCCATAGATGGCGCACAGCCTGGCCAAGTGGGCGCCATGCCGTCAACGGCTCGATTCAACTCATTTGAAGTCGTCCATAGAGTCCAAAGGTAAGTTGAAAGAATGGCGCCAAGCCATGGACGGCAGCAGGCAAAAAATCAGCTCCTTTGAAAGTGGCCTGAGTTGATGCGGCTACGGAAATGTTACAATGTTGGCGTGAGCGACTAACTGATGAACCCTTGAAAGCGCGAGTTAGCGAGCAACTCTCAAAAGAAAAAAAACTTGGAAGCCATGCAATCGGAAAGTAATATATGTGTTTTTTAATCTCTCTTCACTTTTTGGCCTTAAATACGCTGCAGACAAATTCCCACTTTAGGTGCCAAATGGAAATCCTTGCCACTGTTCCGAGCCGGATCCAAAATACCGACTTTATGCAACCCGTTCCACAGCCAAGAACCAGCAGTAGCAAGAACTGTGTACCGGAACCGACCCATCTCTTCTGAAAATACATTGCTAGTAATGGGAAAAAAATCACCACAAAATCAAAGTTAAATTAAGTGTGGAAATATAGAGATTCGGGAGATCTGGGTTTGAGTCAAAGTCAAGGCAATCGATTTTTCTTCTGTGGGTCTATCTCACGAAAATGAACTTCAATGTGAATCGGCAAAAGAATGCCACTGGCTGGTTTAAGTTAATTGCTCGAATAATGTCCATGGAGAACACCTTGACATTCTGAGTTCTGCCTTTAGCCTTGAGACTGATACATGTGCCTTCTATCATGTGGCATTGTACATCTCACAGCATACACCATATAGACCTTTAAGGCAACAAGGTCATCCTTAAATAAATGACCTTTCTAGGATCACCTAAACCCTACAAAGCCACCACAGGTTAGAGGTTCACTGAGTGAGAGAGTTGACTTTTTTCCTATAGATATTGGGCAAAAAAATCAAAATAATCAGAGAAATATTTACCATAAGGGAGTGACTTTTTTCAAGAGTAGAAAATATAGCAACAGTAACAATGTTACTGAGCAACATGGCAAGTTCTTTTACCACATTATAATGCAATAAATGATAGCACCAAACATTTATGACAACTGAATACCTTTTGCCGTAACTAGATAAAGCAAGAGTTCCTTGTAGTGAGCTATTTCTTACCCCTGTTAGGTCTCAAGCTAACAAAGTCAAACCTTATAAGCTAACAGTTGATACAGCGAAATCATGCTGAATATATCAATCCAGCCATAGCAACAAAATTCACATTAACAACCCTGGACCAGAAATCGAACCACGGGAATTTTCACCTTTCCCGGCCAATTCAGAGACCACCTAGGTATCCACCCTCCTTGATACCTTGATAGAAATTTTAAGCAGAAAGCCTCAGATACATGGTTCGATACCCGTTCTAGGGGATTGTTTTTCCGTATGAAAAAGATGAGAAAAGCACAATCATGAAAGAGTTCCTCAAAGACAGCGACACAATAAATAAGGATATGATGTGGCTGAGTCAAAGGACTTGGTCCCAAAAAAATATAGAACCCACCTTAATTCCACCATCCCACAAGTCTCGACACAGCCCCATCCGGTGAGTGAGCATGTTCTTTTGAGCCGATGCCACAAATGCCTCCACTTCAGTGGTGCGAAACACTTCTCCTGATTTGGCTTTCTCCCGAGCGAGGTTGGCCTCCATTATAGAGAATATACGCTCAACCCCTATACTGATGCCCACGCAAGGTACTGCACGTCCTTTAGCATCAAACATGCCAACAAGGTTGTCATAGCGACCACCCCCTGCAACACTCCCTACACCAACTTCCTGAGTAGCAGCATCCTTGTTATCAGTGGCTTTCACTTCAACTGTTTGACCTGTAGGGATTTCAAGCATTTCAATAAGTGAAGACACCAGACAAAATATTTCTAAAGGCCGTTGCACATGATGAATAATAATGCAAATGAAATTTGTGCATGTTGCCTTCAAACATCAGCTTTACACAGTGAATTTTCAGAGAGAAGCTGTACACAGTGGTACAACTATCAATAGAACATATCAATTCTAAAGATATTTCCAAACACAGACAGCTTTTAAAGTTACTGACGGCTGAATGCTTCATTTACATGCAAGCTTGAACATAATTATGCACTGCTTTGACCAATATAATGGGGCATAGCACACAAAGTTATGAGAGGGATTCAAAAGGTAGGTAATGGATGACAGGAAACCAATTTAAGCAGCCACTGCTGTTGTGTGTTTGTACATAATCTTAGTAAGTCTTGCACAGAAGAATCCTACCTCCCAGAAGACAAAATTTTTAAAGTCCCATCTCAATGCCAAACCATGCACCTGAAGCGGACAATAAAGAAGCACTGACAATATGCTTGGCAATCAGAGCAATAAGCTTATTGTCTCTCTTACTTAGCTTAACAATAACTATGAAGGCCTTGCAAGGACGAAGGCTAGTCATCAAGAAGTCTTCATGCTTCAGGTTGTAACAAAAGCAACAGCTGCCTTGCCTTAAATCATTTAGTCCATGTCCTTTAGAGTTTAACTTTATAACAAGCAAAAAATTGGAACATCTAACAGAAAAATACTTTTGTAATTTCAAGTTTTCTTCGATATTTTACTACTACTTATGCCACTACTTTTTTACATAAAGCGACCCGGGTTTCGATGAGTTATCATCATACTCAGGAGTTAATTAAGATGTATTTTTTATTTTAAATATACAGTAGAACTTGTTTAGTACGTTTCTGAAGGGACCACAAAAAATGAACGTACTAACCAGGAAAACGTGCTAACGAGGAAAGTAAATAATAGCAGTCGGGGTAATTGCAATCTGTGGAAAAGTCATCATAATTACAATTACTATCGGTAGTTCTCGTAGGATCGCCTTCCTGAACTCTTTTCACCTTTAAAATCAAGAAAATGAGCGCTACATTGAAAAACAATACCATGTGAATAAAAATCACTATGTTTCATAGATTTCCCAAAGACAATTACATGAAAACAGCGACTTTCTCCCACGATTTATCCTATATACATTTATAGAAATACAGGGTTCCCACACTAACTAAATAACAAAATTCACGGTTTTTTCCAGGATTTCACGGTCAAAATGTCGTCAAATTCCTGTCTGTTGATAAGCCATTTCAGGCAGAAATATTGATCACGTAACAATCACCGGCCGCACGTTAACTAAAAATTTATCAAACGCGACAGACACCGTGAATGCAAACGCAGCAATGAAAGTGCCATCTCTTACGACGTCACCTATCATTATCAAAACTCAGGGCCGGCTAACGGTTGTGAGTGGGAAAACGAATGGAGCAGGTGTGTAGAGAATGAAGAAGAGTCTGATTTTTCGCCTGACTTAATGAACACTTAGTTTACCGGTCTTCCAATCACAGGCATAAGGTCAATGTGTCGTCATGGCACAAGGACCAATAATTGCTCTCCGATATAAGTGTGCAGATAAATGCGTGGACAGTGTCTGCGCGTGACTGACCTTGAAACATGTTCGGCATATCGATTTTCCTTTTGATTCATCAATCGTAGTTTTTCAATCAAGTTTGAGAGATTTTTAAGGTTTTATGACGAAATTCACGGCTATTTCCAGGTTTTGTCACGGTAGACGAAATTCACGGCTTATTCACGGTTTTAAGGTTTCCACGGTTGAGTGGGAACCCTGAAATAGGACAAGTAAAGCTAAGTCATTTCTTCTTTCTCAAAGCGTACTCGGAGAATATAACAACACCCCTGAGTATGACAACTGGTTGTTTCTAAATATCATAAAAATTGGACAAAATTATATATTATCCTTTAAAATTAATTATATTAATTATATAACAACAGCCGTACACATTCGCTTCCGGAATGAAACCATGTCGATTGTTATATCGATTAATAACACGCAAGATTATTAGATTACGACGTAATTACAAGAAGATTTTATATTATACAGCTGAAATTTACTTTGAAAAATTGTCTAATGTCATCTGCTTTCGTGCTGAGATCAAGTATTTTTAAGATAAGCTTCGCGTGGAGATCCAGAGGCATCGTCTGCTCTCGCAGCAGTAGTCAAGTAAACACGCACGTACTCCATAGCCTCGACGTCAAGTTTATGGAGTAAGTCAGGGGCTTAGCTAGGAATTAAGGCTAGGGGGGGTTTCAGGCACAACCAATACTGGGGTGACTGGGGTATGGCATACCCCTCAGGGTAACCGGGAGGTGCGGGGGCCCTTTGCCAAAAAAAGTTAAGACAAATGGTTCAAAATAATGAGTTTTATGGACTTCTGAGGGATATTTTATTAATCCTCACTCTATTCTATAAGTAATGTTTACCCAATTAAGTAAAATAGATTTACCTTAAAAAAATTTCTGAGCTCCGGGGGGATTTTATCCCCCAAAACCCCCCCCTCGCTGCACCACCGGAGTACGTGCAGTACTGCTTTAGATAAAGTGGGAATTGGATAAGACTCATTTCTTCATCATGATAACTCATGCAATAGCAACAATTGCCCACTTGCAAAATTTGTGCGCAGTGGGCACTCCAGAGGCAATAGAAGGTGAGGAGCTTGGGGTGGGGAAAATCGGGGCTTCTCATTGGCTGCAGTTTAGTTAGTCAGACATTCCTGATAAATGGCCGCATTTTATTATTCATCACGTCGCAAGAATTGAGAAATGCGTTTGGATAAATCACGATTGAAGAAACAGATGTGGAATGAATGCAAGAA